>NC_138889.1:34831425-35511433 GCF_965194825.1 Balaenoptera physalus
AATTTCAGGACCAGATGGTTTCACAAGTGAATCCTACAAAACATTTAAATAAGACTTACTACTTATCCTTCTCAAAGTTGCCCAAAAGTATTAAAGAGAAAGGAATGCTTCAGAACTCATTCTACAAGGCCAGCATCACCCTAGTTTTGGCAAACTAGACAAAAACACCACACACACACACACAAAAATTACAGGCTAATATCACTGATGGATATAGATGCAAAAATCCTCTACAAAATGAATTCAGCAATACATTAAAAGGGTCATACACCATGATCAAGTAGGATTTATTGCAGGGATACAAGGATGGTTTAATATCCAAAATCAATCAACATGACACCCCACATTAAAAAACTGAAGTATGAAAACCATATGATCATCTCAATAGATGCAGAAAAAGATTTTTACAAAATTCAACATGTATTTACGATAAAACCTCTCTACAAAGTGGGTAGAGTGGGAACATATTTCAACATAATAAAGGCCACAAACCCACAGCCAACATCACACTCAATGGTGTTAAGCTGAAAGAGCCCTAAGATCAGGAACCAGACAAGGATGCCCACTTTCACTACTTTTATTCAACATAGCATTGGAATTCCTATTCACAGTAATGAGACAAGGAAAAGCAATAAAATGTATCCAAATTGGAATGGAAAAAGAAAAACTGTCACTGTCTGCACATAACGTGATACTATACATAGAAAATCTTAAAGGTGCCACCAAAAAACTATTAGAACTCATCAATGAATTCAGTAAAGTTGCAGGATACAATATTAATATAGAAATTTGTTGAATTTCTATACATTAACAACAAGCTATCAGAGATAGAAATTAAGAAAATAATCCCATTTACAATTGCATCAAAAAGAATAAAATACCTAGGAATAAATCCTAGGTAAAAGAGGGTAAAAGACCTGTACTTGGAAAACTATATGACAATGATGAAAGAAATTGAAGAAGACACAAACAGTTGGAAAAATATACCTTGTTCATTATTGGAAGAATCAATATTGTTAAAATGATCATACTACCCAAGGAGACCTACAGATTCAATGCAATCCATATCAAAATACCAATGGCATTTTTCACAGAACTAAAACAAATAATTCTAAAATTTGTATGGAGCAACAAAAGACTCTGATAGCCAAAGCAATCTTGAGAATAAAGAACAAAGTTGGAGGTGTCATGTTCTTTGTACTCAAACTATCTACAAAGCTATAGTTATCAAAACAGTATAGTACTGGCATAAAAACAGACACATTGATCAATGGAAGAGAATAGAGAACCCAGAAGTGAACCCACACTTATATGGGTAATTAATCTATGGCAGACGAGGCAAGAGTATACAATAGGGAAAAGACAGCCTCTTCAATAAATGATGTTGGGAAAACTAGACAGCTACATGTATAAGAATCAAACTGGACCATTTTTTTACAACATATATAAAAATATATTCAAAATGGATTAAAGATTAAATGTAAGACTGGAAACCATAAAACTGGTAGAAGAAAACAGGCAGTATGCTCTTTAACATCAGTCTTAGCAATTTTGGGAGGGTCTATCAAGGGACACAAAAGCAAGGGACACAAAAGCAAAAAATAAGCAAATGGGACTACATGAAACTAAAAACTTTGCTTTTAGTGAGAGCAAGGGAACTGCCAACACAATGAAAGGCAACCTACTGAATGGGAGAAAATATTTGCAAATCATATATTCTAGGACTTCCCTGGCGGTCCAGTGGTTAAGACTCTGCGGTTCCAATGCAGGGGGCGCAGGTTCAATCCCTGGTTAGGGAACTAAGATCCCACATGCCACGTGGCATGGCTAAAAACTTTTTTAAAAAGTCATATATTCTATAAGGGGTTAATATTAAAATTATATAAAGAAATGACACAATTCAATATCAAAATAACAAACAATTCCAATTTAAAAATGGGCAGTTTTCCAAAGAAGACATACAGGTAGCCAACAGAGACATGAAAAGATGCTCAACATCACTAATCCTCAAAAAATGCAAATCAAACCCACAATGATATACCACCTCACTCTTGTCAGAATGGCTTTCACTTAAAAGACAACAAATAAGTGTTGGGGAGGATGTGGAAAAAAAGGAACCACTGTGCACTGTTGGTGGGAATGTAAATTGGTGTGGTCACTATGGGAAATATTGCTCAGCCATTAAAAAATGAAATCATGCCATTTGTGACAACATGGATGAACCTAGAGGGTATTATACTAAGTCAAATAAGTCAGACAGAGAATTACAGATACCCTTATGAGTGGAATCTAAAAGACAAAAGAACCAGCAAACAAAACAAAATAGAAACAGACTTACACATACAGAGAGCAAGCTGGTGGTTGCCATAGGGAAGAGGAGTGGACAGTTAGGGAAAATAGGTGAAGAGGATTAAGAGATACAAAGTTCCAGTTATAAAATAAGCCACAAGGATGTAATATACAGCATTATACACAGGAATATAGTCAATAATACTGTAATAATTTCATTTGGTGACAGATAGTTACTGCTCTTGTCCTGGTGATCACTTTGTAATGTATTTGATGGTTCACTATGTTGTGCACTTGAAATTAACATAATATTATACACCAACTATACTTTAATTAAAAAAAAAAACAAAAACAGCACCTCAATGCAGTTGTTCAATGTCAATGTCAGTCATCCTGAAAATGGCAATAACTAGTGAATGGTATTGCAGACCACAGGGGTATATGTAGTATACTTCTCCTTTAAAATGACTCATGTGGAATAAAGTGAGGATTCAATTTTAACTGCACTTTGAAGTTTTATGAAATCCTCATAACAAAATTAGTTATTGTTTATTTACCACCTTGTATACCATATACCAGATGCAATGATAGGCACTTGTAACACACTATCATATTTAAATTCAAATTATAAATTAGCCCCACGAAATATGTATTATTTTCTCCACAGAGTTTAAATTACCCTCCCTAGGTCACACACTTGTTATGCAGGTCAGAGCTGGGACGCAAACACAGATAAGCCTGACTTCAAAAACATACTTTTCCACTGTGCCACACACTGAGAAAAAATTGAATTTACTTAGACTTAGGCAAAAGGGTGCCAAAACTAACTTCACTTATAACTTTTTAAAAGTAAATTGTATTAATTATTCATATTTAACTTTGGTTAACTTCAATTGAATACATACAGCACATCTGTTTAACTAGAGGTCACTTTTTCAGCAATCTCTGGATTCTTACAAATTCATTCATCTATTCATTTATTAAACAGAAGGTCATTGATCTTAAGCATGTTCTACATGCTGTTTTGGAAACTTGGGAGAAAACAAAGAGCCCACAGTCCCTACCTGCAGGGTATTTACAGTCTAACTGGGAGACAGACATGCAAATAACTCAAACACGATAGTAATTAGAAAGATGCTAGTTAAACAATATTTACACCCATCGGATGGGCAAAAATTAAAATTCTGTATAATGCTGAGTGTTGGCAGGGATATGAAAACTCTGAATGTGGGAATCATGATACAGTACTACTCAGCATTGTCTAATGATGATTTTTGTTTTAGATATGTTAAATTCAAAGTGTCTATGTGAAACCCAAGTGAGGGTATCAGATTGGAAGTTGGATATTAACAAGTTTAGAGTTAGAAGAGTGCTCTCCAAAAAAGTATAACTCTATGAGTTTTCCATGGCTAAAGCCATGGAAGCCAAAACAAAAACAAACAAACAACTAAATTAAAAGGCCTCTGAGGGGCTTCCCTGGTGGCTCAGTGGTTGAGAATCTGCCTGCCAATGCAGGGGACACGGGTTCGAGCCCTGGTCTGGGAAGATCCCACATGCCGCGGAGCAACTGGGCCCGTGAGCCACAACTACTGAGCCTGCGCGTCTGGAGCCTGTGCCCCGCAACAAGAGAGGCCGCGATAATGAGAGGCCCGCACAGCACGATGAAGAGTGGCCCCCACTTGCCACAACTAGAGAAAGCCCTAGCACAGAAACGAAGACCCAACACAGCCATAAATAAATAAATAAATAAATAAATAAATAAAAAAGGCCTCTGAGCAGAGGAGATTCAACATCTGGTCACTAAATGTCATGCCTGTAGTGGGTGAGACTTGTTTATCATGAGTTTTTACTATGCCAACCCAAAGAAGGGAATGTGGTTGAATGAGGCAAAGTGTTGGATGGGAATCTGCTAATGAGAGATGGAACTTTGAGTCAGCTGACCCAGGTCCATAGGCAGTCCTTAGACTGTGCAGATTTTCTTTTCTTTGGATTATGAACTCCTCTGAAAATTTCATGAAAGTATGAATCCTTCCCCAGAGCAAAGCAGAAACACATTTCAGCGTGTCATTTCAGAGAGTTATGTATCCTCTGACTGATCCCCGGTTAAAAATACCTGGAAAGATTAATTATTATTATGACTGTTTTCCCTTTCCATTTTTTTTTTTCCTTTTCACCTAATCAGGTTTTCCCATAATCTATCAACTAGTGTCAATGGCATTCACTGAAGATGGTAGGAAAGGTGATCTTGGCATTAAGGCTAATTCCATTGTGGCATAAGCTCACCACTATCCTAGACTGTCTCATTAGGTTTGGAGTAAAAAGGAACCAACTGATACTGTTCTTGTTCCTGGAAATTGATATAAAAGAAACCTAAACTCCCTTTTTGCATGTTCTTGTCTTTGTGTCTATATGATATGTTAAGCTGCTATTTATAAAGCTAAGATATCTCTGGACTCCATTGCAGAGGCCAAGTGGCATATTAATAGTGACAAAGAAACTGAACTTGTGTCTCCTGGATAAGGAAATTAAATGCCTAGTGACTTAATCTCATGATTGGGTGACTGCCCTTCCAAGTAATGAGACAAGAACAACAACAAACAACAACAAAAACTAAAGCCTTGGTAATGAATGGTGAAAACTCTAGATAGAAATCCTTTCCTCCGTCATAAAATTACATAAATTAATAATAGGAAAGAATGTTTAATCAAATGAACTTGTCGGCCTTTTACTATTATTTACACTATGTTATTTTCCAGTTCAGTTTTAAGTCTAAAATAATGGCTTTTCCACTTTTTTTCCCTTGGAGTTCAGGGCATTTACTTCTGACATTATCTTTTTTAATATCTAGCACATATTTTACTTTCATCCATCTATGAAAAAAGTGGCAAAATAGAGAGGAAATAGCACTAGATGGAAATCAAAATATCTGGAATCAAATCCTACATCAGATAACAGCTTTGTATCTTGGAGCAAGTCCCTATATCTCTCTGATTTTCTGATTTGTAAACTAAGGCAATACTCTTCCTGCATATGTGATAAGGTTGTTGCAAGGATCAAATGGGGCATTCAAAGCATTTTTGTCAAGTTTGGCTCAAATTTTAAATGAAGAAACTACTGCTCATACAAGTTGTTTTGAGTAAATACATAGCTTTGTTACAGAGCTAAGACCCACAACTTTGACTCAAAATTTGCTATGGAGGATTATCTGAGCCTCTTTGGTGATGAGCACTTGGATAAACTGCTTAAAGGGTGTGTGTGCAAGGGTGGAATGTGAGATACTGCCTACATCCCCAAGAGACCAGTTGGATTAAGTTTAGATGGTTGTTGAACCACTTTATAAAAAGGGAGGACCCTAATAATTACAGGGCTTTTTGTTTTGCAAAGCATTGTTTACAAATTTGAGGCCAGAGCTTGGTTGTTTGACAACAGCAGAGATATAAAAGGCAGGAATCTAAAAAAACAAAACAAAACAAAAAATGGTCCTGAAGAACCTAGGAGCAAGACAGGAATAAAGACGCAGACTTACTAGAGAATGGACTTGAGGACATGGGAAGGGGGAAGGGTAAGCTGGGACAACGTGAGAGAGTGGTAGTGTATATATGACATATAAACAGTACGAAATGTAAAACAGATAGCTAGTGGGAAGCAGTCGCATAGCACAGGTAGATCAGCTCGGTGCTTTGTGACCAGCTAGAAGGGTGGGATAGGCAGGGTGGGAGGGAGGGAGATGCAAGAGGGAAGAGATATGGGGATATATGTATATGTATAACTGATTCACTTTGTTATAAAGCAGAAACTAACACACCATTGTAAAGCAATTATACTCCAATATAAACGTTAAAAAAATAATAAAAAATAAATTTTTTTTTAAAAAAAAAGCAAAACAAAAAACAAACAAAAAAAAAGACAGGGAGAAGGAGAGAGAGAAACCCTAATGTTTGGTCATTAAATAAGGTACTTGGATGAAAACAAAAATTTTAAATGGGGAATTGTATTAAATTGTTCGCTCTGCTCTGTGGTGTGAGATGTAAACTTTTTTATCAGTCCCACGTGAAATCTTTATTACAATCTCTCTAGCTCAGTGTTTCATGGAGGAGGTTTGCAGTGCGGGGAGATGCTACAAAGCCCTGAGTTCTACATCAAGGCTGAGGCAGAACCAAACCAGAGGCTGCCCCCTGAAGGGCAGCCAGATAAGAGTTACATGGGGATTAACAGAGATAAAAAGATGAACACAGAGGTCCATAAATATGACTAATTATTTTATTGTTGTGACCAGCCAGCTCCTGAGTCTGACAGAGAACTAACAATTTAGCATCCCAGAGAAGGGAGGAGTGGCTGTGTTATAATCTGTGGTCTTTCAACTCCTCACCATAGTTATAATGACTGTTTAGCTCTTTAAAGTTACATGGGGCCAAAAAAAAGATGCATTCAATGTGTTCCGTTTCTGTCATTAAACTTTATTTTTCCTCTATATCCTCTTTCTACCAAAATATATCTCAGCCATACCTTAGAATTAACCTCAAAGAAACCTTTCCCTCTCCTCACTATAATTAGTTATTCATTCCAACACACCACAGCAGTAAGCATCTTTCTTTGATAAGAAAAAGCAGCATGAATCTACAGAGTCAGTTTAAAATAAACAACTCCATAGGCATGTGAGACTCATCTATCAAAGCCTTTGAAATATTGTGAATTTTATTTGAAAATAAATTTGAATCGATTTTTGATTATTCACTGCTTTAGTCACAGAATATCCAGCTTTATCACCATAAATTCAGAGTTGATGCTTGCTTTTACCTCCATATGCCTAATAAAAATCTTTAGCTAGATGTATCAACTGGTTCATGAGGCATCTTGCACATATGTTAAAGAGCATAGTTATTGAAATAACGTAACATTTCTTTTTTATTATGCCTACAAACCAGAAATGCAAGTTGGTGAACTTTTGGATTTTTATAGAGACTGAGGCACTACTGGATTTAGAGGATAAGAGCTGGGAGAGACTAAACATACTGCAATGTGAGGGACAGTACACACAATGAGGAATTGTCACCTCCTAATGCCAAGATACCCTCATTGAGAGACACTCCTATATTTTACTGAGATGGCAGAGGCTCACAGATACATTAAAAGAGAATTCTGACTTCTTGACCTTTGACACACCTATATGAAGAACTCCAAAGATTAAACTACTGTGGTTGTTATGCAACATTGCTTCACTCTACAGGTGATAAGTAGGGAGTGAGGTAGGACAGTATCCAATCTATTGCAGTCAGTCATACCATCATGAGCTTATGATGCTGGTTCACTTATCAGGGCAACCAAATATGCCAAGACCTATACCTACTATTACTACCAAATGAATCAGAAACTGGGGCTTATTAACTGGTTGTTTTTAAAAAGTTGATTGAGTTTCTACTTTCTATTATTAAACCATTCAATAACAGGTAAAATAAAACAATCATTTTATGTTTAAAGATTAAAGACACTTAAAGACAACACTGTAGATCTCTTGATTGCTAAAGAAAGAATACTAAATGCAAGTAGATTTTGACAAAGATTCTTTGGTGCTATCCAGGGTCAGCAGGAGAGAGTTCTTTGATAATTATCAATGACCAGTATATAGGATATAGGAGGGGCACTCACACTGCATATTTGCCATTTGAGATATTTAAAGGGTTCTTAAATTTCTTACAGTATGCATTATAATTGTAACTATAGTGAATCAATAAATGTGAGAGCCATATTACTATCAGATATTATTGTATACTATGTGGATAATAGGTGATGAATCCATTATTAAAGCAATTTTAATTGCTCATTTAAATATATGTCTTGATAGTGAAAATATAACTATATAGGATTAACTAATATCCAAAGAGAGAGAGAGATTTATATTCTCGATCAATTGAATTATTGTGGTTCGGGGAGCACAACGCCCCAGAAACAAAGAGTATTATTCTTAATCTATGATGCATGACTTCTCTTTAGGAAAAAAAATTCTTTGTCCACAATATATATTTTCATTGATTCTTATCTTCCCACTATTGTTGCTGAGGCTTTAAAAGTAATCACTTCAATGTCTTTAAAGCCTGGTCAAAAAATCCAGGATGAGTTGAAGATTTTTGGTTCACTAAGTTATTTCTAAATTTGTAAGGAATCTGGAAATCTGATATTTCTGATTTTACCAGAAATATTTATCAGACTCTTCAAAGCCTTAAGTTACACTAACTTGTCTTAAAGTTTAAGTAAATGCCTAATTAGATCCAAGATCTTGATATTAAGTACCACAAAGTTTCTCAATGGACTTCTCTGATACCCAGTGAATTTATTAGTTCTACCGATGCTATAATAGATAGTGAGGCTATACATCCAAACGCTAACAAACAATGCATATGGGCAGTTATACTATGAAAATATGGAATCGGTTAGCAGTTCTACTGTGAGATCTAGAAATAGATTAGATAGCTGGAATTAAAAGATGAATATTCTAAAATTAAATTAAATATTTTTGCCATTGCAAAACTCAGCATTGTGGTTAGGCTTACTATGCCTTATTTAGGAGCAGTTACTATTCATTGTGAGACTGTTGAATCAAGAACATCAATTACCCAGCTACTGAGATGAAAACGTCATTACTCTTATTTATTATCATTTGAATGTTGGCCACATACTTACCATACCTCTGAACCACTTCTGATTTATTTTCTCCCCTTTATAAGCTCTTTTAGCCAATCCAATTCCATTTATCTAAGATAAGAACACTGGATCTTCAAGAGACCAAAAGGAGATTTTATTAAATGATTATCACATCATGAATAAGAAGTCAGAGTCTTACTAAAAATATCTATCTATGAATGATAAATTTTTTGAAAAGTTTTTGAAAAAAATATGTAATATACCTTAAGAATTAGAGTATGAAAAGAAAATTTAACAAGTTTTCCAGAGATTTCTTTTATAATTTTAAAAATTATAAAAATTCAAAGATCACATTAGGAGTGGATTTTTAACTGGAAGAAAATAAAATATTCAATTTGAAAAATTCTAACCATGAACAAAAATTCAGAACATACTACACTAATTTTCCAACCCCAAGTTCAACTCTTGTTTATACTGATCTGTAAAATTAATTAGAGAATATTGGGGAAAAGAAAAATATAGCAATTTAAATGTTAGTAAGTGAGATGAACCAAATTCAAATTATGGGTGTTTATCAGAATATTCTTTTTTTTTTTTTTTTTTTATGAATTACCATTGCTACTCTGTGTGTGTGTGTGTGCGTGTGTGTGTATGTGTGTGTGTAAGAATGGCAGTCTTCCAAACTCCTCTGCCAGTATCTCACAGCCACAGAAGGCTGGGTTTTTGTTTTTGTTTTTTATAGCTACTTTATTTATTTATTTATTTATTTTTGGCTGTGTTGGGTCTTCGGTTCGTGCGAGGGCTTTCTCTAGTTACGGCAAGCGGGGGCCACTCTTCATCGCGGTGCGGGGACCGCTCTTCATCGCGGTGCGCGGGCCTTTCACTATCGCGGCCCCTCCCGTTGCGGGGCACAGGCTCCAGACGCGCAGGCTCAGTAGCCGTGGCTCACGGGCCCAGCTGCTCCGTGGCATGTGGGATCTTCCCAGACCAGGGCTCGAACCCGTGTCCCCTGCATTAGCAGGCAGATTCTCAACCACTGCGCCACCAGGGAAGCCCTATCAGAATATTCTTTAAATCAAATGACTATCACATTTAATCCTGGCCCCTACAAGGTATTGTTTAGAATGTAGTTGGACACACTCGATTGGGCTGGTTATATAATACATATTTTCCAGTATTCAAGCTCTTATGCCTTTGCTAAGTAGAAATACTATTACTAAGATTTTTATAATGTCTTCCAATTTACAAAATACTTACTCTTACCCTCCCTTACTTATTCCTAACAATATCCCTGTGAGATTGTACAGCTGATATCTCATTTTTATGCACTTGGAAATCAAGAATCCAAGTTACTAAGTGATTGGACCAAAACTGCAAAGGTACTATAGGGCAGTAGATGGAGATCAATGATAGGTAACCTGCCTCTGGTTCCCATATTCTCCCCACCTCATCTCTCTCATCTTTGCTACCTCCCATTAGCTGAGGAAGCCCTGATGAAAATAGTGCAGTTTTTCAGCATAATGAAACGAAGCACTGAATGGGAAGCATTCTAATGCTTAGATTCCTATATATGTGTGTATTCATCCATTCAGCACCTACTTAATGAGTGCCTACTATTTGCCTGGTACTGTTCTCAACATTGAGGGTACAGTATCAGCAGTGAACAAAATAGATGCAAATCTCAGCCCTCATTTTAGTATGGAAAAATATATACACAATAGAAATAAAAGTACAGAGATGTAGTGAGTTAAAAAGCCGTAAATTACGTAGAGGAAAAAAATTAAAAGCAAAGAAGGGAAGTAGGGAGTACCAGGAAGGTGGGAAGTTGGCAGAAGTGTGAACAATGGAGGTAAAAGCTTTGATGACAACTTGAGAATGGAGTTCAAAGCAAAGAAAACAGAAAGTGCAAAGACTCCAAGGCAAGAATGTACAGGGAGGGGTTAAGCAAGGGCCAAAAAAAAAAAACTCAGCATGATAAGAAATAAAAGTCATAGCAACAATGGGGGACCAGATGGAATGGGGCACTGTGGATTATTTTAAGAACTTTGACATTTATTCTAAATGGAGAGCATCAGAAGGAAAAAAATCAATTTCCAATCAGTGGTTAGATAGACATATATTTAGTATTGGTTCAAAACTCTAAGATAATATTTTATTCTTCTACATTTCCTAAACTTTAAATAGGAAGGATGGACAAGACATTACAAATATAACCACGGAGAAATGCTGAGTTATAATTTAGTAGTGGCTCTAAATATGGTAATTTAGCAACTGTAAATTGTAAAATAAAACAACTGCTTTTTCAGCTAAGTTTTTATCCTTTAAAAACGATCAGATGCCCAGTAACCAAGATGAATTACACACTGTGGGAAGCAATAAATAGAATTGATTCACTGAGACCTAGGTAAAATGTTCATATGTTATCAAAGAGTACTAAAAATGAAATCAAATAATATGGCTTGAGTCAAATTCAGACATATACGTGATTCTGAGCAAATCACAAAACTTTTCTGAATCTCAGTTTCTTCTATCTGTCTTGTCTACCTCCAAAGAGCATCATGAAAATCAAATGAGACTCTGAGGATGTGTGTGTGTGTGTTTGTGTGTGTATAAGCACTATAAATCATTACATATATAAAATAAATAATAAATAGCAGTAATGATACAATTTAGAAATACTCAAATCACAAGAAATGGGATTTACATATATAATTTAAATTAATTGGGACTATTAATTCTGGAGGGCTCCTTCTGCCCTTTTGGTAAATGAGGATGTTACCCAGAACCCCATCTAGAATTTCATGCAGTCTTGCTCTCCTCTGCTTTTACTCAGGCTACATATTTCCCCTGAACTCCAGTCCCATATTTCCAGGAGATAATTGAGTATATCCACAAGTATGTAACCTTTAAATTAACATTTACCAAACTAACTTCACTATCTTTCTCCTTCTCTACCTCTTTCCACATAGTCCCTCTCTCAGTGAATGGAACTGCCATCTACCCAATTCCTCAAGTTACAAACCTGACAGTCTTCATGTACCGCTCCCTATCCCTCACATCTTCCATCATTTGAGAACAGTGATTAATAGCGTGATTAATAGCTTGATTTAGACTTGGTACTGCCAAGCATTGAGACCTCAGCAAGAAAACGTTTAACCTCTTTATACTTCAGTTTTTTAAATTTATAAAATGAGTGTTTTTTTCACATCTTTATTGGAGTATAATTGCTTTACAATGTTGTGTTAGTTTCTTCTGTACAACAAAGTGAATCAGCTATATGTATACATATATCCCCATATCCCCAACCTCTTGAGCCTCCCTCCCACACTCCCTATCCCACCGCTTTAGGTCATCACAAAGCATCGAGTTGATCTCCCTGTGTTATGCAGCAGCTTCACACTAGCCATCCATTTGGTAGTGTATATATGCCAATGCTACTAACTTTGTCCCAGCTTCCCCTCCCCCACCATGTCTTCAAGTCCGTTCTCTACGTCTGCGTCTTTATTCCTGCCCTGTCTCTAGGTTCATCAGTACCGTTTTTTTAGATTCCATATATATGAGTTTGTGTACGATATTTGTTTTTCTCTTTCTGACTTACTTCACTCTGTATGACAGACTCTAGGCCCATCCACCTCACTACAAATAACTCAATTTCTTTCCTTTTTATAGCTGAGTAATATACCATTGTATATATATATGCCACATCTTCTTTATCCATTCATCTGTTGATGGATATTTAGGTTGCTTCTCTGTCCTGGCTATTGTAAATAGTGCTGCAATGAACATTGTGGTACATGTCTCTTTTTGAATTATGGTTTTCTCAGCGTATATGCCCAGTAGTGGGCTTGCTGGGTCATATGGTAGTTCTATTTTTAGTTTTTTTAAGGAATCCCCGTACTGTTCTCCATAGTGGCTGTATCAATTTACATTCCCACCAACAGTGCAGGAGGGTTCCCTTTTCTCCACATACTCTCCAACATTTATTGTTTCTAGATTTTTTAATGATGGCCATTCTGACTGGTGTGAGGTGATACCTCATTGTGGTTTTGATTTGCATTTCTCTAATAATTAGTGATGTTGAGCATCTTTTCTTGTGTTTGTTGGCAATCTATATGTCTTCTTTGGAGAAACGTTTATTTAGGTCTTCTGCCCATTTTTGCATTAGGTTTTTGTTTTTTTGATATTGAGCTGCATAAGCTGCTTGTATATTTTGGAGATTAATCCTTTGTCAGTTGCTTCATTTGCAAATATTTTCTCCCATTCTGAGGGTTGTCTTTTAATCTTGTTTATAGTTTCCTTTGTTGTGCAAAAGCTTATAAGTTTCATTAGGTCCCATTTCTTCCCATTACTCTAGGGGGTGCATCAAAAAGGATCTTGCTGTGATTTATGTCATAGAGTGTTGTGCCTATGTTTTCCTCTAAGAGTTTGATAGTGTCTGGCCTTACATTTAGGTCTTTAATCCATTTTGAGTTTATTTTTCTGTATGGTGTTAGGAAGTGTTCTAATTTCATTCTTTTACATGTAGCTGTCCAGTTTTCCCAGCAGCACTTATTGAAGAGGCTGTCTTTTCTCCACTGTATATTCTTGCCTCCTCTGTCAAAGATAAGGTGATCATATGTGTGTGGGTTTATCTCTGGGCTTTCTATCCTGTTTCATTGATCTATATGTCTATTTTTGTGCCAGTACCATACTGTCTTGATTACTGTAGCTTTGCAGTCTAGTCTGAAGTCAGGGAACCTGATTCCTTTAGCTCCGTTTTTCTTTCTCAAGATTGCTTTGGCTATTTGGGGTCTTTTGTGTTTCCATACAAATGGTAAAGTTTCTTGTTCTAGTTCTGTGAAAAATGCCATTGGTAATTTGATAGGGATTGCACTGAATCTGTAGATTGCTTTGGGTAGTATAGTCATTTTCACTATGTTGAGTCTTCCAATCCAAGAACATGGTATGTCTTTCCATCGGTTTGTATCATTTTTGATTTCTCTCATCAGTGTCTTAGAGTTTTCTGCATACAGGTCTTTTGTCTCCTTAGGTAAGTTTATTCCTAGGTATTTTATTCTTTTTGTTGCTCTGGTAAGTGGGAGTGTTTCCTTAATTTCTCTTTCTGATTTTTGATTGTTAGTGTATAGGAATGCAAGAGATTTCTATGCATTAACTTTGTATCCTGCTACTTTACCAAAGTCATTGATTAGCTCTAAAAGTTTTCTGGTGGCATCTTTCGGATTTTCTCTGTATAGTGTCACGTCACCTGCAAACAATGACAGCTTTACTTCTTCTTTTCCGATTTGGATTCCTTTTATTTCTTTTTCTTCTCTGATTGCCATGGCTAAAACTTCCAAAACTATGTTGAATAATAGTGGTGAGAGTTGGCACCCTTGTCTTGTTCCTGATCTTAGAGGAAATGTTTTCAGATTTTCACCATTGATAATGATGTTGGCTATGTGTTTGTCATATATGGCTTTTATTATGTTGAGGTAGGTTCCCTCTATGCCCACTTTCTGGAGAGTTTTTATCATAAATGAGTGTTGAATTTTGTCAAAAGCTTTTTCTGCATCTATTGAGATGATCATATGGTTTTTATCCTTCAACTTGTTAATATGGTGTAAATGTGCTACTCCCCAGGGTGCATATGAGGATTAAACATACACACATCCCACACATATCATAGGACAGTTTTATACTAGGTGCAACATAACTGTTTTCTATTATGGGTATTATTTTTATTAAACCAAAAAGGTTCTACCTTAGGGTGATCCACTGACTCTAAGTTTATCCTCTTCTCCCATTACCAGAACCTTACTGCAAGCTTTCATCATCTCCTACTTAAATGCATATGTCTTATCTTTTTCATGCTTTACTACAGCATAATGATGGATCAACTTGTCTGCTTCTCCTTCTAGACAATGAGCACTGGGAGTAAGAAGCTATCTTTCACTCATTTTCATATCCTCAAAGCCTAGTATTGGGTTTAGCACATGGTGTCTACTCAATAAATATTTACTGAAAGGAAGGAAGAAGCGAGGAAAGAAGAGTGGAAAGGAGAAAAGAAAAGAGAAAGAAGGGAAGAAAAAAAAGGAAAGAGGAAGGAATGGAGGGAGGGAGAGAATAAAAAAGTAGATGGAAGGAAGGGGAAAGAAAGGAAAGTAAAAAAGTGAGAGATGAAGAAGAAGCATGAGCTGGGTTTCTTTTCAACGGCTTTTCTCTCTTGAGTCCCCCTTTCACACCACTAGGAGAGTTACCATCTTAAAGCAAAATGTTCAAGTTAAAACATATGTTAAGAAACTTGATTGACTCCCTATTAGGATAAAGGACAAATTCATAGCATGGAATTTCTGTTTTCTAATTATCTTTCCAAATTCAAGTTCTACTACCACATCCTTACCCATTTATCCCATTCTCTAGCCACCCTAAATTTCTTGCCATTCCCTAAACCAATCAGAAACTTCCACCACTCAATTCTATTCCCTTTCCCTGGATGGTTCATCCTTTTCTTTGCCTGGCAAACTTGTACTTATCATCCTCTAAATCCTAGATCAAATATTTTCTCTGCTGTGAGGCTTTTTTAGATTCCCTTAAATTTAAATTTCTTTCCACAGAATTTTGTCCATCCCTCTACTGTAACACTTATCTGGTCGAATAGTTTGTTTTTTAATACATTGACACATATAGTCTGCTGCTTCTTTAGATCAAGGATTGTGTCTTGCTCATTTCCCCAACTTCTGACACATAGAGAGCTCTACATGGCTGATTTCTTGAATGAACAAACGAATGATGAATGAAGGCATTGACTTTTTCCATTTTGTTTCTATGTAGAGAAGTGGTTCCCAAATCTGTTTATGGACAAATGAGATGCTGAATCCAAAGGAATCACTGGATAAGTGAATTAAAGGTTTTAATCATCAGAGATTCTGAATCAATAGGTCTCATGTATAGCCCAGTAATCTCTATTTTAACAAGCTCCACCAGTAAGACTGCTTGTGCACCTTTTTCCCTGCACAGATATGTCCAGCTAAAGGGGTGGGAGCTGAAATCTAGCTCAGGCTCCTTTCTGGAAGCCAATTTTGTGTGCACTAGGAAAAAGGAGCACAGCTTTGAAGATACAATAAAGCATTGTGGACACTAGTTTGGTCCTTCTCAGAGGATACTGAGAGGATACTGAACTTAATTAGAAATAATTAAGAGGATACTGAACTTAATTAGAAATAAAGAGGAATTTATTGATAATATAAGATATTAACCTGTAAGAGTATACAAAGGCGAGTTGTGGAGATTTTAAAAAGATAACTAAGCAGTCATCATTTGAGGATGTTTTAAAACAACCGCTTGAAGATAGGGTTTAAAAAAGATATCCTTATACATTCTGGCTTCCAATATACAACCGAGTATTAATTACAAGAAATAATTATATGCGGTCTTTTACTTAACAAATTCAGATAAAATACAGTTGTATTAGAACCCCAGAACTCGAATTATTATAATGATTTTGAGTTTCAAAATGAAGGTAATATGAGAATCTGTTTAAACATTAACAAAGATAAATTAATCTTCTGGGCTTCGAGTCAATTTCTCAAATGGTGTTTTCCTCTATACTTAGTTTAAATGTTTAATCAAATTATTACTCAGGATTTATAACATAAAATCCAAGAAATGCTTTTAAAAGCTTCATGTATTTGGATACTTTTTGAATACGTGAATACATTAGGTACTTTCATACGACAATGTTTTATATGTGTTACTCCCTTCACCTGGCCAGGCCATCCGTTCTCTCTTCACCTGACAACATTTCAGACATCCTTCAAACCCAGCTTAAATATGCAGTTATATTTTAAAATATGTGTGTGATCGGCTCATTGCTATTATTTAATGAGATAAAAGCAAATCTGTGAGAGGAAGGAAGCAGGGAGAGAGAGAGAGAGAGATTCTAAAGTTTAAGATCCTAAATGCCCAGATCAATGACTTTTACCATGCTGACATATATTTTGCTAAAAAGAAAATACAGAGTCATAGAAATGAACACATAGCTGGACTGGACAGTACAGTTGCAAGTTCAATATGCTATGGTGGGAAGCCAGGCTTTGTAGCCAGACCTTCTATAGTACTAGAATCTAGGGTCTGACTTTTATAGTGAGAACTCAAGCAACTCACATAATATCTCTCTGTTTTAGTTTCTTTAAATTGAAAATAGTATTAATATGAACCTCATTTTATGTTGTCAGAGCATTACATTAGACAATAAATATGAAGGAATAGCCTATGTCATACTGGATACAAATGTTTAAGAAATAGTCACTGGGAGATATTGAATGATGTTGACCAGGAAGTGTCATGGTATCCAGCTTTTTCCTAAATTAGGGGCAATCTATTTTCAGCTCAGACTTCAATAATGAAGTTAATCTTCCCACCAAAAAAGCAATATCCCAAGGCAAGGCATAATGCAGAATGCTTATCAAGTAGAATACACAGAGCACTCATGTCAGACAGTTCTATGCGGAACAAGCAGAAAAAGGCCATTTCTGAATAATTAATGCCAGATACACAGAGCAGGATAAGGAAAGCAAATTTTTCTCTACAATAAAATGAATAAAGTTTCTAAAATGAACTTTGAGGAAAGACAGAAGCTAAGACTTAGAGATTTTTGGTAAACAAGTTTTATAACAAAACATGACTATCCCAGTATATGCAGTCAACAATTATTCAACCTGCATTTGCTGAACTCCAATTGGTGCAAGACTCTGCTATAGTAATGAGAAAGATACCCAAGAAGCTTGTGGTTGAGACCAGCCCAGGATACATAACAAAGGATTGGCATAACCTGAATAACAAGAGCAAAATAAAAATATAAACCATACTGAATAAAGTCTGTCTTCTTAATATAAACAAATACAACCACTTCAGTGAGGCATAGCTTGTCTTGTGATGTAAGGGAACTTGAAATTAACATTGGGACAGTTTCTTATATATAGTTTGCTTTTTGATTGTCTGGTTATGATCTCACTAGTGTTGGTAAAGTCCTTCTCAATTCTTTTTTTTCCTTTTTCACAAAAATCAAAGCATAAAAGTCTGTCTAATTATTGCTATATATTGCTTTCTGGACTAAATGTTTACTGCTTATCCATTGCAGTAGTATTTCTGATGTCCAGAATAGGCATACTAACTAAGGAATGTACAATTAGAGAATATAGTTTGGGAAAGAAATTTCACAGTAGCACATCTGTAAAGGTCTTTAAGGCAATTTGAGGAATAATTTAAATTACCAAGGAATATTAATTAGGGTCATTCATTCACATCCTTCTATTCTTCTATTGTTGTAGATCATATATATTGCCCAAATTCTCAAGTTCCTTGGGATGAGATAAAAAAATGCTTTGACATTTAGTTTGTATAATAGGCTGTATAAAATTGACTAAAGATTGAAAATGCTCCTGCTAGAATCTAGGTACAAAAAAAGTGGGAAAGAAAACAATTTGGAAGTTGCCTGTAGCATGCCTAAACTCATTCTAGAACACCATGACCCAGGGCATTGAAAGACAGAAATATTTTAGGCAATTTCTGTTTTAAAAAAATCACCAGCCTGTTTGGTTTGAAGCAGTTGCTACTCCAACTTTACTTCATACAAATAAATAGCACAGAAAAACTGAAGATTGCAAAGTAGATTAGAAGAAGCCTCAAATGACTTTTAATGGAATATTATGTGCCCAAAACACAGGGGTTTAAATTAGTAGCTTAAAATGTTCCATTTACCACATACCACAGGAAGTAAGAGTCTTTTTTTGGTTCCTCTTCAACTACATTCCTCCAAATCCTTGACCAGCTGAACTATTTGTTCCAGGTCATCAAACCCCTTAGTAACTTAAATTCCCAAATTTAGATTTAGAAAGGATATGGCTGGCTACATTTTTGCTGTCAGTTCATTTAGCAGAAAAAATAATGTTGCACATACACACTTGCATGTACACACAAACACACACACCAATCATGCACATGCACAATTCCTTCAGAAGTTTAGAGTGAATCTGTAGTGTCACAAGGGTAAGTATAAAGTGAATTTTAATTGTAAACCAACATCTGGCAACTATGCCAAAGTCTGATTTAACTTTCAAAGTTTAAATTCTTTACAGTCTCTCCCGTGTGATGCCAAATTATCTCAGTTCCCCTCAGATCTGGGGCTGACATGTGGCTCTACCCCTCTACTGGCTTTAGGTTAAATTACATAGGCCAGCCTTACTCAATGCAATCTCTAAAGAAAAATCAGTTATATAAGATGTGAATTGTCACATAGGGGGAAAAAGAGCCTCATGGTCAAACTGGGCAATGTTCACTTATATAAAGCTAAATGGGTTTTCTTTTTTTACTTGCTAATTGCTGGGGTTTCTCACAAATGTTAAAGAGCATTGTTCATAAAATGTTAATGTGCATTGTGAATTGGGAAGTGGGTGAAGAGTCAATGCTAAATGTAGTATATAGCATTTTCCAAAGTTATTTGAACATCTCCAATTAAAGGAGTGGTGTTATAAGGCAGATGTGGTTGGAAATGCTAAATTCTTTGCATTCAGGACCCCCCATCTTTCCTTTTCAGGGTTCTTTAACCCATCCCTTCATCCCCAATCATCATTCCTCCCACAGCTCCAACAGGTCCCCTGCACCCTCACGCTACTTTTAACCCTCCCGTTAGTAAAGGCTAATTTTCCTCCAAATGTTGGCAATTATTTAATTTATTCCTCTGGAGATTTTTCTTTATTTATAACAGCAAAACCTATAATTTTTTGTTGTTTTGCCATGTTAGGTAAGGGATATGCCCCATATATTTTTAAATTAAAAATTTTCATAGTACAATATCTTATTACAAGGGACTATATCATATATATTTAAACATATTAATAAAAGTATGTCCATTAATCTACCACACAAACTAAGAAAAATAGCATAATAAACACATTAACACTTACCTAATTGTTCCACTTCTCTCTAATCCTCATTCCACCAGAGGTAACCACTACACAAATTTTTGGATGCATTTTCTCTTGATTTTAAAATTGTTAATAGTTTTTCAAATATGTATCTATCCCTTAATAATGTACTTATTAAATAAGTACATTAAATAATGAACATTTTTAAAATGTAATAATCCTTTACTTTTGCTTGTTATTGAGATATATAAAAGTAGATTTATACCACATGAAATCTTCAATGACTTAAATTTTTCACTAAAGATACAGCCATGCTGTGTGTAGTAGGAATTCATTCTTCTTCACTGCTACTTAATATTCCATTGTATGAATATACCACAATTTATCTATTTTCCTGTCAATGAATATTTTGGATGTTTCTAGTATTTTGTTAGTAAAAACAATAATAATACTATGAATATTCTTGCACATTTACAAGGTTTTCTTTAGGGTATATAATTAACCTTATTAATTCACATGAATATAATGTCATATTATATGAGACTGTTAAGCTTTAAGTATAACGCCATGTTGCTCACCAAAGTGGATTGTACAAATTTATATCCCCACTAACAATATACATTACAGTTCTTGTTACTCCTACTCATCTATAATGATTGAAGCTATTTTATTAAGTGGATATAAGTTTGGAATTATTATAAATTCTAGTAAATTAAACCTATTATCATTAGGTATTGACCTTCTCTATGCCAAAGAATTATTTTTATCAGAGATGCATTTTTCTGATATTAATATAGATATTCCTTACTTTTTTTTTTAAGATATCCTTCTTTTTTGGTTAACATGCCTGGCATATTTTTTTCCAGTCTTACTTTTGGTCCATACATTTCTAGGTCTTCAAAACTAACATATAAAATATTTCTATTGTTTATTTGTCAAGCTTATTCCATTTACGTTTACTGTGATCATCGGTATATTTGATTTGTTATATTTGGATGCCTTATTATATTCATATGCTTCTATTACTCCTCTATTTTATTTTTATTGAATGATTTTTTGCTGTTACACACTTTTTCTTCTATGGTTACCCTAAAAATTATATGATGTATACTTACCTTTAAAATTGCTAAAGTTACTCAGTATCTTAAGCCCTCAAATAATAGAGGGCTAGAACTCTAGAATCTTGCTACCTAAAGTGTTGTCTATGGACCATCACCACTGGTCTTATTTGGGAGCTTGTTTGAAATGCCCATTCTCACATCCTACCCTAGAACAATTATTGTAGCTATTCTGCAGAAAGAGGATGGACCACCTAAAATTTGGTTCAGATGTCAAGTATGATAACCTCATACATACACATACACACAAAGAGGTGTGTTTATAAATGTTTATTTTTTTCTTAAGTTTTAAAAAGTTTAAAAAAACTTAAAAATGCTTATTACTCATACAATGAGGCTTGCTGGGGACAGTAGAGTGTGTCTCAAGCAGGGCTGAAAATGGCGACAAAGAGACAAGAAAGGAGACTTTTGTAGAGGTTTACAGTTGGGCTGGCCACAATTGGCACTGTGAGCTGGCTATCTAGACTACATCTACAACCACTGGGATTGCTTCTTCTCTTGTTTTGGCTTATTAACTGGATCTGCTTCCTGCAGGTGAGCTTTTACTTTGACCTGTGCCATTCTGTCCTATGTTTACTGAGTCCAGCAGGCCTCTGTTACAGACTTAATCAATCTAATTCTGAAGTCATAATTAGCATATAGGGGGTGTGGCCAAGACGACAGAGTAGGAAGACCTTGAGCTCACCTCCTCCCACAGGCACACCAAAATTACAGCTACTTGAAGAGCAACTATTTATGAGAAAGACCAGAAGACCAGCAGAAAAGATCTCCTACAACTAACAATATAAAGAAGGAACCACAACGAGACAGGTAGGTGGGGTAGAAATGTGGTATAGTCAAGACCATTCACTCAGGTGGGTGACCCAGAAATGGGAGAAATATTACATTTTCAGAGGTTCTCCCCAAGGAACAAGGGGTCTAAGCCCCATATCGGGCTCCTCAGTCTGGAGGGCAGTGTCCTGCACCAGGAGGATGAACCCACAAAACATTTGGCTTTGAAGGCCAGTGGAGTTTACTTTTGGAAGAGGCAGAGGGCTGTGAGAAATAGAGATTCCACTCTTAAAGGGTGCACACAAAAATCTCAAATGCTCTGGGACCCAGGGCAGAAGCAGTAATTTGAAAGGAGCCTGGGTCAGACCTACTTGCTGATCTTGGAGAGCCTTTAAGAGAGGCAGGAGGCAACTGGTGTTCTTCCTTCAGACATAGACACTGGTGGCAGCCATTTTGGGGAGCTTGTTCTACCACAAGGACACTGGTACTGACAAGCACCATTTTAGAATCCTCCCAGTAGCTCATTAGCCCTGGGACCTGGCCCCACCCACCAGCCTGTCAGCACCAGTACTGGGATGCCTCAGTCCAAGTAACTAGCCAGGCAGGGACACAGTCCCACCCACCAGTAGGTCAACTGCCTTAAGACCTCCTTAGCCCACAGCCACCCCATGAAGTGGCCTTGTCTACCAGAACCAGGCCACACATACCAGTGCATCAGCACTAGCTGTGGGACCACCAGAGTCCTGCAGCCAGAGACCCTGGGACCTAGCTCCACCCACAAGCAGGATGATACCACCCCCAGGGACACCCCTGCTCCCCTCCATGAGCAGGCCAACATCAGCCTCAAGACAACTTGAACCCCACAGCCAGCCACCCCAATATCCAGCCCCACCCACCACTGCAGTAGTACCAGCATTGGAAAAACCTGGATCCAGCAGCCAGCAATGTCAAGAACTGGCCCCACCTTGCAGTAGGCAAACACTAAATCTGGGACCTCCAGCCCCAAAACCACTCACCCCAGAACCAAGCTCTGCCTACCAGTGAGCCAGCACTAGCTCCAGGACTGCACCGCACCCCCCGGGACTCTGCATCCAGCTGTCTCATGACCCAGCCCTGCCAACAAGCAGCCAACATCCTCTGCACATGGCAGGGCCTGGCAACCAATTGGACCAGGGGCCAGCCACAGCTACCAGACCACCCACAGTAGTCAGCCTGCCATAAAAAAAGGACCCATGCAGCTCATATAGGGGGTACCCTGAGAACATATTGCTCTGGTGACCAAAGGGGAGCACACTGCCGCTATGCACAGGATGTCTTTTACAAAAGACCACTTCTCCAAGGTCAGGAAAGGTAACCAATGTACAAAATACATAGAATAAAAACAGCAAATCAGGCAAAATGAGACAACAGAGCACTATGTTCCAAACAAAGGAACAAGATAAAACCATTAAAGAAGAAATAAGTGAAGTGGACATAAGCAGTCTACCTAATAAAGACTTCAAGGTAATGATGGTAAAGATGTTCAAAGGACTTGGGAGAAGATTGGATAAACAGAGTAAGAAGTTAGAAGTTTTGAACAAAGAATTAGAAAATATAAAGAATAACCAAATAGAAGTGAATAATACAGTAACTGAAGTTTTAAAAATACACTAGAAGGAATCAAGAGTAGACTAGACGATACAGAGGAACAGATCAGCAAGCTGGAGGACAGAGTAGTAGACATCACTAAAGCTGAACAGAAAAAAGGATAAAAAAAAATTGAGGACAGTTTTGTTTTGGGTTTTTTTGGCCATAAATGCATGAGTTTATTTCTGGAAACTCAATTCGATTCCATTGATCTATATGTCTGTCTTTATGCCAGTACCATACTGTTTTTTTGTTTGTTTGTTTTTTAATAGATCTTTATTGGAGTGTAATTGCTTCACAATAATGTGTTAGTTTCTGTTGTACAACAATGTAAATCAGTCTTATGCATACATATGTCCCCATATCCCTTCCCTCTTGACCCTCCCTCCCATCCTCCCTATCCCACCCCTCTAGGTCATCGCAAAGCACCAAGCTGATCTCCCTGTGCTATGCTGAAGCTTCCCACTAGCTATCTATTTTACATTTGGTAGTGTATATATGTCAATTCACAGGTGAATTCTACCAAATGTTTAGAGAAGAGTTATCACCTAACTATTCCAAAAATTGTGGAGGAAGGAACTCATTCTATGAGGCCAGCATCACTCTCATACCAAAAGATAAAGACACCACATTAAAAGAAAATTACAGGCAAATATCTATGATAAACACAGATGCAAAAATCCTAAACAAAATATTAGCAAACCAAATTCAATACATTAAAAGGATCATACCCTATGATCAAGTGGGATTTACTCCAGGGGTGCAAGGATGGTACAATATCTGCAAATCAAATATTGTGACACACCACATTAACAAATTGAAGAATAAAAACCATATGATCATCTCAATAGACGCACAGAAAACTTTTGACAAAATTCAACATTCATTTATGATAAAAACTGTCAACAAAGTGGGTATAGAGGGAACATACCTCAACATAATAAAGGCCATATATGACAAGCCCACAGCTAACATCATACTCATGGTGAAAACCTGAAAGCATTTCCTCTAAGATCAGGAATAAGACAATGATGTCTGCTCTCCCCAATTTTGTTCAACATAGTATTGGAAATACTTGCCATAGCAATCAGACAAGAAATATAAATTAAAGGAATTCAAATTGGAAATAAAGAAGTAAAACTGTCACTGTTTGCAGATGACATGACACCATATAGGACATACTAAAGATGCCACTAACAACTGCTAGAACTCATCAATGAATTTGGTAAGGTTGCAGGATGCAAAATTAATATAGAGAAATCTGTTGCATTTCTATATGCTAACAACAAGCTATCCGAAAGAGAAATTAAGAAAGAATCCCACCAAAAAGAATAAAATACCCAGGAATAAATCTAGCTAAGAAAGTAAAAAAACCTATACTTGGAAAACTATAAGAAACTGATTAAATAAATTGGATGTGACACAAACAGGTGGAAAGATATATTGTGTTCATAAATTGGAGGAATTAGTATTGTTAAAATGAGCATACTACACAAGGCAATCTACAGTTTAATGTAATTCCTATCAAAATACCAATGGCATTTTTCATAGTACTAGAAAAGCAATTCTAATGTTTGTATGGAAACACAAAACACCCCAGACAGCTAAAACAATCTTATGAAAAAAGAACAAAGCTGGAGGTATCACCCTCCCTGATTTCAAACTATACTACAAGACTACAGTAATCAAAACAGTATATTACTGGCATAAAAACAGACATATAGATCAATGAAACAGAATAGAGAGTCCAGAAATGAATGCACATTTATATGGGCAATCAATCTATGACAAAGGATACACAAAGAATATACAATAGGGAAAAGGCAGCCTCTTCAATAAATGGTATTGGGAAAACTGGACAGCTACTTGCAAAAGAATCAAACTGGACTACTCTCTCACACCATGCACAGAGATAAATTCAAAATGTATTAAAGACTTAAATGAAAGACCTGAAACCGTAAACTTCTGGAAGAAAACAGAGGCAATAAGCTCTTTGACATCAGTCCTAGTAATATTTATTTGGATATGTCTCTTCAGGCAAGGGAAATAGAAGCAACAATAAACAAATTAAAAAGCATTTGCACAGTGAAGAAAACTATCAACAAAGCAAAAATCCAGCTAATGAATGGGAGAAGATATTTGCAAACAATATATCTAATAAAGAATTATATCCAATATATACACAGAATTCATACAACTCAACATGAAAAAAAACCCCACACAATTAAAAAATGAGCAGAGGATCTGAAGAGACATTTTTCCAAAGAAGACATACAGATAACCAACAGGCATATGCAAAGTTGCTCAACATCACTAATTATCAGGGAAATGCAAATCACAACCACAATAAGATATCACCTCCCACCTGTCAGAATGGCTGTTATCAAAAAGAGAACAAATAACAGATGTTGGAGAGGATGAGAAGAAAGGGACCCTTGTGCACTGTTAGTAGAAATATAAATGGGTGTAGCCACTATGGAAAACAATATGGAGGTTCCTGAAAAAATTAAAAGCACAACCACCATATGATCCACCAATCCGACTTTTGGGTATTTATCTGAAGAAAATGAAAACACTAATTCAAGAAGATATATGCACTCCTATGTTCACTGCAGTTCACTTGGCTATTGGCTTTTCACAATAGCCAAGATATGGAAACAACCTAAGTGCCCACTGATAGATGAATGGATAAAGAAGATTTTATACATATATATATATATATGCCATAAAAAGGAATGAAATCTTGCCATTTGCAATAACAAGGATGGACCAAGATTTTTTGTGTAGTCTAAAAAAGAAAACAAATAACAAACATAACTAAACAAAAATAGAGTCAGAGATACAGAGAACAAACAGGAGGTTACTGGGGGTGGGAGGAGAAAGAAATAGATGAGGGAGATTAAGACGTACAAACTTCCAGTTGCAAAATAAATGAGTCAGGGATATAAAATGTACAGTGGGGGGAATATAGTGAGTAACTATGTAGTATCTTTGTATGGTGACATATCATAACTTATCGTGGCGATCAGTTTGAAATGTATAGAAACATTCAATCACTCTGTTGTACAGCAGGAACTAACATAGTGTTGCAGGTCAATTATACTTTAAGCACAAATGAACTCATAGAAAAAGTAATCAGATTTGTAGTTACCAGAGATGGAGGCTGGGTGGAGTGGGAATTGAATGAAGGCAGTCAAAAGGTACAAACTTCCAGTGATGAGATTAATAAGTACTAGGGATGTAATGTACAACATGATAAATATAATTAACACTGATGTATGTTATATATGAAAGCTGTTAAAGAAGTAATCCTAAGAGTTCTCATCACAAGGAAGAATTTTTTTCCATTTCTTTTATTTTGTATCTATATGAGTTGGTGGATATTCACTAAACTTATCATGATAATCATTTCATGATGTATGTAAGTCAAATCATTATGCTGTATGCCTTTTAAACTTATACAGCATTATATGTCAATTATATCTCAATAAAACTGGAAGAAAAAAAATCAAAATTATAATTGGCATTTAGAGCCAGGCATATGGTATTGGGGCCCTCATTAAAGTGGCCCTGGCTCCTGTTTTGTGACTTAGACCTACCTGTGTTTCTCAAACTGAATCATTTGTCTTGATGCCAGCATAAGCCATGTCTAACCTGAGGCTCAGAGGAATGACTCTTACCCTCGGACCATTGGCTGTATGCCTCAACCAGGTGGTACCTCCATTCTATAGAGCACTCAGGGGAATCACTGGTACCTTGTGCAATATACTGGTCCATCGTGTGGTTTCATGAGTAGAAGAGCAATTACCATGTGGCATGCTGAGGTCACTATGACCCTACAGAAATGTGTTTGCCTATGCCTCTGTTTCCTAAAATGATCCAGACCATGGCACTCCTGGTGCACAGTCAAGGGCTAATTCAATCATTGCCATGAGAAAGCCCTTTAACTCTGATGGCATAAACTTGTTAATATAAGCAGGGGAGGGAGAACCTCAACCTCTAAAATAATCCAATAACCACTCAGAAGGAAGTAAAGAAAAAAGCATGAAAGAAAGAGAAAGAAAAGGAGGGAGGGAGGGAGCGAGAGAAAGAGGGAAAGAAAGAAAGAAAGAAAGAAAGAAAGAAAGAGAGAAAGAAAGAAAGAAAGAGAAAGAAAGAAAGAAAGAAAGAAAGAAAGAAAGAAAGAAAGAAAGAAAGAAAGAAAGAAAGAAAGAAAGAAAGAAAGAAAGAAAAAGAAAGAAAGAAAGAAAAAGAAAGAAAGAAGAGAGAGAGAAAGAAAGAAAGGAAGGAAGGAAGGAAAGAGAGGGAGAGAGGGAGGGAGGGAGGGAGGGAGAGAAAGAAAGAAGGAAACCTGGATATAGGAGGAGGAAACAACAAAAAGTGAAACACATCCACAATTTGACCCAATTGGAAACCCAAAATTTACTAAAAGAATTTATGCAACAAAAAGATAAAAGAGCACTGATTGGCTCTTGCACTTCTACAACATAGGTCCTGAATTAAGTTTATTATCTGCTGATGTTCACCAATTGGCAAACTTTCATGGCCTTAATCAATACTGTGGTCCAAATTAAACTTGTATCTGGGGTTCCCACTAACTTTAAACAAGAAATCCCCTATAACAGGGGTCCCCAACCCCAGGGGACCCCTGTTAGGAACCCCCTGTTATGAAACAGGCTGCACAACAGGAAGTGAGCGGCAGGCAAGTGAGCAAAGCTGCATCTGCTGCTCCCCATCGCTCACCATCACTTGCATTACCACCTGAACCATCCCTCCCCACCGTACTGTCCATCCGTGGAAAGACTGTCTTGCATGAAACTAGTCCCTGGTTCCAAAAAGGTTGGGGACCACTGTCCTATAATCTTAAGAGAAAATAAAATAGAGGACAACCATCTTGATCTTTGAACCTATTGCCGAGTCTAAATTTCCAATGGTCATATCAGCCATTGACTTAAAATATCCCACGGGAGGCTTGAATTCTTTAACCCAGTGAGCAATAAAAATTAAATTATATATTTCGCCCTTACAATTGGATTGACAAAATGGGACCCCATGAACCATCCCTCCCTAGTTAAAATAGTTAATAGTGCCTAATTAAATTAAAACAGGACCGTCAAGAATTAAAATCAATTTTATAAGATCTATTTGGAAAAGGGATGATTACCTCCATTGCTTCTCCACTTAACAGCCTTATTTGACTTTTTCTTAAACTTGGAAACAACTAATCATGCTTCAGTATTTTACCACAACCGTAATGCTGTGGTCCCACCCATTTAGGTTCTCATAACCAATGTTATTGAAATTACTGACTCCATCTAATCAGCAACTGGTAAATATTTTACTACTATAGATTTGAATACTATGTTCTGTTCAGTGCCTGTTTCAACAGTCTCTCACTGCAGTTTGCCTTCACCTTCAAAGAAACAATACACTTACAGGCTGAATTGTGTACCCCCCCAAATTCATACAGTGAAGTCTTAACGCCCAATACTTAGAATTTGACTGTATTTAGAAATTGAGCCTTCAAAGAGGTAATTAAGGCAAAAGGAAGTCATAAGTGTAGTCCTAATCCAATATAATTGGTGTCCTTATAAGAAGAGGAGGTTAGGACACAGAAAACACACAGATGGAGGGGCAACCAGGTGAGCACACAGTGAAGAGGCAGTCACCTGTAAGCCAAGGAGAGAGGCCTCAGAAGAAAACAAACCTGCTGACACCTTGACCTTGGATTTCTAATGTCCAGATCTGTAAGAAAATACATTTGCATTGTCTAAGCCACCCAGTCTGTGGTATTTTGTTATGACAGTCCTAGCAGATTCATACAACACTTTTCACTCAACGATTCAACAGTCTTGCCATAGCACATGACCTGTGCAGGTGAGATCTTAATGACATCCAACTTTCTCTTGGGGCACAAATATGAAATCATACTGATGACATCCTCCTCTGAAGATATTTACTTGACACAAACATTAAGGACATATAAATACTTACAAAGAAACTCACAAAAAAGGGGGATGGGCCATTGCCCCACACATAGTGCAATGTTCTGCCATCTTGCTTAAATCCCTGAAAATTATTTGGTAAACTGAGAGCAGCTCCATCCCTGACACTGTTAAGAAATAACTACTCTCTTAGAAACCACATTAAACAAGCCCAGCCTCTTTAAGGCCTTTTAGGGTTTTGAAGGCAACATATTCTTTATTTATAAAATTTTACTTAAGTTGCAAACTGACCCACCTTGAATGGGACACCCTCTAGCAAAAGGCTGTAGAATTTGTTCAGATTGCAATACAACTTCCAGCAGTGCTCCCTAGAAACTCCTTCATTGTAGAGGCTTAACCTCCTCTCATGCTTCCTGGAGTCTCTGGCCATTCACAATGGCTTTAAGTTGCCTATGGGCTTCTGATACAAGAAACTGCTCTCCTTGGTTCCACCCCATATGTTATTAGAGTGGTGACTATTGTCCACATACTAGGCTTTCTTGGAAACAGAGGCTCTCACAGGCCCTGGGCTCACGACCCTCCTCATACCCAGTTTCCTGGGTTAAGAAAACAACATGCTGCAATCTCTGCTTGGCCACTGAGGCTGCCTTGCTACAGGACGGAGTTAAACCTGGGTCCCCCGGCATATCTACTTGCAGGAAGGGGTGGCCTCCCTTATCTTTAGTCTCTTGCCACAGGCCATGGTGCTAGAGGAAGTCAATCCTCTCACAGATCTCTTGGCTACCTAGTCAGCCCCTTGATATCAAGTGAAGAGCAAACAGAGTCCATCTACCGTATACATAACACATATGAAGATCAGTGGAGAGTTACTGCTTCTTATCCCTTAACCAGGATGTCAGCAAAATTGGCCAAACTTCAGGCACTCATCTTGTTTATGGATGACCCAGCGAAAAGTCACGTCCATCTGCATATTTTATAGACCCTTGTGCCATTGCCAATGGTCTGGCTGTGTGGACCAACCAATGGCAAAAACAACAATTCCTTGTACAAGGTTGCACCCTTCTGGGTAAGAATCCTTGGAATCTCTTGCCTCATAAATGCCAAAAATATAAATCAACATTACATCTATCTCTGCACATACTAAAGCAAGACACTCCTGATCCTCTGCAGAGTTCTAGATTTCATTGATAGTGACCAAGGCACTCATTTCACTTCTCAGAAGGAACAATGTTGGGCTCTTGAATAAGACTTTCAATGGAACTTTCACTTCCCTTACTGGCCCCACAGAGCACCATAATGGCTTACTTAAGTTCAAAATCAATTAAATGAAACAGAGCATATTTCAGTCATCAGTCACATGATGACTGAGGTGAACTGTAATAGGGTCTGCCTCCATTTTTTCTTTTATGTTGAGCTGCTGACAACTTTTAAGCTTCATGCCTCACTCTTCCCCTTCTGCCACACATCTGAACAAGCTGAATAAGAAAGCCCAGGTGCTCCTTCCTTTGCCACCTGTGAGAAGTTCAAAGCCACTCATAAGAACCCTCATCCGGCCCACCACTAACTACCATAAAAACTCTAAGCTAGTTTCCTCTTCTGGTTCACTCAAGCCAATTTTGGAATGCTTGGCAGCTATGCTGTTCTTTCCAGCAAGCCTCATTATATGAGTAATAAACCTTTTCAACTCCTCTCGGGATATGTGTGTGTGTGTGTGTGTGTGTGTGTGTGTGTGTGTGATTATTAATGTCGACATCTGAACCAAATTTTTCGTGGGCATGCTTCCTGTTTCTTCAGACTGGATACAACATCTGCTAGATGAGAATTCACTTTTTAAAGAAACTATTCCCAAGTGAATAAAATATTAAGCACTGCTCTAGACCACTTTAACATCACTCTCTCCTCCCAACAAACATCTTGTTTTTCTTTAGCTGTGTTCTTTTTTTAACCTATAAATAAGGTAGTACTATTTTTATTATTTCACACAATGCTTATCTACATGTTTACCAATATATTTGAGAATCATTTCTTCTTCAATGTCCTACCTCCTGTCTGTGGTCATTTTATTTCCTTCTTTCTTTTAGAAGTTCCTTTATCTTATATCTTCCATTGTTGTCATTCTTTGTAGATGATCCACCTTGCCTCCTTGGCTGCTTTTAAAAGCTCCTCTTTGGTTTTGTGTTGTTTCATCACAAAGTGTGAAAGTGTAAATCTTTTTCTAATTTATCCTGCTTTGTATTTACTTTGCTTCCCTTATGTACAGATTCATGCTTTTCATGAAATTATTTTCAGCCATTATCTCAGTCATTGCCTCTTTTCTATTTTCTTTATTCTCATTTTCTGGCAATTCCTTCAACTTACATTATACCTTATTCTTTCCTCCATATTTCTAAAAATTTCTTTTATATTTCCATTTTTTGTCTTCCTCTGTACTATATTCTGAATGACTTATTTCAGTTCACTAATTCCTCCTTCAGCTATGTCTGATCTGCTGTTTAACTTATACATTGTTTTTTTTAATTTTAACAATTATATTTTATACCTAAAATTTATATTTCATTTCTTTTTAAAATCTTCCCATTTTTTGAAGTTTCTCTTTGCTTTTGCATTTTTATTCTTTTAAAAAAATATATCTTTAACTATTTCATTTAGAGTTATATTGTATTCCCTGATAATTTCAATATCTGAAGTCCTTGAGGAAATCTGTTATTTTTGCTAAATATCAGTCATGAAGGCTTCTTTTTTAATAATTTTGTTGATCTTGATTTTGAGATAAATTTGCTTGAGGTTAATCTGTGAAAATCCTGCAGCCTAAATAGAATTTTCCATCTTCCAAAGAGGATTTACATTGGCTTCTGCTAAAAGCCAGAGTTTGTTGTCAACCTGGAATCACTTGGGCTTACATTAAAGATTCTAATGAGTAAATATTAGATTTCCCATCTTGCAACTGACAGAGAATTTAGTCTCTTAATGCTCCACTAATATTAGCATTTTCTTTTGGGGCAACTTCACTTTTCCAGTTTGTTTTCCAATTACTGCTCACTGCTCCTACTCCATCCTAAACTCATAAATGTATTTGAATATTTGTTATTTTATTTAGGAAATTATTCTTGTAGATTTTCCTTAACTTCCTTGGGTCTAGCAATGCCTGTGAAAGCAATGTTTTATTTAGGATCTAGTTGATTTGTAGCAGAGGAACCTTCAGAATTTACTTTACTTTTAGAAGCAAAAGTTTAATGATTAGAATATGAGCCCTTTGCACTGGAGAGATATTTAGGCACAAAGGTAAGATGTGCCTCTTAACTCACAGCCCAGAGCTTCCTTAACCTACCATCATAGGGGCAGTCCTTCTCTGACATTTAAGCAGAAATAAGAGACTCATTATTATGTAAGTCTTCCAGATTTCATTCTTTTCATTGTCTGGAATTATGTTTTAATTAAAAATATTTTTATGTGATTGGTTATCTCTTTGGTTGTTATATTTTATTTTGTTTTTGGTTTCATTTTTAGGGCATTTAGTATTACTTTTCAAAACGCCTCCGTATGCTGGTAATAATTACTAAAGAGATACTCTTCCCAAATTGTTTGTGTTCTCATTCTGATAAACTAAAAAAACATTTTAAACTCTTTGACTGGTCTTATCAATTTGGAGATTTAATTTATACCTTGAATAAAAAGGTTAGTTTTTACTCAGATTTTAGTAATTACTAAATTTTCATTTGACAGCCCATCTTTCTTGAGCTTCAGTTTCCAACTGGTATAATTGTTGTACAGAATTTGGAATAGCTGTGTGCCAGCTTGGTTGTTTAGCATATAACTAATAGGTTACAATTATAACAGCAAAAACAGTTTAGAAAAGCAAATTAGTTTAGTAGCAATTAAATTCAGAGAGTCATTCCAAAGAAAGATAATAACTTTAATTGAGTTGTATGTAAAATGGAAAAATTTCAAAACATAATGTTTCTAAACGTCTTGTAGAAAAGTGACATTCTACCTATGATTGTCTTGTTTCATCATTTTTTAGCTACAGAGATAAAAATTGTATATTAAAATTTTACATGAAAATATTTTGACATGCTAAACAGCTCACAAAAATGCCAAGGTGACCTTCATATGTTAGTAAACTTTCAAAATATAGTTTTTCATATCTCTTAAGGGGGAAAAATTAGTTTCCCCATTTTATTTATTGCTACTTTTCAGGAGTGAAACAAGATTTTAAAAGTTTTTATGTGATTAAAATTACCAAGAAGTCATTCTTGCAGTCTCCTGTAATAATTAAAAGGACTCCAAGGTATAATCATTTTCCTGCCCAGCAGGGGATTTCTATCTTAGAATTTTATTGTCATCAAAGTAAAAAAATGTTTTATGAATTTGTCTTCTTGTCATAATGGACTAACTGATAGTGAACTAACCTTCCTGCCATACACAACTACAAAAAAGTTCAGGATTGTGATTTGTGAGAAAAGAGACACACAGGAGCACCACATTTGCCCAGGCATTCTCCATGTAGGCACATTAAGATCATAGCACTTAGACGTTAAATCCAGCAGAACAGAGTGATCTTTCTGAGCTGAGATGTAAGAGATTGGAGTTCACAGTAATGAAGCAGCTGGTATTTACAGGGTATATCACTTTGCTCATGAATCTGCAATTTTGGCAGGACTTAGTAGGGACATCTAAATTCTGCCTACTCAGTCATATGGGATAGCTTGAAAGCTGTGGGCTGGAATCATCTGAAGGTTTTTGTTCACTCACATGTCTGGTACTTGACATTGGAAAGACCCAAACTGTTGTAGGCTGGAAGAGCTGGAGGTCCTTGGGTATCTCCATCTCTTTGAGGTCTCTATGTGTTCTACATAGCCAGAAATTTTATGGTAGCCAGACTTCTCATTTGTCCACTCAGAGCCCCCAGAACATGTAACTCAAGAGAGGGAAACAGGCAGAAGCTGAATTGCCTTTTATAACCTAGCCTTAGAAGTCATTCTTATTTTATTGATATGGGCTCGCTCCCTTTTTTTCTTGATGTGTCTAGCTAAAGGTTTATCAATTTTGTTTACCTTTTCTAAGGACAAGCTTTTAGTTTCATTGATCTTTTCTATTATTTTTTTAGAATATTCATCACATCTCTGTTTAAAATAGTGAAAAAAATGGAAGGCACTCAAATATCCAGTAATGGAGAAATAGTTAATTACAATACTTCCACACAATAGACTATTTTGCAGCCAATAAAATCAGGATTTCTTTTTTCTTTTTTTTTGGTGACATAGTAGTAAGTCAGATAGCAGCAAACAAAAATTTATTTATTTCTGCCCTGAACTTCATGATTTCTTTCCTTCTACTAACTTTGGGTTTTGTTTGTTCTTTCTCTAGTTTCTTTAGGTGTAAGGTTAGGTTGCTTATTTTAGATTTTTCTTGTTTCCTGGGATAAGCTTGTATCACTATAAACTTCCCTCTTAGTACTGCTTTTGCTTCATCCTATAGGTTTTGGATTGTTGTGTTTTCATTTTCTTTTATCTCTAGGTATTTTTTATTTCCTCTTTGATTTCTTCAGGGATTCATTGGTTGTTTAGTGGCATATTATTTAGCCTCCACGTGTTTGTGTTTCTTACAGCTTTTTTTTTTTTCTTGTAATTTATTTCTAGTCACATAGCATTGTGGTTGGAAAGGGTGCTTGATATGATTTCAATATTCTTAAAGAATATTGTTAAAGAAAAGACAGCCTCTTCAATAAGTGGTGCTGGGAAAACTAGACAGCTACATGTAAAAGAATGAAATTAGAACATTCTCTAACACCATACACAAAAATAAACTCAAAATGGATTAAGTACCTAAATGTAAGACTGGATACTATAAAACTCCTAGAGGAAAACACAGGCAGAACACTTTATGACATAAATTGCAGCAATATTTTTTGGGGGGGATCCCACTCCTATAGTAAAGGAAATAAAAGCAAAAATAAACAAATGGGACCTAACTAAACTTAAAAGCTTTTGCACAGCAAAGGAAACCATTGGCAAAATGAAAAGACAACCTACTGAATGGGAGAAAATATTTGCAAATGATATGACTGATAAGGAATTAATATCCAGCATATATAAACAGCTCATACAACTCAACATCAGGAAAACAAACAACCTGATTAAAAATTGAGCAGAAGAAATTTTTCCAAAGAGGAAATGAAGGTGGCCAACAGGCACATGAAAAGTTGCTCAACATTGCTAAGCATCATGGAAATGCAAATCAAAATCACAATGAGATATTACTTCACACCTGTCAGAATGGCTATCGTCAAAAGGAACACAAATAAAAAATGTTGGCAAGCATGTGGAGAAACGGGAACACTTGTACACTGTTCATGGCAATGTAAATTTGTGCAGCCACTGTGGAAAACTATATGGAGCTTTCTCAAAAAACTAAAAATAGAACTACCATATGACCCAGCAATTCCACTCCTGGGTATATATCCCAAAAACACAAAACTCTAATTCAAAAAGATACATGAACCCAAATGTTCATAGCAGCATTATTTACAATTTCCAAGGTATGGAAGCAACCTAAGTGTCCATCAACAGATGAATGGATAAAAATGATTTGGTATATATATATATATATATATAAAATATATATATATATATATATATATTATATATATATATATATATATATATATATATACAATGGAATACTACTCAGTCATAAAAAAGAATGAAATTTTGCCATTTGTAGTAACATGGATGGACTTGGAGGCTATGATGCTAAGTGAAATAAGTCAGAGAGAGAAAGCCAAATACTGCATGATATTGCATATGTGGAATCTAAAAAATACAACAAACTAGTGAATAAAACAAAAAAGAAGCAGACCCACTGATATAGAGAACAAACTAGTGGTTACCAGTGGGGAGGGGGAGGGGCAATATAAGGGTGGAGGAGTGGGAGGTACAAACTATTGGGTGTAATATAGGCTACAGGCATGTATTATATAACATGGGGAACATAGCGAATATTTTGTAATAACTGTAAATGGAGTGTAACTTTTAAATATTGTTTACAAAATAAAAAATAATAATTTAAAAAACAAACAAAACAGCAATTTAAAAAAAGAGAGTGGGAACAAAAATAAAAGAAGTCATTCTGGGCTTCCCTGGTGGCGCAGTGGTTGAGAGTCTGCCTGCCAATGCAGGGGACACGGGTTCGAGCCCTGGTCTGGGAGGATCCCACATGCCGCAGAGCACCTGGGCCCGTGAGCCACAATTACTGAGCCTGCGCATCTGGAGCCTGTGCTCTGCAACAGGAGAGGCTGCAATAGTGAGAGGCCCGCGCATCGCGATTAAGAGTGGCCCCTGCTTGCCACAACTAGAGAAAGCCCTCACACAGAAACAAAGACTCAACACAGCCATAAATAAATAAAATTAAAAAAAAAAAAAAAGAACTGTGTGCTCTGACATATCTCAAAATGGTTTCTTTAAAAAAAAAAAGAAGTCATTCGGTGACCCGACAAATCAGAAGGCTACCCAAATTCAAGGGGGGGAAAAATTAGATTCCATCTTTTATGTGAGGGATGTCAAAATATTTGCAGATGTGTGTTAAAACCACCTCAAGATCTAGAAGCACACGTAGATTAGCTTTAGATGGAGACAGAAATTGTGTCATGCAGAAGAGATAAATTGATAGATTGAGGTGGGGAGAGGAAGCAGGAAGACATGGTGGTTCTCAGAAATACATAATCACTGGATTATAAAAGTATACAGAATGCAAAATGTAGACCAAATTTCATACTGCCACCTTTGAAGAGGGCCGATTTACCCAAAACTTCTTGAAAAGCATTATCTTTGGGCTGTGTGGAAAAAGAGGGAGAATCTTAAGGAAGAATTAGCAAGATGAATAAGAACATCAAATTTGGCCTAGTTTAGTTGGAGTGGTTGGTGCGGGGAGGGCAGGGCAGTAGCCAGGCTGTAGTGAGAATTTAAAGCTCATAGGTAAAGTATAGAAACAGTGAGGTACAGGCAAATTTTGAGAATAGAAACATCTGATCTTGGGTGATTTCGTTCTAGAAGAACAGTCTGAATAATGACAGTAAATTTGTGTGATATATTTTTTAATTTAAAGGAAATCTTGGGCTTCCCTGGTGGCTCAGTGGTTGGAAGTGCGCCTACCAATGCAGGGGACATGGGTTCGAGCCCTGGTCCAGGAAGATCCCATATGCTGCAGAGCAACTAGGCCTGTGCGCCACAACTACTGAGCCTGCGCTCTAGAGCCCATGAGCCACAACTACTGAGCCTGCGTGCCACAACTGCTGAAGCCCACGTGCCTAGAGCCCGTGCTCCACAAGAGAAGCCACCGCAATGAGAAGCCTGCACACCACAGCGAAGAGTGGCCCCCGCTCGCCACAACTAGAAAAAACCCACGCGCAGTGATGAAGACCCAATACAGCCAAAAATAAATAAATAAATAAATTTTTTTTTAAAAAAAGGAAATCTTTAAGGAAAATTATGCAGTGGGGGGCTTCCCTGGTGGCGCAGTAGTTGAGAGTCTGCCTGCCAATGCAGGGGACGCGGGTTCGAGCCCTGGTCTGGGAGGATCCCACATGCCGTGGAGCAGCTAAGCCCGTGAGCCACGGCTGCTGAGTCTGCGCGTCTGGAGCCTGTGCTCCGCAACGGGAGAGGCCGCAACAGTGAGAGGCCCGCGCACCGTGATGAAGAGTGGCCCCTGCTCGCCGCAACTGGAGAGGGCCCTCGCACAGAAACGAAAACCCGACACAGCCAAAAATAATAAATAAATAAATTTTTTAAAAAAGGAAAAAAAAGAAAATAATGCAGTGTCAAACAGAGAAACTAGATAAATACAAAAGTTCTTATAAAAAGTCTGTTTTGGTATGGAAACAAAAGAGAACAAGATAAAAAATTAAGCATGAAGGTCCCCAAGAAAGCGATATAGGAGGCAACAATGACAAAGACAGGAGAAAGAAAACAATTATGAATGAAGTATGAGCCTCAACACCAGTAAAAATAGTGAATCCTCAGGGAAAAGGAGGGAGAGATTTTATTACCAAAATATTCTATCTAAAGAAGTATAAAAGGAATTAGAGTTAGCCAATTTTTTTTTTAATAAGCAAGGTTTTAAAGTTATCTAAAATATACATTAAATATATAAAAAGCAAATATATATATAAAACATAAATATATAAGAAAGGAATTCTATCAGAAATTCCTTGTTACTTGTGGGAAGTACAAGGTCTTTTTCTCGTATACAATAACAATATTCCATTACATGATAATATGCCAGGATTTCACCATAGCTATTGGCCAAGAAGATTTGTCAACATCTTTTTTAAAATTACACTATAATCACATAAGCAATGGATTTTAAACCTAGGTTCAAGAGACCATAAACAGGCATACAAGAGATTATGGGGTGAATAGATATCTGAAAGCACATTTTGAAGTAAGCTTTAAACATTTTTACTGTATGTTTATTATATATCTAGTAATCTCAAAAGAATTGATTAATGAATTCAGTGAAAAGATGTTTGCTATTGTATGTAGAATAGGATTTTTTTCAATTACTTGTTCTGACATTCAGGCACTGTACAAAGCAATTTACATCCACTACTTCTAGCCCATACAATAACCTTTCAAGTAGGTATTAAAACTATCCCTACCTTCTTGTGACAATACAGTCTCATGGAGATTGACTACCAAGATTGCACAGTTTGTAAGTGTAAGAGCCAAGATTCGAACTCTGGCTTCTAAGGATGTACTTCATCATACTAAGGATCCAAGCAAAATATGAAGTTCAGGATAAATTTAAAACCACATCTAATTAATTGCTCTAATCATACACACATGTACTCACACACACGTGCGCACACACACATGCATGAACATGCATATACACAAAATCATCCTAGCACCCAAGAGGCTCAATGTTTAATGTTGGGGTCAGGAAGACACTCATTTAGGGAAATAAATTGACAATGGTAGAGTACATACATAAAACAAGCTTTTGTGAATGCAAGATGAACTGATTTTTTGTTTGTACTTTATTTTTTGTTCATTCTCAAAAATTCTTCCAATTGGTAATGTTGGCCAGTATAAAACCTAAGTTTACAATCTAGGCTATTTCAATATATTTCTATTTCTTTCTCATAATGCTGTATATATGTACAAGTGTTTATATCATATGTACATATATATATATCTCCTTATGTATCTATCATCTATCTACCTATCTAGATAGCCAGCTATAGATCATCTCTCTAGATAGATAGATAATTGATAAACAAATAGGTACATAAATACGTAATAGAGAGATAGAGTGTCAGAGGGATACAAGTCATAAATATTTATCATTAGGCATGAGAAAATATTCATCAGCCTCATATTACCTTTAGAGACATCTATTAAAAATATTGGTTTGTTCCATAACAGTCATTTATTATTTCAAAATTGTTATACTGATTGAAGGGAACTGGTATATTTATAGTCCTACAACTGTTTGTCAGGTTTACATTAGACTCAATTACTATAATTAATTTGATTTTACACTTTATATTTTCAAAATGAGGTAGTAAATATGCAACTGATATCTGAGCTCATGGTGAGCTACAACATTGGCATGCAATTTGTTATATTTCACACACCAGAAAAGGGCTTCTCTCTGATGTCCCAAGAACCCATATAGTCCAGGAAGCCAGAAGTTGTAATTGTTGGTGAATATGCACTCTGGGTGAGTTTATGACTGGGACAAATGAGATCCTATTTTAGGACTATGACTTTCTAATTCTTCTTTTTCCAACCCCTGCCATCATGATACAGCTGTGAAAAAAGCAAAGCAGTGGTTTCCCCTTTTACTCCCATTCTTTCAAAGGAGAGTAAACTACGGAAATTGTAATGTGATTTTTCACATTAAGTGAGAGCTAGCAATGCTCACTGAATGGCCCTTATCTTAAAGATTAAGTAAATTATGTTTTTCAGAAGTAGAAGCTTATATTTTAAGTTGAGAGTGGTGTTTTGGAGATGAGAAAGCTGTCTTGGAGACAGCTACACAGATTCTTGCTCATTAGACATACATATTTCTGATAATTATGAAACCAAATTCATAATGCTGCCCTCTGGTGTAACAATAGAGTATAGAAATCAATATGAAGTTTGGAGTCTGATCAGGAGAATGGATCACCAGAAGAATCATATTGGTATGGTTATCAATGGTGTTACTAAATCTCTCCAAAACTCAACTCAGGAAAGTTTGTGAATCCTCATTCAATGTCTATGATAGTGTTAGGTCAGTGCTTATAATTCCATGTCACACTAAAACTCTGAAGTTCTTTGAATTTGTAATCGTTAATTCTTTTATATACCATAAAATTACATATGTTGCACCTAAGCAGGATTACAACTCTATAATGTCAAAAAATTTGAAAAGGAAAAAAAATAAAATTGTTTTGTTACTCTAATATACATACTATAAGGGAAATAAGGGATGAAGTGGAAACAAAACAGCCTTTGTAGTGAAGTGGATGGACTTCAAGTCCCATGCTTGTCAATTAATAGCTATGATACCTTGGTTATTGTCTCTGAGGTTCTAATCTGTAAAATGGAATAATATATAGTTCATAGGACTATTGGGAGGATCAGTAATAACTCAGGTGAAGTTTCTAAGATGTAATAGGTCTGCTTATTTAAGAGAAGTGTAGTTATTTAAATTAGAAATTGGGCTTTTAGTTGAATTTACATTTTAAAACAGAACTTAATATATACACACATATATAATCTCCAAATGATTATAGAATTTTAGGATTACATGTGATTTATATATCATCCCCCTACCTAATGTAAAATCTGATATACAACCTTCCTGAAATGAATTCACTCAATTTTGCTTGAACTTTTCCAATGACCAAACCTCAAAAGGCTGCACTTGCACGGGCCCGTTGCTCCGCGGCATGTGGGATCTTCCCATACCAAGGCTCAAACCCGTGTCCCCTGCATTGGCAGGCAGATTCTCAACCACTGCGCCACCAGGGAAGCCCGGGGGGCCTCATTGGATGAACCAGTTATGGGAGGAGCAAAAGATCTGATTGGCAGCCAGGTGAAAAAAAAAAAAAGGCTGCACTTGTTTTCAAAGCAGAGACAACTGTGAGTTAAGCACATCTGCTTCCTGATGGCTTTTCTATTGGTCCCAACACTTTTCTCCTTCCTTGGTTAATATTTGAAGTCATTTTTGATGCATTACTTTGCTATCTGCCTTCCAATAGAGCTGTTCAAACTCATCAGTCCTGCTCTAAAACTAGCTCCCAGGACTAAACACAATAGTCATGTGGGTTGGGCCACATCACAGTTCAAGAAAATTATTAGTCCTCTCCTGTTTTGCAAATCTATTACTTTTAAAATTTTTTTATGAAACCATAGGGGGCATTAGCATTTTGAGAGACTGTTGGTTCATGTTAAGTTCCATCCACCACAATTCTTAATTCTTACTTAACGGGTTCTTTACTTGAATATCTGATCATCGCTAGGTAGCAGAGAAGAGAATCATAACAGTAGTTTGAGATTCCTCAGCCTCATAATGCTTGGTATTCCTGATGCAATTCCTATTAATTTCACCTCCTTGAAAACAAAACTATAAAACTCTCCAGGCACAATTTGTAACAGAATGTAGTTAAATCTGCACCATAAATTTACTCTTTATGTCAGTGCTATTTACTCACATTGCCTCTATTTAATTCAATCTTAAGGCCGTTAAAATCTCAAAGATGATTCAAATGTTTGTTTTTGGTATAATTCATTATTCATTTTTGTTTTTAAAGATGAAGACAGTTATGCTATCTTCAAATGAAATTAGTGCATTCAATAAGCAATACAATATTAAACATCTAAAGTTTTGCCCTTATGGCAAGGTCAAATGTGGTATGTTTTACTCTACTGATTCACATTCATGACCCAAATGAGGTTACTACTTATGCTCAGAGTACAATTAAATCAAGGTTAGACAAGAAGACTTCTCTAGTACAAGATAGAGCACTAAGAAATCATATAGTACTGTTAAATTTTGGATTAGTGTCATTCTTAATGACATATTATCTAGTTTTCCCAAATATTAACAAAGTGGATCTTTATCCCTACTACTGAGTTTAACTTTCTAAATGATACATACAGATAATGTGATATTTTTTCAGTTATACTTAATTGTAGCTATGTAATGATTCACTTATTAAAATGGAAAAAATGTTCTTCTATAGTACATTTCAATCAAATATATAAAAAATAGGCCTCATGAGAAAATTTCCAAATTTTCCTCTTAAAGGTAGCCAAGCCATAATTCTGTTTAAGAATATACTCTCACATTAAAGTTCTCATATCTCAAATTATTTAAATAAGTACATACTAAGTAATACCACTAAAATTTGTTTTAAAAATTAAACTATTTAAAGGATATTCACAGAATATAATCAGAATATATCTTAATATTTATGTTAAGTTATAATAAAGTACAAAAAATATATCAAGCAAGGTAATTTGGAAACTGTGTCACAGTAAATCAAGGCTTTTTTTAATAGTCTGGCATTTGTGTGTATATTAAGAAATAATTTTGCCTGTTGTTTCCCCCATTATTTTGAAGCATAAGTACAAAAAGTACACAACTAGATTTGATGTTTAATGAGTAAGAGTAGTTGACATTCCTGAATCTATATTTTGTGTTACAGTGAGATAAGTATATTGAAGTGAGTTAATCTAATTACACTTACATTGACCTCATTTATAAAAAAACAGCCACGGAAGCATATCACACACATGGAACAATTTCATTATTGTTTCCAAATCCTGGTTTTTCTGGACAGATATGTGTCAGTAGAACTGCTATGATGCATGGTGCATGCAACTGCTTATCTTAATGTCAGCTTTCACATGAAAAACTATTACACAAATTCTACCGTAATCAGAATGACTCTGTGTGTCAATTCAAACAACAGGGAAATGATTCTGCTACAGATTTTGAAATGGTAAGGAGCATTTTCTTCAAGATATGTCTTCTTTTAACTCTCTTTACCCTCAGAAAATTTGTCAGCCTCTATATAAATGATTCTCTAGTCTACATGGCCACCATTAATCCCCACCGAGGGACTTTTGCTTAGATATTGCCACTCTGATGTCCACTGCCAAACCAAATTCAATTTATTAGAAATATAAAATAATACTTCTATGAAATTTCATCTTCTTTCAATCCCTCCCCTTTCTTTACAAAGTTAAAACCATTCTCCTAAACCTCCAGGTTCAAAGGTAACCATTGCTTTCCCATATTTCTAAAATCCACTTAGTCCACATGCATAGTCAAAGCTACCTCTCCAATGTATCAATTCCTCTCCATTTTAATTGCCACTTCTCTAGTCAAGGTGTTCACTGACTCATGTGTAGTGGTAAACATTAAGTTCCATGGAAAAAATCCACATCTTATTCTAAAAATTAGATCCTATTCCTGTTCAAGTTCTCACTCACAGTCCAAAAATCTTAATCAACCTTTAAACTCAAGTATATAATGAATGGTCCTTCAAAATCATAGCTAAAATAAAAGGATATAGTGAAAATAGTCAAACAGATGAACACAAATTAACATTTTTCCAAAGATAATATTAGTTTATCTTTCCACCTGGCTTATTTGTGATAAAATGTCAAACAAGCCAAACAACTGGGGAGAAAAGAATAATGTGGAAACTAGATGACAAAATATAAGCATTTTCAATTCTTTCTGGAAGAAGATACAGTAAAATTGGAAGAATGGAGAAGGAAATTAGGTGTAACTAATTTTTTGACATATTTATATACACTACATATAGTATTATAGTACATGTGTGTAATATATATGTATATGTATTTTTTTCCAATTAATCTTGCACATGAATGCATGGTGAATTTTCCAAAACAATGCCCTGCACATATCATTCTAGTGCTCAGCATCCTGCATTGGTTCCTCATTGCCTACAAAATAAAATACACAAACCTTGATTTGAAATTTAAGGCTCTCATAAACATATCCTTAAGCCAACTTGCTTCTTAAATTGGTCCTGAACTGAATTAATCTTCTGGCTCCACTAAGCCTTCTCTCTGTAATCATTCTTCCAATCACAAAGCTTAATACTTTTGTGTTTTTTGACTCCTCCATCTCCACTGGTTAGGTATCCAATAGTCACACAGTTCACTTGAATCTATTTTCTTATCTCTATTTACATGGAAACAGCATGCATTATTTCCTCTCCCTGACCCATATCTCTTAATGCTCACTTTCCTATAGTGTTATAAGATTGATTTTCCACTCTTGCCTAGACTTTTGTCTGAGCCTGTGAACATCTTCCTCTATTTTCTCCAGTTATCTACCTTAAGTTTTAAGACTCCGTGCTAGCTCAAATTTGCAGAACTAAGAGTCTCTTATCTGTGTATAAGAAACTCAAGTTGCCTTGGCTATTTTTTTAGATTTAATCTTTCGCTTTTCTAAGCCTATGTAACTGGCTTGCTTCTCTTCATTTATAGAAACCTCACTGGATGGTATACTTGGTTCACTTAACCCACAGTACACAACAGATTCTCTCCAGAACCACTCTCCTGGTTTTATTTCTTCAAGTCTTCCCATGTTATTCCTTGTAGAGCCCCAGCATGAACATATGAAACAGATCCATGCTCTAAGACATTAAAAGCATCTATAAACATAATAGCTCATTGATATCAATGAAAACCTTATAACCATTAGTGGATTTCATTGGACTGGATAGCTCTCAGCTAAATCCAACTACAAATATCATAAGCTTTTCCAACAAACTGAATTTGTTGGAAACTCTTCTTTCAATTTCAGTGTAAGAATGTTGAAACTTTTCTGGGTCAAGTAGATTTTATTTCATCCTAACTAATTATAAAAGAATGAAAAAATACTACTTCGAAGGATTTGGAATTCAAAGAAAATACTAACAAAGTTTTGTTAGTTTATAATGGCAGGTGCCTGGTCCTGATAAGTGCTTTTGACATGTAAAGCAAGCAAACTGAACACCTTTATTAAAATCTAAGCATTACAATGTGTATATTCCAATAAACGTACATCCCCAAAAGGGTTAAAGTAAGGGTGATGGTAGCGGTAGTGGTTCTAATGACAGAATGTTGTTTTTCCTGTAATTTTAGTTTTCTCTCATTTTCCAAGCCATAATCCTATTATTTTCTAACCAAGTGCAATTTTTTTTTACTGATTTTTTATACTATATACTCCTAGTTGTGACTGAATTTTTCATATCTTTCTTTCTCTTGGTTAAGGTAACATTTGGTAAACTTACTAACCAGGCTCTGGATTTGATTCTCCAGTTTCTGGACCTCATTTTTTCCTCTGACATCCAGTAAACAATTACTTTGTCTTTTTATCTACATTTGGCTTCTGATCCTTACCTGAGAACATGTATAGGTTCTGTTTCATCTTTCTTTCTCATGTTTACATCTCCCTCTTACTGCTGTTTTCTCCCTAACAAAATATAGTTCACCCATAATTTTTATTTTATTTATGAAGTATTGTGGCTATATATGCTTAATTTCATCATGAAGAAAATGGACACAAAGTGTTAAAAGATTTGGCATATTTCCCAGATGAATAAATTTAAAAAATAAAAATATTGAAATAAAATTATAATTCAGCAAGTACTGAATAGGAATTGAAATACAGAAAGATTTTAGTAAAGACTTATTTTTAGATATTGCAAATATGGAATTGAAACAATATGGTAAAGTGATCATATCAGATCTGAAAGAAAATACTTCCAGAAGAGCAGCAAATATATTATTTGGATATGTTCTTGGTATTCATAAAACAGCTAGTCAATTTAAAATCTATATTGAATGAGTTTAGCCACATAGGAGAGCTTTAAACTTTATCTGTATTGTTTACATAGATGACATCTCAGGTTATCCAAAAGCTCCTTGATTAATCAAAATCAGGAATTTTCAGGGCTAGTTTTTGTTTCTCGATCTACCTTGAAACTTACAGCATTGAAACCACAATATCTTGAACACATGTATACAGCAGAACTTCTAAGATGGTAAAAGAGGTTGTTAAGGATGTTTTAAGCCTCTTACAGTGCTATATTATTGCTTTAAGGGCATAGTAAACATCAATCCTATCTAAAGAAGAACTCCTGTGATGATACTGACATGAATTTAAAACATTTTTAAGATTTTTCTTAGACTGACTCCAAGCTTGAAGGCAAAACTATCCATTAGCCATTATTACAATAACTCCTAAACTGATCTCTTGTGATTCATCTATATGATGGTATAATTGGTAAAGAGTTAAAAGTATCCATTATTCTTACCACATCTACCAAGGAGGTGAATTTTTATCTGTTCCTTATTGAATTAGCACAACATTCACGTAGATAAGAGGTTAAAGATTCATGTCTGGAATTTCTGGTTTTATCTCTTAGCCCAATTAAGCTTTTAGCTCTTAGGCTTTGAAGGGTAAAACAGTCATTACTGTGTCTATATTCCATGAGATCAGGGTGCATGCCTCATTTACTTACCTCTATACCTTTAGTGCGTAACACAGTGCTTGACATGTAAAAGGAACTTAATGAATAATTATTGGATGAGTAAATGACTGAAAGCTCAAACAGCCAGCCACAATGACCTAACTAAAAAGAGACTTCATGAAGCATCTGGCTTATACTTCTATAAAGTATAGGCAATAAATTTGCTAGATTTGAAAAATTGTAACTAAGAATATAAAAGGGACACTTTTTCTCTAAGGCTTTGCCTTCTTTCCCACTAAATCTTACTAATCTTTCAAGACCTATCAATGTGTCTTCCTTTCCAGGGATCTCCTCACTCTTTCTTCAGGCTAGGCTAAGAGCTCATCTGCTATATTAATACAGCTCATGATGTATATGGGGAATTAAAATCAGATCAGTATTATTTGAAAATGAGTGAGAGAGTGACATGAGCTGAAGCTGAAGAGTTAGGAGGAGGCCAGGCACAGAAGGCCTTGTCCCAGTGCTAATGGGCTTAAAGATCACCCTGTGGGTGATATAAAGCCATTGAAGGGATTTAGAAAGTAGTGGCATTGACATATTTTAATTCAAGATGAATCATTTTGAAAAATGGTGTAGGTCAGGGTGGGGAACAAGTTTGATACAGAGATTATTTCAAGAGCCTAGGTAAAAGATGACAAGAGCCTGAACAGAACAGGGGTGAGGAGAGAAAACAGATGAAATAACTACCTAGAGGGTAAAATCAAAAGGACTTGATAATGGTTTAAATATAGGGAGGAGAGATGGGTCATCTTATTCATTAATTGAAGTATTTATTGACTATCTCCTGTTTGTAGGTACTGTATTTAGGTATGGGAGATAGGATGGTAAACAGGCACTTCTCCTGCTCTCAAGGGGGTTATAGTCTAGTGAAAGGGATCCTAGTGTTGAGTTGAGCAAGAGAGTGGCTCTTGATGACTTCTAAGTTCCTGGCTTGGACCACTGAATTGATGGATTATAGTACGATTAACTGTAAAAGAAAATACAGGAGAAGCAAGGAGGAAAACAAGATATGAAATAGTAAGAAATCAATTACAAGGCAACATATAAGTAACATAATATAAACTACTAATGAGATGATAGAAACTCATTTCCTTAAAATTAGTGTTTAAGACTAAATGAGCTCCTAAAATTAAACTTTTATTATTCTATACCCTTTCTTTGTAGGAAAACTCAGCAACTAAAACTTCAAATTAACAGGAAAAAGTATTTTTTTTATCTTTAAAAGGACCCTTTTAATTTCTTGAATAGAATAATTTCTAGGAAAGTTATTTTAAATACTGAGCTCCCTCTAGTGAATTCAAATTGTGATTTGTCTTGCCAATTTTAGAGCTTCACAAATATTTTCAGAAATTCAACTCTTCCTTAGCTACTGCTAAATATTGAGGGAGCACAAAGCAAGGAAGTGATTAAGATGGAATGCATTGAACATGACTGAGAGTATGGAAAAGTGGGAACAAGTTCAGAAATTTAAATCAAGAGCACATGGGCAACAACAAACAGTAAAATAGAATGGTCTTGAGGAGGCCTATTGGTAGAGGGCTCTGAAGTGCAGACTGAGAAATTCAGATTTGGTTTAATATGAAAGAAGGCATTTCTATAGTGGAGTTATCAGGAGAATGACCTAAACATAATGTTTGAAAAAATTATCATGGCAGTTGTCTAGAGGATGGAGTAGAATTAGGAAGAGTAGAGGCAGGGACACCAAGGCTGTGATATGGGCAATTAGATGACAGGATCATGAGGTGACTAGCAGAGACAGGTTCAGTGACCCATCCCATGCAGGAAATATCAGCTAGATAAAAATGGGTAACTGGTTCCAGAAGAGTGCTTGCATTTTATGTAAGGGCTCCTGTGAGGTTATTCGAGAAATGTCACACTTTAGAGATGCATAGGAAGAACTTGGGATGTTGCAATTAACATGAACAGCTTCAGCGATTTCAGCCCTGGGAAGCAGCACACTTGTAGAAGGAAGAACAAGTGATAAACCTTAGATCTGAAAGTACTGAGAGTATAAAAGACTTAGTAAGAGCATCTGTAATGACGTCACGTTAGCTGCACAAGTGTTGAGGAATCATCAGAAAACTATGATTACATTATTGACTCAGTCATTTATTGCATCAAGAAATGCTAGGTTTTCCAGATTACTAACAAAGGAAATGGGAACAAAGCACAAAACATGCCCTATAAATGATAATATACTTCAATGGCAAAATGTCAAGACACTGAAGTTTATGAGGTTAAGTCAAGGCAAGTTTCTCATTTAATTCTACTATGCTTGTTGAAAAAGAAATGGTGTTCTAGAACAAAGCATTTTTTAAAATGTATAAAGTCAACTTAAATATGATTTGGATGCTCAATGTTAAAAATACTGTAGTCTGAAAAACTTCCTTTTAAAAATGTCAACACTGTCTTAATGGCACAGAAGAAAGTGTAGATGATTTACAAGGTATGTCCATGGATTCTGGTTAGCGTTTTTAGAATAAGAGCAAATAAAGCCATGTTGACATTAGCTGTGTTGTTAATAATACAAACAGGGCAGAAGTAAAACAGTTCTGTTGGCCTCAGCCCAGACATTCTCCGTTAGCCAAATTTATAAAGTGTACAACAGATGGCAAGATAAAAATGTTTTTTGTATTTTCTAAAATAGTAATATGATCAAATAAAAATATATGTTGTACCAACAACTAGAAAAATACCTGCTCCATGTGTATGTTTGTATAGATTTCATTTAGTATCCAAAGTGTGACGTGCAGAGATTTTAAAATGAAAGGATTCCAAGTAAATTAATAAATTCAAGATGTAAAATAGAAAAATACTCTCTTGTGACTATGAAGAAAAATGTAATAATCACCCTTCTTGGTGTCTGGCATTATATCAAAAAGTTCTGATACAGATAATTATCTTAAGATTATTTAATGAAGATATAACAAATATATTACATCAATACAATATAAAATATAATAACTATAAGCACACATTGGTGAAAGTGTTGTATCAAACAGTGCTGGTAGACTAGAGCAGTGTCTCCTAAATGCCAAGGCTGGGCTGACTGCATAGGTATGTGGGAAACATTTTAGAAGTTCAGATTCCTTGGCCTTGTCCTGGATTCAGTAGGTCTGAAAAGGGGCATGGAAATATGTAATTTTTAAAACCCCTCTTTATTTTTATGTTCAGTCATGCCTGCAAGTCACAGAACTAGAGAACCGACTGAGTAAATCAATAAAGGCTTATTAGAAGAGGTGGGCCTTCACTCACACAATAGTTTACCAAACATCATTTACTGAATAGTACCTATTTGCCAGGTACTAGGAATACAAAACTAAAAGTAAACCAACTATTAGGGAAGTTGTGATAATTCATGTAAAAGAGGTATATACAAGATACCAGGGAACTCATGAAAGAAACATTTATATCAAGAAGGATGCTCAGAATCAATTCCTGAAGGAAGTAAGGCTGCAGTTAAAACCTGCAAGACAGAGAAGAGAAAAGGATTTAGAGAAAAGAGGGCAATAGAACAGCAAGCATGAGGAGAGGAATAGCAAAAAGAAAGCTTAGTGGCAAAGACATTTATTAGAATTAATAGTTTCTAAATATTCAAAAGTTTAAATATACAAATGATTTAACAGTTATTCAGGTATATTTCCCAAATGAATACACACCCATTTTCATAATGGAGTAGTCCCCAGAATATGTTAATGCCATTTTTATCTTTCCTATTTTTTTGAAAATATGGGGAATGAAAAATACAGTATCAAGATCTGAATCCTAGCTTCACCATTTAGTAACTATACATCCTTGAGAAAAACATTTACCCTTTCAAAGACTCAATTTCTGCTTTTCAAAAAATATTATTTCATAAGTTTTTTATTAGGATTTAAGTGAAAACTGCATTGATTATTTTCCTCTCCACTGCCACCTCTGTTCCCAGTCTCAGCCAATGGTAGCACCAGTAATCCAACTGTCCAAACCAGAAACTTTGGCATTATTGTCGACTGTTCCCCAGGGCCACCAACCCCACACGGCACCTTTGTGGAATTTAGGAAAGTTTCCTCCTTCCTCCTGGCGGACACAGGCCATGTCAGAGCACACACTCAGGGGAGCTGGGCTCAAATTAGCTTTCAGCATCCACTCATTTCCTGGGCAGTCACCCTGTGCAAGGCAACACCTGCAGAACTGAGCACAGCATTCCTGTTTTCCTTTGCCTCAATGTCACATCCCACCACTCCCCTAAGTACTATTATTATTGTTTTTCAAACATGCTTTGAGCCTGTACACTTCTTGCTACCCCCAAAGCTCCTCTTCTTCGAACTACTAACCCCTGTAACATGGATGATTTTTAACAGCTTCCTCACTACCTTTGGTCTAACTTCCTCTATAACCTACCGTGCAGCCAGAATGAAACTTTCCAAAGACAAATATCAATCACCTATGTCTCTACTAAAAACCTGGCAATGGCTTCCCATTGCCCTAGAAAAAAGTAGAGGGTACTTCCTGGGTACCACTTCACAGAAATACAAGGTCTTTCATGAGTGATTAGTTCTCTGCTTACTTCTCTGGATTCCTTTATCAGCACTCCCCGCTGATTGCACTGCTTTTCAGCTTCATGAAAATTGTTCTGATTCCTCTGCTTCTCTGTGCATGCTGTTCCTTTTCTGAAACCTCCAATCTCTTCCTTTTAAAAAAAAGTTTATCAAAATATAGTTGACATACAATATTATTTTAGTTTCAGGTGTACTACGCAGTGACTTGACATTTACATACATAATGAAATGATCAGCACAATAAGTCTAGTAACCATCCATCCTCATACAAAGTTATTATAATGTTATTGACTGTATTCCTTAGGCTGTATATTACATCCCATGGCTTATTTATTTTATAACTGGAGGTTTGTAACCCTTAATCTCCTTCATGTATTTTGCTCACCCCCACCACTCTTCCTCTGGCAACCACCACTCTTTATCTATGAGTCTGTTTTCATTTTGTTTTGTTTGTTTGCTTTGTTTTTTAGATTCCACATATAAGTGAGATCATGCAGTATTTGTCTGTCACTATCTGCCTTATTTCACTTGGCATAATACCTGCTAGATTCATCCATGTTATTGCAAATGGCAAGATTTCATTTATTTTTAATGTCTGAGTACTAGTCAATATACATATTTATATATGTATAGAGAATACATATATATACATATATATATGTAAAGAGAATATATATATTCTTTTTATTCATTCATCTGTTGATAGACATTTAGGCTGCTTCCATATCTTGATAATTGTAAATAATGCTGTAATGAACATTGATGGGCGTATACATTTTTGAATTAGTGTTTTTGTTTTCTTCAGGTAAATACCCAGAAGTAAAATTGCTGGATCCTATAGGATCCAGCAATTTACAATCCCAATTTACAATCCCATCAATAGTGCACAAGGGTTACCTTTTCATCCCTTTTCATCATCACTTACAAGTGTTTGTTTGTTTTTTTGATTATAGCCATTCTGACAGGTGTGAAATTGTTTCTCATTGTAGTCTATATTTGCATTTCCTTGATGATTGGTAATTTTTAGCATCTTTTCATGTGTTGAGTGGCCATCTGTATGTCTCCTTTGGAGAAATGTCTATTCAGGATCTCTTCCACTTTCTAATCAGATTTTCTTTGATGTTTAGTTGTATGCATTCTTTGTATATATTACATATTAACCCCTTATCAGATATATCATTTGCAAATATATTCTCCCACTCATTAGGTGGCCTTTTCATTTTGTTGATAGTTTCCTTTGCTGTGCAAAAGCTTTTTAGTTTGATGTTATCCCATTTGTTTATTTTTGCTTTAGTTCCCCATGCCTGAGGAAACTGATTAAAAAAAATATATTGCTGAGACCGATGTCAAAAGTGTTAATGCCTATGTTTTCTTCTGGGAGTTTCAGATCTTATATTTAGTCTTTAACCATTTTGAGTTTGTTTTTGGATATAGTGTAAGAAAGTATTCCGGTCTGATTCTTTTGCATTTAGCTGTCCGGTTTTTCCAACACCATTTATTGAAAAAGCTGTCTTCTCTCCATGGTATAGTCTTGCCTCCTCTGTTGTAAATTAATTGACCATATAAGTGTGGGTTTATTTCTCAGCTCTCTATTTTGTTCCACTGATCTATGTGTCTGTTTTTGTGTCAGTACCATACTGTTTTGATTTCTGTAGTCTGTGTACTATAGTTTGAAAGCAGGGAGCATGATGCCTCCAGCTTTGTTTTTTCTCAAGATTGCTTTGGCTAACTGGGGTCTTTTGTGGTTCCATACACATTTTAGGATTGTTTATTCTAGTCTGAAAAATACCTTTGGTATTTTGATAGGAATTACACTGAGTCTATATATTGCTTTTAGTAGTATGGTCATTCTAACAATATTAATTCTTCCAAAGCATGAGCAGAGTGCATCTTTCCATTTGTTTGTGTAATCTTCAATTTTTTTCATCAGTGTCTTATAGTTTTCATAATACCACTCTTTTACCTCCTTGGTTAGATTTATTCCTAGGTATTTTATTCTTTTTAATGCAATTGTAAATGGGATTGTTTTCTTAATTTCTCTTTCTGATAGATTGTTATTAGTATACAGAAATGCAACAGATTTCTGTACATGAGTTTTGTATTATGTAATTTTACTGAATTAATATATTAATTTTAACAGTTTTTTGGTAGCATCTTTAGGATTTTTTATTTTAGTATCATGTCATTTGCAAATAGTGACAATTTTATTTCTTCCTTTCCAAATTGGATTTCTTTTATTGGGTTTTCATGTTTGATGCTGTGGCTAGAACTTCCAATACTACGCTGAATAAAATAGTGAGAACAAAAAGCAGGCTATGGACTGGGAGAAAATATTTGCAAATAAGACCAACAAGGACTTAATTTCCAAAATATACAAACAGCTCATAAAACTCAACAACAAAAGAAGAAACAACCCAACTGGTCATAGTAATCTCCTATGATCTTTTGAATTTCTATGGTGTTGCTTGTAACTTCTCTTTTCTTTCTGATTTTATTTATTTAGGCCTTTCTGGTTTTTTCCTGGATGAGTCTGGCTAAAGGTTTCTCAATTTTTTTTATCTTTCAAAGAAACTGCTCTTAGTTTCATTTATTTTTTTCCTATCTTTTTTTATTCAATTTAACTTATTTCCAATCTGATTTATTATTTTCTGCTTTCTACTAACTTTGGGCTTTGTTTGTTCTTCCTTTTCTAGTTCTTTTATGTGTAAGGTTAAATAGCTTATTTCAGATTTTTCTTGTTTCCTTAGGAAGACTTGTATTTCTATGAATGTCCCTCTTAGAACTGCCTTTCCTGCATCCCATAGATTTTACAAAGTTGTGTTTCCTTTTTCATTTATCTCGAGGTATGTTTTTTATTTCCTCTGATTGCTTAAGTGACCCATTGGTTGTTTACTAGCATGTTGTTTAGACTCCATGTGTTTCTGCATTTTACAGTTTTTTTCTTGGAACTGATTTTAAGATTCACACATTTGTGGTCAGAAATGATTCTTGATATGATTTTAATCTTCTAAAATTTATTGAGACATGTTTTGTGACCTAGCATGTAACTATCTTGGGAAATGTTCTATGTGCCCTTGAAAGGAATGTGTATTCTGCTGTTTTGGGATGGAATGTTTGTAGATATCTCTTAAGTTCAACTGGTCTAATGTGTCATTTAAGGTCACTGTTTCCTTATTGATTTTCTGTCTGGATGATCTGTCCATTGATGTAAGTGACGTGTTAAGGTCCCCTACTATTATTGTATTATTATCAATTTCTCCCTTTATGTTTGTTAATGTTTACCTTATATATTTAGGGGCTTTTATATTAGATGTATATATGTTAAGTAATGTTATATTCTTCTTGTATTCATTCTTTTAACATTATATAATGCCTTTCTTTTTCTTTTTTATAGACTTTGCTTTAAAATCTACTTTCTCAGATATGAGTATTGCTACCCCAGTTTTTTTGTTTCCATTTGCATGAAATAACTTTTTCCAACCCCTCACTTTTGGTCTGTGTGTGTCTTCAGCTCTGAACTAAGTTTCTTGTAAGCATCATATAGATCAATCTTGTTTGTTTTTTTTTTTAATCCAATCAGCCATCCTATGTCTTTTTTTTCGAGCACATAGTTCATAGACATTTAAAGTGATTATTTATACTATGTACTTATCGCCATTTTCTTACTTATTTTCTGGTTGCTTTTATAGTTATTCTCTGTTCTTTTCTTTTTATCTTAGTTTCTTCCCTTGTGGTTTGATGATTTTATTTAGTGGTATGATTCTGTTCCTTTCTCATAGTTTTTGTGTATCTATTGCAGGTTTTTGATTTGTGGTTACAATGGGATTACCACATGTATGCCATATATGTTGACCTATAACTATATCTATTTGTTTTAAACTGATAGACATTTAATTTCAAACACATTCTAAAAGGCATACATTTTTTTACTCCCCTTCCCCCATTTTGTATGTCATATTTTATATCTTCATGTTTATCCCTTAAGTGTTTATTGTAGTTATAGTTGATTTTTACAATTTCTCTCTTTTAATCTTTGTACCAGCTTATTTAAGTGGTTGATCCATAGCCTTTACATATATATTTCCCTTTATTAGTGGGAGTTTTCTTTTTCTATAAATTCTTCTTGTTGTACTTTTTCTTTTCCACTTAGAGAAGACCCTTTAACACTTCTCTTAGGGTTGCTTTAGTATTGATGAACCTCTTAGTTTTTGTTTGTCTTAGAAGTTCTTTATCACTTCTTCAATTATGAATGATAACCTTGCTGGGTAGTGTCCTAGGTTGCAAATTTTTCCCTTTCAGCACTTTACTTTTTTAAAATTCTTGTGCAACTCACTTTTTAAAAAATTTATTTTATTGAAGTATGGTTAATTACAATGTTGTGTTAATTTCAGCTGTACAGCAAAGTGATTAAGTTATATATATATACATATTATATATTTTTCATATTCTTTTCCATTGCGGTTTATCACAGGATACTGAATGTAGTTCCCTGTGCTATACAGCAGAACATTGTTGCTTATCCATCCTATATATAACAGTTTGTGCCTGCTAATCTCAAACTCCCAACCCTTCCCTCCCTCTCTCCTCCCCCTTGGAAACCACAAGTCTGTTTTCTATGACTGTTGGTCTGTTTCTGTCTTATAGATATGTTCATTTGTGTAGTACTTTAGATTCCACATATAAATGATATCAGATGGTATGTGTCTTTCTCTTTCTGACTTACTTCATTTGATATGATAATCTCTAGGTCCATCCATGTTGCTGCAAATGGCATTACTTCATTCTTTTTTTGGCTGAGTAATATTCCATTGTGTTTTTGTGTGTGTGTATATATATATATATATATATATATATATATATATATATATATATATATATATATATATCCCACATCTTCTTTATCCATTTATCTGTTGATGGACATTTAGGCTGTTTCCATGTCTTGGCTATTGTGAATTATACCGCTATGAACATAGGGGTGCACGTATATTTTTGTATTAATTTTGTCTGAATATATGCCCAGGAATGGGACTGCTGAATCATACAGCAACTCTATTTTTAGTTTTTTGAGGAACCTCCATATTGTTTTCCATAGTGGTTGCACCAATTTACATGCCTACAAACAATATAGGAGGCTTCCCTTTTCTCCACACCCTCTCCAGCATTTGTTATTTGTAGATTTTTTAATGATGGCCATTCAGACCAGTGTGAAGTGGTACCTCATTATAGTTTTGATTTGCATTTCTCTAAGCAATGATGAGCATCTATTCATGTGCCTATTGGACATCTGTATATCTTCTTTGGAGAAATGTCTATTTAGGTCTTCTCTCCATTTTTCAATTGGCTGTTTGTTTTTTTGTTATTGAATTGTATGAGCTGTTTGTACATTTTGGAAATTAAGCCCTTGTTGGTCACCTCATTCACAAATATTTTCTCCCAGTCCCTGTTCATTTTGTTTATGATTTCCTTTGCTGTGCAAAAGTTTACAAGTTTGATTAGGTCAATTTGTTTATTTTTACTTTTATTTCTTCTCCTTGGGAGAGTGACCTAAGAAAACATTGCTATGATTTATGTTAGAGAATATTTTGCATATGTTCTCTTCTAGGAATTTTATGTTGTCTTGTCTTATATTTAAGTCTTTAAGCCATTTTGAGTTTATTTTTGTATATGGTGTGAGGGTGTGTTCTAACTTCATTGATTTGCATGCAGTTGTCCAATTTTCCTAACACCACTTGCTAAAGAGACTGTCTTTTCCCCATTGTATATTCTTGTCTCCTTTGTCGAAGATTAATTGACCATAAATGTGTGGGTTTATTTCTGGGTTCTCTATTCTGTTCCATTGATCCATATGTCTGTTTTTGTGCCAATACCATGCTGTTTTGATTACTGTAGCTTTGAAGTATTGTCGGAAGTCTGGGAGGGTTATGCCTCCTGCTTTGTTCTTTTTTCTCAGGATTGCTTTGGCAAGTTTGGATTTTTTATGGTTCCATATAAATTTTAGGATTATTTGTTCTAGTTCTGTGAAAAAAGTCATGGGTAATTGGATAGGGATCACAATAAATCTGTAGATTGCTTTGGTTAGTACAGTCATTTTAGCAATATTAATACTTCTGATCTAAGATCATGGGATATCTTTCCATTTCTTTGAATCATCTTCAATTTCCTTTATTAATATTTTGTATTTCTCAGCATATAAGTCTTTCACCTCCTTGGTGAGGTTTATTCCTAAGTATTTTTTGATGCAATTTTGAAGGGGATTGTTTGTTTACATTCCCTTTCTGATATTTCATTGTTAGTGTAAAGAAGTGCAACAGATTTCTGTATGTTAATCTTGTATCCTGCTACCTTGCTGAATTTGTTTATCAGATCTAGTAATTCTTTCATGGAGTCTTTAGGGTTTTCTCTATATAGTATATGTCATCTGCATATAATGACAATTTTACCTCTATCTTACCAATTTGAAGAATTGTTATTTCTTTTTCTTGCCTGATTGCTGTGGCTAGGACTTCCAATACTGTGTTGAATAGAAATGGTGAGAGTGGGCATCCTTGTCTTGTTCCAGATTTTAGCAGGAAGGCTTTCAGCTTTTCACCTTTGAGTATGATATTGGCTGTGTGTTTGTCATAAATAGCTTTTATTATGTTGAGATATGTTCCCTCTATACCCACATTCATAAGGTTTTTTCAACATGAATAGATGTTGAATTTTATCAGATGCTTTTTCTGCGTCTATTGAGATGATCATGTGGTTTTTGTTTTTTCTTTTGTTGATGTGGTGCTTCACATTGATTAATTTGCATATGTTGAACCATCCCTGTGACCCTGGGATGAATCCAACTTGGTTGTGGTGTATGATCTTTTTCACGTATTGTTAGGTTCAGTTTGCTAATATTTTGTTGAGAATTTTTGCATCTATATTCATCAAAGATATTGGCCTGTAATTTTCTTTTTTGGTAGTGTCTTTGGTGTTGGTGTCAGGGTGATGGTGGATTCATAAAATGTCTTTGGGAGTATTGCCTCCTATGCAATCTTTTGGAAGAGTTTGAGAAGGATCAGTATAAGTTCTTCTTTGTATGTTTGGTATTCACCTGTGAAGCTGTCTGGTCCTGGACTTTCGTTTGAAGGGAGTTTTTTTTTTTTTTTTATTACAGATTCTATTTCACTTCTAGTGATCAGCCTGTTCAAATTATCTATTTCTTCTTGATTCAATTTTAGTGGGCTATATGTTTCTAGAAACTTGTCCATTTCTTCTAGGTTGTCGAATTTGTTGGCATATAATTGTTCATAGTATTCTCTTATGGTTTGTTGTATTCTGCAATATCAGTTGTTATTTCTCCTTTTTTCATTTTTTTGGGGGGTACCCTCTCTTTTCTTCTTGGTGAGCCTGGCCAGAGGTTTGTCAATTTTGTTCATCCTTTCAAAGAACCAGCCCCTGGTTTTGTTGGGGTTTTTTGCTATTGCTTTTTTAATCTCTATTTTATTTATTTCCTCTCTTATCTTCATTTTTCCTTCCTTTTGCTGAATTTAGATTTTATTTGTTCTTCTTTTTCTAATTCTTTTAGGCTGTAGGTTAAGTTGTTCATTTGAGGTTTTTCTTGTTTTTTGAGGAAAGCCTGTATTGCTATTAACTTCCCTCTAAGAACTGTTTTTGCTGCATCCCATAGATTTTGTATCATTTGGTTTTCATTGTCATTTGTCTCAAGCTATTTTTTAGTTTCCTCTTTGACTTCATCGTTGACTCACTGGTTTTTTGGTAGCATGTTGTTTAGTCTCCATGTAATTATTTTGTTCTCCTTTCTTTTCCTGTGGTTGAGTTTTAGTTTCATACATTTGTGGTCAGAAAAGATGCTTGAAATAATTGCTATACTCTTAAATTTGCTGAGGCTTGCTTTGTGCCCTAGTATATGGTCAACCCTAGAAAATGTCCCATGTGCACTTGAAAAGAATGTATATTCTGGTTTGTTTGTTTGTTTGTTTGCTTGGTGTTATGTCCTGAAAATATCAATTAAGTGTAACTGTTCTATTGTATCCTTTAGGGTCTCTGTTGCCTTACTGATTTTCTGTCTAGAAGAACTGTCCATTGATGTGAGTGGGGTGTTAAAATCTCCTACTATTGGGACTTCCCTGGTGGTGCAGTGGTTGAGAATCTGCCTGCCAATGCAGGGAACACGGGTTTGAGCCCTGGTCTGGGAGGATCCCACATGCCGCAGAGCAACTAGGCCCGTGAGCCACAACTACTGAGCCTGCACGTCTGGAGCCTATGCTCCACAAAAAGAGGCCATGACAGTGAGAGGCCCGCGCACCACGATGAAGAGTGGCCCCCGCTTGCTGCAACTAAAGAAAGCCCTCGCACAGAAACGAAGGCCCAACACAGCCATAAATAAATAAATAAATAAATAAAAATAAAAAAAAAATCTCCTACTATTACTGTATTCCTGTCAATTTCTTTCTTTATGTCTGTTAGTATTTGTTTTATGTATTTGGGTGCTCCTGTACTGGGTGCATATATACTGAGGAGTGCAATATCCTCTTTCAGCACTTTAAATATATCATGCCACACCCTTCTGGCCTGCAGCTTCTGCAGAAAAATCAACTAATAGCCTTATGGGTTTCCCTTGTATGTGACTCTTTGTTTTTCTCTTGCTGCCTTTAGAATTCTTTTTAACTTTTGCCTTTTTAATTATGATATATCTTGGTGTTGATCTCTTTGGGTTTACCTTGTTTGGGACTCTGTGATTCCTGTACCTGGATATCTGTTTCCTTCCTTAGATTCAGGAAGTTTTCAACATAATTTCATCAAAAACATTTTCAACCTCTTTCTCTCTTCCCCTTCTGGGACCCCTATACTGTGAATATTAGTATGTTTGATGCTGTACCAGAGGTCCCATAAACTGTCTTCATGTTTAAAATTTGTTTTTCTTTTTGCAGTTCTGTTTGGGTAATTTCCATTATTCTGTCTTCCAGATGATTTATGTGTTCTTCTGTATCATCTAGTGGGCTGGTAATTCCTTCTAGTGTGTTTTTAATTTCACATATTGTATTCTTCAGCTTTGACTGGTTCTTCTTTACATTTTCTAGTTCCTTGTTAAAATTCTCATTGGGTTTATGTATTCTTTTCCTAAGTTCAGTTAACATTCTTATTACTATTGCTTTGAACACTTTATCTGGTAAATTATTTAACTCCTGTTTCATTGGTTATTTTTTCAGGTTTTTTTTTTTCTTGTTCTTGTTTTGAAGTAAATTCTACTGTCTTTCCATTTTGTTTAACTTTCTGTCTCTATGAAATTAGGTGAAACAGTTACTTATCTCAGTCTTGAAGGGATATCCTTATGTGGGAGCATCCTTATGCAGTCTGCATGTGCCTTTGGTGGCAGAGGTGGATCTGAAGTGAGCATGGGTCACGTCTTCCCCTAAGCTATCACCTTGGTGGGAGGTGGGGCTGGAGATGGAGGGGCTACAGCCTGAGCCATGTGTGATCTGGGGTTTCTCCTGTGCTCAATGGCCATCACTGCCCTATTAGGGGCAGAGTGGAGTCCCAAGGTGCTGGAGCAGAAGCCCTGAGGGTTGGGTCCAAGCTGGCCCCATTCTGTCTAAGTGTGTGCTCTCTCCACTCCCAGCAATGGCACCTTCACCCTAGTGGTGAGCAGTGCTGAAGGAACTGTGGCCAGAGCAGGTACCCAGTGCGGGCCAAGGCATACACTGGGACAGTTACAGCATGGCAGTCAGAGCTCAAGAAAGCTCACAATCCACCACCTCGATGAGTGCCTGCAATGGCTCCCCTCACCCCATTCATTGCATTGCTGAGTCTGAGCCAGCTCCATCCCCCTCAGGTGTGCACTGTCTTTGGAATGGCAGTCTTTGCCCTAGAGAGGAGTGGTGCTGGAGCTAGAGGAGCTGGAGGGGATGCTTGGTCCCTGCTGAGACTCACACTGGGGTGGTCATGGTAAATCAGCCAGAGTCCTGGCAATTTCAATCTCTTTCCTTCATCCTGTTCCCAGGAGGAAACGAGCATGTGCATTCACTTCACAAGCAGAATCTAGGTTCCTTACAGCCCTCCTGTAAGTCCCACTGGTTTTCAAACCAGCCAAGAGGACTTGTGTTCCCATTGTCAAACCCCAGGGTTGGGGTGCCCAATATGTTATTTAAACCCCTCACTCCTCAGGGAGGTACTCTAGGCCATGATATTCCCCTTCTCTTCTGTGTCCTCTCCTATAGGGGCATGTCCCAACTGGATCGCTTCCCTTCCTACCCATTTACATGTGAATCTTTCTTTACAGCCTTGGTTGTAGAAGAGTCTTTCTGCCAACCTCCGGTTTGCTTTCAGTGAGAATTGCTCCACAGGTAGATGTATTTTTGATGTGTTCATGGAGGGAGGTGAGCTCAGCATCCCCCTACTCCTCCATCTTGATCTCTTCTGTGGTCTTTTATTTTCTGCATAGAGAAGTCCCTTTAATATTACTTGTAAAGCCGATTTAGTGGTGCTGAACTTTTAAAGGTTTTGCTTTTCTGTGAAAGTCTTTATCTCTCCTTCAATTCTAAATAATAAACTTGCCAGGTAGAATATTCTTGGTTGTAGGTTTTTCCCTTTCATCACTTTAAATATATCATGCCATTCCCTTCTGGTCTCCAAAGTTTCTGCTTAAAAGTCAGGTTAGCACCTTATGGAAGTTCTCTTATGTGTAGCTAGTCGCTTTTTCTTGCTGCTTTTAAGGTTCTTTGTCTTTAATTTTTGTTATTTTAATTGTCATGTGTCTTGGCATGGATTCATCTTGCTTGGGACTCTCTGCGATTCCTGGACCTGGATGTCTGCTTCTTTCTCAAGTTTGGAAAGTTTCAGCTATTATTTCTTAAAATAAATTCTCTGCCCCTTTCTTTCTCTCTTCTTCTGGGACCCCTATAATGCAAATGTTAGTATGCTTGATGTTGTTGCAGAGGTCTCTTAAACTATCAACATTTTTTTAAAATTCTTTTTTCTTTATTCTGTTCAGCATGGGTGATTTTCACTATTGTGTCTTCCAGATTGCTGATCTGTTTGTATCATATAATCTACTGTTCACTCCTTCTAGTGTATTGTTTATTTCAAATATTTTGTTTTTCAGCTATGTTTGGTCCCTTATATTTTCTACTCTTTGCTGAAATTTTCAGTGTGCATTCATTCTTCTCCTGAATTCACTGAGCATCTTTATGATCATTATCATTTTTATCATCATTACAATCATCTTTATTGAATATACTGCTTATCTCCACTTTAGTTCTTTTCTGAGGTTCTGTCCTGTTCCTTCATTTGGAACATATTCCTCTGTCTCCTCATTTTGTCTAATTCTATAGGTTTATTTCAATGTGTTAGGTAGGTTGGTTATGTTTCTCAATCTTAGAGAAGAGGTCTTATGTAGGAGACGTTTTATGGGGCTCAGCAGCACACTCCCTTCTGGTCACCAAAGCTATATGTTCTAGGGCTGTTCCCTATGTGTGAGCTGTGTGTGCTCTTCTGTTGCAGTGGGACCAACTACTATGAGCACGCTGGTAGGCAGGCTGGCCCAGACTCAGTTGGCTACAAGGCTATGCCTCATGTGGTGCCTGCAGGCCCACTGGAGAGCAGGGTAGGATCCTGCATAGCTAATGTGGGGATGCTGCAGGTCCATTGCTGAGCTGGGTCAGGTCCCTGCACAGCTGTCTGTGCAGATGGGGAGATGAGGGCTGGGCATGGGACTGGTGCTATCCTGCTGGAGGGTGGAGTTACATCTCTTAACTTAGCCAACTCCTGCTTATATTTCATATCTCAGCTTAGATATCACTTTTTCTGGTAAACTTTACCTGATTAAGTAGTTTGGGCCTCTCATCTATGTTCTTCTTCTCCCAACACTATGATTTTTTTTCTATAATATAGCATATTTAACTGTCTATCTTCCCAAATAGGCAACAGTTCTGTGTTGTACCCACACACTAAGCTGATCCATGTGTGAACTGAACTCAGGCATTTTTCTCTTCCATCAGCTCATAGGTGTGAGTTGATAAAGAGGGGCTGGTGCAAGTGGTGGATAACATAGGGGATCTGGACTATTTGTTCATATAGCTTACTTGTGTTCTCTGATCCTGTTCATTTTCAGTCTTGGATGAACCATTTCCATCCTATGATGGGGTTGTTCCTGGCCCAACCTTATGACTTGCTGGGTCTGACAAAACCAAGATCATGATGAGTAGTCCTGAGTGCCTTAGTGCTCCACAATCAGATGTCCCCTCTACCAGAGCCTGGTAGCATGCTAGAAGTTGTTCTCCAAAAGGTAATCATTCTCCAATGCAGATGATATGGCCTTGTTCATGAATACCAAGGGTCTGTGTTGTTTTCCCACTGCAACTTGCCATAAATACAGGAGGGCACTTATACCTCAAACATTATAAAGTTTTCAAGGTGTTTCAAGTCCTCAGAAACAGGGCTGCTTACACTGCAGCCTATACCTGCTACAAAGCCCTTTCCTATTTGGGGCCTGTTAAAGTGTAGCTTTTCTCATTCTCTAGTATATGGACCAGAAAAATATTCTCATATGTGAAATATGCTACACCTAGAACCTGAAAAGGCTATCAAGACTGTCATTTCCTTTGTACTGGGAGATAAAATATGAAATGATTTGTTCTTTACTTTGTTTTTTTTCCCCTCTCTTTCTTTTTTATTTAAATTTTATTGGAGTATTGTTGATTTACAATGTTGTGTTAGTTTCAGGTGTAGAGCAAAGGGAATCAGTTATACATATACATATATCCACTCTTTTTTAGATTCTTTTCCCATATAGGCCATTACAGAGTATTGAGTGTCCTTTACTTTGGATGGATGTCCTGGTATGCCTCTGACAACTCGATCCCAAATAATTTCTCTGATGTAGTGAGATCCTGAATCTTCATAGAGTTTGTCTCCTGCTCTCTCAAGCACATGTGTCTCACATAGACTTCCAATGTGCGATGCACTTCTTGCTTACCTGGCCTAATTAACTTGACATTATCAAGATAACAGTTCATGTCTCCAGACTATATTTTGACAGCAAGTGAGGCAAAACTGTTAAATGCAGATTCTTGTACTTTCCATAAATAAAAACTGTTTCTGATTCTCTTTTCTGATATAGAGAGAAGATAATAAATTTGCCAAATCAATGGCTGCATACCATGTGCCTGAGGGCATGAAATCTGCCGAGCAAAGATACCACATGTGGAATGGTGGCTACAGGTTGGACTGCTACTTGGTTACATGTATGATGGTGAACTGTCATCCTCCAGGATCCATCTAATTTTTTCAGGGTCCAAACAGGGAATTAGATAGATATATAACTGGGAGCATTACTCCAGCATCATTTAGATTTTTAAGGATGGCATTAGTTTCTGCTATCCTCCTTACTTTGGAATATTATATATATATATATATATATATTTTTTTTTTTTTTAATTCACTAATTTGGCCAGGTATGAAAGGGGGGCCATTGCAAAATGTTGCATCTAGCCTTCTCCCACTATGATAGCTCTACCTGAGAGGTTAAAGATTCAATGCAGTGCTTGCACCAACTATCAAATATGCCTATTCAAATTATAACTTCAGTGACTAGGGAAATGACAACCATGTGAGTTCGAGGATCTCAAAGGACTTGCTTTGAGCTGGACCTTGGTCAGGACTCCATTTATTCCCTGGATCTCATAAGCATCCATGTGGGTCAGGGGTGGAATTTGACACTTTGAGTCTCTGGATATTGATATCAACTCAGACCTTACGTCTAACAAGCCGCAAAATATTTTTGTATTACTCATTCCCTGTATGCATTTAAACTAGAACATGACTATTTCTCTCTTTGGAGAATGATCTTCTCCTTGGAGAAGCATACTATTGCTGTGAAATCACCAGGTCCTTCATCCTTAGAATCCATGCTCTTCTTCAATCATTGGGCTTCAGGTCCAAACACTGGCTCTGGTCCCAAAACTTGGCCAGTGATTATGGACTGACTTTTTGTTGGGGAAACTGCACTCAGTCTCCCTCACCATCCATCCTTGATTTCTTCTGAGGATATAAGTTGAGCAGTACCCTTGTTGGCTGTCCACTTGTTTTTCCCCTAGCATACTGATTCCATTTAGAATCTCCATAATGGTCTGTGAATCATACCCCCTTGGCTGCCACTCTAGCCTTACTGGTCTGTTTTTTAAAATATGTATTTATTCATTTATTTATTTGGCTGTGCCAGGTCTTAGTTGTGGCATGCAGGATCTAGTTCCCTGACCAGGGACTGAACCCGGGCCCCCTGCATTGGGAGCGTGGAGCTGGACCACCAGGGAAGTCCCTGACATTGCTGGTCTTTATGACAATTATATTCAACTGGCTTCTTAAAGTTAAGTGCTACCATTTGGCCTCAATTGTTTTGGTTCCTATCATCCCCATTGCTGTCGATGAGCCTCATTCTACAATGGTCTCTCCTACCATCAGCCCTGGTCTACAGAGGAGAATCTCCTCTCAAATTTTTAGTGATGTTGGTGCCCCTCCCGTAAGTACATTCCTTATAGCCTTAATAAATGGTATATATCTTCTGTCCCTTCCTCCTTGGAGGAATCCACCTTCTCTTAAGCTTCAAATAATTTTCATAAATAGTTTTCCAACCAAAATGAATGATTACAGCAGTTTATAACACCATAAGAAATAAGGCATCATGAGCAAGAACCAGCAGAAATAGAAAAACATTCAGTAAGACTTTAGATATTGGAAATTACCAGATGTGAAGTATAAAACAAGCATCCTATTATGTTTAAGAAAATGAATGATGAATTTGAAAATACAGAATGAGAAACTATATAGAATGAGTTATATATTTGAAAAAGAAACAACTAAAACTTATGGGAATGAAAAAATTCAAGAATTAGAAAGAAACTAATAAAACCTAATTATAAGGATAAAATACTAGGTTTAAATAATAAGACCTAATCTGATGCGTTTTCCAGCCTTACATAGTCTATCCACTCTACATGCCTACTTCCCTGATCTTTAAATCCCTTATTCCACCATAGGAAACCTGGCATTTCAACCTCATTTAGCATGAACCACTGCTTTCCCCGTGTTTCTAGAAGTCGCTCTAATAGAAATTTTTCATCATCTCCTAGGGTCCTGGCTAGGGTATAAACTTTGCATATTGGGGTGTACTCCCAAATCATTAAAATCTCCTTTCTTCATTCTTATGTGCCTGTCCTTTTGCTCAAGCACCCTCAGAATCCAGTCTCACATGTACTCCTCTGGATCCTGCCTTCCCAGGTTAGTGAGGCTATGCAGCTCTTTTGGGTATAGTCCCTTTCCTCCCTTTTCAGTCTCAGTACTTCCCAGCTGGATTATGCTATTATGTCATTCTAATTAATTATATTTGTAGTGGTGAGGGGGGCATGTCTTCAATCAAAGGTGAGTGGGTACAGAGAAAGGTGGCCAGTTCTGCAGGCTCAGAGGTTTCATGGAAATCTAGGAATTTAAGATTTCTGGGGCAACAAGTCAGATGTTCTCACTACATATATCAGGTTCGTATTCCTCCACAGCAGACTTGCATTGACTGGGAGTTTAACCCTCACTGAAGTTCAGCTACTCTGATGATTATGTATTATGTCTGACCTCCCTCTGCAGGAGATAAAGGCCACTTTGTATGTTACAAAGGAGGCCTACTGGCTTGCACACTGGCTTTCAATTGGCTATTAATTGGTCTTAGTTTTTTGTAGTCTTTTTTTTTTTTTAGAGTGTAAAGCGAACTTAGTAATAGCCATCTGATTTCGCTGTCCTTATAATTACTTTTCTCTCATACTTTTTGAATGCTTGATATATAGATCCAGCTAGTTCATTTTCTTCCACCAATTTACCAACCCAACTTAATGCCAGCAAAAGTTTTAACTACCGGACCACCACCATATGCCCAGGACTGTCTGTGCTCTACCTATTTCCAGTGATGGAGTTGACATTGCCAGCCAGGCATCAACTGATTTCACTCCAAAACCTAATCACCTGCTTTCTCAGACCATTCTAGGGACCAATTGTTGCAGAGTGAGTTCTCTGGGAATCAGAATCTGATATGAGGTTTTTTAAGCAGAATGTTTATCAGGGAATATCCTAATGTCAATATCTGTGGGAGAGAGGGGAAGGGTATCAGAAGTGAGCAGAGAGAGAAGTTCATCTGTAATGCAGGTTCAACAACAGACTTCACAAGAAAATGCTGGAGCAGAAATGGCCCATGAGAGTTGTCCTGCACTGAGCAAAAATGGTCAGACCTTTATGCCACTGTCTTAATCAGTAAGTGGATGTGGGCCAACATGGGAAGAGTGTGAACTTGGGCAGGGGGCCTCTCTGCAACTTTGCCAATCCAGAAGGGTTGGTAGCTTAATGCTGTTTGCTAACTGCACTCCCAGCAGTTAACGCAACAGGTCCTTTATTGAATGGAGATCTGGGAGCATGCCAAGGAGTCCACCACAAAGGAGAGCCAGTTTTCAAATCGAGACAGTCTGATTCAAGAGTTTTTACTCTTAATCTCTATACCATACTCTCTGTCTACAAGGTGCTAGGCATTTCTAACACTTGGGCATACAAGAAAATTAAAGCACAGCAGAGTCATGCTACTCACCTAATATAATCTGAAATTGAACCTTAATTTTCTTAAAACCAAAAGTTTATGGATCATTTGATTTCTTCTATACCATCCAAATATCATTTATCCTACTGTGAAATTTTAAAACAGTGCTCATGGAGTAATTTCCATAATTTTAAGTGAAAATCTCTGGATTTTTATGTAATCAATCACTTAGCTCTAATGCCAAATGTTAGATAACATCAACGAAAATAAAACGGCTAAGTGACAGTTTCATGCTACAACATTTTCAAACTAAAAATAAGCACAACTCAGCATATTTTCATGTAAGTCATGAACAACATGATTCTGAAACACTCCATAAAAAATAGAAATTTGGTTTCTGAACATGGCTTATCTGGCATAGTAGCAACATAAGCGAGCATTCATTAAGTATACTTACAAAGATGAAGCATGGCAAATCAAACAGTATTTGCAATTTGAATTTTAACTCCTCTTTCTGTCATTTATAGTCCACAGGAAGATGGCTTAAATCAATCTTTCTAAACCCTGATCTTCTATTATATTGTTTCTTTTATCATACCCATGCTTGGCCCAATGTGAACTACATTCACCAATTCCCTGAAGATGCCCCACAATTTCCTGCTTTTCCTGTGTTTTTTGATCATCTTATTCCCTTTGCTCTACTTTGTACCTCTACCCATTTTGCCAGTTAAACATATTTTGTCCTATATCAACTGAAACATCATTTATCTTTCAACACCTATCTCAAACTCCACAAATTCCATGAAGTCTTTCCTTGACCCCATCAATCAAATCGCAGATACCATACATTCACTGCCTCCAATGTGCCAAGCATTTTATGTATAATCCTTAGATCAACCTCACAAGATTGGTTTTATTTTCAATTTATTTATGGGGATATAGTCCTCACCTACTTTGCCTAAAGTCACAGAGCTTAGAATGACCAACCATCTTGTTTGGGATTCCAGGAATTGAGGTGTGGACTTTTAGTGGTAAAACTGGACTGAGAAACTTCTCCAGATATTGAACTTTCAGTGCTAAAACTGAGAAGACTGAGTGGCTTCTCGGAATGTAAAACCTTCAGTGTTAAAGTTAGTATTGCCTCCTCTACGAATTCTGTTTTTAATTCCTATGATATCTTTTGAAAATTCTTTCATGACAGTTGTTATATCTAGCATCGTGTCATAATTATCTGTTTACTTGTTAAATTTCCCCCAATAAGCTCCTTAAAGAATGGGGCTATGGATCTCAGATAGCAATTAGTATAGGATTGTATACTTGGTCCCAGTACTTTTCTGGTCTCATCACCTATTTCTTTACCTTCTCAGAGGCCTATCTTGACCACCTTATTTAAATCTGCAACCTACCTTCTCACCCCACTCTCCCAACCCCCTTAGGCTGCTCCAATTTTCCCTTCTGACATAGTACTATGACTTTCCAACATTCATGTCATGAACTTATTTATTATTAGCATTTGTTGTCTGGCTCTTCTTGCTATGACATAAACTCCACAAGGGTAAAATCTTTTGTTCACTGTGGTATTCCAAGAACCTAAATCAGTGCCAGTAATATAGAATATTTTCTGTAAATATTGGTAAATGAATGAATGAATTAGGTTATTTTATTATATGCATAAATGCACAAGAACTGAATTGGCCAAGAATGTATCAGAGTCATGAATAATGCAAGAAACTCATAGAGAATATGTCAGGATGGGGATTTCCTTTTAGCTAAAATTCAGTGTATTTATAGATGACACTTCCTGCCTCCTCAGCCTATAAAGACAGATGCTCCCATCCATCTCTAGAACTGCACTGTTCAATACTGCAGCCACTACCTATGGAGCACATGAAATGTGGCTAGCCTGAATTGAGATGTGATGTACACGTAAAGTACACACCAGATCTCAAACTCTGAGTATGAATAAAAGTAAAATATCTAATTAATATTTTCATATTGATTACATATTGAAATGGTGATTTTTGATATGTTAGGTTGTCTTAGTCTATTTGGACTTCTATAACAAATTACATAGACTTGGTGAATTTTAAACAACAGAAATTTATTATTCACAGTTCTGGAGGCCAGAAAGTCCAAGATATATATGTCAACAGATTTGATGTCTAGTGAAAGCCTGCATCCTGGTACATAGACAGCCATATTCTCCCTGTGTCCTCACATGGAGGAAAGGGACAAGAGTTTGCTGAGATCTCTTTTACAAGGGCAGCTCTGCCCTTATGACCTAGTCATCTGCTGAAGGTCCCTCCCATCAATTTGGGGGTTAAGATTGCAACATGAATTTTGAGGGAGACACAAACAATAAGTCTATGGATAGATGAAATTAATATAAAATAAACAAAACATTGGGTTAAATTAAATTTCACCCACTCCTTTGTACTTTTCTTTTTGTTGTTGTTGTTGTTATGTAGCTTTTCTTTTTTTTTTAAATATCTTTATTGGAGTATAATTGCTTTACAATGTTGTGTTAGTTTCTGCTGTATAACAAAGTGAATCAGCTATACGTAAACATGTATTCCCATATCCCCTCTCCCTTGTGTCTCCCTCCCACCCTCCCTATCCCATCCCTCTAGGTGGTCACAAAGCACCGAGCTTATCTCCCTGTGCTACACAGCTGCTTCCCACTAGCTATCTATTTTACATTTGGTAGTGTATATTTCTCAAGGCAACTCTCTAACTGCGTCCCATTTTACACTTCCCCATCCCTGTGTCCTCAAGTCCATTCTCTACGTCTGTGTCTTTATTCCTGTCCTAACCCTATGTTCATCAGAACCTTTTTTTTTTTTTTTAGATTCCATATATATGTGTTAGCATGCAGTAATTGTTTTTCTCTTTCTAACTTACTTCACTCTGTATGACAGACTCTTATGTCCATCCACCTCACTACAAATAACTCAGTTTCGTTTCTTTTTATGGCTGAGTAATATTCCATTGTATATATGTGCCACACCTTCTTTATCCATTCACCTGTTGTTGGACACTTAGGTTGCTTCCATGTCCTGGCTATTGTAAATAGAGCTGCAATGAACATTGTGGTACATGACTCTTTTTGAATTATGGTTTTCTCAGGGTTTATGCCCAGGAGTGGGATTGCTGGGTCGTATGGTAGTTCTATTTGTAGTTTTTTAAGGAACCTCCATACTGTTCTCCATAGTGGCCGTATCAATTTACATTCCCACCAACAGTGCAAGAGGGTTCCCTTTTCTCCACACCTTCTCCAGCATTTATTGTTTGTAGATTTTTTGATGATGGTCATTCTGACTGGTGTGAGGTGATACCTCATTGTAGTTTTGATTTGCATTTCTCTAATGATTAGGGATGTTGAGCATACTTTCATGGGCTTGTTGGCAATCTGTATATCTTCTTTGGAGAAATGTGTATTTAGGTTTTCTGCCTATTTTTGGCTTGGGCTGTTTGTTGTTTTGATATTGAGCTGCATGAGCTGTTTATATATTTTGGAGATTAATCCTTTGTCAATTGCTTCATTTGCAAATATTTTCTCCCATTCTGAGGGTTGTCTTTTCATCTTGTTTATGGTTTCCTTTGCTGTGCAAAAGCTTTTAAGTTTCATTAGGTCCCATTTATTTTTGTTTTTATTTCCATTACTCTAGGAGGTGCATCAAGAAGGATCTTGCTGTGATTTATGTCATAGAGTGTTCTGCCTAAGTTTTCCTCTAAGAGTTTTATAGTGTCTGGCTTTACATTTAGGTCTTTAATCCGTTTTGAGTTTATTTTGTGTATGGTGTTAGGGAGTGTTCTAATTTCATTCTTGTACATGTAACTGTCCAGTTTTCCCAGCACCACTTATTGAAGAGGCTGTCTTTTCTCCATTGTATATTCTTGCCTCCTTCATCAAAAATAAGGGGACCAGATGTGCATGGGTTTATCTCTGGGCTTTCTATCCTGTTCCATTGATCTATATTTCTGTTTTTGTGTCAGTACCATACTGTCTTGATTACTGTAGCTTTGTAGTATAGTCTGAAGTCTGGGAGCCTGATTCCTCCAGCTCCATTTTTCTTTCTCAAGATTGCTTTGGCTATTTGGGGTCTTTTGTGTTTCCATACAAATTGTGAAATTGTTTGTTCTAGTTCTGTGAAAAATGCCACTGGTAGTTTGATAGGGATTGCATTGAATCTGTAGATTGTTTTGGGTAGTATAATCATTTTCACAATGTTGATTCTTCCAATCCAAGAACATGGTATATCTCTCCATCTGTTTGTATCTTTTCTTTTGACGTGGCTATTACAAACTTTAAAATTATATGTGTCTAAGGGCAGTACTGTTTGAAACAGTTCCATGGCTAATGATGCAAAAATCCTATGAGGGAGATACCATTAATATTACCATTTGATCTCTGAAAAAACTAGGGTTCACCATGTTTATATAATGTTCATGGTCAATCAGCCAGCAAATTGTGAAGTCAAACTCAGTTCACTCTGATTCCAGAGTCTAAGCTCTTACCCAACGAGCTATAAAGCAGAATTAAAGGCATGTGCTAGAACACAATAAGCAATGAGGCAAGTCCATTAGCCACTGGAAAGTTGGAGTAAGGCCTGACTATGAAGGATTCAAAGTGAGGAGTCCAACTATAAACCCCCACCAGAGGAAGAACAGCAGCTAAAATGACTTTAATCAATAACAAAACTATATTGTCTCCATTTCTTTATCTCCTTTCACCCCTGCCAATACAAGGCCTGCTTTCATTAAGGTCACCAGCGACCTCCAGGTTTCTGAATGCAATGAACCCCTTTCAGTTTCCATCTTACTTGACCTCACAGCACCATTCAATCATATCATGTGTACCTCATATAAGTGGGATTATGCAGTATTTGTCTTTCTGTGACTGGCTTATTTCACTTAGCATAATGTCCTCAAGGTTCATCCTTATTGTCACATAAAGCAAAATTTCCTTCTTTTTTAAGGTTGAATAGTATCTCATTGTATTTGTATACTGCATTTTCTTTAGGCATTTATCTGTCAATGAACATTTTAGTTTGTTTCCACATGTTGGCTATTGTGAATAGTACTGCAATGAACGTAGGAGTGCTATATGTATTGTACATATTTTATGTATTAAAAATTTGTCAAGAGGGTAGATCTCATGTTAAGTGTTCTTATCAAAATAAAAATTTAAAAAAATACAAGGCATATTATACCATTCTCCTTGAAACATTTGCTTCTTGTGGCTCAAAAGACTCAATTCTCACTTTCCATTGCCCTTAAGATAAAGTCTAAAACCATAACATAAACTTCAAGGGCCTGCATGATCTTAGCTCTGCATACCATGCAGTCTTATCTCAAACCACTCTCCTTATATGAACAAGATGTCTTGCCCACTGCTACATTCCCATCACCTAGTGCAGGGTCTGGCACATTCAATACCCATTGAATGAAATGAAAGAATCCATGCATCACACCCCATCAGGCCTCAGTGACTGCTCTCAGGCCCTCTGCCTAGAACACTCTTTCACTCTTCCTTCCCAGGTCACATGCTGATCATTCTTCAACTTTCAACTTTAAATCTTATTCAGGAAGCATTTCCTGACTATCCAAATTAGGTTACATCCCTCCATAATAAGATTTAATAAAAATCTTTACTTTGCTAACCTAGCACTTAAAATGATTTCACTTATGTCAATTTCAAATCTACCCCCAACACTACAAACTCTATACACAGAGTTTGGATTTTGCTGTTGCTGTTTTAAGTGCTTTAATCACAAGATCTGGCATCTAGTAAAGACTTAATATCTATCTGATGAATAAATAAATAATGAGTAAATAAATACACAAATAATAAGATGGGTCATTACAAGTCTTTTTACCTACAGTTAAAAAGTAAAACATGATTAACAGCATAAAGTAAATATTTTTCATCAATTAGAATAAAATCCATTATAATCCAACTGAATAAAACCCAAAGTCACAGGTGATCATATCACACAATTAAAAAATCCTTGATCCAGAAGGTGCGTTAAAGCCTTCTGGTCTATCTTCTCTATTTCCTTCATTCATTCATTCATTCTTTCTTTTTTCATTCATCTGTGTGGCAATTAGATGTGGTGTAGAAATTAGGAGCATGGACTCTGAAATCAGACTGCCTGAGTTTGAGTACTGAGTTTGCCACTTGTTAGGTGTGTGACATTGGATACGTTACTTAATCTCTGTGCCTCAGTTTTCCCACCTTAAAATGGGGATTAAAAATAATATCAATTTTATAAAGTTGTACAGGTAAAATGTTTAAATATTACCTGGTAGATAGTAGTACATAAAAATATTAGCTATAACTTTTATTACTGTTCTTCAAGCACTGTAATACATACCAGGAATACATAAGTAAGACTGGAGCCCTAACTTCAAGTGCTCATAGCCTAACAGAAGAAGTTTAAAATCGAAGAATCTCAGGTCTAGAGAGATTTTACATACTACTGTCTTCTAATGAGAGCATCTCTTTCCTAACATATGGGGAAAATAAGTTGTATTTATATAAATGAAGTCTTGTTATTATTAGCAGCAACTGTTAAGATTATCAATGCACCTGTGTTGTGCAAAATTTACTTATAAATAAAATATATTCACATATTCTTTTCTAGATGGGCATGTCAAATAGAATCTACTAGACATACTTAAATTAACTACATAATACTAGACAACACACTCCCCACAAACGTGATGTAACCTTATTTTTCATATTCCCTTAACTATTCGCAAGCTTTGTGTCCTTTTTAGAACATAAAAGGAATACTATATTTAATTTAAAATGCATAAAAGAACCAGAAGTAGTAATCTGGCTAAGAATACATAATCTGAATCTAATCATGAAAAAAAATATCAGACGAACTCCAAATACGAAATGTTCTATTAAAAACAAACCAAAAAAGGACTGTATTTTTCAAAATGTCAACGCAATTATAGACTAAGTCTGTGGATATATTCTAATTTAAAGAAGCCTAGAGAGACATGACAAATAAATGCAATACCTGATAGTAGACTATCTGGTTCTGAGGGGGAGAGAGAAACGCTCTAAAGGACACTTTCGGTCAACTGGCAAAATTGAATATGCATGGTACATTAGCTGAAACTATTACATATATTTTAAATTTATTGACTTTAGTAACCATACTGTGGTCATGTAAGAGAATACCCTTATTTTTAAGAAATATTCATTTAAGTATTTAAGAATAAAGTCATAATATATGCAAGTTACTCTCCAATGGTTGAGGGAAAAAAACACATTGAGTATAAATGATAAATTGAGTGGGGTAAAATACTAACAAATATATAATATAAGTTTATTAATAAGCATAGGCAACTAATATATAAGTTTATTAATAAGCATAGGCAACTAGGTACAAACATTTAGGACAACGGCATTAGAAATTTTTCCAGGAATGTAGTATTCACCCTCACCATAAAAAGGTTTGAAAATATGTATTTTCAGAGATACTTAAACACCCCCAACAACAACAACAACAAAAACGTCTCTAAATAGGTATAGTTTTTTCATGTTGCTAAGGTCAACAAGTACCTATTTATAATAATCATTATTAATAATCAAATAACAACCTACAAAGACTAAGCTATTCAGATTACTTTAAGAAAGAGACACAGATGTAGAGAACAAACTTATGGATACCAAGGGGGGATCGGGGGGTGGGATGAATTGGGAGATTGGGATTGACATATATGCACTACTATGTATAAAATAGATAACTAATGAGAACCTACTGTATAGCACAGGGAACTCTACTCAGTGCTCTGTGGTGACCTAAATGGGAGGGAAATCTAAAAAAGAGGGGATATATGTATATGTATAACTGGTTCACTTTGCTGTACAGCAGAAACTAACACAACATTGTAAAGCAACTATACACCAATAAAATTTTTTTTAAAAAAGAAAGAGTATAAAAAGGCCTCTAAGAAGCTAATATAATCTTACAAAGCTCATAAATTTTACTCAGAGAAGCACTTTTCAAATTCCTTTTTACAAAGTGTTTTAAATACAATTCTAGCAAGCTTGATTATCTTGTTCTGAAATTCATTGTATCTTAGAAGTGTAAAATTAAAATGTATAAGGGTAGATACACAGACAATCACAAGAAGTGATATAATAAAAGGCAAAATGACCATTTAAAATAACCACAAGAATTCATAGTGTACAGGAACTAGCAAATTTATGACCTGTTTATATAGGTCATTTAAATACATTGGAATGAGCCCGAGATACCACTATATTTTAGAAAATATAATAACAAGTGGTATATATGACAATGATGGAGTATAATGAACCATTTATATTTAGTGAGTATCAGTGGTATTAACTTGGTATAGGGGTGTGCTTTTGGGTCTGGTTACCATGGTTTCCAAACTGTGTGCTAAGATGCTCTGAGGTGCACTACAGCAAACTCAAAAGGGTGCCTGGGATATTGCAGGATATTTTAAACATTCAACGGATATACAGCAGCATCTGGCAGACAACATGCAAACCTCTGGTTTGGGACAGTTCACAGTTTCATCAGTAGATCATGCCGCACTCCTTCAGATGTTGTTTTATCTTTGCAAAGCTGGGATTTTAGCAGTTGCTGTGATTAAAAGCAAATGCCACATAAAAATCCACAAGAGCAGGAAATGACAATGGCAGTGTCTAATGTGATTTCAAGACTTGAGAAGCTGTTCACTATCCAACAAGTGCATGCAAACTATTAGTAAGTAAATATGATTATTTAATAATAAAATATTACTTTTTCTTTCAATCTAAATGCATTTTTTTCGGAGAGTTACTAAATTATTAAGACATAAACACTCATTAAACTGTCTGGACTTTACTTAATTAATGGAAAGATTAAGTATTTCTTTTCACTTAGAGGATCTGTGAAAAACTATGTAGACACTAAGAACACTTGTGAAACAAGAAAGTTTGAGGATCTCTGCCTTACACAACCTGCTCCTCAGTTACCACTCTGGCTTCGCCTTCTAATACTCTCTCCCTTCTTACTCTAATTCCAGTCATATTGGCCTCCTGATTGTGCCTCTAACTCACCAATCATGCTCCTGTCTCAGGGCCTTTGTACAGGCTGTTCTTTCTGCCTAGAACACTCTTCATCCAGTTACCTGCTTGGGTAACACTCTCTCTTTTTTCAAATCTTTTCTCAAATGCCATTTTTTCAATGTAGCCTATTCTGGCTATTCTACTTAAAATGGCAAACTGCTCCCTCCATCCCCAAGTCAATTCTTTTTTCATTAAAATTGTCATCTTCCGAAATTCTATATAGTTTACTTATTAAGTTAATTTATATAAAATTATCTATCTCCATCTATTAGAATGTAAGATCTACAAGAGCAGGAGTTTTTGTCCACGTTTTTCAGTGATATATCCCAAGTGCCTAGAATAATAGTACGTGCCTAGCACATAGTATGCCTTCAATAGGTATCTGTTGAATAAATTATCAAATTAAATTAAACAAAAAAAAATGAGATCAATTTTTAAGAGAAGAAAAGAAGCAGAGGAAAGGCATGATGCAAGCTCTTCACCAAACCTATAACCTCTTCTTCCTGGGCATTTAGCCAACCCTCCTTTTTCAGCCTGCCCAGCAGCTAAGTGTAGCCATGCGACTAAGTTCTGAACAATGGAATGTGTGCACAAATGATGAGCACTACCTACAGGCAGGCCTGCTCACAAAAACCCAGGGTAAAATTCTCCATTTTTTCCCTCATTTGGAGGCTAAATACATAGGACTCAGAAAATTTAGAAAATGTAGGTGAGTCACAAATTATAAGGAGCATCTGTCCTTGAAAGACCATGAAGAATGTTGTCTGCATGAGAAACACCTTGATTAGACTTCCAGTGAGTAAGAAATTAAAATCTACTGTGGAAAGTCACTGGGACCTGAGACTATAGCAACAGAGAGCAGTCCCTGATGGTTTGAAGATCATATACATTAAGGAGGTTCTCTACTTCAGTGGAATCTTACAAGTAAAGGAATATAAGGGGGAATAATTTGACCCCATAAGAAAAAAAAAAAAAGACAGTAACTCAAAAATAAGAATCAGCCATATTTAAGTGCCAGTTTGTTGGAAATAAGCAAGGAAAGAATCTTTAAAGTAAAATGAATTTACTGAAATTTATTTAAAGTGATTCAAAGTTGCTAATGAAACAGAGTCAATAGTAGTCAAATCATTTGGCAAAACTTGTTTTTAAAGTGCCATATTTCCAAGGTAAAGGAGAAGAAGTGAAAACAAAGAACCCAATTAATAAATCCAAAGAAAAATTGTACCATTAAAGATATAATTTCATTTAAGTCTGAAATATATTTTACATTTGATATATTGATTGAACTTTTCGTTATTGCATAAGATTCTCAGTAAACTGGTTTTACTACTCTAAGAGTGTCACCAGGCTGGTCATCAAGGGGACCTGGGAACTCGCCTGATGACCAAGTTCCAACCCAAATATTCACAGAGGATCTTCAAGAAGGGGGAGGAGTAGGACGTGGAGATCACCTTCCTTCCCACAAATACATCAAGAATACATTTACCTTTGGACAATTCCTACAGAGCACATACTGAACGCTGGTTGAAACCTCAGACTTCCCAAAAGGCAAAAAACTCCCCATGTACCTGGCCATGTGGCTGAAAGGGTCTTGGTGCTCCAGACAGGTGTCAGGCCTGAGCCTCTGAGGCGGGAAAGCTGAGTTCAGGACATTGGACCACCAGAGACCTCCTGACCCCACGTAATATCAATCAGCAAGAGATCTCCAAGAGATTTCCATCTCAAAGCTAAGATCCAGCTCCACTCAAAGACCAGCGAGCTCCAGTGCTGGACACCCCATGCCAAACAACTAGCAACACAGGAACACAACACTACCCATTAGCAGAGAGGCTGTCTAAAATCATACTAAGTTCACAGACACCCCAAAACACACCACAGGATGCGGTCCTGCCCACCAGAAAGACAAGATCCAGCCATATCCACCAGAACACAGGCACCAGTCCCCTCCAACAGGAAGCCTACACAACCCACTGAACCAACCCTACCCACTGGGGACAGACACCAAAAACAACGGGAACTATGAACCTGCAGCCTGTGAAAAGGAGACCCCAAACACAGAAAATTAAGCAAAATGAGAAGACAGAGAAATAAGCAGCAGATGAAGGAGCAAGGGAAAAACCCATCAGACCAAAGAAATGAAGAGGAAATAGGCAGTCTAAGTGAAAAAGAATTCAGAGTGATAATAGTAAACATGATCCCAAATCTTGGAAATAGAATGGAGAAAATATAAGAAATGTTTAACAAGGACCTAGAAGAACTAAGGAGCAAACAAACAATGATGAACAACACAGTAAATGAAATTAAAAATTCTCTAGAAGGAATCAATAGCAGAATAACTGAGGCAGAAGAACAGACAAATGACCTGGAAGATAAAATAGTGGAAATAAGTAGCACAGAGCAAAATAAACAAAAAAGAATGAAAAGAATTGAGGGGAACTATGGAGAAGATGGAGGAAGAGTAAGACATGGAGATCACCTTCCTTCCCACAGATACAGTAGAAATACATCTACACGTGGAACTGCTCCTACAGAACACCCACTGAACGCTGGCAGAAGACGTCAGACCTCCCAAAAGGCAAGAAAGTCCCCACGTACTTGGGTAGGGCAAAAGAAAAAAGAAATAACAGAGACAAAAGAATAGGGACGGGACCTGCACCAGTGGGAGGGAGCCGTGAAGGAGGAAAGGTTTCCACACATTAGGAAGCCCCTTCGTGGGCAGAGACTGCGGGTGGCAGAGGGGGGAAGCTTTGGAGCCACGGAGGAGAGCGAAGCCACAGGGGTGTGGAGGGCAAAGTGGAGAGATTCCCGCACAGAGGCTCGGTGCCAAGCAGCACTCACCAGCCCGAGAGGCTTGTCTGCTCAGCCGCCAGGGCAGGCAGGGGCTGGGAGCTGAGGCTCGGGCTTCGGTGCTAGCTGGGAGGGAATCCGGGAAAAAGTCTGCAGCTGCCGAAGAGGCAAGAGACTTTTTCTTGCCTCTGTTTTGCGGTGCACAAAGAGAGGGGATACAGAGCACCGCCTAAACGAACTCCAGAGACGGGTGCGAGCCGCGGCTATCAGCGTGGATCCCACAGCAACAGGGGCACAGAGGGAAAAACGGAGAGATTCCCGCACAGAGGCTCAGCACCGAGCAGCACTCAGCAGCCCGAGAGGCTTGTCTGCTCACCCGCCGGGTCGGGCGGGGGCTGGGAGCCGAGGCACAGGCTTCAGTCGGATCGCAGGGAGAGGACTGGGGCTGGCAGCGTGAACACAGCCTGAAGGGGTTAGCGCACCACAGCTAGCCAGGAGGGAGTCCGGGAAAAAGTCTGCAGCGAAGAGGCAAGAGACTTTTTCTTGCCTCTTTGTTTCACGGCGCACAAGGAGAGGGGATTCAGAGCGCCGCCTAAACGAACTCCAGAGACTGGCGTGAGCCGCGGCTATCAGCACGGACCCCAGAGATGGGCAGGAGATGCTAAGGCTGCTGCTGCCGCCACCAAGAAGCCTGTGTGTGAGCACAGGTCACTCTCCACACCGCCCCTCCTGGGAGCCGGTGCAGCTCGCCACTGCCAGGCTCCCATGATCCGGGGACAACTTCCCCGGGAGAACACACGGCGCGCCTCAGGCTGCTGCAACGTCACGCCGGCCTCTGCCGCCGCAGGCTCGCCCCGCATCCGTACCCCTCCCTCCCCCCGGCCTGAGTGAGCCAGATCCCCCGAAGCAGCTGCTCCTTTAACCCCGTCCTGTCTGGGCAGGGAACAGACGCCCTCAGGCGACCTACATGCAGAGGCGGGTCCAAGTCCAAAGCTGAACCCCAGGAGCTGTACGAACAAAGAAGAGGAAGGGAAATCTCTCCCAGCAGCCTCAGAAGCAGTGGATTAACGCTCCACAAACAACTTGATGTGCCTGCATCTGTTGAATACCTGAATAGACAACGAATCATCCCAAATTCAAGAGGTGGACTTTGGGAGCCGGATATATTAATTTTTCCACTTTTCCTTTTTCTGTGAGTGTATATGTGTATGCTTCTGGATGAGATTTCATCTGTATAGCTTTGCTTTCATCATTAGTCCTAGGATTAGGTCTGTCCATTTTTTTTTGTTTTTTTTTTTTTACTTAAAAAAATTTTTTTCCTAATAAATGTTTTCTTAATAATTTTTTCCTTATATTCTATTTTTAGAAATAAAACAAATTTTTAATAACTTTTTTCATATTTTTTATTTTAAAAAATTAAAAATTTTTTTCTTACTAATTTTTTAAATTTTTTCTTATAAAAAATTAATAAATCTATTTTTAAAAATTTAAAAAAAATTTTCTGAATACATTTATTCTTAATAATTTTTTTTCTTATTTTTTATTATAATAGCTTTATTTTATTTTATTTTATCCTCTTTCTTTCTTTCTTTCTTTCTATTTTGTTCTCCCTTTTATTCTGAGCCATGTGGATGAAAGGCTCTTGGAGCTCCAGCCAGGCATCAGGGCTGTGCCTCTGAGGTGGGAGAGCCAACTTCAGGACACTGGTCCACAAGAGACCTCCCAGCTCCACGTAATACCAAATGGTGAAAACCTCTCAGAGATCTCCATCTCAACATCAAGACCCAGCTTCATTCAACGACCAGCAAGCTACAGTGCTGGACACCCTATGCCAAACAACTAGCAAGACAGGAACACAGCCCCATCCATTAGCAGAGAGGCTGCCTAAAATCATAATAAGGCCACAGACACCCCAAAACACACCACCAGACGTGGACGTGCCCACCAGAAAGACAAGATCCAACCTCATCCACCAGAACACAGGCACTAGTCCCCTCCACCAGGAAGCCTACACAACCCACTGAACCAACCTTAGCCACTGGGGACAGATACCAAAATCAACGGGAACTACAAACCTGCAGCCTGTGAAAAGGAGACCCCAAACACAGTAAGATAAGCAAAATGAGAAGACAAAAAAAACACACAGCAGATGAAGGAGCAGGGTCAAAACACACCAGACCTAACAAATGAAGAGGAAATAGGCAGTCTACCTGAAAAAGAATTCAGAATAATGATAGTAAAAATGATCCAAAATCTTGAAAATAGAATAGACAAAATGCAAGAAACATTTAACAAGGATGTAGAAGAACTAAAGAGGAACCAAGCAATGATGAAAAACACAATAAATGAAGTTAAAACTACTCTAGACGGGATCAATAGCAGAATAACTGAGGCAGAAGAACAGATAAGTGACCTGGAAGATAAAATAGTGGAAATAACTACTGCAGAGCAGAATAAAGAAAAAAGAATGAAAAGAACTGAGGACAGTCTCAGAGACCTCTGGGACAGCATTAAATGCACCAACATTCGAATTATAGGGGTCCCAGAAGAAGAAGAGAAAAAGAAAGGGACTGAGAAAATATTTGAAGAGATTATAGTTGAAAACTTCCCTAATATGGGAAAGGAAATAGTCAGTCAAGTCCTGGAAGCACAGAGAGTCCCATACAGGATAAATCCAAGGAGAAACACGCCAAGACACATATTAATCAAAATATCAAAAATTAAATATAAAGAAAACATATTAAAAGCAGCAAGGGAAAAACAACAAATAACACACAAGGGAATCCTCATAAGGTTAACAGCTGATCTTTCAACAGAAACTCTGCAAGCCAGAAGGGAGTGGCAGGATATACTTAAAGTGATGAAGGAGAAAAACCTACAACCAAGGTTACTCTACCCAGCAAGGATCTCATTCAGATTTGATGGAGAAATTAAAACCTTTACAGACAAGCAAACGCTGAGAGAGTTCAGCACCACCAAACCAGCTTTACAACAAATGCTAAAGGAACTTCTCTAGGCAAGAAACACAAGAGAAGGAAAACACCTACAATAACAAACCCAAAACATTTAAGAAAATGGGAGTAGAAATATACATATCAATAATTACCTTAAATGTAAATGGATTAAATGCTCCCACCAAAAGACACAGACTGGCTGAATGGATACAAAAACAAGACCCATATATATGCTTTCTACAAGAGACCCACTTCAGACCTAGAGACACATACAGACTGAAAGTGAGGGGATGGAAAAAGATATTCCATGCAAATGGAAATCAAAAGAAAGCTGGAGTAGCAATTCTCATATCAGACAAAATAGACTTTAAAATAAAGACTATTACAAGAGACAAAGAAGGACACTATGTAATGATCAAGGGATCAATCCAAGAGGAAGGTATAACAATTGTAAATATTTATGCACCCAACATAGGAGCACCTCAATACATAAGGCAAATACTAACAGCCATAAAAGGGGAAATCGACAGTAACACAATCATACTAGGGGAGGTTAACACCCCACTTTCACCAATGGACAGATCAACCAAAATGAAAATAAATAAGGAAACACAAGCTTTAAATGATACATTAAACAAGATGTACTTCATTGATATTTATAAGACATTCCATCCAAAAACAACAAAGTACATTTTCTTCTCAAGTGCTCATGGAACATTCTCCAGGATAGGTCATATCTTGGGTCACAAATCAAGCCTTGGTAAATTTAAGAAAACTGAAATCATATCAAGGATCTTTTCCAACCACAACACTATGAGACTAGATATTAATTACAGGAAAAAAAACTGTAAAAAATACAAGCACATGGAGGCTAAACAATACACTACTAAATGACCAAGAGATCACTGAAGAAATCAAAGAGGAAATCAAAAAATACCTAGAAACAAATGACAATGAAAACACGACGACCCAAAACCTATGGGATGCAGCAAAAGCAGTTCTAAGAGGGAAGTTTATAGCAATACAATCTTACCCTCAAGAAACAAGAAAAATCCCAAATAAACAACCTAACCTTACACCTAAAGCAATTAGAGAAAGAAGAACAAAAAAAACCCCAAGTTAGCAGAAGGAAAGAAATCATAAAAATCAGATCAGAAATAAAGAAAAAGAAATAAAGGAAACAATAGCAAAGATCAATAAAACTAAAAGCTGGTTCTTTGAGAAGATAAACAAAATTGATAAATCATTAGCCAGATTCATCAAGAAAAAAAGGGAGAAGAATCAAATCAACAGGATTAGAAATGAAAAAGAGGAGTAACAACTGACACTGCAGTAATACAAAGGATCATGAGAGATTATTACAAGTAGCTATATGCCAATAAAATGGACAACCTGGAAGAAACGGACAAATTCTTGGAAAAGCACAACCTCCGAGACTGAACCAGGAAGAAAGAGAAAATATAAACAAAACAATGACAAGCACTGAAATTGAAACTGTGATTAAAAATCTTCCAACAAACAAAAGCCCAGGGCCAGAGGGCGTCACAGGCGAATTCTATCAAACATGTAGAGAAGAGCTAACACCTATCCTTCTCAAACTCTTCCAAAATATAGCAGAGGAAGGAACACTCCTAAACTCATTCTGTGAGGCCACCATCACCCTGACACCAAAACCAGAAAAAGATGTTACAAAAAAAGAAAACTACAGGCCAATATCACTGATGAAAATTGATGCAAAAATCCTCAACAAAATACTAGCAAACAGAATCCAGCAGCACATTAAAAGGATCACACACCATGATCAATCAGTGTTTATCTCAGGAATGCAAGGATTCTTCAATATATGCAAATCAATCAACGTGATACACCATATTAACAAACTGAAGGATAAAAACCATATGATCATCCCAATAGATGCAGAAAAATCTTTCAACAAAATTCAGCACCCATTTATGATAAAAACCCTCCAGAAAGTAGGCATAGAGGGAACTTACCTCAACATAATAAAGGCCATATGTGACAAACCCACAGCCAACATCGTTCTCAATGGTGAAAAACTGAAACCATTTCCACTAAGATCAGGAACAAGACAAGGGTGCCCACTCTCACCACTATTGTTCAACATAGTTTTGGAAGTTTTAGCCACAGCAATCAGAAAAGAAAAAGAAATAAAAGGAATCCAAATTGGAAAAGAAGAAGTAAAACTGTCACTGTTTGCAGATGACATGAGAATACATACATAGAGAATCCTAAAAATGCCACCAGAAAGCTACTAGAGCTAATCAATGAATTTGCTAAAGTAGAAGGATACAAAATTAATGCACAGAAATCTCTTGCATTCCTATACACTAACAACAAAAAATCAGAAAGAGAAATTAAGGAAACACTCCCATTTACCACTGCAACAAAAAGAATAAAATACCTAGGAATAAACCTATCTAAGGAGACAAAGACCTGTATGCAGAAAATTATAAGACACTGATGAAAGAAATTAAAGATGATACAAATAGATGGAGAGATATACCATGTTCTTGGATTGGAAGAATCAACATTGTGAAAATGACTCTACTACCCAAAGCAATCTACAGATTCAATGCAATCCCTACCAAACTACCAATGGCATTTTTCACAGAACTAGAACAAAAAATTTCACAATTTGTATGGAAACACAAAAGACCCCGAATAGCCAAAGCAATGTTGAGAAGAAAAACAGAGCTGGAGTTATCAGGCTCACTAATTTCACACTATACTACAAAGCTACAGCAATCAAGACAGTATGGTACTGGCACAAAAACAGAAATATAGATCAATGGAACAGGATAGAAAACCCAGAAATAAACCCATGCATGTATGGTCACCTTATCTTTGATAAAGGAGGCAAATATATACAATGGAGAAAAGACAGTCTCTTCAATAAATGGTGCTGGGAAAACTGGACAGCTACATATAAAAGAATGAAATTAGAACACTCCCTAACACCATACACAAAAATAAACTCAAACTGGATTAAAGACCTAAATGTAAAGCCAGACACTATAAAATTCTTAGAGGAAAACTTAGGCAGAACACTCTATGACATAAATCACAACAAGATCCTTTTTGATGCACCTCCTAGAGTAATGGTAATAAAAACAAAAATAAACAAATGGGACCTAATGAAACTTAAAAGCTTTTGCACAGCAAAGGAAACCATAAACAAGATGAAAAGACAATGCTTAGATTGGGAGAAAATATTTGCAAACGAAGCAACTGACAAAGGATTAATCTCCAAAATATACAAGCAGCTCATGCAGCTATCAAAAAAACAAACAACCCAATCCAAAAATGGGCAGAAGACCTAAATAGACATTTCTCCAAAGAAGATATACAGATTGCCAACAAACACATGAAAGGATGCTCAACATCACTAATCATTAGAGAAATGCAAATCAAAACTACAATGAGGTATTACCTCACACTGGTCAGAATGGCCTTCATCAAAAAATCTAGAAACAATAAATGCTGGAGAGGGTGTGGAGAAAAGGGAACCCTCTTGCACATTGGTGAGAATGTAAATTGATACAGCTACTTTGGAGAACAGTATGGAGGTTCCTTAAAAAACTACAAATAGAACTACCATACGACCCAGCAATCCCACTCCTGGGCATATACCCTGAGAAAACCATAATTCAAAAAGAGTCATGTACCAAAATGTTCATTGCAGCTCTATTTACAATAGCCAGGACATGGAAGCAGCCTAAGTGTCCATCGACAGGTGAATGGATAAAGAAGGTGTGGCACATATATGCAATGGAATACTACTCAGCCATAAAAAGAAATGAAATTGAGTTATTTGTAGTGAGGTTGGTGGACCTACAGTCTGTCATACAGTGAAGTAAGTCAGAAAGAGAAAAACAAATACCGTCTGCTAACACATACATATGGAATCTAAAAAAAAAAAAAAAAAAAAGGTTCTGAAATACCTAGTGGCAGGACAGGAATAAAGACGCAGATATAGAGAATGGACTTGAGGACATGGGGAGGGGGAAGGGTAATCTGAGACAAAGTGATAGTGTGGCATTGACATATATACACTACCAAATGTAAAATAGATAGCTAGTGGGAAGCAGCCGCATAGCACAGGGACATCAGCTCATGCTTTGTGACCACCTAGAGGGGTGGGATAGGGAGGGTGGGAGGCAGACATAAGAGGGAGGGGATATGGGGATATATGTATATGTATAGCTGATTCACTTCATTGTACAGCAGCAATTAACACGACAATGTAAAGCAATTATACTCCAATAAAGATGTTTAAAAAAAATTACAAAATAAAAAAAAAAGATTCTTAATAAAGCCTATCCCTCTTAATTTTCCATGAATATAAATATACATATATATTATTGTTGAAAAACAAAGAATGTACTCATATTAACAGCAATTTATAAGATAAAGAAAATACAAGATATACAATTTCATATTGATCAAATAAAGTTAATTGCAAAATCTTTTAAATCCCTTGCCCAACCCATTATTTACAAAGATGTATTATATTTGTCTACTATTTTTTTTCTTTTTAAAACTAGATCATTTCTTTAAAATTATATTATCTGAGTTTGGAAGGAGTCATCATTTCCTCACCATTCCAATTATTATGAAAGCTCAATTTAACAAATGCAGGAAATATTTAAAAATAGGAAATAAAAGATAATTCCTCATTATATACAGTTACCTACACATACCAATTCACACATAGAAATAAAAGTCCCAGAAGAAGAAAGAGCTCCAATCTATTTGGGCTTTATTGCTAAGGAGGAATCCATACAAGCCTACCTCCTTCTCTTGTTCTCTTACTTTCCCTTCCCCATTTGTTCCTTTTCAGTCTGGCCTCTGCATTTTTGTTGCTCCACGTTAAGGCAGTTTCACTTTGAGTTTTCAATCAGTTATCATTTTGCCCAAATACTTCTCATCATCCTCTCCAAAGTCTTGAGCTTTTTTGGTAAAGATGAAAATCAGCTTAATAAAGGAAAGAAAGGAGTGAGGAAAAAAGTTAATAGCCGGTAAAAAAGTTAATAGCCGGCAATTACTAAGAAGGTGTATGTTAGTGGACTGAGGAAAAATAATTTTCGAGATTATAATCTTCAAAGAATTCTGAAATAGCTCTGAATACAGATCAATTTTTCACGTGAATATCTTTCTTCTGTGAGATGGTGATTAAAACCGTTCATAAAAATTATGGTTAAAATTCAAATTTCCAATTGAAATACATATGCACCAACCAAGACCAATGAATTAGTTGGGAAATATGCTATATGCTATAAAGGTAGAATATACTATTTTTAAAATATCGCAAATTATCCAAAACCCTGGCATATTATATAAAAGTAAAAATAAGGCTAGTAAGACTTCATATAATACATCATATTTGCAATGTTCGTCTTATAATTGTGTGAAACAAGTTATGTGTAGGTAGTAAAAACAAAAAAAACTATGAGAATGATCTTGATTTAGCTGGTCTAATTGCCCTTCCACTCTACCATTGCAAGGATGACCTTCCTGGATGAAAGAGCATCTTTCTTGGGCCTAAATTATATGAAGAGTTGTATTCCTCTCTTAAAGCTTAGTTAAATTTCACTAGTCAACACAGTCCATTCAGAGAATAGGAAGACAGTACATAAAGTTAGACTACGTAATAAAAATTTTTAAACAGTTGGTTTTATTTTCTAGGTACTAAAAAAATTAATTTCTTCTGAATCATACCAATATCCTCTATTAGTTTTGTACATAATTTCTAATACTCATAGTTGAAAACATCTATCTATAAATGGGAAGCTTTCCATATATAGTTTAGCAACACATAATTTAGACTGAATAAGATTAGTACAAAATAATTCTTTCTACTTTGTTTTGGCAGTAACTCACTTTTATTTCAAAATTTGATAGTACAGGAAAACAGATATCTAGTGAGATTGTGCTTTGTGCAGAAAAATAAAAGAATCTAATATATGATGTCTAGGAAGGTACTAGTAGTTGAGTGCAGAAGGAAAGGAGAAGCTCTCTTTTGGTCTCCCTTCTAAATTTACCCTTTGTGTCCAGTTACCCCTGACTAGAGAGTGCTCTTCTAACAAATATTATCTTCAGGGAAGCTGGCCGAAAATCATGGTACACAAAGCTAGAAAATACCACATAGAATGTTTAGTCCAATTGTTTAATGCCTTAAAAGCCCAGGCAGAAAACAGAAACGACTGGAGTGGAGTGTGTGTACCACAGCAGAGAGTGATCAAAGCCATTTCTCCACCTATGGTTTCAATTCCCCTTCCTTCCCATATGCTCCAGGATCTTACTCCTTCTTCCCCTGATATTTTCAACCTCTACAATTTCCATGGGCTCCTTCCCCTCATGCTATACACATCTTCAAGTTGCTCCTTCTTACAAAAATATAAAACCTTGTAGTTTTTACTATTCTTTCCCCTTTTCAATCAAAATTCTTGAATGGTCTGTTTATACTTCCTTTTTTTCTTCCAGAATAGATGTTAAATGCCTACTAGGTGCTTGGCCCTGTGAGATACATAGATAAATGGATGGATGGATAGGTCTGATAATATATATCTACATAATTAAATAGATAAATCATATGTATTATATATAATATATAATTATATTATTTGTATATATATATATATATATATATATATACACACATAGATATTAAGTACTAAAAACATAAATCAGTAATTTGTCCCTTTTGCTTGCTAAGTAATATTTCATTGAATGATTATACTGCAGTTGTTCATCAGACAATGGACTGTTTCTAGCTTTTGGCCAGAATACATAAGGCTGCTGTGAACATAACTGCAAACTTTTTTTGAACATACATTTTCTTGGGTAAATACTGAGCAGTGGCCTCTTCCACAAGGTAGACTAAGCACATTCCACCCTGTATCTCCCACTGAATGAAGCCATAAAATCTTGATAGAATGCACGGAGCATCTATTTGAGGACTTTGAAAAGTAAGTAGCATCAGGAAGGTTGAAGGAAAAAAAGACAAAACTTGAAGCACCACCAAACTGGAAGCGGGTTTCCCATTTTTACTTCAGTATCCTCCAGTCTGGATGCAAGACAGCCTGAAACCAGAAGTAGAAGAAGACAGGATGCATACAGAGAGAGCTCCAGGAGAATCTCTCTAGTTCTGGAATAGACAAACCCACGATATAGTTGGAGAGCTGGAGTTGGAGTTCAACACTCCTCCCTCAATAATCAATAGAAGTAGTCAGAAAAATTGCAAGGATTTAGAAGAACTGAACATCAACCAGCTGAAATGTTATAGAGTCATGCATCTAAAAACAGCAGGATATGTATTCTTTTCAACTGCTCCTGGAACATTCACCTAACCATATCCTGAGTCATAAGACTTATATTTAAAAGAACTAAAATCATACAATAATGAAATCAATCTAGAAATCATAACACAAAGATAACAGGGAAATACTCAAGCACCTGGAATTTAGACAGCATATTTCTAAAATATCTATAGGTCAAAAAGGAAGTTTCAAGGTAAATTAGAAAATACTTTGAACTCAATGAAAATGAAAATGGAACACATCAAAATTTATGAGATGCAGCTGAAGCAATGTTTAGAGGGAAACTTATAGCATTAAATGCTTATGTTAGAAAAGAAGGAAGGTCACAGATAATCTAAGCTTCCACCTTAAGAAACTAATACAAGAAAATAAAAATAAACTCCAACCAATGACAAGAAAGGACATAATATAGATAAGAGCAGAAATCAGTGAAACTTAAAACTGAGAAATAAAACAGAAAGTCACTGAAACCAAAAGCTAGTTCCTTAAAACATCCATTAATTTAGTAAACCTTTAGCAAGATTGAGGTGAAACAGAGACCTGAGATACCAACTACCAATATCAGGAATGAAATTAAGGATACTACTACAGATACAATAGATATTAAAGGATAATAAAAAATATTATGAACAACTACATGTATAAATTCAACAGCTTAAATGAGATAAACCAATTCCTCAGGAATCTTTTATACTAACAAAACTCAACCAAGATGAAAATAGATAGCATGAATGGTCCTATAATGATTAAAGAAATTTAATTCATACTTAAAATATTGTAAAAAAGAAATCTCTAGACCCAGATGTATTTATGAGCAGTAACACAAAATCTATTCACTTTTTCCCCAAGATATAGAAGAGGGAACATTTCGAAACTCATTATAATAGGCCAGTGTTACCCTGAGATCAAATAAGGACAGTACAAGTAAACTATAGACCAAAATCCTAAACAAAGTGCTAGCATATAAAATTCCACAATAAATAAGTATAATAGTACACCACAATAAAGTGAGGCTTATCCAGGAAAAGCAAGACAATACAATATTTGAAAATTGATCAAAGCCATCCAACATATTTAAAAGGCTAAAGAAGAAAAAAAATCACATGATTTTATCAATTGATGTGGAAAAATCATGGTAAAGAGCCCATACAAAAAACCTGCAGCCAACATCATGCTTAACAGTAAAAGACAGTGCTAGCCTCCTAAAATAGGCAACCTGTCAAGGTATTGTTTTTCAGTTTTCAATGTCATTGATTCCTGCTCTTATCTTTATTATTTCCTCCCTTGTCCTTGCTTGGGTTTACTTTTATCTTGTTGAATGTTTGCTCACACCTCTCCTATTCAACATCATACTGGAAGTCCTAGCCAGTGCAACAATGCAAACAAGAGAGAGAAAGGAGGGAAGGAGGAGTAAAAGGGAGGGAAGAAAGGTATACAGATTGGTAAAGAAGAAATAGAACAGCCCCTATTCACAAATGATAAAACTACCTACCTAGAAAATCCAATGGAATCTATAAAAAAAAACTATTTGAAGTATTAAATAAATTTAGAAATATCATAAGATACAAGATCAACATACAAAAGTCAATTGCATTTCTATATATTAGCAATGAACAACTGGAAACCAAATTTTTAAAATACTTTTTGTAATAACATATATTTGGGTCTAAATTCTACCAAAAAAAAATGTACAGAATCTGTATTCTGAAAACTATGTAATAGATGAAACAAATCAAAAAAGATCTAAATCAAGACAGACATACTATGTCTATGGATTAGAATATTCAATATGATAAAGATGACAGTTCTCCCCAGATTAGTTTATAGATGTAATGCAATTCTAATCAAAATCCCAGCAAGGTTTTTATACATATAAATAAGCTGATTCTAAAACTTAAATGAAAAGGCAAAGAACCTAGAATGTCCAAAACAATTTTGGAAAAAATAAAGAGAATAAAGTTGGAGCAATCATACCACCTGATTTTCAGAATTACTATAGTCTATAAAATAGTGTTGTATTGTTAAAAAATAAATACACAAATCAATGAAATAGAATAGAGTACAAAATTAAACCCAAACAAAGATGGCCCATGGATTTTTTACAAAGATGCAAAGACGATTTAAAGAAGAAAGAATAGTTTTTCAATAAATTGCATTGGAACAATTGGACATCCAAAAGCAACAAAATCAAGTTAGATTGATACCTCACATTTTATGCAAAATTTAACTATAAATTAACCATAGTTCTAAATATAAAACTTAAAACTATGAAACTTCCAGGAGAAGATGTTTGTGATTTGAGGTTAAAGTAAAAACTCAATCAATAAAATAAAAATTAAATGAATTTTGCTCCATCAAAATAAAAATATTTGCTCTGTAAAAGATACTTTTAAGAAAATGAAAAGACGAATGACATATTGAGAGAAACTAGTCACAAATCACATACCAACAAAGAACAGAGTATATTAAAAACTCTCAAAACTCAGCAGCAAAAAAATAAACAACCCAATTAAAAAGTATGCCAAAGACTTAAAATTAAAGAGACGCTCCACCAAGAGGATATGAATGACAAATAAGTATATTTTTTAAATGTTCAATACTATTAGCCACTAAGGAAATGCAAATTAAAACCAGAATGAGAACCACTATAGACCTATTAGAATAACTAAAATAGAAAAATACTTACAACACCAGGTGTGGACAAGCATGTGGAACAACTGGAACTCCCATCCATTGCTGGTGGTTATGCAAAATAGTGTAGACATTTTAGAAAAGAGAATGGCAGTTTCTCATAAAGTTAAACATATACTTACCCAGTAATCCCACTCCTAGGTATTTACTCTAGAGAAATATTTATAAGAAAATGTATTTTTACACAAAAACTTGGTACACAAAGGTTTACAGCCATTCTATTTATAATTACCAAAAATTGAAAAGAATCCAACTATACTTCATGGGTGAATGCATAAGCGAACTGTAGGATATCCAGAAAATGAAATACTACTCAGAAGTTAAAAAAAAAGAATTATTGATACATGCAACAACTTGGGTGACTCTTAAAGGCATTATGGTGAGTGAAAGAAGCCTCTCTCAGAAAGTTACATACTGTATTATTCCATTTATATGATATTCTAGAAAAAAAACCAAAATGATATGACAGAGAACAGATCAGTGGTTGCCAAGGGTAGGATTGGGGGGTGGGAGTGACAACAAAGGGGTAGTACAAGGAGATTTGGGTGTTACAATTTTACCTTGATCGTGGACTGATTATATGATCCATTTATGTGCTAAAATTCATATAATTCTATGGCAAAAAGTCAACTTTATTGTATGCTAATTTAAAAAAATACGTAGGAGAGAAAGTGCCAGATCATAGCGTAGGTGTATGTTTAATTTTTTAAAATTCCAGACTTTTCTCTAAAGTGGTTAAATGTTGCATTTTATATTTTTACCAACAATAAATGAGAGTTTCAGTTGTTCCACATTCTAATCAAAATTTAGTATTACTAGTCTCTTTAAAGTTAGTCATTCTAATGGGCATGGAATGATATCTTATTGTGGTCTCTATATGAATTTTTAATAGCTGCATATTACATAATTTGTCAGTCTCACAATTAATTCAAACCACTTTTAAGGGGGTTCTTGACTCTCCCTTCCTATATATGCTCTCTTTTCCCTAGATTTCATCGCCTATAGACATCTAGATTTTTCCAGTCAACACATGTGGACTTATTTTAATATTGTCATTCCAGAAAGCAGTTGACAGAGAAAGTAGGGCTGAAAACATGTGCTTACACCACCCTCTCCCATTTATTCAATTCTTAAGCATCATAAAGTTATACAATTTTGGAGATGTAAGGATCTCAGGAGATCACATTAACCAAACCTTTCATTTTATAAATGAATAAATGAAGGCCATAGAGATTGCACTGCTTTGCCTGGTTCACATATCTAGCTAGTGTTATAATGTTTTAGAGTTGAGAATCATACCTTCAATGTTATAATGACGTTTACTGAGAAGAAATTTTAATGAATCAAAATTACTTTTAGGGGAATGTTCCAGCAATGTATTCATTCATATGACAAATATTTATTGAGTGTCTCTCAATGCCAGGCATTATGCCAGGTTCTGAGGATGTGAAAAGATACAGCAAGCATTCCCCAGAAACATAGAATCGAGTTGAAATACAAGTGTTTCTCATTCTGTTCTAAATGCCATGTGCTGTGCACAAAACACAGCACAATGTGGAAAGTGCTCCAGTAGGAAAATAAACTTCTCTAATTGCACTGGGAAAGTCAAGGAAGGCTTCACAGAGGAAGTGATATTTGATTAAGTCTTTGAGTAAAAGGAATGATGCGTCTATTTAAGATGAGATACCAATGGAATTATAGAGAATTTCTAATGTTTAAATTAAAATTACATATAAAAACAGAAAATATATGCAACCATTTCAAACACAGACACACTTCCAAATCTCTTGAGAAATACTTAGCATAAAAGGGAAGAATAGGACTTCCCTGGTGGCACAGTGGTTAAGAATCTGCCTGCCAATGCAGGGGACACGGGTTCGATCCCTAGTCCGGGAAGATCCCACATGCTGCAGAGCAACTAAGCCCGTGCACCACAACTACTGAGCCTGTGCACCACAACTACTGAGCCCGAATGCCACAACTACTGAAGCCAGTGCACCTTAGAGCCCGCAAGCCACAACTACTGAGCCCTCATGATGCAATTATTGAAGCCCACACCCTTAGAGCCCGTGCTCTGCAACAAGAGAAGCCACGGCAATGAGAAGCCCGTGCACGGCTACGAAGAGTAGCCCCTGCTTGCAGCAACTAGAGAAAGCCTGCATGCAGCGAAGACCCAACGCAGCCAAAAATAAAAATAAATAAATAAATATAAATAAAAAGGGGAAGAATAACTGAAAACAAGCGAGTGACTTTGAAATGACTTTGGTGAATGTTCTGGCAAAAAAAAAAAAAGATTGGAAGGCATCCCAGTGGGGAAGAAAATAATTTTCTTGGTTCAGGTATCCAAATCATCATGAATTGTGGATTGTTTTTAAAAGTTATAATAAAGGTAGGCACAGGGGGCTTCCCTGGTGGCGCAGTGGTTGAGAATCCGCCTGCCAATGCAGGGGACACGGGTTCGAGCCCTGGTCTGGGAAGATCCCACATGCCGCGGAGCGACTAGGCCCGTGAGCCACAATTGCTGAGCCTGCGCGTCTGGAGCCTGTGCTCCGCAACAAGAGAGGCCAATAGTGAAAGGCCCGCGCACCGCGATGAAGAGTGGCCCCCACTTGCCACAACTAGAGAAAGCCCTCGCACAGAAACGAAGACCCAACACAGCCATAAATAAATAAATAAATAAAATTAAAAAAAAAAAAAAAAAAAAAAAAAGGTAGGCACAGACATCTCATTTTGTTCTTAATTCTGAAAAGGCATATATCATAACTGGAGTTGAGCCAAGCAAGGTGACATAAACTGGTTAAATTTAGTACTATAATCAAATAAATAATGAAATTAATTGGACATTCTTAATTATTGCTTAATTTTTATATTTCTACATGGTAATTAGCCACAATTATTAAATAGTCATATTTGCAGTATTATTGTTACCCAATCAAACCAAGTATTTGTAGATCCAGTTAATGAAAGGAAAAGGGAGACGGGCAGAGTGGAAAGTTTATAATATGCCTCCTAAAAATGTCATACTAACTCAAACCAGGTCTTCTACTCCTCTACCAGTAAGTATCCATAGACTTGGACTTCCAGGATTATCATTGTCATCATCTTCATCCATTATTGTTATTAAGCAGTTACAATCTAGTAAACCACATACCAGATATCATACCAACTTTAGTATCTCAATGTATTCCTACATGAACCTTAATAGATATTATCTAACCTACTTTGAAGATGAGACAACAGCAGTACAAAGAATTTAAATAACTGGTCTAGAGTCATATGACAAGTAAAACAGAGGAAATATTGTAAAATAGGTTTCAACTTCCAGTAAAAACTTGATGGCAGCTTAGTTATGAATAATTCCACTTCTCCAAAAGGCCATAAGGAAACAAGGACAATAAGAAAAATGCAAATTTCATTTTCAACAAAGGCAGAAGGCAAAAAACGCCTCCAAACTACAAATTTTGTGTATAAATGCTGCCCACCTCTGAACTGGTAACAGAGAATTGCAGAAAACTGTGATGGGGTATAATAAAAGTCAAGGGTAGGAGTAGGAAAAACATTGGGAAAACAGACTAGCAGACCTGAAGAAGGACCCATTCTGAATGGGAACTACTATGAGCAGGGTTGAGGAGCACAATGGGAGGCAGAGAAAGGGCTTAGAGGCTACAGAGGAATAGGAGACCATAAAATAATCAAAAACAAATCTTCTAAATTTAGGGAATCCCCAAAAGGCAGGTGCTGTCCCCTCATGGCAACAGCAGAGTAGAACCTGTAGAAGTTTAGGTATGGCAATAGAAACCTCCTTGAATTAAGTCAGGTTCAAGAAGTAGAGGAGACAGTCTTTCTTTTTCCCCAACATGTGCTTCTTGTAAAAAGATGGCCCCAGAAAATAAAATTTAATCAAGTGTGAGAAACAGAAAAGGAATAGACACCACATGCACACAACAATACCATGTTTTAAAAATGTGAAAAAAGCAATAAAACTTTCTTATAGAAAAAAATTCTTCAGAAAATATTATCATTAATCAGATGAAAATTGGAAACCAAAACTTCTTGGAGAAATAATGAAGCAATCACTATTCTGAAGGAAGATCACAAATCAGAAATACAAAAACTCAGGGAAGAAATGGCCAGAAAACAGTAGGTAATGATGTGACAACAGGAGGAGATAAATCAAGAACTTGAAAAACTGGGGTGAAAAAATAGAAGAAAAAAGGCCAAAAAATTTCTGAAATAAGACTAAATTTGAAGGAAAATAGAGACTGAAAAAGCCTTTGACAAAATTCAAACTCATTCTCATTAAACACTTTTGAGAAAATAAGAATAATGATAGAACATTGTTTGAATAAACTACAGTTTACGTGCACACAATGGAGTACTAGGCAGCTGTAACTACTAATTACAAAGATCTGTATGAACTTATATAGAGTGATTTCCAGGAAATATTATTAAGTGAAGAGAGATGCCTTTCATATAGTAAATAAAGAGAAATAAAAAATCTAAATTATCTCTTTATGTTTACAGAAAGAAACACAGGAAGATAAGCCTGGAGACAATAAAGTTGGTTACCTACAGGGGAGTATGATGAAGGTGAAAGGGACAAAAGAGGGCATGACATTTCTCTGAGTAAGTATAACTTTTTTGTAATTATGACTTCTGGAAGCATGTTAATATTCTACATATTCTAGAAATAAAAATAAATCACCAAGGTATGGAGGAACAAAAAATTAAAACTAAAACTAAAAGCAAACTGAAACCAAGGTATACAACTATATTTCAAATGAATTACAATAATGCTAAAAAGAAAATAAAGGAACAAATCCAAACACATTTTAAACATGGTATTTAACTATATCTCTTCAGTTGGAGGAAGGAGGGGAGAGATGGGAAGGAACACCAAAAAACCCTGAATTTTTTGTAGATAGTTTTATAGTGGTATCACTGTGGAAGAAGGGAGATGCAAATGTAGAATGGGGGGCAGGCAAGGAAAACTCTATGGAGATGGATTGGATTTGGAGGTTTCAGTAAGAACAAATGATTTCTGATATCTTCATAGATAGATGATTAGATTATATAGTACATTATACATATATATTATACAGATCATGTAAGAATAATAGATTATATATGCATATATGCACACACATATTTCTTAACTCTTGTCTGCTGAAAGGGCCTAGAAGCAAAGATGATACTTCAGTAGCAATCAGCACATTGAAGACCTAGGTATTGGTTTCTAATTGCATTTTCCACTAAAATGAACCAAGTTTCCTCTGAGAAATGGATGATTCAATGGCTGGAACAGGGTATGCAAAGTGATCCTAGAACATATTAAGCCATAAAGTAAGAAAATGTTAAAAGTAAATTATTGGGGCATGTTAAAAGTAAATTATTGGGGCATGTAAAAAGGACAAAGGAGCTGGTCTACAGGAACTCCCACTGGCCAAATCTGGTACAATACGAGTACTCATATAAATACAGTATTGAAAAATAACAGTTTTAAATTTAAAAAATAGGAATTTTTGAATTCATTTTGATAATGAATAGGTTGGGCTGGTAGATGAATGAATGAATGAATGAATGAATAAGGGAGAACTTTTCTGACTGATAAAGGTGGAGGGAAAATTCTGACTGATAAAAGGTGGAGTAGGAAAATAAAAATATTTCAACTGTAATAATAAGGATTGCAAGAGGAAAATAGAAAATACATGGTGGATAAACTAAACAATACCTTGACCAAATGATCAAAATCAATACGGCAATGAGGGGCAGATAAGCCATGAGTACCATCCAAAAGTGATGTTCTCAAGACACGATATCATTTCTGTAGTCCTCCAATTAGGGATGCTTTACTTGAATATAATCGTAAGGAATCATCAGAATAACGAAAATGAGGAATATTCTCTTTTTTAAAAAGTACCTGCATATTCAAGATATAAAAGTCATGAAAGAGTAAGAAAAGCTGAGGAGCTAGTCCAGGTTAAAGGAAACTAAAGATATTTGACAACTAAAGGTAACAAATAAGCCTGAACTAGAGAAAAAAATGTTATACAGAATATTATTTGATCAGTTGACAAAATTAGGAGTATGATGGTAGATTAAAGTGTTGTGTCAATGGTGAATTTCCTGAAGATGATAATCATATCACGTAAGAGAACGTCCTTGTTCTTAGGAAATACGCACAGTAGTATTTAGGAGTAAAGATATATGATTTGTGCAACTTAGTCTCAAATGGTTCAGAAAAAAATGTGTATCTATATCAATAGATATACAAATAGATATAATGCCGCAGATTAGATAGATGGATTAGATTAGATTAGGTTAAGTGAACAATGAAGCAAACAGCACAAAATGTTGGGGAATCTGGGTGAAGGGTATACGGGAGTTTTCTGTACTCTTATTGAAAGTTTTCACTACATTTGAAATTATTTCCAAGTAAAAAGGTCTTTTTTTTTTTTAACTGAAGGAAAACAAAGAACATAGACACTATGTGTAGTGGGTCGAATTGTCTTCTGCCCAAAAGACATGTTCAGATTCTAACCTCTGGTATCCGTGAATGTGACCTTATTTAGAAATAAGATCTTTGCAAAGTAGTGAGTTAAAGATCTTGAAATGAAATCACACTGGATTAGGGTGGGCCCTAAATCTCATGCCTGGTATACTTATAAGAAAAGGAGAGGACATAGAGAGACAAACAAAGAGAACGGCCATGTGAAAACAGAAACAGAGATGAGAGTGATACAGATAAAAGCCAAAAACTGCCAAGAATTTCTGGGTGCCACCAGAAGCTAGGAAGAGGCAAGGAAGGATTCTTTCCTAGAAACATCAGATGACGCGCGACCCTGCTGACACCTTGATTTCAGGCTTCTGGCCTCCAAAACTGTAAGTGAATAAATTTCTGTTGTTTTGAGATGCCAAATTTGTGGTAATTTGTTACAGCAACCCTAGGAAATTAATATAATACACCATGAAAAATACAATAAGGGCTACAGATGGTAAATATCAAAAAGAAAGACAAGAAAAGAATAGAAAATAAATATATAAATCAGGCAAAAGAGAGCCAATATTTGCAAAAGTGGAATCTCCAAAGAAGAAGATAACACTGAAACAGAATAAATATTTTAAATTATAATTAAAAACAGAAAATAATTGAATCTACATATTGAAACAGCACACCATACAGCACAAGATCTGATACAGAATCGTCAACATGATATTTATCTTGGGAAGTTTATTAGATTTCAGCAATAAAGAAAGGTTCTTTCAGCAACTAGACAAAAACTTACAATGGAAAGAAAAAGACAGGGGCATCAGACTTCTCCACTGTCAGGGAGCAGCACCTATAACATACACAAGAAAAATAAGTCCCCAGGATTTTGTATTCAGCCAAGCACTCCTTCAAGCATAAAAAAAGACCAACAATTTTGAACATGTAAGAATTTAGTGAAGATGTTCACCTATTGGAAACTACTTAAAGAAACCAGGATATGGCTGTAGAATCTTCAGCAGTGAGCATTAGATATTTTTAACCAATGAAAATCTAAAATGAAAACAAACATTGAGACAAGAGTTACGGGATAGAATGTTATATTTATGAATGATATAAATTAAAAGAGAATGGGGATGAAAGGTAAAAAATAGAAAATGCTCTATGATTGATCTATTTATATAAGGAAGAGCCCAAGAATAAAGCTGAAAATCAAATATAAGTAAAAACATATTAAATAATACAATAAGAAACACTAGGAAAGGTAACACTACTGATTAAAGTTGAGTTGTAGAAGACAGAAAAGGAAGAAGGAAGAAGATACAACCATCTCTAACTGATATGTTATTTGAATTCTAATATTAAAATTAGGGGGGGGGGTTGTTTGTTTGTTTTGCCAAGCTGCATGCCTTGTGGGATCTTGGTTCCCCAACCAGGGATCGAACCGGTGACCCCTGCAGTGGAAACCTGGAGCCCTAACCACTGGACTGCAAGGGAATTCCCAAAATTAGTGTCCTTTATAAGTAGTTTTCACCATCATTTTCTCATAAATCCTAAAAATATGACTTAAAGAGAAAATCTGTGGCTATTTCCATGGTTTACATTAAGCATTTTTAATTCTTCAAAGTTTTTTATTATAAAAAATTTACTTCAAAGCCTATCTCACATCAAACATTTTTTATAAGTACAGTATTTACTAATAAACTATCTCTCATTTCTTCATGAATAAGGATGAAGACTTTGGGAAGAGAGATGAGAAGAATATGTGATAGAATGAAAACTGGCAGAGGACCAAAATCCTTTGAAAATAGCTATCTAGGAGAGTAGAGTTCTTGCCTTAAATGCAGGAACCAGACTGAGAAGCAGCACAGAGAAAAAGAAAGTATCAATAATACAAAAGCGAGGGAGGTAGGATTCCTTATAGCAATAAAACATAAATGACCATCCTAGTCTGAGATCCTGTCTTCTCTTTTATTTCTGCTTAGGTTACTATTTATGATGAGGAATACTGTTGTGATTTCTATTTTCTAAATTTAGGTACGCTGCTTATATTGTGCTTTCACAATAATTGGTGTTCTAAAAAGATAACGGTTTCTTTAAGCCTAGATTTCCTCATTTTCAATGAATCGGTTAGTTTTTTTAAAAGTCAAAATAATGGACAAATGAAGTTTGTCTTTGGGAGGAATGAGTTTGGCTCACAACTGAAAAAATGCCTGCAGTTCCGGAAATGGTCAGGCATCAAGTATGAACCTTTTACGGTTGCACCTGATCTTGCACTTTATATTTCATTTACTGTATATTTTGCAAGTTATATGGATTATATGGAAATACACTTCTTCGGGGTAGAGTGGAGGGATCCGCTCCAAAGTCCTTCTCAATGTTGATACTTATATGTAGTAGAGCTGCAAAACTAATAGAGAAAACCTTTTTATGTTTCACATATTATAGCTTTAAACTTAAACTTACCATAGTTCCTTATTTTTTTATTATTATTTATTTTTATTTTATTTTTGGCTGTGTTGGGTCTTTGTTGCTGCGCGTGGGCTTCCTCTAGTTGCGGCAAGCAGGGGCTACTCTTCGCTGTGGTGCACGGGCTTCTCATTGCGCTGGCTTCTCTTGTTGCAGAGCACGGGCTTCAATAGCTGTGGCACGCGGGCTCTAGAGCACAGGCTCAGTAGTTGTGGCGCACGGGCTTAGTTGCTCCGCGGCATGTGGGATCTTCCCGGACCAGGGCTCGAACCCGTGTCCCCTGCATTGGCAGGCGGATTCTTAAGCACTACGCCACCAGGGAAGACCCATAGCTCCTTATTTTAACTTCAACTATACAATTACTATTAATCTTCTGATCAACCTCATAAGGAAAGTATTATTTCTGGTGTTTAATGTAGGAAAGACAGCTATTTTATACAGCATTTGTTCTTGTTTATTTTAGCAAAATTACCCAGAGCAGTACTATATTCCTTTCCCCTTTAGATAAATTTGAAGTTTATAAAATTAATAAAAATTTTAACGAATGACATATTAAACAGTATCAACTATAGGTTAACTATGATAGACCTTTAGTACCTGTATCTGCCAATCATTTCTCATCCTATATCATTCCATATAAATATAGATTTTTAATGGTAATTTGGAAAAATTCCTAATAATCATTACATTAAGGAGAGAAAACTAGACTGTAAAATTAAAAATTAAATATTTCAGAACTGTAATATAAGCGATGTATGTAAGTGTATATAGTTCCAAGAACAGAAAAATGTAACAAATGCACCTATGTGTGAACTCTGGACAACTATAGGCTAAACTGTAGAACCAAAAAAATGAGTGCCAGAGGCAGTAATTAGTGCATAAAGTTGAAGAATAATTCAAGGTACACAAAAGGATATATGGAGTTGATCGTCATTTAAAAATATTATATTAGAATCACAAGTGTGTATAAATGTATGCATGAAAAATAATTATTGTTAAGATAAATTATGAAGTTATATTTACAAAAATAAGTAGGCTATTAAATTCATTCATACCTGAGTGTGAATTTCTTTCTCAGTTTAGATTAAGTATCATTTAGGACTCTGAGCAAAATGAGACTTTGAATAATGTCAGATGTTATTTGTTGAATTCCCATCCCAACTTCTGTTCCTTTCTAACATAAACCCCAATTTTGGTAGCAAAGTTCTCAGAACAGTGGACTCAGCTGCAGGAGATGAATCACAATTAATCTAATCAAATTCCCCTTTGAGTAATTGGTTTAGTGGTGCACAGATGACCCAGTTCTAGCCAATAAGTCTTGATAGGATGTCTATGGGGTCAGCTTCTGGATAAGGTTTTCTTCCTTGATTTAAAGAAAAAACATGCCAGGAGAAACTTTCCTTATTCTTAATTTTGGATGCAGTTATGTGAGACTCTGATGCCATCTTTGGGCACTAGGGGACAAGAAAGAGATAAAACCCAAGCCTCTGATGCCAGCTGACTGGAAAGATGAGAGTTTGGAACCCTGAGGACATTACTGAGCCACGATTAACCAACCCTAGAACTACTTTCCTCTAGACTTCCTGGCATGTGAGATAATAAGTATCTGTTATATAAGTCACTTTTTATTGAGTACCCTGTTACTTGGAGCCAAAATATATCCTACCTGACATGGGTGTAAAAAGCAGGTATTATCTAGTGGGTGGTCAGTACATCTGTGGAGGGGCCTGAATAACCCAAGAGTTGTATGGAGCACTGGATTCAGAACTGAGGGGAATGTGTCAAGCAGGTTACAGAAGTGACCTTTGTGTACTCACTTCAAGGACCTACAATCATCCCTTTGTAAATACAGACGAATTCTAGCTCTCAAAGTTGTATAAACAATAAAAATTTCCAAACTAACCAAATCATAGGTCTAAGTGGCCTGACATGCCATTCTGAATGTGTTCATATTTCTAAGGCCTCAGATCAAGCAAACATTTCTACACTATTCCATGAACCTTGTCAACTACCAACACTATAAACTGTAAAAAAAATAGAGAAACAATATGTAAAGTGAAAAGAGCACTAGATTTGAAATTAAAAGCCATAGTAGTGAGTTCTGACTCTACTAATTACTAGGTCTAAGACTCCAGGCTTCAATTTTCTCATCTGCAAAACTGAGGTAATAATACTTATATCATGAAGTTTTCTGAGCATTATATGTGATAGTGTAGAAAATGTGTGTGTGTGTGTGTGTGTGTGTGTATATATATATATATACACACACATATGTATATATATGTACATATATAGTAAAATAACATACAAAGCAAACTGTTTAATGATATTCTGAAGGCAGACGTCTGTAAAATGAATTAATGATTCCTTCGTTCACTATAAAAACTGGATTAAACTTGTCAAAAGTCAATCATCTTTTCAAGTTTAAAAAAGCTTCATGGCTCTCTTTGCACGTTATATCCACCGCCATAGTGGACAGACAACACAAAAGAACAGCTGGTACCAAACTACATGTATTTGTGGAGAAAATAAATTTTATTGTACTTTTAATTTTATTCTATAAATATGAAAATGTGCCATTTATTTCTTGGAATTCATGATACAAAAGCCAAAGTCATTATAAGAGAAGACAACAGACCAATATTGCTCATAAACGAAGACTTAACAATTCTACCAAGCTTTTAACAAATCAAATGTGATATATAAAAATTACATCATGACTAAGTAAGATTTATCCCAGGAATACAAGGTTGGCTTAACATTAAAAACTCAATTAATGTATTCACCATATTAACAAATTAATAAAGAAAAGACGTAAGATCATCTCAACAGAAAGATCATTTGACAAAAAAGCACATCTACTCCTAATAAACGTCTCAGCAAAGAGAGGTACTTAGGAATAGAGGGGTACTTCCTCAATCTGATAAGGGGAAATTTATGAAAAACTCTGCAGCTAACATCATACTTAATGATGAAAGACTGAATGTTTTCCCCAATAAAATCAGAGAACTACCAAGGACATCCACCGTCCATCATTCTAGACATGTACAATATAAAACAAAAATTAGGCATAATTATAAAATGGTCTCCAAACTTCTCTCCCCACAGTGTACATGATTTGTATAATTTCCTCCCCTTGAATGTGAATGAGGTGGTCAAAATGATGGATTTCATTCCCATGATTACGTTACATTTCTGGCAAAAGGATATTTGCTGATGTAGTATAATTAAGATCCCACGTCAGTTTATTTTGAGTTAATCAAAATGGAGATTATCTGGTGGGTCTGACTTAATCAGGCAGAAGCCCTTAAAAAGCATGAATAACTATCTCCTGCCGACCTCGAAGAAGATGGAAGCCACCATGAGTTTGAAGGAACTGAACTCTGCCGCTACCTGAATGAACCTGGAAGAGCAGGCTGAGCCCCAGATGATAATGCAGTCTTGGCTGATGCACTGATACAGTCATGTGAGCCCTGAGCAGTGGATCCAACTAACCCATGCCTAGATTCCTGACCCATGGAAACTGTGAGATAATGACTGGGTGATATTTAAACCATTAAGTTTGTGGTAATTTATTTCTCAGCATTAGAAAACTTATATAGATACCATTTACAATAACATCAAAAATATGAAATAATTGGAAATAAATCTGACCAAAAATCTGAAAGTTCTCTACAGTAAAAGCTTCAAAACATTGCTGAGAGAAATTAGGCATAAAGAAATGGAGATATATACCATCTTCATGGGAAGATGGAAGATTTAATGTTGATGAGACAGCAATTCCTCTCTAAAACGATCTATTTCAATTCAATCCCCATCAATATTGCAGCAGACTTGTTTGTAGAAATTAATTCTAAAATTTATATGAAAATGCAAAGGGCCTAGAATAAGCAAAATAATTCTGAAAAAGAAGAATAAAGTTAGTACTTGAAGTACTAACACTTCAAGTATCCAAGACCTATCACACAGTGACAGCAATCAAGACAGTGTGCTATTGACATAAAGACTCTCAGACAGAACAACAAAACAATATTGAGAGTCTGGAAAGAGACCCCCACATATATGAGTAACTGATCTACTACAAGGGTGTAAAGGCAATTAAGTGGGGAAAGAATACTGTTTTAAGCAGATGATGCTGGAACAACTGAATATCCATATGCAAAAAAAAAAAAAGAAAAGAACTTTGATCTATACCTCACACAACATTAAAAACGTAACTTAAAATGATTCACAGATGTAAATGTAAAACTAAAAACTATAAAAACAGGAGAAAACACAGGAGTAAACTTTTGTGACCTTGAGTTTGGCAAAGAATTTTAATTACGACACTGACACCAAAAGCAAAATTCACAAAAGTATAAATTGACAAATTAGACTATCAATATTAAAAACATCTGCTCTTTAAAGGATACTCTTAAGAGAACTTAAAGATAAGGCACAGGTTAGGAGAAAATATTTTCAAATCACATATATAACAAGGGACTTGCATCAGAATACATAAAGAACTCTCAAAATTCCATAATAAGAAAATAATTCAACTTTTAAAAAGCAAACAAAATATTTTAAAAGACATACCAAATGGCAAATAAGCACATTAAAAGATGATAAACATCATTAGTCATTAGAGAAATGCAATTAAAATCACAATGAGATACCACTACGTTATCTACTAGAATTGTTAAAATTAAAACTACTGACCATACCAATTGTTGTCCAGGATATGGAAGAATTAGAACTGTAATATACTGCTGGTGGGAATGTAAAATGGTACAACTACTTTGGAAATTGTCTGGTAGTTAAATGTACACCTACTAATTTATCCAGCCATTTCATTTCTGGGGATTTATTCATGAGAAAGAAAAACATATGTCCATACAAAGACTTATACACACATTTTCATAGTAGCTTTACTTGTGATATTAAAATACTGGGAAAAATTCAAATGTTTATCAACAGATAAACGAACTACGGTATATCCATACAATAGATTATTACTCAGCAATAAAAAAAATAGAGCTAATGAGATATACTACAATATAGATCTTAAAATAATTATGCTGAGTGAAAGAAGCTAGACGAAAAAAGCATACACTACACTGTACAACATTGTAAGAAATAAAAGTAAATGTAGAACACATTTAGCACTCAGATATTCATTTCTAATATCATTTTCCAATACATGGCTGATTCTAGGACTGGGGCAGTAAATAGACAAGATGAGTCTAGGGCATCTTGTAATGCCAGAAATTAAGAAAATGTTCAAACACACACATGAACACACACACACAAACACACACACAAGTTCCCAATGCTCAAGCCTGGAACAACTTGAGCAAAAAAATAAAATAGATTATAACTCAAAGTATAAAATAAATATCCATGAGTCCATACTGATATAAATAAAAGACTGAATAAATTAGTAAATGGTGGAGAAGAGGTAAATCTCCCATGCAGAAGAATTCCAAATTAATTATGTAGATACTCTACCCTAAAGGAGGGAACTAGTAACTCCTTACACGCCCACACGTTCTTAAGTGTGGGCTGTTCATAGTGACTTCCTTCCAAAGAGCACAATAATGGTAAGAGGGGAACAAGAGTAACTATGCAGAGGAGAAAACTGACAAATACTACTTCAGCCAGGTGATCAAGGTCAACGTCAACAGTGATAAGTCATGTTGACAGTGTATACCTTTGATATGTTGTGATGAATATGGCACTTTACCACTGTAATTTGCCTCCCCCAAACCCATAACCCCAGTCTAATCATGAGGTAAACATGAAATTCCAATAGAGGGGCATCCCACAGTATGCCTCAGGACTGCCAAAGTCATCAAAAACAAGGACAGTCTGAGAAACTGTCATAGCCAAGAGGAGCCTAAGGAGACATAACAACAATGTAATGTGGTATCCTGGATGAGATTGTGGAAAGGAAAAAGTACATTAGGTAAAAGCTAAGGAGATCTGAACAAATTATGTATATTAGTTATTAATAATGTATCAATATTGGTTCATTAATTGTAACAAATATACCATATTAACATAAGATGGTAATAAGAAAAACTATGCAGATGATATAGGGGAACTCTCTACTATCTGCTTAGTTTCTCTGTAAATCTAAAACTATCCTAAAAAGTAAAGTCTATTAATTAAAAAATTAAAGCAGACACAGTCCTAAAAATCTATGTGTATATAATTTAATACATTTAATAAATCAGATATAAAGTTTAAAAAAAAAAACTAATGTATAGTGACAAAAAGCAGATTAGTGGTTGCCCAGCGATCCATAAGGAATGACAAGGATAGGAGAGGATAGAAAAAGGAAGGGATTAAAAAGTGACATGAGGAAACTTCTAGAGGAAAAGGGTATACTTATCTTTTTTTGTGGTGATGGCTTCACAGGTATATACTTATGTCAAAACTTAACAAAGTGTACATTTTCAATATAAGCAGCTTACGGTATGACAATTATAATTTAATAAGCCTTTTTCTAATATAAACAAACAAAAAAAAAACCTTCCAAATTTGAACTATCTTCTTAAAAAATAGTCTGTAGGAATATTTGGAGTTAGCCCTATCACACCTGAATTTAACAAGTGAGTTTTTTTTCTTCCAGTTTTATTGAAATATAATTGACATACAGCACTGTATAAGTTTAAGGTGTACAGCATAATGCTTTGATTTACATACTTCATGAAATGATTATCACAATAAGTTTAATGAACATCCACATGTTATATAGATACAACATTAAAGAAATAGAAAAAAATATTTTTCCTTGTGATGAGAACTCAGGATTTATTTGCTTAACAACTTTCATACATAAGCAGTGTTAATTATATTTATCATGTTGTACATTATTTAGTACTTATTTATCTTATAACTGGGAGTTTGTACCTTTTGACTGCTTTCATCCAATTCCACATCCCCCTGCCTCTGGTACCCACAAATCTGATCTCTTTTTATATGAGTTTGTTTGTTGGTTGGTTTGTTTTTGAAGTATAATTGACCTACAACACTATGTTAGTTCCTGTTACACAACATAGTGATTCAATGTTTCTATACATTTCGAAATGATCACCATGATAAGTCTAGTTACAATATGTCACCATACAAAAATATTACATAATTACTATATTCCCCACACTGTGCATTTCATATCCCTGACTCATTTATTTTGCAACTGGAAGTTTGTACCACTTAATCTCCCTCACCTATTTCTTTCATACCCCATCACCATCATCCCCCTCTCTCTGGCAATCACCTGTTTTTTCTCTGTGTCTATAACTCTGTTTCTGTTTTATTATGTTTGTTCATTTGTTTTCTTCTTTTAGATTCTACATATAAGTGAAATCTTACAGTATTTGTCTTTCTCTGTCTGACTTATTTCACTTAACATAATGCCCTCACAGTTCATCCATGTTGTTGCAAATGGCAAGATTCAATTCTTTTCTATGGCTGAGTAATATTCTATTATTTATATATACTTATATATATATATCACACCTTCATCTTTATCCATTCATCTATTAATGGGCACTTAGGTTGCTTCCATATCTTAGCTATTGTAAGTAATGTTGCAATGAACATAGGGGTACATATATCTTTTCTAATTAGTGTCTGTGTTTCTTTCGGATAAATATCCAAGAGTGGAATTACTGGATCATATGGTAATTCTATTTTTAACCAGTATATTTAACTAGTGACTTTGTTTCACTCAAAGATTCATATTTTTAGGAATTCTTGTGCCAACAATGCTAATCACCCAGCATCAAATTTCATGGCATAATGGTGATTTAGGATATGCTGAGTATCTTTATTATTGTTTCCTTACTTCAAGACTTTCAATCTTATGGAAATATCCTAGTCAGACTTGTCTGGTTTGAGGGAATTTTTATAGTCAATCAAAATTAAGCCAAATATAGTCTGTCATTTAAAATGAGACTTAGTGCCAATTTTATGGCTACAGCAACCTGGAACCCACATTCTGAGCCATTTGCTATTTAAAAATCACACTCCTAAGAAGTCTGGTATTTGAGGTATTTGATTGCCTGGGATCAAATATGGCTATGCTACTTATTATCTTAATAATATTGGGAAACTCTGAGCTTCAGTATTCTCAACTATGAAATGCAGATAACAGTACTTACTTCATGGGACTGTTGAAGGATTAAATAAGTTAACACATGTAAAAGTCATAGAAGACTACCTGGCAGTGCTATCCAGATTCTACAAAATCTACAGATTCTATGGCACTAATCATCAGGGAAGTGTAAATCAAAACCAAAGTGAAATACTACTTCACTCACACACACTATGAGGGCTATAATAAAAAGACAACAACAGGTGTTTCTGAGGATGTGGAGAAATTGGAACCTTCCTACACTGCAGGTGTAAATGTCATATGTCCAGTCACTTTGGAAAACAGTCTGCAGTTCCTCAAAAGGTTAAACCTAGAGTTAGCATATGACCCAGAAATTCTAATCCTAGGCATATATGCCAGAGAAATGAAAATATATGTTCACACGAAAACTTGTACATGAATGTTAATAGCAACATTATTCATAATAGCCTACAAGCAGAAACAGCCCAAATGTCCAACAACTGCTAAATGGATAATCAAACAGTATATCCATACAATAAAATATTATTTAGCAATAAAAAGGAGTGAAGTACTAATACATGCTACCATGTGGCTGCACCTTGAAAACATTATGTTAAGTGAAAGAAGCCAGCAAAAAAGAACACATATGGTATGATTCTATATGAAATGTCCAGAATAGGCAAATGCAGAGAGAAGGAAAGTAGATTCAGAGGTTGTTGAAAGGTTTTAAGGGAAAATGAGGAGTGACTATTAATGGGTGTGGGGTTTCTTTCTGGGGTGATGTAAATGTTCTAAAATTAATAGTGGTGATAGTTATACAACTGTGCATATGCTAAACACCATTGAATTGTAACTTTAAAACAGGTGAACTCTAAGGTATGTGAATTATATCAAATAAAGCATGTTAAGTGGTTTAAAATAGATTGGAAAAGGGAAGCCCAAAAGCAACAATAACAGTATTAATAATAATAAATTAGTTCATCTCTCTAGCCTTATCCTCTTCCATTCCCACATGTACTCTATGTTCTATCCATAATGGCCTCCTTGCAGTCCCCATATTATGTCTTCCTATTTGATGTCCTGTGAACATACTATATCTGCTTCCTGAAGTTCTCTTCACCCCTCCTCTACCCGCCTAACTCCTTTATATTTAAAATTAGTCAGTCAGAGTAAGCTAATGGCTGGAACAATGGATTCCAAAATCCAGTGGCCTAACATGATAAAATTTATTTCTCACTCATGTAGACCCTCCCCAGGTGATTCAGGGATCCAGGCTCCTTACCTCTAGTAGCTCTGCCCATCCTGGAGTCTTGGAGTCTTCCAGTGTATTCTCTATACCTGGCTGACAGAATATGTGGGGCAACAGCACAGACAGAACTTCGAGGACTTTTCCAAATGATTAATTCACTTTTGAACATGGTATATTTAAGATGATGTCAGGATACCCAACGGTCTTGGGTTCAGCACAGAGATTGTTACCTTATAACTCTGTATCTCAAATATATTGCACTACTCCCCCTCTACCATATCTTAGGAGGCAAGAGGTGATCTGCTTAAAAAACTCAAAGATTATTTTTAAGAGTAAGAACGCTGAGGGGAGAAAAATACAATTTAACATCTCTATTGAGGAATTTACGATGTAGCACAGGATATAAGCTGGAGCTAAAGAAAACTTTCCTTAAAGTGCTATGTGTTAAAAGTTGGAATGCATTCCTTAGGACAAATCAAAGTGTGACACACAACATCCAAACTTCCTGTACACGTAGGTAAGTGTTATCAACTATCTCCCACTCCCAAATTTCTCTGCCACATTGAGGATTGTTCACGAGGAGCAGGACATGTTGGTTGTAGCAAGAGAAATTTGAAAATACTCACTTTTATGGAAGTCATAAGAGAGAAAATCTCTTTCATGTTATTCAGGATCATCCTTGATACGTTTATTCTAAAAAATAATACACATAGCAAAATATTTTCCTCTATGTAAAATCTTTACAAAACTGAAATCCTGAGAATTCAGCTTCTGATAGAATCCATTCGCTTTTCCAGTTAGATTGGGCATAATTCTTAATTGGTCGTACAAAATCTAATATGCTTATGAAGTTCCATCCCACAGTACCTGTTATTCAGACTAGCGGCTGGAAATACCAACTCCACAATTTCAGATCTGGTCCATAATTGGGGCAGGGAGGGACTTTGGGCGGGGCCTCCAGATAGGGAGGAGGCGTTGTTAGAAAGCGGTGGGGCTAGTCTACTGGCTGTCACTACTCCAGTTAAGCCTAGTAATAGTTGAGTGAGCGAGGGTCTGGTGTGTGAGCAGCATTCTCAGTGAGAACTAGTTTCACTTGGCATTTGAGTGGAATCTGCAACTATAGGCGTTTCGTGCCCCCGGACTGCCGAGAAATGTGAGAGCTGCAGAGATGGTTGTCGCCAGCTATAGGCAGCCGGCAGAAACAAGGCTGTTCCTGAGGATGGGCTCTGCCGAGAGGCCAAAGTAGCCCCAGGGTTTTAGTGAGAAGGGAAGTGGAATGCAGTCGGGGATTGGGAGCAACACGGCACTGAAGCGGGAGAAACAGTCGAGAGAGAGAGCCGCTTTGCATCGCTTTCGAAGCCGCCGCCACTCGAGTGCCGACTTGTGAGTACTCTGCGTCTCCTGTCCGCAGACTGAAGTCGGGGAACTCTCTTGGAGAACTCTCCCAGTCAGGAAGCGAGATCCCTACAACTGCCTTCGCCTGCTCTCCCCACCTGCCTCAAGGACGGAGCAACTGCCACCCCTCCCCTGCCTACCGGACCGAGGGCAAGGGCAGTAGCTGATCGGTGCCGCCCCCTTCCGACCCAGGAGGTGGAGATTTCACCCCCCTCTCCACCGTCCGGTCCAGCCAAATTCAACACCTATTTCCTCCCCCCGCTGCTCTTGTATTCTTGACACCCCCTCGTCCTTCCCCTATCCCTCCTCCCCAGAGACAGGGGAGGAGAAAAGGAGAGTCCAGGTCGTCATGACTGAGCGGAAGGCAAAGGATCCCCGGGCTCCCCACGTGGCGGGCAGAGCGTCCTCCCCCACCCAGATCGGATCCCCTCTGCTGGGACGCCGGGACACAGGCCCCTTTCAGGCGAGCGAGACCTCGGACGCGTCGCCTGCAGCCTCGGTCATACCCCTCTCCCTGGACGGGCTGCTCTTCCCTCGGCCCTGCCAGGGTCAGGACCCAGACGGGAAGACTCAGGACCAGCAGTCGCTGTCAGACGTGGAGGGGGCGTATTCCAGAGTTGAAGCCACAGGGGGTGCTGGAGGTGGCACCTCTAGACCCCCAGAAAAGGACAGCGGACTGCTGGACAGTGTCTTGGACACGCTACTGGCGCCCTCGGGTCCTGGGCAGAGCCACGCCAGCCCGCCCGTCTGTGAGGCCACCAGCCCTTGGTGCCTCTTCAGCCCCGAGCTTCCCCAAGACGCCCGGGCTGCCCCTGCCACCCAGGGGGTATTGCCCCCGCTCATGAGCCGACCAGAAGGCAAGCCTGGTGACAGCTCCGGGACGGCAGCTGCCCAGAAAGTGCTGCCCAGAGGCCTGGCACCGTCCCGGCAGCTGCTGCCCCCGACGGCCGGGAGCCATCACTGGCCCGGGGCCGCAGTGAAGCCCTCTCCGCAGCCCGCTGTGGTGGAGGTAGAGGAGGAGGATGGCTCCGAGTCCGAGGGCTCCGTGGGTCCGCCTCTGAAGGGCAAACTCCGGCCTGCGGGAGGCCCGGCGGCCGGAGGAGGAGCCGCGACCGTTGCTCCAGGGTCGGCCGCAGGAGGCGTCGCCCTGGTCCCCAAGGAAGATTCCCGCTTCACGGCGCCCAGGGTCGCCCTGGCGGAGCACGACGCGCCAGCGGCGCCCGGGCGCTCCCCGCTGGCCACTACGGTGATGGATTTTATCCACGTGCCCATCCTGCCGCTCAACTCGGCCTTCCTGGCCGCCCGCACCCGGCAGCTGCTAGAGGGGGATAACTATGACGGCGGGGCCGCGGCTGTCAGCGCCTTTGCCCCGCCGCGGTGCCCGCCCTCGGCCTCGTCCGCCCAGATCGCGGCCGGCGACTTCCCCGACTGCGCGTACCAGCCCGACGCCGAGCCCAAGGACGACGCATTCCCGCTCTATGGAGACTTCCAGCCGCCCGCCCTGAAGATCAAGGAGGAGGAGGAAGGCGCCGAGGCCGCCGCGCGCTCCCCGCGGCCGTACCTGGTGGCGGGTACCAACCCCGCCGTCTTCCCGGATTTCCCGCTGGCGCCGCCGGCGCTGCCTACGCGAGCGCCGTCGTCCAGACCCGGGGAAGGGGCGGCCGTCGGCGCACCTCTCGGTGCGTCTGTCTCGTCCGCGTCCTCGTCGGGGTCGACCCTGGAGTGCATCCTGTACAAGGCGGAGGGCGCGCCGCCCCAGCAGGGCCCGTTCGCGCCGCCCCCCTGCAAGGGGCCGGGCGCAGGCGCCTGCCTGCTGCCGCGGGACGGCCTGCCGTCCACCTCGGCCTCGGCGGCCGCCGCCGCCGCCGCCGCCGCCGCCGGGGCGGCCCCAGCGCTCTACCCGCCGCTCGGCCTCAACGGGCTCCCGCAGCTCGGCTACCAGGCCGCGGTGCTCAAGGAGGGCCTGCCGCAGGTCTACCAGCCTTATCTCAACTACCTGAGGTGAGGGCCCGGGGCGGGGCGCGCCCGGCGCGTCGCGAGAATAGCGGTGCGGCCGCTGGCCGCCGCCAGCTCCCGGCCCTCAGCGCCCGGCTCCGGCTCCGGCTCCGGCTCCGGCTCCGGCTCCCCCGAGTAGCCGCGAGGGGTGGGTGGCCGGGGCGGGGCACAGCGCAGGTTGGCTTCCTTTTCCTTACCTCTTCTCCTCATTTTTTGGGGGGACACCAAGGGGGCGCAGAATATGCTGTTTCCGGAGCGTACCTCCCCGAAAATAGGTTTCTAAACTTTTCAGATCTGCGCGATCCCAAGACGAGACCAGCCGTGATTTCTAAAAGTGCAGCGTCACTCTAGGTCCGCTGTAGCCCCGCGGAGCGGAAGGGGTGCGGCGAGTCGGGGGCCTTATAAAATGCTTTTCTTCGTAGAAGGACGAATACTGGGAATGTCTGTCTTGGAGAGGAGACATTAACGCCCCGTTCTCCCGGGAGGGGTGGCACTGGATGTTGGGTAGCGGGCCAGAACCCAAAGCAGAACCGTCTCAGGGGTCTGGACACTCAACCGCTTCATTTTCATACGAATCTCAAGATTAAAATTAATTTATGTGTAATATGTTTACATTATGGATCGAAACATCAATCACTGCAGTACCTTGTATTCTAATATTGTTTCGAGTTCGCTGCAACTTTTTTTCACACAGGTTTTAAAAAACATTTTAATTTACCTACGGGAGTAATGGAATTTTAAAGAAAAAAGAAAAAAATGCTCTCGGTTTGGAATCTTGTTTTGTGAATAGTCAAAACAGTGGCAGTATACTGAACAATACTTTAAAATGACAAACACCTATTCTTGTTTAATTACAGAGTTGAGTTTTAAAAACTCAGTAGCATCTCTAAGTATGATTGTACTCTTAAAGCAAAACCACGTTTATCGTTACCCAGCGTACAAGGTCAAAACATTTGATTTGTCAAAGACTGAATTGATTCTCTATAAGGAGTTTTGTAGAAAGATGTTTTTCTGGATATAAAATTATATATTAATTCTTTATTATTCTTTCGTGTTGGTGCTCCTGATGAAAGGCTAATAACTTTGCCAGTCTGATGAATCCAGTCACAGGTAGTACATCAAGTTTAGTTTGCATGTCTTTCAAGTGTATTCGCTTCTATTTTCTAAAAACCCTTTCACTCTGTCAATTCTGGATTAAGAAAACTTTAGTATTAGATAGTGGTGCACCTAAAAATAAATGGAGTACTTTGTTTTGCATTTCAAGGCCGGATTCAGAAGCCAGCCAGAGCCCACAGTACAGCTTCGAGTCATTACCTCAGAAGATTTGTTTAATCTGTGGGGATGAAGCATCAGGCTGTCATTATGGTGTCCTTACCTGTGGGAGCTGTAAGGTCTTCTTTAAAAGGGCAATGGAAGGTAGGCTCCTTTCCCCGATCCTTTCTTGTTGGTTTAATTGTAAATGGAGACCATCTAATATTTTATAGATTTTAATCAGCCCTTGCTTCCTCTAAGAAATGGTGATATTTTCGTATAACTTATATGATGATGTTTTAACAATATATATTTTATTTATAATACTCCGTATTGAATGGGGTTGGATATTATAATTGCATACTATTTGACTAACGCTTTTAATATTAGACACAAGTCATACTAATCTTGGGAACAATGTGAACATTGTTCATTAACTATTTAACTTTAAAGAAACAGATTTGTTCTGATTGTATTTTTACATTTCTATCATATATATTATATATAATATATACCAAATTAAAATTTTCTTTCAAAAGAAAAACGGTAAAAGTTGTCAAAATTCTATATGTACATATATATATGATGCAGTTACAAATTTTCTACATGATTTTGTCCTTTCCCTACATGCATGTTTATTTAATAATTATATAATGGTAATTCTAAACAAAGTTTAAAAGTTCCCTTTTTGTTTAGTATATTTTTGTAAGTGTATAAGAAATAGGTGTAAACAGTTTAAAGCAAAAGAAAAACTTAGACATCACAGTTATATAATTTCTGAAGAAGTATGTTGCTTTAAGTAAGGCTTTCATGTTTTTAAAATCATCTAAATTACATATTTACCTAATGATTTTGGATTGACTTGCATAGTGTATTTCAGACTTGAACTTTCATAGAATATATGTTTTAATTTCTCTTTCTATCTACACTAAACTCTAAGCAGCCAAACACATTTATATCTGAAGACAGAAATACATTTAAACATCATTTCACATTTGAATTCTAGCAATAAGTGTATTTTATAACAAGCTGACGTGAGTTTAGGGTTCTCTCTGGAGTTCTGATATCACACCTAGACAAGGAACCAAAGATCTGAATGTCTGCTTTTTTGCTCCCTGTTTGTGAGTTCTCTAATTTCAAGAGCCCTCTACTTATGAGCAGGAAAGGAGGGAGTGGGGAGTTTTTACCTTAACAGAGAGTTCAAAGGAGTTGACATGCATATTTAATACACATTTACACCAAAAGAATATTAACCCAAAAGACATTTAACAAAAAAATTCACTCTCCCTGTAGATAGCTAACATATAATTCTTTACAACTGCTATGTCTTTTTGATGAAAATGATTCCCAACTATTTATTAATGATATGTGTACCCCTCCTACTGAAGTTAATTCTTCATAAAAAATAATCGCTTTGTGTATTTCTAGAACATGATTGTTTTCCCCAAAGGATGAATGTATTTAACTGATGTTGAACATATGTATTCAGCTTCAGGGGGTTTTAATTACATTTTAAATTAGTTGAGGTACTGTGACAAGACGTTATGTGAGAAAACGGGACAACTGACAGTAACCTTAACTTTCCAACCGACATCATTTAGTCATAGTTACAGTTTGAAGTCCTTTGTGTGGAAGAGTCAATTCTCCGGTGCGTAATTAGAATTACTATTCCCGTCTGACTTTGGTTCTGGTTTCTTGAACATTCCCCCCTGCATTAATATGATTTTCTTTATGCTTACAGTCTCCTTAGTCTAATTCTTAAGTGAATGACCCCCTTGGAGTCCTCTAAAAGCCAGTTTATTCTAGCCCAGCTCCCTCATTTTACAGATACACAAGTCCCAAAGACATAATGAGTTTCTAAAGAGCATACAGCTAGTCGGTAGCTGATTGTTAGTCAACATAGGTTAGATTTTCTTTAATTGAAATCCTTATAAATCAGAGATGGTATGCAAAAGTAGATATATGACAAATGCTACTTCATTCTTGAAAGTTACTTCAAAAGTGCATATAGCACCAAGAATACTCTAATTAAAATACAAATGCTTTCATATCATTATTATCAGAATAGCATCCTAAACATAAAGGAAGTCTTCCCAAATTTACTCTTAGAAAGCATTTGTTGGACCACTACTGTTGGCGTGGTTCTGTTTTAGTTTTGAGTAATAGAAACGAAGTACCTTTATTCAGCAATATTTACAAAGAGGAGCTCAAGATAGATGTTGATAAATCATTCATTTGGCTGTTAAAGGACAAGTAAGATTATTGATCTCTGGACATTGAGGAGAGCTTGTAAGTGTATATGTTCAAGGAAGAGTGAAGAGATTAAGATTAGACTGACTAAGACTCGAAGATTCATATTAGAAAATTATTAGAGTTAAAGATTAGGAAGTTTGATTGCCAGTGCTTGCTTGAATCAGTGATTTAAGGCAAGAAAATAGAATGTTCTGGGAGTTTTCAAGAGTGAGAAAGATGAGGAGAAGAATTTTTGTAATTGGAGAAAAATATCAGGTTTGAAATCTTAAAGTAGGGCTGTGTGATAAGCTGCTTCAAGGTAGAACTATGTGTGGATGCCAATATGTCCAGAAATTGAAAGTCAATAGTCAAAAATATGGATATTAATGTTACCAAGGATAATGATAATACTGGTATTCGGGAGTGCTTTCTATGTGCCAGTGACTAAGTGTTTTATGGGTCTTAACTCATTTAAGCCTTATAATGTAGACATTATTATTACTTTCAATTTACAAATGAGGAAACTGAGGTTCAGAGATGTTAAATTGCCTTAATCACAGTTAAGAAGTGGTGGAGTAGGATTCAAATCCAAGGGGTGTGACTCCAGAATCTGTGCCCTCCACCACTATACTTCCTTTCTCATAATAGGAAATTCAGTTTAAATTCCAAAAAGAAACAATAGAGGTTTGGAGGAAAAAAATGTGAGCCAAGTGATAAAACATCTAGGAAGGTAAAAATGAATCCTAATGGAGAATTCAAGATCAAGGGTGATTAGAAGTGTGTGACATAAATGAATGGGTGATACTAACTCCACATTTAAGGCAGCAATGAGAAGACACAGTTAGGGGCCAAGAGGCAGTTTCCCCACCTCTCCTCCAAGTTAGAAGTGGGAGACAATAATGCCTCCGGATTTCCCTTGGTATGAGACAGAAAAGAGAAGAGGCAGAGAAAAAAGATACCACTCAGGAAGCAGGGGTATGGGGTGGGGAGAAATGACCTCTCTTAAGCTGAGAAAAAAAAAAAAAAATGAATTAGCCAAAAAGTAATCGGTTGAATAGCCCATTGCATTCCTTTACTAATACTAGGACTGAACCAGGAAGTGGTCAGAAATTGCCTTAATACCTTTCAAGGAGAAGTCATCATGACCTGCCAGTCCCATAAATGCAGGCTACTGGCCTTGTATTAAGAAGGAAAAGATCATTTCTCACTGGCTTACCTCTGTACTAGCTCAGTGCTAGGAATATACTAAACATTCAGTATATAACTGTTTGCTAAATGAACCAGTCATAACAGATGATGCCAAGCTATTATTCTTTGCATGTTTTACACTGTGACAGCATTTGTAGTGAATACATTGGATGGAATATGGTTGGGAAATATTGTAATACAGTTGAAACATACGATTTAGAAGACACTAGGCTAAGTAGGTATTGATGGATTTTTAATTATATTACATTGTTAGCCTCATTTTTTCTATCTTTATTGAGGTATAACTGACAAATAAAATTGTAAGATATTTAAAGTGTACAATGTGATGATTTGATGTATATGTGCATGGTAAAAGAATTCCACCCCCATCAAGTTAATTAACGTATCTATCACCTCACTTATTTGCCTTTCTTTTTGGCAAGAACGTTTAAGTTCTACTCTCCTAGCAAATTTCAATTATACAGTACGGTACAATGTTATCTATTATAGTCACGATATTATACATTAGATCCTCAGACCTTATTCACCTTATACCCAAAAGTTTGTATCCTTTTACCAACCTCTCCCTATTTCCCCATCCTCCAGCCCCTGGTAACAACTTCTCTGCTCTCTGTTTCTATGAATTCAACTTATTTTTTTGATTCCACATGTAACTGATACCATGTGGTATTTGTCTTTCTCTGTCTGGCTTATTTCACTTAGCATAATTTACTCTATGTTCATCTAATTTTTTGTTCATGTATTCATTAACCAAATATTTATTGAGCACCTGCTGTATGCCAGGCACTATGCTAGGTGCTAGTTGAAAAGCAGTAAAACAGGACAGACCTAACTGGCTGCAGCACTAGTGGAGTTTTTAGTGTAGTGGAGGGAAGGGACATTCTATCAGTTAGCATGCAGGTATCAAGTTATAGATGTGCTAAATGAATGGGTTATGCCTGGACAACTAGAGAATTGACCCTTCTGAAAGAAGCTGGGGATGGTGGGAAAAGTCTTTTGGAATTAGAAAGACACCATCATAAGCAGACCACAGAAGAAACTGAATAGAAATGAAGTATTTTCAAGAAAAACATATTTCTTTCTGAAGCTGAGTAGAGTTGGTGTCATCATCTAAAAATGAAAACTGACTTGGCAGCATCGTTCTCCCTGGTATGGCTTCCAAAACAGAAACAATGAACATTCACATTTTTTAAAGGTTTTATTATTTTTTAGAGCAATTTTAGGTTTACGGCAAAATTGAGAGGAAGGTACAGAGATTTCCCATGTACCTCCTGCCATGACACATACATAGCTTCCCCTATTATCACAGTCCTCCACCAGAGTGGTACAACTGATGAACCTATATCGACACATCATAATCACCGAAAGTCCATAGTTTACATTAGGGTTCATTCTTGGTTTTGTAACATTCATTGGGTTTGGACAAATGTATAATGACATGTATCCATGGTTAAGAGTATCATACAGAGTATTTTTGCTGCCCATCCAAATCCTCTGTGCTCTGCCTATTCGTCCCTTCCTCCTCCCCAACTCCTGTCAACCACTAATATTTATATTGTCACCATAGTATTTTGCCTTTTTCAGAATGTCATATAGTTGGAATCATACAGTAGGAAGCCTTTTCAAATTAGGTTTTTCCCTTAGCAATATGCATTTAACCTTCTTGCATGTGAAAAGCTCATTTCTTTTTAGTGCTGTATAACATTCCATTGTCTGTATATTCCACAGTTTATTTATCCATTCACCTACTAAAGGACATCTTGGTTGCTTCCAGGTTTTGGCAATTACAAATAAAGCTGCTATAAAAGATCTGTCTGCAGGTATTTGTGTGCACATCAATTTTCAACTCCTTAGGGCAAATAGCAAGGAGTGCAATTGCTTGGTAAGAGTATGTTTAGTTTTGTAAGAAACCACCAAATTGTCTTCCAAAAGTGGCTGTACCATTTTATAGTCCCACTCTCAATAAATGAGAGTCCCTCTTGTTTCACGTCCTTGCCAGCATTTGTGTTTCTCAGTGCTTTAGATTTTGGCCATTCTAATAGGTGTGTAGTGGTAGCTCATTATTGTTTTGACTTAAATTTCCCTGATGACATATTATGTGAAGTATGTTTTCATATGCTTATTTGACATCTGTATATCTTCTTTGGTGACGTGTTTGTTAAGGTCTTTGGCCTGTTTTTTAATTGGGTTGTTTTCTTTCTGTTGAGTTTTAAGAGGGTTTTTTGTTTTCTTTGTATATTTTGGATAACAGGCTTTATCAGATATGTATTTTGCAAATATTTTGTCCCACTCTGTCTCTTTATTCTCTTGGCAGTGTCTTTCACTTAGCAGAAAATTTTACTTTTAATGAAATCTGGTTTCTCAGTTCTTTCTTTCCTGGATTATGACTTTGGTATTATATCTAAAAATTTATCACCAAACTCAAGGTCATCTGGATTTGCTCCTATGTTATCTTTCTTTTAGGAGTTTTATTGTTTTGCATTTTATATTTAGTTCTGTGATCCATTTTGAGTGGATTTTTGTAAAGGGTGTAATGTCTGTGTCTAGATTCACTTTTTTGCATATAGGTGTCCAGTTGTTCTAACACTACTTGTTGAATAAACTGTCCTTTCTCCATTGTATTGCCTTTACTCCTTTGTTAAAGATAAGTTGACTATATTTATGTGGTTCTATTTTTAGGCTTTCTATTCTGTTCCATCCATCTATTAGTCTGTTCTTTCTCACCAATACCACAATGTCTTGATTATTGTAGCTTTATGATAAGTCTTAAAGTCAGGTAGTGTCAGTCCTCCAAATTCAATATTGTGTTTCCTATCTTGGGTCTTTTGCCTCTCCATATAAACTTTAGAATCTTTTGTTAATATCCATAAAATGACCTCTGGGATTTTGATTGGGCTTATATCTGTAGATCGTTTTGGGAAGAACTGACATCTTGACAATATTGAATCTTCCTATCCATGAACATGGAATATCTCCCCATTTATTTAGTTCTTTTAGCCCATTTATTAGAGTTTTATGGTTTTCCCCATATAAACCTTATACATATTTTGTTACATTTATACCTAAGTATTTCACTTTTGGGGGGTGCTAATGTAAATGTATTGTGTTTTTAATTTAAAATTTCACTTATTCATTTCTGGTACATAGGAAAGCAACTGACTTTTGTATATTAGTCTTGTATCCTGTGACCTTGCTATAATTGCTTATTTCTTCCAGGAGTTGTTCTGTCAATTCTTTTTGGATTTTCTACGTAGAAGAACATATCATCTGCAGACAAAGACAGTTTTATCTCTTTGTTCCCAATGAGTATATCTCTTATATTCTTTTTTTGTCCTATTGCATTTGTAGGACTTCCACTGCAGTGTTGAAGATGGGTGATGAGAGGAGATATCTTTGGCTTGTTCCTAATCTAATGGAAAGTCTTCTAGCTTCTCACCATTAAGTGTGACATTAGCTGTAGGTTTTTTGTAAATATTTTTATCAAGTTGAGAAAGTTCCTCTCTATTTCTAGTTCACTAATAGATTTTTCATGAGTGATTGTTGGCTTTTGTCGAATGCTTTTTCTGCATCTGTTGATATGATCAAGTGATTTTTCTTTTTTAGCTTGTTAATGTGATGGAACACATTCATTTTCAAATGTTGAACCAGTCTTGCATATTTGGGTTGAATTCCATTTGGTCATGATGTACAATTCATTTTTATACTTTTTTGGATTTGATTTGCTAAGATTTTGTTGAGGTTTTTTGCGTCTATATTTATGAGAGATATTAGTCTATAGTTTTCTATTCTTGTAATGTCTTTGTCTAGTTTTGTATTAGTATAATGCTGGCCTCATAGAATGAGTTAGGAAGCATGCTCTCTGTTTTCATCTCTGAAAGAGAATGTAGAGAATTGGTACAATTTCTTCCTTAAATGTTTGGTAGAATTCATCATTGAACCCATCTGGGCATGGTGCTTTCTGTTTTGGAAAGTTATTAATTATTGATTCAAATTCCTTAATAGATAAAGGCCTATTCAGATTGTCTATTTTTTCTCATGTGAGTTTTGGCAGATTGTGACTCTCAAAGCATTGGTCCATTTCATCTAGGTTATCAAATCTAAGCATAGAGTTGTTCGTGGTATGCTTTATTGTTCATTTAATGTCCATAGAATCTATAGTGATGTCTCCTCTTTCATTTCTGATATTAGTAATTTGTGTCCTCTCTCTTTTTTTGTTAGTTATCCTCTCTAGAGGCTTATTGATTTTATTGATCTTTTCAGAGAACCAGCTTTTGGTTTTGTTTATTTTCTTTATTCATTTCCTCTTTTCAATTTCATTGATTTCTGATCTAATTTATTATTTCTTTTCTTCTACTCATTTGGCTTAATTTACTCTTTTTTTCTAGTTTCCTAAGGTGAAAGTTTAGAAGATAGACCTTAGATCTTTTTTCTTTCCTAATATAATATTTAATGCAAAATATTTTCTTTTCTAATATATTTAATGCTAAAAATTTCCCTCTAAGCACTGCTTTTGATGTATACCACAGATTTTGATATTTGTGTTTTCATTTTCATTTAGTTCAAAATACTTTTAAATTTCTCTTGAGATTTCGTCTTTGAATCATCTGTTATTTAAAGTGTGTTGTTAAATCCCCATGTACTTTGAAATTTTTCAGTTGTCTTTCTGTTATTGATTTCTAGTTTAGTTTCTTTGTGGTATAAGAACAGACATTGAATGATTTCTGTTCTCTAAAGTTGTTAAGGTGTGTTTTATGGCCTAGTGTTATGGTGTGTTTTATGTGGTTTATCTTGATGAATATTTCACGTGAGCTTGAGAAGAAGGTGTATTCTGCTGTGTTGGATGAAGTAGTCTATAGATGTCAATTATGTTAGTTGATTGTTGATGTTGTTGAGTTCAACTATGTCCTTACTGATTTTGTGCTTGCCGGATCTATTTCCGATAGAGAGGTGTTGAAGTGGCTAACAATAATAGTGGACTCATCTATTTCTCCTTGCAGTTCTATCATTTTTACCTCACAAAATTTTGATGATCTGTTGTTAGATGCATACACATTAAGAAGTGTTATGTCGTCTTGGAAAATTGGCCCCTTTATCATTATGTAATGCCCCTCTTTATTCCTAATAACTTCCCTTGCTTTGAAGTCTCCTTTGTTTGTTAAATTTTTTTTGGACAAACTCATGAATTATTTTTGCTGTCTTTAGAGCTCTATAGTGCTTTCTCAATCTTTTTTAGTCCACAACATTATCCAACAATCCCTTCCACCATAATTTCTTTGATTTATATTTGGGATCTTAAGAAGACAATTTGCCAATAATCTTATTTAATTTAATTTTCTCTCCATAGAGTCAACCCTATGGCAGTTTTCCTGTTACTCTAAAAATAAACATGTAGTAATTCACTGGACTTCACTTCTAAACTCTATAAATAATAATAAATACTATTATTAATAGATAATAAATTGGATAATTTATTCTCAAGCTGCAGGTCTCTCAGTTTAATATTTAACCTGAGTAGTAAGCTGGTCTTAAGCACAATTTTGCATTATGATCCATTGATATAAGCCTCTGCTTTACTGAAAAAGAAATGGTGAGAAAGATGGCTTTTGGTATCATCAGCTCAATATTTGGTTATGTAGGGTTCTTAATCCTACTGCAAGAACATGAAGGGGAAGTATTGGTATGAAGACATCCATGCCAATGCTAACAGTGCCCTTTTCCAGCCTTTAAGTTGTTGTACTTTAAGTACTCAAGTAATGCAACAATACATTCGCCTTAAAAAAAATCGAAACATCACCAATGAGACTTAAATTCTCTTTATCAATACCTCTAATCTGTTCCCTTCCCTACCATTCTTCTATACCTCTATCTCAGTTTTTTACAGTTTTGTGTATATGTGTGTAACATGTTGTTTTAGATATGTTGATACATAAATGGTATCATATATCACAATTTGTGTATCACTCCTCATTTTTTTCATGAAACAATGACTTGAAGCCCTGTATGTTGATATATATTCCTAGCTTGTTCTTTTAACTATTACATAATACTTTATAAGATGAAAATCCTCTTAGCATTGCCATTACTTGAGTAAGCACTTTTTGTTCTTGTCTGCTTGGGTACATGCCTTGCTCCTCTTTCTAGAATATAATTAAGTATTTTGATACTCTAAAATAAATCTAAATGAATTAAATGATTAGCTTGCTTCATGCTGCTAAAATGATTTAATTCATTAATTTATTCACTCCACATACATGTATTGATACTTACTGCATTTAAAAGTTACTTGTGCTGGGAATACAAAGATGAATGTGTATGCAGTCCATGTCTTTGACATGTACAAAACCAAGAAGAAAACAAAAACAAAAACAAAAATCCTGTCAATCAATTAGTGAACATGAGAATACATTGATATGAGTTATGCCAAAGCCATGCATGATCCACCCTAGGGTTCAGTTAGAGAAATCTAGAAGGATTGGAGTTTTTTCCACTATTATATCCTAATGTTATGTGAGAAGCTTATTCATTTAGCAAACACAGCACTTACACTTGATTATGACCAGGCACTGTTCTGAGTGCTTTACTGTATTAAGTCATTTAATTCCTCCAAAAATTCCATAAGGTGGAGGTACTCTCATTATTTGTACTTCACCAGTGAGTATACAGAAAGGTCACTACACAGTGTAGGGACCAAGATTCAGACACAGGGCATCTGACTCCAACTTCTGTGTTTTGTGTGCTTCTACACTGTCTCTCAAGATTGTTTTGTACTTGAACAAATATTAATTACTTTATAATTTTTCAAACAAAAACATGATATTTTATGGGGGACTGGTTTTCAAGTTTTGCTCCTTAACTCAGTCCCATTCATTCTTAGCCCAGAAGAGCTCTGCTTTTGTGTGTTTACTTGGTTGACTCTTCCACTTAAGATTTTATTTGAACAAAGAATTCTCTGCAAACATTTTCGTTAAATACCGCTGCATTATGACAGGAAACCCTCAGGCCGCAGTCAAGTGTTTATTCTGGTACTTGAGCCAATCCTACACAGTTTCTTGACTCTATTTGCTGAAAACTTTTTGACATCTGTGCAAAGATAGGATGAACATTTGGTCAAGATTTCAAATCTAACTCTTCATTATTCTAACAGAATATCAACATTGTCACATGAAAATCACATCTGAGTTATAGAGCTCTATCTTTTGTCAGCAAAACAATGTAACTGCAGGAAATCTTTCAGCAATAACTTCTTTAAAGGACTGATTGAAATAATTGATACTTAAGACAGAGACTCCAAAACAGGCACACAAATTTTTTACTTTCCTGGATTTTTAAGTTTTATCCTCATTTACAACATTAGAAAATCACATATTCTGTCATCTTCCATACCTATCTAATTTGTGGAAGGGTAGACGAACACAATCTCCTTCTTGTTGCTAGATGACCTTCATGTAATAAACTACATAATGCATACTTCACCAAATTTATCAGCCTATTGTGTTTTCCTTTTTACTTTGACTTCTACAAAGCAAAGAAGTAAATTTGCATGCTCATTTTTTAAAAAATGTAATTAGGTTTCTGGTTTCATTCGCAACTGCTACTACAGCCTTTGGTGTTATGTACTTTATATAACATTTTAAGAAATCATATAATCTTTTCTGAAACACATTACTCAATAATAATCATTATTTCTTAAGGGAAAAAAATACTTCCTATGTTATTTTTCTCTTGTATGACACAGTGAGTTATTTATGAAATTGAATAAACAAGTAGTGAGTATGGACAATGAGCTCAATATGGTGGTGTAACATTTGTAGGAGACATAAAAATTAAAGTGTGAAAATAATGGTTATTATTTATTAAGTGTTTACTAAATTTAGGCTCTCCCCTAGTTTTTTTACATGTACTAACTTATTTAACCCTCAGAACAATCCTCTCAGGCAGGTTCTATTTTCCTCATTTTACAGATAAGGTTCATTGAGTTAGTGAAAAGTAGGGCAGGACTCAATTCCTGGAGCTCATGCTCTTACTCTTTCCTGAGTCCTTGCAGCCTGTACAGTAGAAGGTACAGTCCTTGATTTCAAGGAGCTTGTGGGCAGCCTACAGTTCAGTGTCTGATTAAATTCTTTGATGCAGACTTGGAGTGCTGAAGTGCATCAGGGAAGAAGGTACCAATATCTATCATTACTGATGGCCTGTGTAATAGAAATCATGCTAAATGCTGTATATTCATTATCTCTCTTCTTATCCCCACTTTTTAGGTATCTGAGCAGAGACTCACAAGTTAAATAACTTACCAAAACTAGTAGGTAATGCTGGAAGAGCTTATTTATTTTGTCCTGTAATAGTTAGAAAAGGTGATTTATTGGAAACACTAGGATATTCACAACCTTTAAAAAATAGATAAAGGGTAGGAGTTAAGAAGCTTTTATTTTCAGATGGGTTATTCAATAAATGGTCTTGGAACTACTGGCTTATTATACAAAAGAAAAATTTCAGGTGGGTCAACAATTTAAGTGTTTTTTTTTTTAAGGAAAAAGATTCAAAAGCATGGAAAGAAAAGATGGAGGTATGTATTTATAATATTGGAATGGCAAAACTTTCTAATATTGACATGAAGTCCAGATTCAAAATCAAATTTGGTCCATTTTGCTACATAAATAAATTTCAAACTTTTTTCTATAAGGCAAAAAGCAAAGTCAAGGGACAAATTGGAAAATTATTTGTAACACATGTATAAATCAAAAGAATGTTATTGCTAAAATGCAGAATGTTCTTACAAACCTTTGTTCTTACAAAGAAAAAAAGATGAACAGCCAAAAAGAAAAATGAACAAAAGATATGAAGACAATTCACAAAACATAGTCTATAGAGGGATGAAAAATGTTCAATGTGCTAGTAATTATTACTGATTAAAATAATAGCGGGCATGCCAACAATCAGAATGATAAAACAATGAATAATGGCCATTTGAAAGTTGGAGGGCAATTTGATATTATCTATTAAAAGTATTCATTACTTTGGCCCAACAATTCTACTTCTAGAAACTGGTCCTTAAAAGAACTCTAGAAATGTGTAGAAATACCTCTAGGTAGATTTTGAGTACCACATTATTTGCAATACTGAGAAAATGAAAACAGTTCAAATGTCTGTTAATAGATTAAGAAATTATGATATACCCTTGCAACAAAATACACTGACATTAAATAGAATGAGCTAGCTGTCTATATTTCAGATTGAAAAGGCATCTTAAATATACGATTTTGTGAAAAAGCAAGTAACAATATCATTTGGGGTAAAAATAATTTCACCCTTTTGATATTACTATATATAGAAAACTATCTGAAAAAAAAATACACCAAACTGCTTACTGTTGGGACATGATATGATGATATGTTTTGTTCTTTAAGCAAGAATTTCCTGAAGAGGCCACTCTTGCACATCTACCTAGTGCCTGACTTCTCTCCACACTAGCTCTACCTAGCATGAGCTGGGCTCTGCTCCCCTAGTGCTATCTAGTGGCAGTAATGCACCACTTTTCACCTTCAGGCACCCAAGGAAGTTGAAAGAGACCAACAAAAGGTGACACTTAAGGCAAAAATATTCAGGAGGAAAGCCTGAGGTCTCCCTGCATCATGAATTAAGGAATTCAGCCTGACTATATGGAACCAAGAACTGACAGAGGCCCACAATTCCTCATCATGATCTCAGTATCCAAAAAGACCTGCAAACAAATGTTTTGTTTTAGTCCCTTGTCAGTAATTACCTGATCTGACCTGACCTGAATTCATTCGGCAGCAGAACCTGACCCAAATTCATATTTTATGGGCTGTGTGAATATTCATACATTTTTCTGCATAAGTATTAATGTGTTTTATTATGAAGTTTTGCTCAACTATCTAAAATCTAAACAATTCTGAATTCTGAAACATATCCTCAAAAGGTTTTAGCGAAGAGATTTGGACATGTACTAAGAAATAAATTCATAGATGTTTTGAACACCGTGTCTGCTGGAGTTTTGCAATGTAGCAGCCCTGAAAATTACAATAAATATTTACTAAACATTTATTGATATTTATTCTTCCTATACTTTTACTACCATGCTGGGTCCTGCAGAAGGCTGCAACAGATAAATAAACTATAACACCTAACCTCATAGAATTTTTAATTCCATCAGAGAGATAAGACAACCTCATAAGGAAGTGTAACATAGGTAACATAAACTGAATGTGGTTTGGATTTCGAGGGGAAAAAAGATCATAATTAATTAGGGAGACCAAAATGTGTTTTGTAGGGAAGATAGCACATTAGATGGACTGCTGAGAATGCATGATTTTGATAGCAAGAGTTGTAATAATGGCTATTACAAACAAAAAGTATGAGCGGAAGCAGAATTTGGCTAAAGCATGGAGCATGGTCAGGTATCCAAGAATCTTTTGTCATTATATATAACATTTTGATGGTTTTATCCCTGGGGTGATTGCGTTCATGAGATTTTCAAAGGGAGATTTTCAGAGGAATCAGTGACACTCTCCAAAAAAGTTAGGTACCACTGCGATAGAGGAATGGTGAGAATTATTATTAAACAGAAGGTTGAAAAAATGTGGAATGACAAAATGTATTGTTCGGCAGTTAACTGAGTAGAGAATGAGATACCCCTAAAACTTTTTGAGCACTGTAGTGGCATATTCCAATATGTAGCTTAGGAAATTTAATATGTCAGCAGTGCATAGGAAGGATTGAGGTGGGGAAGCTATAAACCCATGAGAACAGTCTGGAGATGATGCATTAAGGAACTGAGCCAGGATGGTGGCCCAGAAAAATGGGTTCAGTGGGTAGATGGGAGCCAAGATCAGCCAAAGCTTCACAGAAGAATTTTGGGGAAAAAAATGTAGATAGAGGAACTCAGACCTAAAGAAAGAGGAAGTACATGATTATTTTATGAAGTAAAGGAGTGATGTTGAAAGTAGTGTTTAGAGAGGATTATCCTCAGAGCACCATGCAAAATGGATTTGAAAAGAGGTTATATGCCTTTGAGTCAGAGGGAACACCTGTGGAGCTGATAAATAGATTATGAGATGTAGTTTAATTTCAAATTGTATATATTATATGCTACATAATATACTTGCCAGGATCTTGAAATAATATAATCTTTTGTGCACAGCATAACTTCTAAGAATTGAGACATTCTGGTCTATAAATTCACTTATTTGTTCATTTATTCATTTATAAACAAAAACATGTATTCAGTGACTTCTTTGCACCAGGATTTGTAGTAGATATTGAAACTCAGAAATGAATAAGTCAAGTTTGTAACCTAGGGAGAAAGAAATAGAAATACATTATTAAATACAGTCTAGTAATATTTAGGGGAGGTGTAAACTACGAATTGTGGAAGCATAGGATAGTGGGCAGCTAACTCTGGTGTCTAATGACTGGGAAAAGAGGGGAGCAGTATGAATCTTGTGTAAGCATTGGCTGAAAATATTCAATTTTTAAAATCTTTATAATTTCAAAGCTTGTGGCAGCTTTTGAGTTGTTAACAGTAGAGACCACGATGGTTGATCTTTCATTAAGCAGAGCACTTTAGCGAATGTTTCTTTATGCAAAGGTCAGTCCAGAGCAAACTTGGGGTTGGGGGAGATGAACATGTGAAGAACTGAACCTCTCTGTGTACAAGTATAATATTAAGAGGATTGTCAGCTGGCAGCTGGTGCAAGAGGTAGGAAATAGAGAGAGGGCCTAACGACAGAGTAAAGGGCTAGGGTACAAAGAGAAATAAATGCCTGTGAGAAATTCCCTGTTATAGGGGATGTTTGATAAATCCCTAGGAATGGTAATGTTTGGCAGCAAATTTGGCATTATTTACTGACTTGTGTTTTCATTACCTCCAGCTACCCTGAAACCTTAAGTCAACTTTCACTTTACGTAATCACTCTGTCTTCCTGTTGCTTTGGGGAAATGAAGGAAGGTGGTGATGTCCAGTATGTGTGGCAAGGAGCCCAGAAAGAAAGTACTGCAGAAAGAGCCACGAGCATTTATTAGGGCTGGAGTGAGCCATTTTTCCCCAAATATACTAGACCACCAGTTTTCTAATATGATGCACCCACCCCAGGGGCTGTGCATTGAGATGTGTGAAGGAAATGTTATTTATTATTATTCAAAAATAAGAAATGAATCATTGATATCAATGGTATCTGTCCTGGCATGCTCTTTCAAAGCATACGTCAAAGGCTTTTGGAGTGCAAGGCCTCCTAATGGAGGTGCCCAAGTTCCATGGTGCAGAGGTGTTGACGAATGCAAATTCCCCCCTTAATTCATGCTTCGGGTATGGCAAAGTACTGCAGCTTACCTGGATCTGCAAACAAACCACAGATTAAAGATAATACCAATTAATTAAGCACAGTGAACAAGAAAAATGGCGGGGCTGGAATTCCCCTAACTCTAGTAATAGTTCCTCAGATGTAGAGCTCTAGACAATGTAGTCAGGCCTGTCATGAAATTGAAAAAATTAGAATTTATCAAGACAACAATTTGAAATATGGATTTATATACATTATCATAAAAAATGAACCTTGCTCTAAGAATATGTTTTGCTAGAGATCTTGGCTAATAACTATATGAAGCCATTATTGTAAACTAGGCATTACAAATTTAGTATTCAGAACTTGAGGACAACCTGTACAATTTTTTAGCAATGTTTAAGGTCATGCAATACTCAGTTTAGTCATTCACAAATTGCATCTAACCTAATGAAAAATGTTTAGAAGCCTCCTTTGAGGGTTTCTATGGAAAAACCCACATACACAGGTTTTTGCTGTTCTTCCTACTATAGAATAAATGACTGAAATAGTACATCTAAAACAAAACAAAAAATACATGTAAAATAACTGAGTGGCCAGCTAAAATGCATTCAGCAAATACTTTTGGAAAATATATAGAAAACATTGCTCAAGATGTTAAAAAAATAAATATTAGAAAAATTATAGTGTGGGAGGTTTATTAGACAAAAGAAAGAACACAGAGTTTCACATGTCTTGGTTGGTATTACAATGAGTTACTGCCAAAAGGTAATTACCAAAAAATGCAATTTAGTAAACTTTGCAGTTGTGTTACTCGAGGCTAATGAAATGATTGGATCTCAAGCAGTCCACTGTGCAGTCCAAATGCATCTAGGCTCAATTGTTATTTTTACACCATGCTTAAACCAATGGTTTAAAACTAGTGCCTTTACACCAATGGAAAAGATTCTGGATCTCATGGGCAGAGAGTCCAGGAAATCTGGTTGGTTAGTACCCATTTTGTTGGTCTACCTAGGGCGACTAGCACATATCAAGGTTGATGCGGTTGCCTGCCTTTTCTCTGCCCAACCTCACTCTCCTCTTGATTTTTAAGAATCGGAGATGGCTGGAGGACAGGAGCTGTTTGAGAGTTAATCTGAGTTAACATTATCTCATTATCACTAGCTGCCTTATGATGGGATTTTACTGGTTGCTAGGTTTTATTTCAAGAATGAAATATACAGAAAAAGTGTTTTTGATGAGTCTGTAAAGCAAAGATGTAGTCTCAATAGTAACTGCCCTCTTTACTAAATGAATGTTTTATGGAAAGGCTGCATAAACCACTGATAGGATTTTTGCTGTGATATTAAAAAAAAAAGGTTCAAGTTAAGGTTACAGGTAGCATCATTTATGAAATTCATTTACTGCTTCCTTCATAGGTAAGATATATGTTGCAGTAAATAAGTGGGAATTTTAAGTGAACAAAGCTCTGAAAGATGTCATTACTGTGGCAGATTTTTAACACAAGGCCCTTAAGATACAGTAGAATCATAACAATACTTTGCAACATAGTGAAGCGTGACAATGAAAATCTTTTACCACACCATGGTTTTCTCATTGCACAGTACTTTAAAGGAGTTGTCAGGTTTAAAGATAAGCTACATATTTTCCTTTATAAAAGTATATGTGTTCCAAATTGCTGACCTTTCCTATGATAACAAGTGTTTCAATAGTATGCTACTTAGCAGAAGGGACACTTCATCTGCCCCTTCAAGTTAAAGACAATGTTTTGGATAGAAAAACAGAAGTGATTCCCTTTTGCAAGAGAGCTTTGTGATGTAGAGAGCATTTTGAAAAACAGGTGTCTGTAGATGATTCTGTTATTTGGTTTTGTTGTGAAGGCATCATGAGTACATTATAGATAAAAAGTTTCATAAGTACATACACTTGGAAATAGAATTTTCTAACTTCTTAAAAAATATCTTCCAGGGTGTCAATGGTTATTATATTTCGTAGTAATAGTGGCATTTATATAACACTTATTACATACCAGGAGCTTGGCTAAATGTATTACGTGAAGCACAAGGTGGTTAACTCACTTGGACAGGCAAATAGTGAATAAATGGCAAAGCTGAGATTGGAACCCAGAGAACCTTCTCTCTTATCCATTACGTTTCTTCTTATCCATTATTTAGTGCCTCTTTGTCCTAATTATTTGTAACGAAAACTAATTTACATTAGGGAGGGTACAAATTTGCTAGCTGAATTTCAGGGGAAAAGAAACTTTGCATAATTGATAGGTAGAATTGAAAAATGAATATTTGACTAAATAACCTGTCCTGCAAACAGTCCATTCATGGTTTCTGGATGACTGTCTTCCACCTTCTCCTTCTTCTCAGCCTTCCAACACTCTCCCATCCTCACTTTCAGCTGATGACCTGGCTTCCTAACTTTCTAAGAAAACTTCCAGAAACTGCTACCATCCCATGTACTCCTGGTGGCATCTAACCCATAATTGACTTTTCCTCCTGTTACTAGGGATCTGCACTCCTCCCCAAGGCCAGCCTTCTGCCCTTGTGCATTAGGTCCAGTCTTCTCCTGTTGACTCAAGGGCAGGCTCTAGCAATTTTTCTCCTCCCTGAATCATTTTTTCCCCTCTCTCATTGATCATTCTCATCAGCATGTAAACATGCTATTATTTCTCCCATCTTAAAATAAAATAAAACCAAAATACTTCTGTTAATTTTCTCATCCTTCAGCTACCAACCATTTCTCTACTCCTTTTGCAGCCAAACTCCTCCAAAATTTTTTTTTCTCCCGTTCTCTCTTAAGCCGAATCCAGTCAGTCTTCTGTCTCTTACACTTACTTCACCAAGACTTCCCTTGTCAAGGTTACCACATTGCAAAATCTGGTGGGCAATTCTTAGTCCCATCCTATTTGATCTATTGGTGGCATTTGACAGTTGATCGCTCCACCTTCCTGGAAATGCTTTCTTCACTTGGCTTTCAGGACACGACACTCTTGATTTTCCTCACTTGTTCCTGTTCAGTCTCCTCTTCTCCTTTAGCTTTTAACATTGGAGGGCCCAGTGCTCAGTATTTGGACCCCTTCCTTTCTGTTTTTATACTTACTTCCTCAGAGAGCTAATCTAGTCTCATGACTTTAGATAAATCATCCATATCCTGATCACACCCAAATTTTTATCTCTAGCCCAGACTTTTCTGCTGAACTCTAGACTCATATATCTGGCTGTCAACTTGATATCTTCACAGATGACTACTGAACATCTTGAACTATTCAGTCCAAAAGTTATCTCCTAATTTGCTTTGGATTTTGTTTGGTAAGCCAGTGTTCCTCCCATTTTGGTCTTCAAACCTTTCTGCCTGGGAACCAGTACCTGGAGTACTGGTTTAAAATGCAGATTTCTGAGCCTCAACCCAGATATGCTGAATCAAAATGTCTAGGAAAAGAACTCAGAAATCTGCATTTCAGTGACCTGCTCAGCTTTTTCTTATGCATAGTAAAGTACTGCTTTACTCAGAAGGGGAGCCAGAGTCTTTAATCTGGGAGGTAGCAAGATCAGCTTCGTTTTTGAGAAGGTAACTGTAGAAGCAATGGTGAAGATGGGCAAAAAGTTATGCCAGGAGGGCAATTCTAAGATGATTTAAAATACTATTTGATCTAGATCAGGGACCTTTACCTTTGCTGAGAAGCTACTTTTCATTCCCTGAAGCAGTGAAGTTAAAGTGTAGAGGGCAGATGGGCAGTTGCCCCTACCAAAAATATTCCCTTCTCCAGAAAGAATTCTAAAAAATGTGAGAGGAAAAGGAGGAAGTGTTACCAAGTCCAGGCTCGACCTGCTTACTGCACAACAGGCCAATAAATTGGGAGATGAGGTATTGAGGCAAGGAGTAGCGACTTTATTTGGAAAGCCAGGTATCTGAGAAGATGTCGGACTAGCGTCCTAGAGTACCATCTTATTGGGGTCACCATGCTAGTTTCTTTTATAGAACAGAGAGGGGGAGGAGGTGAGGAAGTAAAGTTAAAAAGGCCCCAAGTCTTGCAAGATATCTCCTGGTTTTGGCCAGCCTTGGGGAGGGCATGTGTTAATTTCTTATTTTCTGCAGCCTTTCACAGGTGGGCAGGGTCAGGGTGTTTCCCTGTGAACTGAACAAAGGCACTTTAGTTTAACATTCAGGCAGAGGGTCAGGGTTCCCCGAGGCAGGCCATTATGTATGCCTATAGCTATAGACAGAACAAAAGCAATGGAAAGCAAAGGTCAAAGTAAAAGTAACAGATCCAACATGGAGTCAGACTTTGTTCTTCCCTGTTATAGAAGGGTGGAGACTCTTTTTGTGTCTTTATTCTATACCGGAAACAATAGTAGAAACATGGTACTGTTTTCATTATTTCCTTTAATTCTCAGTTAGGAGTTGTTTGAGGAGTTACTGTTACCATCCCCACTCTGCTGATATGAGAATTGAGACAGGGAGGGAAGGTAACTTGCTAAGGTCACCCAGCCAGTTAGTGGTAGAGCTGGTTCTGCCAGACTCCAAAAACTAACCACACCATTCAGCACTATTTGAAGTAAGACACGATTAAGAGATTTATCATAAAACTCTTAACAATCTGGTAGTAGTACAGTCATATATTTGGGGGCCTAGACCTAAATAACGAGTAGGAAAACGCTAATTAATTGTCCATATAATTCTAGTTTTTTACAAAGCCAATTTCAGGTGAGACTGGGGTGACTCAAGAGAATTATAACAGAATCTTAAGTCACTTGATATGCCTAAACAGAAATTTGAACAAAATAATGAAGTTGAACAATGATAAATTCAGGATTACTATACTCAAGAGAAAAAATAAACTATAAAAATATGAGGGAAAGAAGCATTTACATGTGTGTAAAGAGTCATAATCTTGCATCAGAGTGGTACAGTGATTTAAACAACCTTGTTGACATAGAGTTTTGTGATTTTTTCATATTTTTTATCAATATATAGATGTCTTAAACACCTCCTTTCTCAGTAGTATGTGAAATTTTCTTAAGGTCAAATAATTGTGTGGCTTTTTAAAATTTTGTATGTAATCCCTTACCTCCCCTAAATGCCTACAGGTTATCTAAATAGAATTAAAAGTACCAGGTGTAACTAATTGGATGCTGCATACAATTTAGTCTTTTACAACTTTAAAGATACATGGATAATTAGGAGAGAGTTCAGAACAGATCTGGAGGCATCATTTTGTTTATAAACAGAGCAGTAGAACTAGCCTCAGGAAGAATGGATGACAAGCTGATACATAGTCAGAAAGAATTTAAATTTAAAAGTGATGAAGACAAGAAAGAAGAGGAAACAATTTTGAATGGTAGCATTGAGGCCTTTAAAAAATTAAATATTGGAATGTCCCTTGGTAAGATTCTATAAACTATTTAGTTCCTTTTTCAGATTATATCCAGAATCTGATCTCTTATCACCACCTCCACTGACCACTTGGTTTCAAGCCACAATTGTTCTCCTTTGGATTTATTTCAACAGCCTCTTAACTGGTCTCATTTCTACTCTTGTCCTCCTAGAGTCTATATTCAACCTAGAAGCCAAAGTGATACTGTTAAAATTTAAGCCAGATCATGTAAGTCCTCTACTCAAAACTCTGCAATGGCACTATATTTCTTTCAGAGAAAAACCAAAGTTCTTACAGTGGTCTCCAGGGCTCTACAGGATCTGAGCCCCGTTGCACTCTGACCTTCCTCTCCACTACGATTCTCGCTGACTGGGGCAGCTCTAACCTTACTAGTTTCCTCAGACAATCCAAGCCAACTCTCAGGATGTTGGCAATTGGCTCTTTCCATTCTAATTTTGTTTCTTGACACTCTGCACTCATCCAACTCATTCTAACTTCCAGCTTCAGTGAACGTCCTGGAACAAACTTTGGTGACTTCCAGTCTCTCATTTAACAGTCACATTCCTCCACTAGAGTGTTTCAAGTTGTTTAACACCTCTATTAGTAATACATAGATTTAATTTTAGGAAAAAGCTTATTTAAAATTGATTTGCTAAAAGAAACAGAAGAAAAATTTGGGTAATAATCTGCTTTCAGTTATTAAGACAAAAGATGACAGTGTCTGCAAAACAAGAATGAATTTCATAGGAAAGAACTAGATGAGATGAAAATATAGCTGTATGAGATAAGAAAATGCCACAGTAGGATCCAAAAATGTAATAGCAGATTTAAACTCTGTATTGGAATCCATAAAGAGCAGAAAATAAAATCAGTTATGTAGAGTTCATATTTAAAGAGTTATTTCACAATGAAGGAAAAACGACAAATTGGTGAAAATTTCAACCTGTGATTTATTGTTTTGACTATGTAGTACTCTGTGTGCTATTTTATCTAATTTAGCTCATTTGATCCATATAACAGCCTTTTATAGTGTTTATTTCCATTTTATAGGTGGGAAAACTAATTTTCTCAAGGTGTAGCTAGTGATGGAACTAGAATTTGAGTGGGAGTCTATTTGACTATAAGGCATATGGTCTTATCACTGTGTTGTTGAATAACAGATATGATGAATAGAGAGCAGACATCCAACCTATAAATAATCAGTGTTTCTGAAAAATAAACTAAAAAACAAGTTAAACAAAATTATTAACTGATTATGAAAAGTAGGCTCCTGGGATCTTATCATCATCACCTAGAATAATGCCAAGACACGGAAGATATTCAATAAGTATTTGTTTACTGAACTATCATAATTACTACCTATTAAGCATTTATTCTATGTTTGTCATAGTGGTACGTGTTAACACATTATTTTATTCAACTCTCAAATAGCTTTTTAACTATTATAGATGTGGAAAATGAAGCACCAAGAAGTTAAATTATTTATAGTTAATAGGTGATAGAACTTGGATGACAGAAGTAGATTAAATAGTTAAATAAAAATTTTATTCTGTACATCAAAATAGCTCACTCTGCCCCAAACAGATATAATGTAAAAAGCTCTACCTTTGCATATATTGAACAAGTTTTTCATTTTACATAGAAAAAATACATGCTCCATGAGTTCAAACAAGAAAAAAAATAACTGTTTAACTACCAGGAAACAAAAATTGGGCTGACGTTAGACTTCCTGTTTGAAGCACTAAATTCTGGGATATTGCCATCAAGCTGAGTTGCTATTCTTGGGTGAAGGCAACATACATTCTCACATATGTGAAATTGGATTCCTGGGATGCCCTCTGGTTCAGGATGAAGCTTAGCAACACTCTTGTTTAAGAGATGGGAGGTGCCTTTCTGTGGCCCTTGCTACATGCCAGGGTGATGTAACTCTCCAGAGCAGCCCTTGCAAGTGCCATGCTCATGTCTGGTGCCCAGTACAGGTGTCTCTGTTCTCAAAGAACATATTCTGTGCCCTCTTTGTTCCCAGCCTGAGCCTCTTATATCTACTCTATCTTTAGGTATTTCCATGTATCTTACTAGCCATTTCCCCTTGGGAAAATTAAATACCTGTGTCGTGTCTATTTTATTTATAACGATTACATGAAATAAACCAGTTAAGTTCCTAGTATACTTACCCATAGTGTGGGTCGATAAAATGTTGTCTCCTTCCTTCTCCCCCTCCCCCCACACCTTTTTTCTTCACTTTACTCAAGAACCCTTGAATCTTACATTAAGATACTTTAAAACTTACTGGTTTATGATTGTCCAGCTTTTTTCACACTCTGCCAGATTTTCATTCTTCCCCGCTCTCTTCACTCTGGTTTTATATGACCAGCCCCTGTTTGGCTAATATGAAAAACTGGTCCAAACCTTTATTTCATTCTGTATGTGTCTTCAGAATACTTTACTTCTAGAAAATTCAAAAGAATACTGTTAAATGAATATCTGTAATCAACTATTTGAAAGTAAGTTGCAGATGTAGTATTTCACCTCTCAAGATTTCAAAAATGTGTTCCTAAGGACAATAGCAATATAACCACAATATTATTATCACATCGCAAAGTTTAACATTGGTATAATAATTTTATCTAATATATAGCTAGTATTCAAATTTTCCCAATTGTTCCCAAAATGTCCCATATAGATTGTTTTTTCATGCAGGATCCAATCAAGAACTATGTATTTCATTTGGCTAACAAGTCTCTAAGTCTTTAATCTAAAAAGACCTTCCACCTTTTTTTTTTCTCTTTCAGGACTTTAACATTTTTAAGGAGTCCAGGCCAGCTGTTGTAGAAATTCTCACAGTCTGGATTTGTCTGATTTTTTTCCCACATGATTAGATTCAGATTAAATATTTTGAGAAGAATCATACATAGGCCAGTGGTTCTCAAACACTCTGGTCTCATAATCTTTTTACATGCTTAAAAATTATGGAGAACCCAAAGAGTTTTTGTTATGTGGATTATATCTATCAATATTTGTCATATTAGAACTAAAACTGATAATTTTAAAAACATTTTTTATTAACTCACTTAAAAAATAACAAACCCATGAGATGTTAATTTTCCAAACCAAAAAAATTTAATGAAAACAGTGACATTATTTTACATTTTTAAAAGTCATTTTAATGTCTGCCTTAATAGAATGCAGCTGTGTCTCATACCTTCGTCTACATTTAATCTGTTGCAATGTGTTGTTTTGGTTGAAGCATATAAAGAAAACATGGCATCACACAGATATGTAATGGGAAAATGGAGGAGTTTTTTAACTGGCTTTTCATACTTCTCAGGTGGTGGTCATTTCCTTAGAGATTGCGAAAGGGTTATAGTCTACTTCTATTATTCCTTCTAATTTTATGAGCTATAAAACCTTTTTATTCTTTCTCTCTTCCAAAAGGCCATTTGGTAATCTTAAAATTTATACTGGAAGACCTATAAGTTGCTTAATTATTTCTTTTTAATTATCAATTTTCAAAGTAATGAGTTTATGCCCTAGCAACCTCCAGTAGTTTCCAGTGAGTTCATTTTGTACTCATGGCTTTTTATATAGTCAATGTGCTTTAATCACTTAAACTATATATAGTCAATGTGTTTTAATCACTTAAACTAAATTCTTTTTGATGTAGAAATTGTCTTTATCTTTGGTCAATGTGACTTTGACACATTTCATTAACTCTCAATAACATGAAACTCTGTCACAACAAAGTATCCCAGTCCTGTGTCAGCCACTTCTCCAAGGAGCCCTGGTTGCTTTCAGATGAAAATGATATTAGACTTGACGATCAGTCTGGATCCTAGTGTTTATTGATGCTATGGTTGTTTTTGCTTCCGGGCATTTTCAATGGACAGACCTAGAAAATACATCTTTTTGAAAAAGCGGGGCAATCATGAGTTAACACCAAGATATCTCAAGCTTGGCACTGTTAGTATTTTGGGCCAGTTAATTCTTTATTGTGGGGATTCTCCTGTGCATTGTAGGACGTTTAGCAACATCCCTGGCCTCTCCTCAGTAGCACCTAACCCCTCAGTTGTGTAAAACAAAAGTGTCCCCAGGCACTGTGAAATGTCCCAGAGTGGAGGTGGGGAATGGAGGCAAAATTGCCTCTGGTTGAGAACCACTGGTTTACACTTATATTACTAGCAACATTAAAATAGTTCCCTGATTGTTTTATACACACACACACATACACTTTTTTTCAAAGTACCAATATTAGCATGACCTTTATTCTTCCATCCTCTGCATGAAATCTTAGTCCAATCATATAGTTTTTAATCAGAAGAACAATCTTATTTCAGGATCAAAATGTGCAGGCCAGCAATACAGTAAAAATTACAAACTCTCATCTAATTTAGGATTTCTCCTTTGCCCCAGCTCAGCACTGCTTGGGGCCTGGGGCCTGAAGCCTGCAGGGAAGAAAGAACAAGATCACTTCCTTCTCACCCTGCTCACACGAATTAAGACCGATTAGCAGCTGATTTTGACCGGTTCAGGGCTAAGGCATGGGAAGAGGGGTTAAAGGGAAAGGCACTGTTGTACACGGCAGGTACATACATGACTGTCACTGGAGTTCTCTGTGTTTGGTGGATGATTGTAGTTGACTCTTTCTCCGGCAAGATACTTTGGTAGGATTCTTGGCGATATTTCACTGGGAAGCCCCAACTGTAATCCTGCAATGCAGGTGATGCCTCTCTTCTTTTCTGGACTCCTTAGCCTCTGTACTTCCAGTGGTCAGCCCTATGCAGACTCCCTCTGTTGGACCACAATGCCTTCTAGGCTGTCCTCATAGGTGGAACCATTTTAAAAAAGAAGGAAATTTTTTATTGACATAAATACCTTCAGAAGAGTGCTCAAATTAAAGATGTAGATCTTAATGAATTTTCACTAAGCAAACCATGGAAACCTTGTTACCATCACCCAGGTCAAAAAAATTTTAAAAATCATTAGCTTTCCAAAAGTCCCCTTGCACCCCTTCTAATCACTCCCCAAAAGTAACTACCATCCTGGCTTCTAACATCATAGATAGTTTTAACTGTTTTGGAACTTTATATTAATGGAGTCATACATTTTCCTGTGTCTAGTTCTTTCACGTAACATTATACTCATGGAGTCCATTCACATTTTTGCATGGGCTAGACATTCATTCTCATTACTGTATGATGCACTGAATGAATAAAATAGAGTTTGTTTATACATTATGCTGTAGATGATCATTTGGGTTGTTTTCAATTTGGGGCTATTTATGAACACTGTTTCTATAAATATTCTTGTACAATTTTTTTTTCATATGTGCATACCTATCCTTACAAGATAAGTTTTGTATGTGCCTCTCTGAGGATCCTGGTAATTTCACTGGTCCCGGACCAGTATTTGTTCCGTGGCGCAGGTTTATACACCGTGTGGTAGTGAAAATCGTCTCCCGTAAAGACCAAGATATTTGTTTGTTTGTTGTTTTTAGTCGTGGATAATAACTCCTCTCCCAACTCAAAGTTTTGGACAGATTCCTGGCTTCGATGAAATATTCTTTAAAAAATATTTTAAAAATATTCTTGGTAGTGTTTTTGAGCACGATTTTCATGAATAAGACAGCCTTTTGAGAGTCTCCATTTTGTGCAAACTTCAGTTCCTGCCCCTTTCTCCCATTAAGCCTGATGTCACATATCCCAAACCCTCGTGGGCTTCAAACCCCAGCTCTTGGCTCCTAGGTCCTATATCTGCATCTGAAATGTTTTTGCATTACTGCAAAGTTCACTCAAGTTTACCCCTCTGGCTTTCATATCTTTCTTTTTTCTGACTTATGAAATTCCCTTTCTTCCTTCCTTCCTTCCTCCCTCCCTCCCTCCCTTCCTTCCTTTCTTCCTTCCTTTGCTCTTCCTTGACTGTAATTTGACAACATGCTTCTACCGTAGTTTATCCACTATTTGTGTATTTGTGGTGGAAAGAGTGTTCCCGTTTGCACTAGCTTATATTACCTCAAGCCCAAATTTTGGTGGGTTATATCATACTTTTTCTTCTTTGCTCCTTTATCTGTTGAACATATACTCATTTCTCCTGTCATTTTGCTACATATTTCCCTCTACTTTTCATAAAAAGCCATGAAAAATTGTGACTTTTCTCAAACTAAATTGAAATGTGTTCACTTGTGCTCAGAGAGGCAACACAAATACTATAGATTTCTTATTTTAAAGGTACATCTCTTTCTAGCTTATAATAAAGAGATTCATTTCAATTAAAATGGAATTTTATTTGTCCTGTATCTAAAATTTTTGTACATCACTAGACAAAATGATCATATTTTAATAGTGCTAATCACATTTTAATAGTGCTTTTATTTTCACAGAATATGATTTTTTAAATAATAGTAACACTTGGAGTTATATTAAAATGTTAAATATAGAGACCAATTAGAAACAGTATATAGATATAACCATTCAATAATCCCTATTTTACATTGTTAAACATATGTTTTTCAGAGATAGTTTAAAATATTTATGTTTTTGCGAAGATAGATATTAAAAATAAGCTTGTTAAAGGCTCTACATGTAACTTATGGTTTACTGGTATAAAAAGGCAAGGAATTTACTGAAATAAAAGGCATTCTGTAATAAAAATAAAAGTTGAAAGGTGGTAAATAAAAATCTGGAGCAAGTGATTTTTATGACAATAAGTGAAATATTATTATAGACCTTATATTGTTGATTATAAATATATTTATGACTGTTGGTGAAATAATGCATATAATTAGGTTTACATGTATTTGACAAACATTTACGAAACTCTTACTAGACACAAGGATCTAAAGACCTAGTTTCTACTCTCACAGAGTGTAGGGGAAACAGGCACACAGCATTTATAAGAGGAAGATATGGAATGTGCAGTTGCACAACAGAAGAAAATCCACACCTTTCTAGGATCAGTCAGTTAAGACCAGAATTGAAAGATGAGTAAGAGTTTGCCAAGCAGATAAATTTGGAAAAGGGAGGAGAGTCATAGAGACATTAGAGAGTTTGGGGAAATACAATGATGTTGTACAATGTAGTACAACTGGAGCATAAAGAAAATAAGAGAATAAGTAATTAAAAAGAAAAGACGTAGTAGTTAGTACTCACCTTTCACTTTTCCCACCATAAAGGAGGTAAGAGGTTTTCCAAGGAGAAAGAAAAAATGGTGCTCTATTACAGACTTCAGGTAATAGTTCTCTGGTTTTCAACAGGGGCAAATGCTGTATATATTAAGAGGGAGATGTAGATAGTATCTCTTATTTGGGTAAACTCTCCTATTGTTGATCATTATGCCCCTTTTTCTGCTTGTGGTGACCCATAGCTTATAAATACTCCTGAATGTCTTGTAACTCCTGAGGGTGATGGTGTGGGTAGACAGCAAGGACGTTAGAAAGTAGAATGCATAGAGTGGTTTAATAGAGTGACTTTTTATAGACTTATTGTATAGCGACAATGTTATGTTGGACTCTGGAGCAGCAGCAATATGCAATTTGAACCATCAATCTGTGACTTACGAGAAATCAGCAAGTGGATCTGGACGTGGATGTGTTTTTCGAAGCCAGGATATAAATTTGGGACTACTGTCTGAAGAAGAGTGGTAGCAACAGACATTATGTTGGATTTGCACCGACCAGAGTTTAGTATTTTGCAGACTTCCCAGATAATGTTGTAACAGAGCCAATGCTTTTAGGTGTGAACTTTCTTCATCTGCATATACAGCCAGGTACTTGGTGGATTGACGCATGTGATGGAGTGGTCCTTTCTACATCCCTTGCCTTCTTGGTGGCTCTGAGTCCAGGCCAAGTGTTGTGGTAGGAGGCAGGCCTGGGCCCCATGCCAGCTTATTTTAGTCATCTCTAGTTGGGATTGGCTGGCTGCAACATTTCTTATGCCAAAAGATCTCTTAGAGAAGATTAACCTCTAACTATACCCCCTATATTTGCTTGCATGATGCTGTAGCTGCTTTGCAGTTTTGACAGACCAAAATTAGTGTTAAACATAACCATAGCTTAGAGTGGACTGAGCTTCCAGATTTCGTTAAGTCATTCCATTCTTTATATGAATCTATGTTGATATGAGTCATGCCAATTCCTCAAGGTAGTGACTTCATGCCGGTAGCTTTAATTACCAGAGATATTCCTTCCCATCAAACATCAAATCTTGAAATGCTTATCGTTTTTGCCCCCAAGAGTTATAAGGATTGCATTCTATTTGGTAACTATAATTTCTTTATTTATACTTAAATATATATTTCAATTTATTTAGAACTTGTTATCAATCCTTTCACACCAGACTTCTTCTCTCATGCATTCTCTATTGTAACTCATCTATTGTTGGCTAGGTTACATCTTTAGGAATCTCTTTAGGAAGAGTAGTATATCAGGGCCTTATTTCCTGATTTTATGCATATTTGAGAATGTCTTTCAATTGCCTTTAAAAGCGAATAACTTGGCTAGGTACAAAATTCTTGGGTCATATCTAGAACAGATCTACCTGTATTTGGCATTTAGGGATGTGATAATAATCATAATTGTAGTAGACAGTCATTAAGTACTTGCTATATACCAGACTATTCTAAGCTCTTACATGAGCTCATTTAGTCCTTAAATGTGGCCCAGGATACTAACATTATCTTCCTTTCACTTGCCATAGGTCACCCAGCTAATAAGTAGTGAGGTTGAATTTCGAACTTAAGCAGTATTGCTCCGAAGTTCATACCCTTAACTTCCTATACAACCTCTTGGGTTAATTAAGCTAAAATGTCTAGTTGTGTGACCTTAAGCACATTACTTAACTTATCTGTGCCTCAGTTAATTTTATAAAATGGGAGTAATAATACCTCCCAAGGTTGCTGTGATGATTAAATGAGTTAATATATGCAAATAGCTTGTAACAGTGCCTAGCACATAGTAAGTGCTTAGTAATTGTTGTTGTTGTTGTTATTATTATCTTACAGATTGTAGGTTTCATATATGAGCTTTGAACAAACAATCTGACTTCAGTTACTGCTCTTCAGCACTGCAGTATCAGCAGTTAAGATGGAATTTCAATTAAGTGGGGAAAAGGGATTATTCAAAAAACAGTGTTGGGACATACTCAATAAACACTCAATAAATATTTGTTGAATTAATGAGGATTTTGTAAAAGTGTATATATATTTACTTAACAAATGTTAACAAATAGATGTTAAATACCTTCTAGGTCTGTATAGACAGACTGGAAGAAAACACGAAAATGAAAACAGTTGCATGATAATGGGATTGTAGATTATTTTCTGTTTTGAATTTCCTTAATTTGTTACAAAATTTCTCTGATGATACAATTTATGAAATGAACGATTTGACCAGATAATCACTGAATTCTTTTTCATATATTTTAAGTTTGAGGTACCTACAGAGAGGTAGTTGGAAGGTCAGAGCTCAGAATGAGATTTTGGATCCATGCAGAGATGATGAGACTCCCCACCTAGTGTGTACAGTGGAATACAACGTATAAGGAATAGGCAAAGGAAGAGGGATCGGCAGTGGGAACTTAAACTGAACTGTTGGAAAGAAGATGAAAAGTCAGAAGAGACATGCTTCAAATAAAATGGGGGACAGGTGTGGAGAGAAATCACCCACGGCAAATTGTACAGAAAGTCAAGGAAGAATTCACTGTATTTAGGAATGAAGAAAGCTTTGACAACGTTACTCCACTTTATAAGAACAGTGAACATATAAGCCAAATTACAGTATGCTGAGGAGTAAAGGAAATTGAATAAAGACTGCAAATATAGATGACTTTTTCAGCAACTTAGATGACAAAGAAAGGGATGAAGTCAAGGAGACTTTAGAGTGAGACAGTTTTTTTTTTCCTTGATGCTGGAATTTTTGAAATGGAAAAACTTGAGGAGAAAGGAAGACATCATTGGAGGGGGAGAGAATAAAGATTTTAGGAGAGAAAGGGGGAAATGGATGGTGAAGATTTGAAAGCAGGTAGGAAGGAATGGTTTCAGGAACAGACTGAGTGCCCTCTAATGGGGACTCTTTCTCTGAAACACTGAAAGGGGTGCTGTTGTAAATCATTTAAGAAACAGAAATGAGAAAACTCAGCAGCATTGCAGCTGCTTATGGTTCAGGATTTTTTTCTGGATATTCATGACAGAGGAGCAGAGAGTAGAACAGCCTCCCTTCAAACAACAATTACATCTCTGACACTGTTTAAGTTTGTTCTCTGGATAGCATGGAAAATCTTGCTTTCTATTGTCTGTTCTCTCTTCTTGTGAGAAATCAGTGTAGAGTCTAGATAAATGATGATAGATCAATAGGTAAATAGATAGATAAACTTACACACACTTTTACTTCCACACTCACTCCTGCAGCCTGCAAATATAACTTATGGAAAAAAATTAAACCATAGTTAGATCGGAAAGTAGCATGCAGTACATTCTGCTCATCTAGTGGGCATGGATGTGAAGCTTCATAACTGCCCTTTAGTAGGAGGAAAGCTCAATGCCCAGGACTCCTAAACAAGAGAATTAACACTAGTATGTGAGAGTACATGAATATAAGTTTGTGGAGAAATACATTTTTAAGAAAAGTCTGTCTGTTCTTATCCAAAAATGCCCCAGGTCAAGAACCATTTTGTTATTAGCTATCTCATAGACATGGCCTTTTTGCCATTCGCCATTGGAGCATAACCTTTTCCCTGCTCAGTTAAGCACACATTTAAGGTACCTCTGTGTTCCTGTACTACAAACTTTGGCCAAAAGAGTGGATCTGATTTTAATGTCGACTAATATAAAATACTATAGGAAAATTCCATAATTTTTAAAATTATTTTTTATTTTTAAGTATGCTGATGATGTTAAAAGTCTCACAGTCTGTTTCATAGGAATTTATTGGAAAATAAGAAGTGCCAAAGCAGTAAATTTTCTAGTTAATAAATATTTACATGTTTAAGCTGAAAAATTTTTTTCATTTTTGTTTAATCTAAGTAAGTTAGATTGCTCCATGCCTTATTAAATATAACATATTTTTGGTTTAAATAATCATCATTATTGAATATTAAGTTCTTATTCCAGACTTTTTGAAGGGTATAAGTGGTTTCCCCTACACAAAATGACCCCAGGATCACGTTTTACCCTTATTTTTTTGGAATTCTTCTGTCCTCTTAATTGAATTCTTCTCATTGTTTTAAATTTTTCTTCCTTTGTCATTATTTCTATTATCCTGTTTTCTAATTTGTAGCCAAAATAAACCAGACAATAAAGTCAGTACAGTTAATGACATTTTTTTTACATGCTCTTCAAATTCATGAGATCCTTTAAGAGTGAGCTAGCTCCAGGATTTTAAGAATTAAACACATATGTTTTATAAAAAGCCTATTACAGAGACTTCTTTAATTGTCTGTATCTGTTTTCTTGAAGGTTTATATGTCAAAAAGAAAAGATTTTACTAGAACTTGCCTATCTTAACACACTAATGCTTATCAGCCACATATAGCTAATCTTTAAATAACAATGATCTAAGAGCATTCTGATGCTGATGCCATTAGTAAGATGCACAGAAATTTTTTACAAAATATTTTTAAAAGAGTCCTAGAATTGGTTTCTAAGCTGTATTTCCCCTCATTTAGGCTCCTGAAGGCATGGGTAAAGTATTGAGCAAGTTTGGAGCATTACCAGCATTCAGCTATGCAAGCAAGAGGCTGGCTGAGACAGTCATGCACTTGCTAATGTGCACCTCTCCTCTTTTTCAGTTGTCACTGCATAAACTTTCCAGTGGTCTTTAGATATTATAAAAATAATTTTTACTTTTTTGTTTTTTAGGGCAGCATAACTACTTATGTGCTGGAAGAAACGACTGCATTGTTGATAAAATCCGCAGAAAAAACTGCCCAGCATGTCGCCTTAGAAAGTGCTGTCAGGCTGGCATGGTTCTTGGAGGTAATGATGATGTTTTCATCAATAACATACTGTCTGATATTTACATTATAAGACGGTGGGTCAGAAAATCCTAGTTTTCTTATTTCTGTCTTGATTATTGGTGTCTGGATGAAGCAATCAATACCATCTCATTAATGCTGTGGATTTCCAGCATGTTGAAGTTTGTTATAGAGAAGTAGTAAACCTCCATTTGTCTATATTGCCTATAAGAAGATGTTATGGGATGTTCACCAACCTCTCATTAAGTGACATGGTTGGAGTTTAGGCTCTGCTACTCACTGCCTTTGCAGTCTTGAGTAAGTCACCAACCCTTTCTGAGCATCAGTCTCTTTGTCTATAAAATGAGAACAATGAAGTCCCTTCCAGCTCAAAAACTGACTCCATGAATCGGTTAAGTACATTAATCTCCATCCCTTCCTCTCTCTATCAACCCCTCCCTTTCTATTTCCCTCCCCCATTCTCTTTAAGTAACTAGATATTGCACACTCACACTTACCGGGTACTATTTTAAGTTCTGGCAGTGTTAGAAGCAAACAAAATGGACCAAATCCCTGTCTTCATGGAGCTTACACTCTGGGGGGAGGAGCAATAAATATATACGTCAAATGATGATAAGTGCTGTGGAATGTATTAAGCAGGGTCAGTTAATGGGGAGTATCAGGGAGGAGAATCACTCCTGAACCCTTTACTCTGATTAATATTTTCATTTTATTTAGTCATTTCCTAAAGCAATAATGTTTCTGAAATCCTGAGTTGGATGTTGTAGTTATAATTATCCTAACACAGGTTTAAAAAATTCATAACTATTTAAATATATATTCAGTATACCACCTAACACAGATCATGTACCGTAAATGGTATGTGTTACCTTCTGAGAAGGAGTGCATGAGACCAATATGTTTTGAATGCCCACTGTGTTAAGCACCCTGCTTAGTTCTGTCTTTGCTGCCTGTGAACACAATACAGTCTAATCAGTAATAAAATAATTATCAAACAAAACAGTAGGTGATTTAAGAGAAGTTCTAAACATTACTATGCAAGTAGAGCAAAAGAATGAATTAATTCTATCTGAGGGAGTTGGCAAAAGCTTCAGAGAGGAGGCTTTCAAAGAGTGAATAGAAACTTTATAAGTGGAAAAGGAGAAAGGTATTTACAATGAAAAACAATGCATTCCAGTGATGATTTTTCTGGAAAGTCAACTGTTAACTGGGAACAGCAAGAAATGAAGCTTGAAAGCTATCTTGGGCTAGCTGGGATCTGGAGTTTGAACTCTATTCTGTATGCAGTGGAACCAGTGATCTTTCTAATAAACCATCTGTGGACCATCCATGGGATAAAGCCCAGATTTCTAAATGCAGCACATGGGCCCTTTCATCACCTAGCAACTGCTCTCTCTTTTTCTAAGCCCTACTCCCACCAATCCTTGGGGAACCCGACACTCCAGTCACCAACTTTCACCGGTCTTTGCACACATTTGACTTTTTCCTGCACCATTCTCCTTTCACTCCTTGTGAACTGTTACATATCCTTCATATTAAGTTCAAGTGTCACGATTTTTGTGAAATCTTCCCATCACCCCACTCAGTGCAGGGGCAGGGGTTTTGTGGGGACACTGTTCAAAGTAGTGCTTTTCATATCTGGGGAGGTTGAAAGCCCTTGAGCCAGCCTGGATTGGACCTTGCCCTGATTGTACTTACTTCAGCATTCCTACCCTTGCAATGCAAGGTTGACCGAAGTGGAAGTCATGAGACCCAGCCACCCTACCCCAGCCCACATGAGGCACCAAGAATTCACTCTCTTCCCATAGCTTCTTGTATACCCTCGTTATAGTACTCACCTCATTGCTTTATAACTGTTTACTGGTATCCCATTCAAGGATTTTCTCCTAATCCAAGATTGTGTTGTTTGCAAGCAGGAATTTCATTTTGGTGTTTTACCACCAAAGTCCTTGTTTAAGAAGTGCTCACTAAAGATTTGTGATTATTATTTTGAAGTCATTTGAAGTACAGGTCTCTATACATTCTTGAACATGAAGTCCAACTGTAGTCATTTCCAGGACACAAGAAAGAGTGTTTGGAAGAGGCAAAGGGGATATGGTCTAATGTAGTGTTTTTCACTTTGAGGAAGGGTGCTAGCCCTTGAAGCAGTCTTCCATTCTGTGATTGCATTTATTTTAATGGTCTTACTATTATAATGGAAAAGTGATTTAAGATGGACCAAAGTAAAAATGATGAGACACCCAGCCACTGAGAAACTTGGGTTTGTTCAGAAGAGAAACTTGGGTTCTAGCCATCAACAAGACAGATGCTCAGTAAGAAATAGAGTAACAAGGAGAAGAGAACTTCAGAGAAGACTCAGAACTGGGATGAAAGGGGAGGATGTCCATTCCAGGGACATAGTCTAAAGTAGCATCAGAGCAGGGTCAGCAGGAAGACCACAGAGCTGTTGTAATTGACTTCAGCCCCAGCCTCAGAGATTAGAAAGAGAAATAGGCAGAAATATGAGCATATTGTCCTTAATTTTCTTGTGTTCCCATCACGTTCGCAAGGTTCTCTTACCATCCTGTGTCTCAGTTCTCCTGAAATCTTATGGATTTTTCTCCCCTTGCATAATTTATTTCAATCAGTAAACTACCTTTTATTGCTGGTGACCATAAAATTTATCATTCAAATCAGGATACAGCTGAGAATAAAATGGAGCATAGGAATAATTAAACTGGTATAACAGATGTAAACTGACACTGTCCCAGGCTATCTGGACCACAGGGCAAGTCCCCCATTTTTCCAATTAGAAGATGCAGATGTGTCCTGACCAAAATGAATACGTAAACTTCTGGGAATGTAGCTGAAATAATCAAGTGTTTACTTATATAATATTTCATTTATTATTCTAGTTAAACACAAATATTTAAATTACATACAAAAATCTATTGATTTAGAGGTATTGCTTTTCTACTCTCACATTTTATAAACAATTTTATTCCAACTAATTTCACAAACCTTTGGCAGCAGGACCTTTGCTCCAGTAGAGCCATTTTTCAAGTCAGCTAATCATTTTCCAGAGTTCATCAGCATTTTATCTAAAATGTTTGATATGTAGCACTTCTTGAATTCATATACAGTAATAATAATATAATTGGAAATCTATCCTAAGACAAAAATACCTATTCATATAACAGTTTTAATGATTGTCCTGTAAGAGATTTTTTTTAGTGATTCCCCATAAAATAAACACTTGCTGTATTATTTAATTGTGGAATATATCAAGCCTACCAAAATATTAAATGAATAAACACCTATGTGTCCATCACTCAGTTTTTAATATCAGATCATTTTTCATATTTTCTTCATTTTTGTTGTATTTTATAAAGAATAAGACATTACAGTCATTTAGAAACTTCTGAATTGTCCTTCCCTAAACCCATTAAGTTCATTTCTTATTCACAGATAACCAATATGCTGAATTATTGCTCAACGTGTTCATACTCATAATTCTTGTATATGAATTCTTGAGTAATGCAGTACAGTATTGAATATTTCTAAACTTTATATACATGGCATTACACTGTATATGTACTTCTTCAATTTGCTTTTTCACTCCATGTTGTGTTTTTGAGATTTGTTCATATTTGTACATGTAGCTAGGGTTACATTTTAACTTCTCTATGATACTTCATTTTACAAACATTCCATGGTGCTTTTCACTTTCTTCTGTTAATGGATATTTATTTCTAATTTTTCATAATTATAAAATATGCATCAATAAACATTCTTGTACCTGTATCTTTATGCATATATTTGAGAAGTTCTCTAGGCTGTATATCTAGAAAGGAATTAAGTCTGGTTCACTAAGATATTATGTACCTTCAAACTTACTAAATGTTACCTAGTCACCAAATTACCCTCTAGAGTCTTTGCTTCCATCAATGTTTGAGAGTTCTTGTTATTATGCATCCTTACCTGTACTTGGTATTTTCAGACTTTAAAATTTTTCTAATTCGATGGTCTTAAAATTGGTATCCAATTTCAGTTTAATTTTTGTGTCCTGGATTAGTGGTGAAGGCAAATATTGCTATCTTTATTGGCCATTTATATTTCCTGTTCCATGAATTAGCTGTTCATATTTATTGGCCATTTTACAACTGGATTGTCTTTTTTCTTATTGATCCATACAACTTACCTCTATACTCTCTACTAGTCCTTTGCAATCTACATCTTAAGTTTTTGCCTTATTTATGATGTCTTTTTTCTAATTTTTATATAATCACGTGTCAGTATTCTCCCTTTATATCTCTTAACCCTGAAATCGTACAGATAATCTACTAAAAATCATCTAAAATCTTATAAGTCTGTTTTTCACACTCATGTCCTTAACCTACCTACAAGTATCTTCTTAGGTAGGGAGGCAAGAATAAAACCTTATTTTCTATATGGATAACCAGTTGCCAGAGCACAATTATTGACACATGGTCTTCAATATGTTTTTGATAGTGTACTCCTGTAGAAGTAAAAATGTTCTCAGCCTTCACCCCCAACTCAGGTCTATTTATAAGTAAATTATACATATGTGCTACTATCAAATTATATTATATATTAGTGGTGCTTAATTTCTTTTTATTTCCTTACTAAAAATATAAAAAATAATTGTAATATTTTTCTGACAGTACTCCAATTACAAATTCCACTGGAATTTTTAATCCATTTCCGTTATATATCTAATTTCCGTATGTCTTTGCTTTTCTTCCTAGCTTCTCTGTTCTGTTCCATTGTATATACCTGCACCACTACCACACACTCTGAAATATTACAGGTATCAAGCTACATATTGATACCTGGTAGAATAAGTCTCCTTAAGTTACACTTCTTCCAAATTGTTGGCTTTTTTTGGCCCTCTAAATTGGTCTTTTAAAGTGATGCTTAAAAGGTTTATTCATAATGGTATCTAACACTTAAAACCATGAGTTCTTACCCCTGGGAATTAGCTATATATCAAAATTCTTTGCCTCTTTTTTTTCCATCAGATAACCTTTACAATCCTGTGGTCAGCATCACACACTGAGAAATAGCATAGTGGTGCATTTAATTATTTCATAAGTAGGTTTGCACAGAGGTTTATTAGAAAGCAGCTGGCAGCACACCCTGATATGTTGCAGTCCAGATGTTGTTCTTCCTGGGATAGTCAGTGGTAAGAGTTTGGAAGTCAGTAACCCAACTCATGGAAACCAGGAAGAAGGTAGTCAATTTATTGGATTAGATCCTAATTGCTAGTCCTGTAATAAGTTTCTGGAGTAAGGGGGAGTGTACTTGTGGTCTACTGAGAATTACAACTTATTTTAAAAGACGTAAGAGTTGCTTAAGGTTCAATTCTTCAATAATTAGAAGAGTTTCACTGAAGTAATAATTGCCTATACACTACTGAAAGTAGAGCCCATGTTCTCTTCCTCCCTTGTTTCCTTCCATCTTTCCTTCTTTTTTCTTTCCTTCTTCATGTTTGTCACTTTTCTTAGGTTTCTCATTTCTAATAGAGTCCATTTGAATAACAAAAGATGAAACAGAAGAGAACATTGACTATTGTAAATAATGCTGCAATGAACATAGGAGTGCATATGTCTTTTTGAGTAAGTATTTTTATTTTCTTCAGGTAAATACCCAGAAGTGGCATTGCTGGATAATATGGTAGTTCTACTTTAATTTATTTGAACACCTTCATACTGTTTTCCACAGTGGCTGCACCAATTTACATTCCCACCAACAGTGCATGAAGGTTCCCTTTTCTCCATATCCTTACCAACACTTGTTATTTCTTGTCTTTTTGATGATAGCCGTCCTGACAGGTGCGAGGAGATATCTCATTGCGGTTTTGATTTTCATTTCCCTGATATTAGTGATGTTGAGCACCTTTTCATGGCCATCTGTATGTCTTCTTTGGAAAAATGCCTATTCAGATCCTCTACCTATTTTTTAATTGGATACATGATTTGCAAATATTTTCTCCCATTCAGGTAGTTGCCTTTTCATTGCAACATTATTTACAATAGCTACAACATGGAAACAACCTAAAGTGTCCACTGGTGGGTGAATGGATAAAGAATATGTGGTGTATATTATATATATACAATGGAACATTATTCAACAATAAAAAAGTGGAATCTTACCATTTTTGGCAACATGGATGGGATGGGACTTAAGGGCATTATTCTAAGTGAAATAAGTCAGACAGAGAAAAACAAATACTGTATAATCTCACTTATATGTGGACCCTAAAAAAAAATGAGCTCAAAGGTACAGAGGACAAATTGTTTGATGCCAGAGGCAGGGGATGGGGGAGGGTGAAGTGAATGAAAATGGCCAAAAGGTACAAACTTCCAGTTATGAAATAAATAAGTTATGGATATGTAATGTACAGCTTGGTGACTATAGCTAATAATACTGTATTGTATATTTGAAAGATTCTAAGAGAATAGATCTTAAAAGTTCTCATCACAAAAAAAAATAGTTCCACAAATAATGAATCATCATGTGGTACATCTAAAACTAATGTAATGTTATATGTCTATTTTATCTCATTAAAAAAAGAGAGAGAACATTGAAAAACTTTTAAAAGAGTTAATAATCTTATGGTAGAATATCAGAGATCAGAAATATTAATGTTTTTGACATGTCATGACATAGATTTGCAGATCGTTCTTATTTGCTTCAGCAGCTATGTTCTGATTATGAGAAATATGTTTGAGTTATTTGGTTCTCTTAGTTGCGTATGATTCTTGTTTTTAATGACTCACTTCCCTTACCTTCACCAGGTCACAGTGAACTTTTGCATTTTGTTCATTGCTGTACAGTACTGAGTAGGAAAGATAGTTCACTCTAAAGGATGGTAATATATCTTCTAATTTAGGTGTTCTGCTTCTAACTTATTTCCTTTAGAAAACATTTTGTGTAATGACTCAGAAAAATGTTTTTCTGGAATGAATACAGCTCTGTATTTTGCATTTGTGGTAAAAATGCTAAACTATTATAAAATAATTAGCTCTTTCAAAACTAAGTAGCTTTCTACATAAAGCAGTGATTAAATGCATAGTTATATTTGCTGATTTTTTTTAAAGCTGGAGACTATTTTTATAGGTTTGTTTTTGTTTTGTTTTGTTTTGTTGGTAGAGAGTCTTATCCTCAAATTTTAAAAGGTTATGTTAGAAAGCAGTTTCTCTCTTACCTCCTCCTACACCTAGATTGACCTCATTCTCTGGGCAAAGATAATGACTTTCTGGGCTGCAGAGTACAGGTTGTGTGGTAAAGTTGGGTTTCTTTTCTTTTTCTTTTTCCTCCTCCTACACTTGAAGCCAACAAAGCCTCAATTTCTTTTCTGAAGAATTCCAAAATTCTTGAATTTGGGACACTTAACACCACCTTTTCTGGCAGTATAGGTGCCTACTCTCTGTCTTTAATTACTATAAAAAATGAAATCTGCCTTCTCTAATGAAGGAATTGCTGTGGGTGATGCCTGCCACCTATCTCTTTAGAACTCTCCTTGTCTTCCTCTTACAAGCACCTCCTTTTCCACCGAACTGCTCGTGTTTGCATCAGCACCCGCCAGAGACAGTATCTCTCACACTGCTCCCCCACTTTACTGCATTGAAACCTGCAGCTAAATAATGTATTTTGGTCACTGTCTGATTGTTCACCCTAAACGCCATCCCATACGCACTTGATAAGGATATTCCTTAGAGTATTTATTCTCACTTCTTTGCTTAAAGTTTTATGGGAGTTTTCAGAGACTACTTTTATGGCTGCCAGCCTGAACTGTTCAATTGTATCTATCAGTATCTACTATTCTCTAGACACAGAAAAAGTCAGGATTGAAGGGTACAAAGATTCCCTTCCATTTGCAGTCTGATTTGTTTGAAAGATGGAGGTGTTTACTCTTTTAAAAACAAGTCTAATATACTTATTGGCAAGTACCTATTTTAAATTTATAGCTCCTATTCTCTAGTATTTTTTGAAGTATTTTGATACGGGAACTAGAATTAGATTCTGAAAAAGGGAAAGCAAGCTAAGTCAGTGCTGTAAGGGGTTGTGAGAGCATAGTCCCAGTGAACTGATATCAGCAACATCATCCTTTTGCTAATCCAAAGTAACAACATGTATCTAGACATAACCTAATGTTGGGATAGTTGCCTGTAAATTCACCCTAACTACAGTGATGCTTATTATGATTCTCATAATGTCAAAGGATTTGCACTATTACTTAATTGTCTGCTGAGCTTTACCCTCTATTTCCCCATTTGATTCTCAGAAATCTTTCTGGCTGCCATAAAACTTACACTTCAGTATCCAACATAATATTCTTCTTTTGCTTCTCTGCAACAGGTCCAGCATTATCTCATGAGCACTTTATGTCTCCATTCAATAGAAAACATTTTTGCCAGAAATAAAAAAAACAGCAGAAAGAGAGGCCATGGCAAAGTAAACAGCACTCATTTCAGAACATGATCTAGAAATAATACTCATTATTATTTTATTCAGTCTAATAGATTTACATACATGTTTAACTATTTGCTCGATTTTTTTTCCTAGCTCAGTGCTTCATTCAGTTTCTCTATTTTTGAAATAAACTTTATTTCTTCTGTGGGAATTTGTTAAAGTCATTTTTTCCACAGAAAATATCTTTATTTCAGTTTTATTTTTGAGTAATAATTTTGCTGGTTATAAAATTTGGGGTTGACTTTTTTTTCCCTCTACACCTTAACAATGTCAGTCTACTGTCTTCCAGCTTGTATCATTTTTCCGAGAATTCTCCTGTATATCTAATATTTGTTTCTTTGAGGTAATATTTTCTCTGTATTTGTAGAAAATGTTTTTTACACTTGGTTCTTCAATTTCATTGTAACATAACTAGTTATAAATTTAGTTTTATTTGTTCTACTTGGAAATCATTGCGATTTCTAAATCTGAGAATTAATGTCTTTTATAAATTCTGAGAGCATCAAAACCATCCCAGTATTCTTCAAATATTGCTTCCCTCCTCATTGCCTCTTCCTCCCTCCAGACCACCTGTTAGACATATATTAGACTAGCGCATTTATCTTCCATATCTCTTTATCCTTTCTAACATTTCCTGTATCATTATCTTTTTATGCTATATTCTGTGTAATTTTCATCAGTTCTGTCTTCCAGTTCACCATTCTTTCATTTTAGTGATGGTAGTTTTTTTAAACATTCTACTTGGTTCTTTTATAAATTTATCTATTTCTTTTTACTAGCTTTTCCATTTCTTGTGTTTTCATCCCTTATCATATATCTTTAATAATTATAAAATACCTATTGCAAATATTTGTATTCAATAATTTCAAGGTCTCATAACTCATGATCTGGTTATGCCATTCTGGTGTGGTGGTTTAAAAATATCTCTGATCATTTATAGGGTTTCCCAATGATTCTGGTGTAAATACTCACCTATGGTAAATTTCAGGCTGCCAATGGTTTAAACAACTGACTCTCAAAATTCCTGAACACTTAACAATAAGTTTTCACAAGCCAGTATGAGTCAAATCCAGAACACTATTCATTCTTTCTGCTACTTCTCACTCATTGTGTCCTTTGTGATTTTAATGTGGTTATAAACTCATGTTTGGCAGAGTTTAATTTTTTGTAAAAGCCTGTGTGGCCTTAATTGAGGGAGTTTCTCTCCAGAGAGAATTTTCATTTTTTTTTTTTTTTTCACACTCGAAGACAAATTTTATTTGGGAAGAGTTTCTAATTGTTAAAGCTGCAAGCAAGTTCCCTTCACAAGTATAGTTCTACAGACCTAGTAGTTTCAGAGATCCCAGTGTTCAAAGGTACACCTCAAAATTAATAACAAAAACACACCCACGGCGAAAGGAAAGAGCTGTTAAACGGGTTTGGAATGTACAGCCATGGATTTCAGCTGTTCTCAGAAACAGGCCCACCACTTCCTTGGGAACCAGGCGGGATGGAAGCAATGCCCGCAGAAGGACATGTCTTTAAACATGTTAGCTACTTGGGCAAGGTTACCCACTCCTTAGAAAACACACTAAGCAGCAAGTCTCAGCTGGTGGGGTACATGGCACAGGCCCAGTTCACGGGGTGCTTATGGGATCCCAGGGTCGGCAGCTGTTGGGAGTGGCACACGAAGTAAAAGCCATGATAGAAGGGGGAGTGCTGAAGGGCAGGGAGTCTCTCTCAGACCCACCCGGCCTCTAATTTGCTACAGCAGAGGCCGTGTTCTGCAGTATCTTCGGGAAAACATTTGCCACAGTTAAAAAACAAAAACAAAACCCGCTCATATTATTCCCCAGGAAGTCCGTGTCTGCAAAGAAAAGGGGACTTGGTCAGGGTTCCCACAGGGGACTCCGCCTCCCGTCCACTTCTGTTTCCACGTGATACAAGACGTCAGCCAGAGTGTGTTCCACCACAGCGCCCCAGCCCATGTCACTCATAGGGCAGTACATGAGGTCCTTTGGAGGATACTTGAAGCATGGTCCAAAGTTAATGGAGACCGTGCAGCTCTTGTACAGCGAGATGGCCGGAAAGTAAACCCCCTCAAAAATATCTTTGTAAGCCACACCTTGATTGACACCATTTTTATAAAAAATTATATCGCTATGGGGAGTCTGCTTTAGGCTCTTCTCTGCTTTATCCACAGTCTTTCTCTTCAAAATACAAATAACTCTTGAACTTTATCAAAGCCTTATCTTTATAGGTATCGGGCAGTGACTTGGCTGTCTCTGTGTCTTCAGGAAGACTGATATAAAACCCCAGGACATCTCCCTGTCCATAGCCAGAAGAGTAGTGCTTGCCAATGGACTGGTGGAATTTGGTCCCCTTTTTTGCTCCGCCAAGAATAGCTAAATTTATCATAACCTAAGGGAGCTTGAAGGTTACCTAACAGCTGGGACCAGCCCAGCCTGGCAGCGGTGTCTGGCGGCATCTCATCCACCGTGATTTCAAAGTACCAGGCACCTTTCCGAACCCCATGAGAAGCCCGAACCATAGAGTAGCCCTTCTCTCCGACCACAGTCAGCCGGTCATCGGAGATCTTTAACTGGGGAGCTCGATCATGTAGGGCTAACAAAACCCGTTCATACAAGCAGGCTCTGTAGAGGTCTCCAGGAATCGGTTTTCCTGCCCAGCAGTCGAGTTCGAGCTTCTCAGGGTCAGGGGCGTGGGGATCGGGCTCAGCTAGAATATACCCATAGCCATCTTTGTTAAATGGGTGTTCCAAGGGGTAGCCATGAGGGGGAAGGCGCTGAGCAGAAAACAAAGGGTCACTCCGGGCCTTCTTGGTGGTCCCTGTGGCCCCGCCATCCTGCTGTTTGCGCTTAGCTCCTCTTCCTTTTCCACTGCTTCCCGCTGCAATTCCCCCATTTAGATTCCCACTGGTAGACACAGCACTGCTTTGTTTTTGGTTGTCATAAGCAGGACCAATGTTACTAAGATCCTGATCCAGAAGGCCAAATTTGGGGTAATCTTCTTCTGGGTCCTTACTCCCAGGATCGGGGTGTTCCTTTACTAAGAATACATCTCTTTCCTTACTCATCGTTTTAACAATGTTATTTGGCCAGGTCATTTTCCCAGGTCTCTGTCTGGTCGTCATGCACTCCCAATATTTATCAATAAATGGTATGATATCCTTATCTTTGGAGAACATGGTTTTCGGATGTTCATCCTGTATTCGGGACTGCCAGGTTAGGTTGGCCAAAGCACTAAGGCACATTTCTTTCAAGTTTGCTTGCTTCCGGAGGAAGTAGGTATTCCCACTATGATGGCATACATTGCAGTGGAAACTGTAGTTGGTCATGAAAGGTAGACAGGATGAGGTATCTATGCCAAAGGTGTCTGCTGTGAACCATTTGGTACATATTCCACACTGCAGCTCCACCTCTCCCAACTGGCGACCATTCTCTTCATCCACGGAGCCCGCCTGAGTATCCATCACCTCTGAAGTATCCCCAGCACCTTCTAGTGTATCCTTTCCATTAGAGGATTCTGTCTCCAAGCCACCACTTACATCAACTGAGTTTGCATCCCCGCTTTCGGCCTCTCCAGAGCCAGTCTCCGCGGCTGGAGCAGCAGACGTCCCCTCCCCGGCCGGAGCGGCTGCTACCGCTACTACCGGTTTCGTTTCCCCTTCTTCTGCCGGTGTTGCATTTGCAGCCACTGCCGGGCCGGGTCCTGCATTCACTCCCGGGCCAGGTACGGTTCCCGCCGCCGCCATCACTGCCGCCTCCTAGACTTCTCCGAGAATTTTCATTTTATTCTTCCAGTTACCGTAGGGATCTCATCAGCGAAGGACCACTTTTCATGTTCACTTTTTGCCTCTAGTATTCCCATACCTTGCAGGTAGAATAATTTCAAGCTGCATATCTGGGTTAGGGAAACCTATGATTAAAAATGATCAAAGGAGAATTTTTTCACATACTGAGCCAAGGATGAAACAGACATGCTTCCTTTTCATGTCCCTTTGTCAGTGGCTAAAGATATTCTTCATTTTGGACTCCTTGATGTTTTGCTGATTTTTTGAGGAGCTTAGATATGCATTTAAAATAATGTTGGTTATGTTTTATCCATCATTTTTAGGTGTTCTGGAGAATATTTATGTTATTTAATTTTCTACATTTCCAATAAGAGAAGTTTATATAAAATTTTATGCCAATTCTCATCAAATACATTAACTCCACCTTAAAATTTTTAATTTTATCAACAGTTAGAAAAGGATTTTCAAAACACCTCTAAGAGATAGTATAGCACTGTAACAAAGAGTAAGAGTATAGAGTCAGAACAAGTGGGGTTTGATTTTAACTTCCCCATTAATAGCTGCTGGACCTCAGGCACAGACATCTCTTTATACATCTTTATTTTCTTTTCTAGTATGACCACATAATGAGAGTTATTATGAGGGTACATAAAATGATACATCTAAAGCATACAGCACAGTGGCTGGCATATAAAGATTTCTTAGTGGTAGTTTAAAATATCCTTTATTCATAACATCATTTAATACAAATTCTATCATTGGCAGACTAAAGGTTTAACTAATGCAAAACAGATTCTTGTATCTTCTAAAAGTGTTTCATTATTTATTTGCAAGAAGCATTGAAAAATCAGTGCGGGTATCTTGGAATTGAAATTAATTTGCACAGTCATAGCTACTAGAGGTATTTAGTTAACATAATAGTTATTAAATAGTTATTGTATATACTTATGTTCTCAAACCATGTTTCCCATGGGAACATAATCTGAAAGAAATGGTATATGTTTTCACATGGGAGAAAAATTTTCTGAATGATTGAAAATATTCATTAATTGAAAATTTTTTGTTTTGGTTTTTTTCCTTTAGAGGAGAATGTTCTATTTATTTTGATTTTTAGAAGTGCTTTGATAAGCTGCTTGGGATAGGGCTGTGACCCCAGGAGCATGCTGGGTTACAAAAGATATTTGCTGATTTTATCCATCAAAGACAAAGAGGAGAATTTGTGTGGCTTAAGATGAAGAGAAGGAGGTAGGAAAAGTGAGGTGAAAAAGGGAGGTGAAAGTGAGATGCTTACTGTGTGTACTACTTCCCTTGGCCTCCCAAATCTTCATTAAAATCCTATTAAAGCATGGGAAATGTGTATATGGCCCTTCCTCCTCAAATCTGTGTATAATGTCTTTGTCTTTTTTTATTGAAGTGTAGTTGATTTACAATATCGTGTTAGTTTCAGGTGATATAGCAAAGTGATTCAGTTATATGTATTTTTTCAGATTATCTTCCATTATAGGTTATTACAAGATGATGAATATAGTTCCCTGTGCTACACAGTAAATCCTTGTTGCCTATTTATTTTATGTACAGTAGTTTGTGTCTGTTAATCTCATACTCCTAATTTATCCCTCTCTCCCTCTCTTTCCCCTTTGATAACCATAAGTTTGTTTTCTGTGCCTGTAAGTCTGTTTCTGTTTTGTATTTAGATTCATTTGTATTATTTTTTAGATTCCACATTTAAGTGATATCATATAATATTTGTCTTTCTCTGACATACTTCAATTAGTATGATATTCTCTAGGTCCATCCACATTGCTGCAAATGGCAATATTTCATTCTTTTTAGGGCTGAGTAGTATTCCATTGTGTATGTATATATATATATATATATATATATATATATATATATATATATATATATATATATATATATATATATATATATACCACATCTTCTTTACCCATTCATCTGTTGAAGGACATTTAGTCTGCTTCCATGTTTTGGCTGTTGTAAATAGTGCTGCTATGAACATTGGGGTGCATGGATTTTTTTCAAATTAGAGTTTTTATCTTCTGACAAGAGCTTAATATCCAGAATATACAAGCAGCTCATATAACTCAATAGCAAAAAAGAACAGTCCAATCAAAAAATGGGCAGAAGACCTAAATAGACATTTCTCCACAATGGCCAACAAGCACATAAAAAGATGCTCAACATTGCTAATTATTAGAGAAATGCACATCAGAGCCGCAAGGAGATATCACCTCCTACTGGTCAGAAGGCTATCATCAAAAAGTCTACAAATAATAAATACTGGAGAGTGTGTGGAGGAAAGAGAACCCTCTTACTCTGTTGGTTGGAATGTAAATTGGTACAGTCACTATGGAAAACGGTATGGAGGTTTTTTAAAAAACTTAAAGCCAAAAGGTGATCCATCAATCCCATTCCTGGGCATATAGTGCCATTGTCTGTAGGCTTCTAATTTAACTGAAAATAAGTCTGACACTCCAATTTATTGTCCTTTGTTGAGACCTGCTTCTTTTGCCTGAATGTGTTTCTTAATCCTTGATTTTCAGTAACTTCATCAAGATTTAGCTCTCGCTTAATCTATTAATGTTCTTGAAACAAAGTAAGCCCCTTTTGATCTGAAAATTCAAGTCTTCTTATATGTTAGCAAAGTATTCTCTTAATATTACTTTCAAATACTTTTTTCTGTTTCACGTCTTCTTTCTCTTTTTCATGGCCCCTAATAATAATCTGTATGTTGGCTCTCTGTTTTTTCTGTCGTCCACACCAATCTTCTTTTCTTTACTCACATTTTAATCCTTTTAAACTTCATTTGACAATTTTTCTCAAAATCTCAGTCCAAACTTCATGTCCATGGTTTAGTATTTACACTGGCAGTTCTCCTTTCTTATTCTTCTGATAAGGTTTTAAAATCTACAATGACTTTACTTTTTTAATTTTTTTTTTAACCTAAGTATAGTTGATGTACAATACTATGTAAGTTACAGGTGTACAGTGTAGTTATTCACAATTTTTAAAGCTTATACTCCATTTACAGTTAATATAAAAATTGGCTATATTACCCATGTTGTGCAATATTCTTATAGTTTTTTTTAATATCTTTATTGGAGTATAATAGCTTTACAGTGTTGTGTTATTTTCTGCTGTACAACAAAATGAATCAGCTATGTATACATATATCCCCATATACCCTCCCTCTTGAGCCTCCTTCCCACCCTCCCTATCCCACCCCTCTAGGTCATCATAAAGCATTGAGCTGATCTCCCTGTGCTATGCAGCAGCTTCCCACTAGCCATCCATTTTACATTTGACAGTGTACATATGTCAATGCTACTCTCTCACTTCGTGCCAGCTTCCCCTTCCCCCACTGTGTCCTCAAATCCATTCTTGACGTCTGTGTCTTTTTTATTTTTTATTTTTTTTTAATCAGTCATGAATTTTATACACATCAGTGTATACATGTCAATCCCAATCGCGCAATTCAGCACACCACCATCCCCACCCCACCGCGGGACGTCTGTGTCTTTATTCCTGCCCTGCCACTAGGTTCATCAGTACTGTTTTTTATAAATTGCATATATGTGTGTTAGCATACAGTATTTGTTTTTCTCTTTCTGACTTACTTCACTCTGTATGACATAGTCTATGTTCATCCACTGCATTACAAATAACTCAATTTTGTTTCTTTTTATGGCTGAGTAATATTCCATTGTATATATATGCCACATCTTCTTTATCCATTCCTCTGTCAATGGACATTTGGGTTGCTTCCAAGTTCTGGCTATTGTAAATAGTGCTGCAATGAACATTGTGGTACATGTCTCTTTTTGAATTGTGGTTTTCTCAGGGTGTATGCCCAGTAGTGGAATTGCTGGGTCATACAGTAGTTCTATTTTTAGTTTTTTAAGGAACCTCCATACTGTTCTCCATAGTGGCTGTATCAATTTACATTCCTACCAACAGTGCAAGAGGGTTCCCTTTTCTCCACACCCTCTCCAGCATTTATTGTTTCTAGATTTTTTGATGATGGCCATTCTGACCAGTGTGAGGAGATACCTCATTGTGGTTTTGACTTGCATTTCTCTAATCATTAGTGATGTTGAGCATCTTTTCATGTGTTTGTTGGCAATCTATATGTATTCTTTGGAGAAATGTCTGTTTATGTCTTCTGCCCATTTTTGGATTGGGTTGTTTGTTTTTTTGATATTCAGCTTCATGAGCTGCTTGTATATTTTGGTGATTAATCCTTTGTCAGTTGCTTCATTTACAAATGTTTTCTCCCATTCTGAGGGTTGTCTTTTTGTCTTGTTTATGGTTTCCTTTGCTGTGCAAAAGCTTTTGAGTTTCATAAGGTCCCATTTGTTTATTTTTGTTTTTATTTCCATTACTCTAAGAGGTGCATCAAAAAGGATCTTGCTGTGATTTATGTCATAGAGTATTCTGCCTATGTTTTCCTCTAAGGCTTTTATAGTGTCTGGCCTTACATTTAGGTCTTTAATCCATTTTGAGTTTGTTTTTGTGTATGGTGTTAGGAATTGTTCTAATTTCATTCTTGTACATGTAGCTGTCCAGTTTTCCCAGCACCACTTATTGAAGAGGCTGTCTTTTCTCCATTGTATATTCTTGCCTCCTTTATCAAAGATAAGGTCACCATATGTGTGTGGGTTTCTCTCTGGGCTTTCTATCCTGTTCCATTGATCTATATTTCTGTTTGTGTGCTAGTACCATACTGTTTTGATTACTGTAGCTTTGTAGTATAGTCTGAAGTCAGGGAGCCTGATTCCTCCAGCTCATTTTTCTTTCTCAAGGTTGCTTTGGCTATTCAAGGTTTTTTGTGTTTCCATACAAACTGTAAAATTTTTTGTTCTAGTTCTGTGAAAAATGCCACTGGTAGTTTGATAGGGATTGCATTGAATCTGTAGATTGCTTTGGGTAGTATAGTCATTTTCACAATGATGATTCTTCCAATCCAAGAACATGGTATATCTCTCCATCTGTTTGTATCATCTTTGATTTCTTTCATCAGTGTCTTACGGTTTTCCGCATACAAGTCTTTTCCTCCTTATGTAGGTTTATTCCTAGGTATTTTATTCTTTTTGTTGCAGTGGTAAATGGGAGTGTCTCCTTAATTTCTCTTTCAGATTGTTCATTGTTAGTGTGTAGGAATGCAAGAGATTTCTGTGCATTAATTTTATATCCTGCTACTTTACAAAATTCATTGATTAGCTCTAGTAGTTTTCTGGTGGCATCCTTAGAATTTTCTATGTATAGTGTCATGTCATCTGCAAACAGTGACAATTTTACTTCTTCTTTTCCAATTTACATTCCTTTTATTTCTTTTTCTGCTCTGATTGCCATAGCTAAAACTTCCAAAACTATGTTGAATGATAGTGGTGAGAGTGGGAACCCTTGTCTTTTTCCTGATCTTAGAGGAAATCGTTTCAGTTTTTCACCATTGAGAATGATGTTGGCTGTGGGTTTGTCATATATGGATTTTATTATGTTGAGATAGGTTCCCTCTATGCCCACTTTCTGGAGTGTTTTTATCATAAATCGATGTTGAATTTTGTCAAAAGCTTTCTCTGCATCTATTGAGATGATCATATGGTTTTTCTCCTTCAGTTTGTTAATATGGTGTATCACATTGATTTATTTTTGTATATTTGAAGAATCCTTGCATTCCTGTGATAAACCCCACTTGATCATGGTATATGATCCTTTTAATGTACTGTTGGATTCTGTTTGCTAGTATTTTGTTGAGGATTTTTGCATCTATGTTCATCAGTGATATTGGCCAGCAGTTTTCTTTGTTTGTGACAACTTTGTCTGGTTTTGGTATCAGGGCGATGGTGGCCTGGTGGAATGCATTTGGAGTATTCCTCCCTCTGCTATATTTTGGAAGCATTTGAGAAGGCAGGTGTTAGCTCTTCTGTAAATGTTTGCTAGAATTTGCCTGTGAAGCCATCTGGCCCTGGGCTTTTGTTTGTTGGAAGATTTTTTATCAGTTTCAATTTCAGTGCCTGTGATTGGTCTGTTCATATTATCTATTTCTTCCTGGTTCAGTCTTGGAAGGTTGTACTTTTCTAAGAATTTGTCCATTTCTTCCAGGTTGTCCATTTTATTGGCATACAATTGCTTGTAGTAGTCTGCCTGATCCTTTGTATTTCTGCCATGTCAGTTGTTACTTCTTCTTTTTCATTTCTAATTCTGTTGATTTGAGTCTTCTCCCTTTTTCTCCTGATGAGTCTGGCTAACGGTTTATCAATTTTGTTTATCTTCTGAAAGAATCAGCTTTTAGTTTTATTGATCTTTGCTATCATTTCCTTCATTTTTTTTTCATTTATTTCTGATCTGATCTTTATGATAGCTTTCCTTTTGCTAACTTTGGGTTTTTTTGTTCTTCTTTCTCTAATTGCTTTAGGTGTAAGGTTAGGTTGCTTATTTGAGATTTTTCTTGTTGCTTGAGGTAGGATTGTATTGCTATAAACTTCCCTCTTAGAACTGCTTTTGCTGCATCCTGTAGGATTTGGGTCATTGTATATTCATTGTCATTTGTTTCTAGGTATTTTTTGATTTCCTCTTTGATTTCTTCAGTGATCTCTTGGTTGTTTAGTAGTGTATATTTTAGCTGCCATGTGTTTGTTTTCTTTACTTTTTTTTCCTGTAATTGATATCTAGTCTCATAGCATTGTAGTCAGAAAAGATGCTTGATATGACTTCAATTTTCTTAAATTTACTGAGGCTTGATTTGTGACCCAAGATGTGATCTATCCTGGAGAATGTTCCATGTGCACTTGAGAAGAAAGTGTATTCTGTTGTTGTTGGATGGGATATCCTATAAATATCAGTTAGGTCCATCTGATCTAATGTGTCATTTAAAATTTTTTTTCCTTATTTATTTTCTGTTTGGGTGATCTGTCCATTGGTGTAAGTGGGGTGTTAAAGTCTCCTACTATTTTTGTGTTATTGTCAATTTCTACTTTTATGGCTGTTAGTATTTGCCTTATGTATTGAGGTTCTCCTATGTTGGGTGCAGAGATATTTACAATTGTTATACCTTCTTCTTGGATTGATTCCTTGATCATTATATAGTGTCCTTCCTTGTCTCTTGTAATAGTCTTTATTCTAAAGTCTATTTTCTCTGATATGAGTATTGCTCCTCCAGCTTTCTTTTGATTTCCATTTGCAGGGAATATCTTTTTCCATCCCCTCACTTTCAGTCTGTATGTGTTCCTAGGTCTGAAGTGTGTCTCTTGTAGACAGCATATATATGGCTCTTGTTTTTGTATGCATTCAGCCAGTCTATGTCTTTTGGTTGGGGCATTTAATCTGTCTACATTCAAGGTTATTATCGATATGTATGTTCCTATTACCATTTTCTTAATTGTTTTAGGTTTCTTTTTGTAGGTCTTTTCCTTCTCTTGTGTTTCCTGCCTAGAGAAGTTCCTTTAGCATTTGTTGTAAAGCTGGTTTGGTGGTGCTGAATTCTCTTAACTTTTGCTTGTCTCTAAAGCTTTTGATTTCTCTGTCGAATCTGAATGAGATCCTTGCTGGGTAGAGTAATCTTGGTTGTAGTTTTTTACCTTTCATCACTTTAAATATATCTTACCACTCCCTTCTTGCCTATAGAGTTTCTGCTTAAAGATCAGCTGTTAACGTTATGGGGATTCCCTTGTATGTTATTTGTTTCTTTGCCCTTGCTGCTTTTAATTTTTTTTTTCTTTCTGTTTAATTTTTGTTAGTTTGATTAATATCTTTCTTGGCATGTTTCTCCTTGGGTTTATCCTGTATGGGGCTCTCTGCTCTTACTGGACTTGATTGACTATTTCCTTTCCCATGTTGGGGAAGTTTTCGACTATCATTTCTTCAAATATTTTCTCAGACCCTTTCTTTTTTTCTTCTTCTTCTGGCACCCCTGTAAGTTGAACGTTGGTGCGCTTAATGTTGTCCCGGAGGTCTCTGATACTGTCCTCCATTCTTTTCATCCTTTTTTCTTTATTCTGCTCTGTGGCAGTTATTTCCACCATTCTATCTTCCAGCTCACTTATCCGTTCTTCTGCCTCAGTTATTCTGCTATTGATTCCTTCTAGAATATTTTTAATTTCAGTTATTGTGTTGTTCATTACTGTTTGCTCTTTAGTTCTTCTCGGTCCTTGTTAAATGTTTCTAGTATTTCCTCTATTCTATTATTGAGATTTTGGATCCTGTTTACTATCATTACTCTGAGTTCTTTTTCAGGTAGTTGGCCTATTTACTCTTCATTTATTTGGTCTTGTGGGTTTTTATCTTGCTGCTTTGCCTGCAGGACATTTCTCTGTCTTCTCATTTTGACTAATTTACAGCATTTGAGGTCTCCTTTCTTTAGGCTGCAGGGTTGTAGTTCTTCTTGCTTCTGTTCTCTGCCCCTGGTGGTGAGGTTTGTTCAGTGGCTTGTGTAGGCTTTCTGATGGAAGAGACTGGTGCCTGCATTCTGGTGGGTGTAGCTGAGTTTGTGCCCTCTGATAAGCAGGGCTGTGTCAGGTGGTATGTTTTGGGGTGTCTGTGAGCTTAGTATGACTTTAGGTAGTCTGTGTGCTGTTGGATGGGTTTGTGTTCCTGTCTTGTTTGTTGTTTCGTGTAAGGCATCCAGTGCTGGGAGCTGCTGGCAGTTGGGTGGAGCTCAACTGGATTCAGATAGAGGCCTCTGTGAGAGCTTTTGGAGATTAATCTTCCCTGGGGCTAGGAATTCTCTAGTGGCCCAGAGTCCTGGACTTGGTGCTCCCACCCCAGAACCTCAGGCCCGACTTCTGGTCAAGGAACCAAGACCCCAGAAGTCTCTCATCCCAGCAATAAAGGATTAAAAGGAAAGAAAAGACTAACAAAACCCCAGACAAATGGTAAAAAGTAAAATCAAGCAAACAAAAACAAGAGCAAGGAAATACACACGCACACAAAAGGAATAAAAACAGAACCAAATAAGTAGAAAGGCAAGAGAACAACCAGACAAACAAAAGAACCCAAGAATGAAATCAAACAGTTAAAAAGAAAACTGACAAAAACATAAAACCACAAAACAAAACCAAAGCAGAGTGCCCAGTGGAGAATGAAGCAAAGAAAGAAAATGGACAAAAATAATAAAAAATATAAAGAAAAACAGAAAAGAGTAAGGGGAAGGAAGACAGAACAACAGAAAAGCAACATAGAAATAGAAATTAAAATAATACAATAGAAAATATATTAAAGAAAAAGAAAAAAAATAAGCAAAACCCCAAAGAAATGGTAAAAACAAAATCAAACAAGCAAAAACAAAAACAAGGAAACACACACATAAGAGAAACAAAAACAGAACCAAATAAAACAGAAAGCAAGAGAACAACCAGACAAGTAGAAGAACTCAAAAACCAAATCAAACAATTACATTAAAACTAACAAAAACACATAACCTAAAAACAAACCAAAGCAAAGTGCCAACTGAAGAATAAAGCAAGGAAATAGAATAAGCCAATAAAAATGATTAAAGAAAAATAATAATAAAATAAATTAAAAAGGGAAAAAACACAGGACAACAGAAAAGCAAAGTAGAAATGGAAACATAAGAAAAATAAAAAATATATTAGAGAAAAAGAAGAAGAAAAAAATAAGGGAAAAGAACACAGAACAACAAAAAGCAAAGTAAATATAGAAATATATCAAAAAAATTAAAAATATGTTACAAAACAGAGAGGTCATAAAAGACTAAATAAAAAAGTACTAAAACAACAAACAAACAAATTTAAAGAAGAAAAAATCAAAGAAAGAAAAAAATCCAGAACCAACAACAGAATGAATCAAAACATAATAAAATTAATAGTAATAATTATGTTTCCCTGGGCTCTCCACTGTAAGTGTCCTTGCACACACTGTGAGCCACAGCCCACCTCTGCCTCCCCAAGAGGCCCTCCTCTGCCTCTGGGCTGGTCTCTGGACATGCTGTGGGCCCTGTGGATATCACTTAGACTCTGATCTGGCCCAATTCCTGTGTGTGCTTGCCCCCAAAGTCCACAGCTGCCAGAGCTAGACCGTTTTCATTTGTGGGAACACTCATTGTCTGCTCAGATATTCCATAGACGCAGGGTCTACCTATCTGATCACGAGGATTTAATCTGCAGCTTGTATAGCTGATGGAAAGATTTTCGATCTTCTTCCTTAGTCGCCCCATCCCTGGAGTTCAGCTTTGGTTTTATTCCCACCTCTGCATGTGGTCCACCCACAGGAGTCTGGTCCTGAGGCTGCCTTAGAGCTCTTGGGTCTGCCTCAGTGAGGACAGGGAGCAGTGGTGGTATGGTGCTTGGATCACGGGAGCCCCTGAGGCACCAAATGCGCAGGGAAGCCGGTGGCCACAGGCGCAGAAGGTATCACCCAAGTGAGGGCCTTTTCTAGTGCCTGGCATAAAGCATGTGAGGGCCAGCCCTGGCCATGCTTTTTTTTTTTTATTGCCTTGCAGCCAGCGCATGAGGGCCAGCTCTGAGGGGACTTTTTTTATTGCTCGGCAGCTGGCGCCAGCGTGTGGGGAGAGAGAAGTTACAATAGTCGTTCCTCCCCTTGCCTGTGACTCAGCAATAGCACCCTGCTTCCATGGCAGTCCGGTCTTCCTCCACAGACATTCCCTGCTGCGGATTTCCTCCCTCCCATCCCCTCAGTCCATCTCCCCACAGCCAACAGCAGTTCTTGCTCCAGGCCTGTTCTCTAATCCCCACACTCCAGCTCCCAGCCCCCTTGCACACCTGTGAACACACATCCCAGTCTGGGGCACGTAGGGCCATGGTACAGACCATCTGTATATTTCTCACTCTGTCCCATATGCCACAGATTGGCCGCTTCACCCTCTTCCAAAAGCTTCAAATGCTTCCCTTCTGTCCCAATCGATTTCCCCTTCAGAGAGGGGGTTTCCCAGAATTCGGGAATCTCTTCTCTGCTTCAGTTCCCCTGGCCCTGGGTGCAGGTCCCATCCTGCTTCCTCCCCCACTCCTTCTCCCTTCTTTTTTACATCCTACCCAGTTATGCAGGGATCTTTATAGTCCTTTCCAGTGTCCAAGGTCTTCTGCTAGTGTTCAACCGGTGTTCTGTGAGAACTGTTGCATCTATAGGTGTATTCTTGATGCATCCGTGGAGAGAGATGAACTCCATGTCCTACTCTTTTGCCATCTTGAATCTCTTATAGTTTATTTTATACATACTAGTTTGTACCTCTTAATCTCCTACCCCTATGTTGCTCCTCCACCCTTTCCTCTCCCTGCTGGTAACCAGTTTGTTCTCCATACCTGTGAGTCAGCTTCTTTTTTGTCATATTCACTAGTTTGTTGTATTTTTTAGATTCCACATATAAGTGATATCATATAGTATTTGTCTTTCTCTGACTTATTTCACTTAGCATGATACCCTCCAAGTCCATCCATGTTGCTGCAAATGGCAATATTTCATTTTTTATGGCTGAGTAATATTCCATTGTATATATATACCACATCTTTTTATCCATTCATTTGTTGATGGGCACTTAAGTTGCTTTCATATCTTGGCAATTATAAATAATGCTGCTATGAACATTGGGGTGTATGTATCCTTTCAAATTAATGTTTTGTTGGGGTTTTTTTCAGATACATACTCAGGAGTGGAATTGCTGGGTCATATGGTAGTTCTATTTTTAGTTTTTTGAGAGAAGTTCATACTGTTTTCCACAGTGGCTGCACCAATTTACATCCCCACCAACAGTGTACAAGGGTTCCCTTTTCTCCACATCCTTGCCAGAATTTGTTACTTGTGTTCTGTTTGTTGATAGCCATTCTGACAGATTTGAGATGATACCTCATTGTGGTTTTGATTTGTATTACTACAATGATTAGCGATGTTGAGCATCTTTTTATGTGCCTATTGTACATCTGTGTTTCCTCTTTGGAAAAATGTCTATTCAGTTATTCTGCCCATTTTTTAATGGGGTTGTTTGTTTTTGATGATGAGTTGTATGAGCTGTTTATATATGTTGGATATTAACCCCTTATCAGTCAAATCATTTGCACATATTTTCTCCTATTCAGTTGGTTGTCTTTTCATTTTGTTTATGGGTTCCTTTGCTGTGCAAAAGCTTTTAAGTTTAATTAGGTCCCATTTGTTTATTTTTGCTTTCATTTCCTTTGCTTTAGGAGACAGATCCAAAAAATATTGCTATGATTTTTGTCCAAGAGTGTTCTGCCTATGTTTTCTCATGAGTTTTCGGGTTTCTGGTCTAACATTTAGGTCTTTAATCCATTTTGAGTTTATTTTTGTATATGGTGTTAGAGAATGTTCTAATTTAATTCTTTTACATGTAGGTGTCCAGTTTTCCCAGCACCACTTATTGAAGAGAGTGTCTTTCCTCCATTGTATATTCTTGCCTCCTTTGTCATAGATTAATTGACCAAAGTGCATGGGTTTATTTCTGGGATCTCTATTCTATTCCATTGATCTCTGTGTCTATTTTTGTGCCAGTACCATGTTGTTTTGATTATTGTAGATTTGTAGTATAGTCTAAACTCAGGGAGCATGATTCTTCCAGCTCTGTTCTTTCTCAAGATTGTTTTGGCTATTTGGGTCTTTTGTGTTTCCATACAGATTTTTAAAATATCTTCTATTTCTGTGAAAAATGCCATTGGCATTTTGATAGGGATTGCATTGAATCTGTAGATCACCTTGGGTAGTATGGTCCTTTTAACAGTATTAATGCTTCTAACCCAAGAACATGGTATATCTTTCCATCTGTTTGTGTCATCATCAATTTCTTTCATCAGTGTTTTATAGTTTTCTGAGTACAGGTCTTTTACTTCCTTAGGTAGGTTTATTCCTAGGTATTTTATTCTTTTTCATGCTATGGTAAATGGGATTGTTTCCTTAATTTCTGTTTCTGATAGTTTGTTGTTAGTGTGTAGAAATGCAACATATTTTTGTATATTAATTTTCTTTATTTAAAAATTTTTTTCTCTGCCACCTCCCATTTTATCTTATTCTTTTTTGTAATTTATTCTTTTATTTAATGTTGTGTTTCTCTTCTTTGATTTCTTGAAACTTAGATGCCACTTTATCTTTGAAATACAGTTGAAAGGATTGCTTCAGGCCATTTCCTACAACAATTCTTACTCTAACTTGTATTCATCTGATTTTTGATTTTACATTCTCTTTTTATCATTTCTAAAAATATTTTTGCTTAAATTCTGTACAATATGCCTACTACTTACTACACATTTAAGTCTATATAATTCTATCTTGGCCTGCTATTGGACTTAGTAATTGTTAGCTGGTTCCCTTCGGCTTCCTTCCTTGTTTGATTATCCCTTTATAATTTGAGCTAGAAGACATGAAATCTCAGCTATTTGATTTGGTATGGAAAGAGGGAAACAGTGGTTGGGGACATAAATGTAACTTTGAAAGGTGTCCACAGCTGGTTTGCAGGCATTTGTGAACCCAGACATTCTACTATGAAATATACTAGACCTTCTGCACTAGATTATGTCTTTTACTGAAGGGAAATTCCACTTAGATTTATTCCTATTATTCAAGAAGTGGAAGTAATATTGCAGGAAGCCAGATTATTGTTCAAGACTTTGTGACAAACAAGTTTTGTTGTTGCTGTGCAATTATTAACTTATTCAACAGAATGATTATTACTATATACAAGGGACTGCTATCATCAAGGAGCTTACGTTTTCATTGAGGACAGAGGTAATTACCAAAATAATTATATAACATAGAATACTGTAGCCTGATAGAAGATAAATGTAAAGAAGAAAAATAAAACAGGGAAGCAGGTTTGAAGATGTTATGGTAAGTGTACATTTGTCTCTGCTCAGTCAAATATGATCAGTAACTCCAAAATAATTCCCAGTTTTCCATTACTTCTCTCTCCTCTACCTCTTGTCTGGTCTTCAAATTTAGAAGACCAGGTAATGAGGTAAAAGTAGTTGGTGTGACCACATGGTCCTTATTCAGTTGGAATAAGGACCATGTGGTCCTTATTCCATGCAGTCCTTTTACCTTTCTATTATGAAAATGGACTTAAGGACTTATGTTCTTTGCTTTCCCTGTAGCCTTCACGTGCGCAAAGTGAAGTGCCTCTCACCCACCACTTTTAACATACATTAAGGTGTACTACATGGATTTTGTAAATGTTCCTGGGTTCTGTATTCTATTCTGTTGATCTATATATCCATTCCAAGAAACTAGTAATAATTCAATAGTTTGGTTTAATATCATGTTTGGGTTATGGTAGTATTATTATAAATTTTAATACATAGCATGGCATATATTAAAATCACATTTGCTCTTTTAACAAAATTCTCTTGGCTACTCTAACACACATTTATTCTTCTCAATGAAGAGTAAAACTATCGTTTCTAATTCCAAAAAATATTGGATTCTGATTGAAACAGTATAAAAGTTATGTATTAATTTGAGCAGGATTGACACTTTAAGGTTTCCAATTCAGGAACATATGTCTTTTCCTTAATTCAAATTTTTGTTTGTGTCCTGTGACAGCATTTTACAGTTTTAATACAGGTCCCATGCTTTTCTTCAATATATTCTTGAGTATTTTATAACTTTCATATATGTTGTAGAATATCTTCTATTTTTCAAGTGGTAATTATTAGAAGTGGTAAATCTAGTGATTTTTATAAACTTATGTTCTTTCTAGCCATGTAACTAAATTATCTCAATACATTGATAGGTTATTAGTAATCCTTTGAGTTTTCTAGATATATAGTCATTTTATCTGAAAATAAAGTATTTCATTATTAATATAATGTTTGCTGTTGGGTTTTGGTAAATAGTCTTTATATCTTTATCTCTTTATTTTACTTTGAGGTTTGTTAAAGTAATGATGACTCCTAATGTGGCTTGCAGGATCTTAGTTCCCTGACCAGGGATTGAACCCGTGCCCCCTGCAGTGGAAGCAGGTAGTCCTGACCACTGGACCACCAGGGAATTCCTGACTGAGGAATTAACGAAAAGCCTTTACATTAGTTTCCTATTGCTGCTGTAACAAATTACACAAATTTAGTGGCTTAAAACAACACAAATTTATTATCTTACAATTCTGGAAGTCAAAAATCTGAAATGGGTCCCAATGGACTAAAATCAAGGTGTCAGCAGGACTGCATCCTTTTGGAGGCTCCAGGGGAAAATCCATATCCTGACATTTTCCAGCTTTAGAGGCTGCCCAAATTCTTTGGTTCATAGTTCCCATTGATGTTCAAAGTGAACAACAGTCAAGTCTTTGTCAATATGCCATCTCTCTTAATCTGAATCTTCTGCTTCCCTCTTTCCACAAGTACCCTTGTGATTCCATTAGGCCCACCACGATAATCCAGGATACTCTTCTTAAGTGTAATGTCAGCTGATTAGCAACTTTAATTCCATCTGCAACTTTAATTTTCCTTTGATATCCAATGTAACATATTTACAGGTTCCTGAGATTATAACCTGGACATCTTTGAGGAGCTATTGTTCTGCCTTTCACAGCCTTTTTATCATCTAGTAATAAAAATCATGTGATTTTTTTCCCCTTTGATCTGATATGATGAATTATGGTGGTATATATTCAATGTTTAACCATCCTTTTCTTCTCAGAACAAGCTCTACTGGGACATAGTATAGGGTTCTGTTTTTAATTCTGCAGAATTCAACTAGCTGATGGCTTATTTAGAATTTTTAGCTATATAATCATAATTCAGTTTAATCTTTATTTCTAATATGATGTCTTTAAGGTTAAGGTTGCTTCATAAAATCTATAGGGAAGGTTTTGAGTTTTTCCTCTACTTTAAGATGGTATAAGAAAATTTTGTTGATAAAAAAGATAAGACTTAGGGGCTTCCCTGGTGGCGCAGTGGTTGAGAATCTGTCTGCCAATGCAGGGGACACGGGTTCAAGCCCTGGTCTGGGAAGATCCCACATGCCGCGGAGCAACTTGGCCCATGAGCCACAATTACTGAGCCTGCGTGTCTGGAGCCTGTGCTCCACAACAGGAGAGGCCGCGATAGTGAGAGGCCTGTGCACCGCGACGAAGAGTGGCCCTCGCTTGCCGCAACTGGAGAAAGCCCTCGCACAGAAACGAAGACCCAACACAGCCATATATAAATAAATAAATAAATAAATAAATAAATAAATAAATAAAAATTAAAAAAAAAAAGATAAGACTTAGGCTGTGAAACTGTTATCAGAGCCAATTTTGGTAATTTATATTCTACTATAAAACTCTCCATTACCTGAATTATCAAATTTATTTCAGGAGAGTGGCACTTAATATTTTTTTCTTATTCTTCTAATTATTATAGTATATGTAATTATATCTCCTTTATGATACATCGTATGATACATTTTTCTCCTTTTATTTATGGTTGATTTGACCTTTTCTTTATTATTAATGTCTTAACTGAATGCTTATTTAGCTCATTTGTTTTCTGTCTTTTTCCACAACAAAATTATATACTCCTATGTGTATATTTTTTATATTTGACTGCATTCCATGTTTTTTTTTTAAATATTTATTTATTTATTTATTTATTTATTTGCTGTGTCATGTCTTAGTTACGGCATGCAGGATTTTTCATTGTGGCGCGCAAGCTCTTTGCTTCTTTGTGGTGCACGGGCTTCTCTCTAGTTGTGGCATGTGGGCTCCAGAGCGCTTGGGCTCTGTAGTTGCGGCATGCGGGCTGTCTAGTTGTGGCATGAAGGCTCTCTAGTTGTGGCATGCGGGCTTAGTTGCCCTGCGGCATGTGGCATTAGTTCCCCGACAAGGGATCGAACCAGCGTCCCCTGCGTTGCAAGATGGATTCTCAACCACTGGACCACCAGGGAAGTCCCCATGGGTTTTGATTTGAAGTGTTGTCTTCTTTTTGTTAATGTCTAGATGATTAATAACTTTTACATTAATTTCCTCTTTGATCAAGGACTTAATTAGAAAAGTGTGAAGTGCCAAGTTAATTAGTTAATTTTGATTTTTAATTTTGATATTTTTAATGATAATATTTAATTTTTAATGATATTTAAGAATATAGTAAGCTTTCATTTTTAAAAAGTTTCTTAAGGATTCCTTATATATATTTTATTTTTAAAATTCTCTATATCTGTGCTTATTATCATATTTACATACAAAATTTGAAAGAAATATATGGGTATTCCCACTTTGTGTTTTTGTCAAGTTTTTCTTTTTTGAGGATTTTTCTGTTTTAATTATTTGACTATTATGTTGTTTGCTATTAAAGGCATATACTTATATCATCTTTGAGGGCAGAGTACGTTTTATCCTTTCTTAATATCCCTACTTTGTCTCATTTTAATATCTTTGGACTTGAATTCTGTTTTATCTGTTATTATATTGTTACTTCTGCTTGCCACATTTTGTATTTTCCTGGTTCACCTTTCTCATCTTTTAATTTTCAGCTTATTTTCCTATGTTTTTATTGTGTTTCTTGTAAAAACTACAAACAGAATTTTGTAACCCAAGCTGATCTTCTTTGATGTCAACAGGGAAATTTAGTCCATTAATATTTGTTGATATAATCAGTATATAAAATTTTTATTTCTTCCAACACATTTTCTGTTCAGTGTGTGTGATACTTCCTCATTATTACCTCTTTTCCCTTTTCTTACTTTGCTGGTTTGGTCATATTTCTTTTCATTTCATTTTCCCCATTCAGTCCTTCTTGTTAAATTGTAAGTTTTACTCTGCTTTTCCATTTTGCTAGTGCTTACATTCCCATCCTGATGTCATAATTAAATCTATATTTCTCTTTTATTACATCAGAATTAAACAGTAACTATGACTGATCATTTCACCAATTATTTTATTAACACATACTAAAGAAGTTCAGAAACTGTTTTCCCTCTCCTCTCCAGTTTTTTGCTAAAATAGTTCAGAATTTTTACTATTAGGCTATATTTAAGCTGTCATTTCTAATATGTCTCTTCTCTCTCAAGAACCTTTCTTAACACTTGTCTGATAAATTCCTACTCATAGGAACATCATCCATTCAGATTCAGTCATATATACTGTAAGAATAATTATGCAATACTTTATCCTTTCTTTGCATGTTGTTTGAATGTCATATTCTTTCAGTTTTTCCAGGAAACTTGTAGCTTGAATTTAGGGTCCTTCATTTCCTTGTATAATTCTGTAGGTTTTCTGATTTTCTATGTGTCTCTTAACAATATTCTTGTTTGTTTCGACTTTGAAGGCTACTACATACATTATATACATATATATACATATATGTATATACATATATATAAACATTCTTGCACATGTCTCCTGGTGTTCATGTGCAAGAGTTTCTGTAGTTAAGGTATGTGCCTGATTATAATATATGTTCATCTTGGCTTTACTAGATAATACCAAATTGTTTTCAAAGTAGTTTTACCAGTTCACACCCCATCTCAGCTCTGTATGAAAGTTCCTTTTTGTGTGTCTTTGCCATTCTGGATAGGTTGTATTTCATGGTGATCTTAATTTGCATTTCTCTGGTTACTAATGAGATCAATTGTATTTTTCTTGCCTATTTCTATTTTTCTTCCTCTATGAAATGTCTGTTCATGTCTTTTCTTTCTGATTTATAGGAATTCTTTGTATATTCTGGGTATATATGTTACAAATATCTAATTATAGGATAAGAAAGAACAGCCTATGTGATAAAGTGGTATTTGGGCATAAATTGAAATGAAATGAAGAACAAATCTTGCAAATATTTAGGGAAAGATCATTTCAGGCAAGGGAAACAGGGTAAAGGCCTGAGGTAGGAACATATTCAACAAGTTCCAAGAACATGGGCATCAGTATGGATGGAGCTGGGGAGATTGTAAGAGAGACTGTCTGTGCAAGATTATGTTGGGCCTTGTAGAGCTTGGTAAAGAATTTGGACTTCATTCTAAGTAGGCTGACTAGTCACTGAGAGTCTTGAGCCAGGAGTAAAATAATCTGTAGATTTTAAAGGCTCACTCAGCTGGGTAGTGAATAGACTGTGGAAGTACAAGGATGAAAGCCGGGAAATCAGCCAGCACATGTTGCAATAATACAGCTCTGATGATGGTGGCTTAAATTACAGTGGAAGCAGTGGAAATGGGGAGAAATGATTGGATTTGGGTTATAATTTCATGGCATCCACCAGGATTTGCTGATGAATTGGATATGAAGTGAGAGAATAAGTGAAGTATCAAGGATGACACCAGAGTTTTTGTCCAGAGCAAGTGTGTAAATGGAGTTAAAAAATGGAAGCTGCAGTTTTGGGGCAAGTGTATCAAAGTTTTATTTTAAACATGTTAAGTTTTGGGGGTGTTATTAGACATACAATTGGAGACACTGAATAGACAATTAGATAGTTAAGTCTAGAGTTCCCAGAAAAAGTTGAAGCAGGAGTTATAGATTTGTAATCATTCCATATCTATGTGACATTAAAGATATAAGAGTAGATGCTAACACCTATAAAGAGAGTGTAGCTATCTAAGAGAAGTCTGAGGACTGAGCTCTGGAACTCCAAGATTTAGAAGTCAAGAAGATGTAATGAGCAAGCCCGAGAGACTAAAGGAGTGGCCACAAGTGTGAGTTATGTGGAAGCCAAGAGAATAGATGAAGGAAATGATGAACTGTGTCAAGTACCACTGATGGTTTGATTAAGATAAGTACTGAGTATTGACCATTGTATTTTGACCAGTGGAAATCATTGGTGCCCTTGCCAAGAACAATTTTATTGGAGTAGGGAGAAAAACCTGACTGGAATGGGTTCACGGGAGAATGGGAGGAGAGGAAGTAGAGAGAGTAATTTCTCTTCATGGGATGGATTGTGCATAAGAGGGACTATCAGAGGATGCAGACAAGAGGGCAGATGATTTCAGAGAAAAGTCATTGAGTAGGTGAGAAGGAATAAGATTTAGCTGAAATGGTAGGAGCATAGGCAGTTCATGCATTGTAACAGGAGGGAAGCAGAGTATAGGGGTACCAATATTATACATTGATTACAAAGAAAATGTTCTCCAGATGGATCTCCTCTTTCCCTAAGCCTCAAAAAATCAGTTCCTCTGCATCTGATTCCATCCTCAAAATGATGTCCATCAGGTTGAATGAGAGACGACTATTAAGTCCTTCTCCCCATCTTCTTTCTTATACCCCCATGCCCACCCCTAGCATCTGAACCTGTCTTCCCTCCTTCCCACAAAACAATGAAAGCTTCTGAAGATAGATGCAGCGGGGTGGGAGAATAGTGGGTGGGAGGTGGTTACTGGGCCCACACACCTAGTCTCTACTTAGGTTACCAAACCACCAGGTGCTGTTATTTTTCAGAAGTACATGAGTAATATTGCAATACAGAGTCATTCTAAATTTTTACTGAATTGTGAGTACTTTTTGCCATTATCTAGTTAATCAATCTACAATTATATAAAATTCTATAGATTTGTTTGCTATATTATTTAATAGTGATTTTTATACATGAAGACTAGCAATCATTTCTTTGAAAGACTACCTTCTATAAAATCCAGCAAATCAAAAAAAAAAAATCACATTGCTGTTCACATTATCTTTTTAGTACTCTTCCTGTGATATTCCTTTTTCAAGATCTATGTTAAGTCAAAATAATAACTTCAATAGCTCAACAAATATTTATTAGTAGTCCACTGTATGATAGATGGTTTGGAAAGCTTCAGATCTACATTGGTAAATAAAAGAGACCTGGCCCCTATCCTCATGGGGCAATTAGCCTAGCAGAGGAGGAGGCTGTGTGCTCTGAAGGAAACAAATGCAGGAATAGAGAATAACTACAGAAAGGCATAATAATGTATTCTTTCATTCATTCAGCAGAGATTTATTGAGGCACTGCCGGACACTGAAGAGAATATACAAAGCTGACAAAGAGGTGGTATCTTCTTTGAAGGTCACTGTCAAGGACAGGGGAACTTTTTCATTAACCCTCTTCTTCTCTTAACATTATCTTCCCTTGGGGACTCTGATTTGTATCTACAAATGTGTATGTGGTTACAAAAATTATATATCTAAATTTTAATCTAATTTCATCCTCTTTTGGGCTCTGGACCTTAACTTAAAGTTGCCAGTTGTGGTAGAAATAAAGGAAAACAATACTTTTTATATTTTACTCTATGATGAAACAAAGGCAATTTAAAATTAAGATTGGTGCAGATGTACATGTGTCTTTACAGTTCCTATTTTATATAATGTCAAGAGGAGTTAAGGTTAACTGTCTTTTTAATAACAGCTAGTTATTTTATTTAACTTGCTAAGAGAAAAATCAGTGACTGCATGCTTGACAATGGAACTAATGAGGTTCAAATCATAGGCTTGATCTCAAATGCAAACCTCATAGAGAAAAATATTCTAAAGTAGTGTTTTCCAAACTGTTAATCCCATGAGATACTAGCAGGTTTTTCATCAAGTGAAAAAGACAGATATACTTGGGAAACACTACATATTAATATTATTCTCTTAGAGATCCATAATCCATACAACGTATTGAAGGTTCTGAGATACAGTACTAAGTAAGGTAAGGATATCACTTTAAATTTTCTAATACAGCATTGCTTAAACATATTTGACCATAAAAACCTTTGTCGTTTGTTTTTTTGCTTGGGTTTTGGAGGGAGGAGAAAATAGGTGATTAGGAACACTTTTTAACATCAGAAAATGCAAACTAAACGAAGTTATAGTTTCCCTTCCTCTCTCAAGTCTTTCTAATCAAGTTCCAAAAGTCACAGCTAACATTAGTGAGTGTCTGCTATATGCCAAGCACCACATACTTTTATACATTATTTTACCTAGGCTAATGGTGATATTGTGAGGTAAATGCCCTGTTTAATAGGTGAGTAAGCTAATACTTGGATAAATAAAATAATCCACCCCAGATATAATGCTTCTAAATGATAGGATTCATACCCAGATATGGCCAACCCAAAGTTCATTTTTCCCACATGCCACATGTTCATAAGCTGTAGATAGATGGAAGAGTTATTACATCTCTTAAGATTTATTTTGGGAAGACCAAACATATTCATTGTAGGGGGTGGAGGGTAGAGGTGGCAAGATTGTAACAATTTAGCACTTTAGGAAAACATCTCTTAATAATACTTTACATTTATTCAATTCTTTAAGTTAATTCTCCTGGCGTGCAAAGTTCTCCTTTGACATACACTGCTTGATTAGCTCCAGAAGAGTCATCAGCCTGCAGATTTAGAGAAATAAAGGCTATGTGAAGGGGCAGCAGTGTGCTCTAGTGGAAAGACCATAGTCTTTCCCTGACCGTTCTATTTAATGTCCGGTTGCCTCAAGTCACTCTCTGTTACATTACACGTTTCACTCATAGTGCATACTATTGTGTGGTATTATCTTACTCTTTATTTGTTTGCGGGCTCTCTCTATCTTCCCACCAGAATATAAGCCCCATGAAAGCAGATACCTTGTTTGATTATTCAGAGCTGTAGTTTCAGGACCTTAAACGGTGCCTGGTACATGAAACCACTCAATCAGTGTTTTATGAGTAAGTAAAAGAAAGAATAAAATAAATTAACCCTTGATTAATATCTCTGCTTTGGCATATATTATCTCTATAAACTTGGCCAATTACTTAGCTTCTATAAACCTATTCCTCATCTTTAAAATGGAAATGCTAGTGTTTATTTCAAACCCTTGAGCTGCAAGTTAAATTACGTAAGATAGATATGTAAATGATCTAGTTCAATGTTAATTCATCTTTCAACTTTGCTTTTATCACATGTCCCCCTTTTTTTCACTGGGACTCATGAAAAGACTGGATCACAAGCAGAAATGTGAACATTTCTATATTAATTCAAACTGCATTATGTATAATCAGCATGTTAGGAAATTGGAATTTATTTTGGGTGTAAGACTTTTTACACTGAACGAAATGTAAAACATTTGCTTTAGTTTTCAATAAGATTCCATGGTTTCATAGTGTAATCAAATCCTGATAAAACCAGAACTGAAAGGGCATTAAAAAAGAGAAAAGGGGTTAAAATAAATGAAAAAGAAAACCATTTTGGAGTTATTATTGGGGAGGGAAGGGGCTGATATGATGTATGTCTTATTTTCTGTTAACCACAGTATTTTAGGATTGGAAGGAATCAACCTTTGTGCTCTTTCCCACAATCTCTTGCCTAGACCTCTTTTCCAGAATCCCACCAAACGACCATGAAGTTCCTGCCTGAAACGCCAGAGAGATTGTGTGAGAAAGAGTTTGGACTTCAGAGTCCCCATAATCCAAGCTCTATCACTCTAACATTGGGCATGCCATCTTCTTGACTCTTCATTCTCCCAATTTACAAATGGAATTAATAATACCTACTTGTTGTGAGGCATAAATGATACATATATAAAATTCCTGGCATATAGTAGATACTCCACAAATATTACTTCCCTTCCCTCTGGTAACTCATTCCTTCCCCAGGAAACTTGTTTGAAACATCTCCTTAAACATTTCTGGATCCTTTCTATATATTGACCCCTGGCATTTGTTTCTCTGTCACCTATCCATTCTAACACAACTTTGGAGGGGGGTGGTCTATAGAACAAGTGTAATCCTTTCTCTTTATGACAATACTTGAGCTCAGAAATCACAAAGGCAAACGCTTGCAGAGACCAGGCAGGTAACTTAATTGGGCAGAGTGACCTGATTTAAGAAAACTGACCAATGGCCTACTACTAGTTTGTGGTGGGAACCAGGATGTGTGGGAGTGTCTGTGCCCCATTCAAAAGCAGCAGCTGTAGCTCGGCTTTAACAGATTGTTGCCACCCAGCTAATTCAGAAATGCTTTCATAACTCTGGAAAGAATTGTGTGAGCCAAACAAAACATGTCTATGAGCCAGAACAGGGATTAGAGCCAGCAAACTGCAGCCTCTGCTTATATGATTGCAAACCATTATCAAGCCTTCCTTAGCCTTTTTTCCTGGCTTAAACAGCACAGACACTTGATACTGTTAAGTAGCCCATGCCTGTCATAGAGCAGATGGGAGCTGGAGTCCAGCCTGCCCTCTGATCACCCCAAGGCACCTGGGAACCAGCAGTGGCCCAGTTGTACATCTTGTTCTCCTTCAACCACTCCTCTTGAGGCAGATTTCTACTCATCTCCCTGTCAGACTGTTTTTCTTCCTAACACATGACAATTCAGCAAAATAGAAATTCTAGAAATTGTCCAGAAATACAAATGTGGCCTGACCAGCACAAGATGTAGACACTCCTCCCTTAATTTAGAAATTGAATTCTTAGCTTTGGGTCCTTATATCTCATAATAGTCCATGTATTGACTTCAAGGAGTTTCAAATGATCATGAGACCGCTGAATTTGTGCACAAGATTTTGTGGGGTTTGCATATGTATATGCATATCTTTTAACAGATTTTTAAAAGAATAAAACTCAAAAGGAGATTCAATATCTACTAAACACTATGTTTTAATTATGTAGTCTGTAGCATTAACTTTGGGAAGGCGGTCCTGTCAGAATATTGACCAACACTGAGCTTGGTTTCTGCTAAAAGCCATTTGTCTTTTCTACATGTTACTGCAAAGCTCCATAACCTTGCATGGGATACTGGTGTAATTACCCACACCCATCAGCCCAGTGAATGCTGGTGTCTCATTTTATGAGATAGATGCCAAAGCCTGTAATGCTATAATTTTAAGAATTAAGAAAAATCATTCTCTGCTGGAATATTTCATTTCTATGTATTTATATTACCTTCCTTTCTTTTTTATTTTCTTCTCTGTAGGTCGAAAGTTTAAAAAGTTCAATAAAGTTAGAGTTATGAGAGCACTAGATGCCGTTGCTCTCTCACAGCCGGTGGGCATTCCAAATGAAAGCCAAGCCCTAAGCCAGAGAATCACTTTTTCACCAAATCAAGACTTACAGTTGGTCCCCCCACTGATCAACTTGCTCATGAGCATTGAACCAGATGTGGTCTATGCAGGACACGACAACACCAAACCTGATACCTCCAGTTCTTTGCTGACAAGTCTGAATCAGCTAGGCGAGAGACAACTTCTTTCAGTAGTCAAGTGGTCTAAGTTACTGCCAGGTAATAATTATTTGTATATAAGAGCATGTAATAAAAACTTTACTATGGCTTTTTACTAGTGGGTGGTTAAATAAAACAGTCTGTGCAATAAATTAAATATAGTGTAAACAGGGTGTTTTGGTATGTGTTCAGCAGTTCAAAATATTTATCTAGGACCCTATATTATATGTTACTTTTCTAGGACCCTACTGTGTGCTATGGAAATACAAAAGACATAGATAACATTTTGAGTCTTGTTGATGAATCAAGACTTACATAATGAAATAGTTAAGGAATAGCATAAATCAATATGTTAAACCATAGATAATATAGTAGCTCAGAAAAAAGACAAATTGACAATCTTCTTAGAAATGTCTAGTTCGTTCCAAATCCTAATTTAACCAACCTCACATGGTTGAAAATAAAACTGAATGTACCTATTCATATAACAAATCAAAACAGTATTCAGAGTATAGAAGAGTATCTAAAGTCAATTAAGAAATAAAATTCCTAAACATAAACAAATAATTTGGACATAGAGAAACCTCCAGTCACTATTTTCTCGAATTTATACCTAGACAGTGAGAATTTGGATTATATCATCATGAAAGGATTTCAGTCACTTTATTTATGAGCTACTTTTGCTCTCTCAGCACATCTCCATAGGAGCCAAGCAGTTCAAAGAGTTACAGGGTTGCAGTTCTCACCTGGCTAAACCTTAGAGTACAAAGCCAAGAGAATACATGGGTAGTAATTACTTGTGGAGGCATTAATCCCATAATTAGAAATAGAACATTTTTTAAAGTTACTTTCTCTTCACACCAATAATATCCTTATACTCCTTTAGACCAGTTTATTTTTCCAATATCTGATCAAGAATTAAACATAGTATGCCATTTTAGTCTCCAGGTAAATTTAATAGCCTTTTTAAAAAAGAATTCATTTCCCAATTTGCCTTAATATTATTTCTCAGTTATTATTCTACCTGAAAGGTTTGAAATACTATAGATGAATTGTTATTGAAAATTCAAGGTTACATGAGATAGAAAGAAAAATAGATTCCTGTTTGTTGAATCTTTTAAAAAATACATGTTGAGAAAAGTTAATTAAATTCACTATTCTAGTGAAGATAAAGTAAAATCAAAAATCACAGTGCCCAGGTTCTTATTAGCTTCATTCTTGCTGAAAAGCCTTGGACAGGTAATATTTTTTTCCACTAGAAAAGTTCTGAATGTTTTTTTCTTAAGTTACTGTAAAGTGGTTATCAAATTTGATAGATCTTTATTAAATTAAAATATTACAATAACATTGGCAAACTTTTTCTGTTTAAAAATGAGTGTTTATGTGTTTAAACTTTTCTGTTTTTCTATGATTTGGAAAAGGTTATTTCTTTGATGTTTGTTGATATAGTTCATATTTCTTTTGTTTGCATTTTGTACGTTCTCTATTGTTTAAAAAGATTCTACTGTCACTGGCAAAGTTAGAAAATAACCAGTCATAATTCCAACAATAATTTATTCATTTTGGGAAAAAACTAAGTGAGCTTCTTAAATTGAAACACTATTATCTCTCTAGATTTTTGATCCCCACACACCCTCAAAAAGAGTAAGAGAAAATTTTTACATTGTATTTGGTGGCAACATTTTTAATGTTACAAAATGTAATTTGTGTGTAAGTAAACAAGAATGATGGCATCACCAGTATTACATGTACTGTTTTCACTAACTGTATAATAAGGGAAACATTAGGATTATTAAAGTATTGTATGGCCCATGGTCTTTCAAACCATATTTTCATGGTCTGAATTCTGGGAATAACTCGAATGAATGACGAAAATAATCAGTGAACTAGAGTGACTATATCGACCTCTGTGAAAGGACTCTGAAGGACACATATATATATAAAGTAATCTGGTATCATTAGCTACTCAAAAACTTTCGGTTGACTTTAAATCAGAGTACAGTTTTTATTTACTTGATTCACTCGGTAAATGTCTGTTGCCTACTTCCTGTGTGCAAGACTTAACAATTAAACAGTGGTGTTAGAAAGAGAAGGCTGAGCTCATGGTGTGAATGCATTTTGGTGCAGCACATCCTAGCATCTGGTCATCAGTTTTGTACATAAGAGAAACTTATTTTATCCATTCACTCACATGTTACTGGTCTGTGAAAGATGGCCTTGGTTAAATGAAGCTTATTAATAGTTTACTTATTTACAGTGAAAAAAAAAGATGCTGCTAGGAAAACATGTAGGTAGATCAGGTAATTCTTTCACAATAGGAAAGTGTAGTTGGGAAGTCAGCTTATGATCAGATTTCAGGCCCTCTGAGGCATAAAAGGAGAAAAACCTGCCTTGAAGATCTGGGTGAAAGGAATCATGGTCCTAAACTAAACAGGGACAACACTTCTTCACAGGATCATATGTTCTCTGGTTAAGCTCATTTGAATAGCAGACCTGTAGGGATTTGAAGTTAAAATACTGTATATAATAAGTGTTTGCTCAAGAACTAAAACTTTTAGATTATATGTGTTTATCCAAATAAACCAATGCCCTTTAACTTTGCCAAGAAAAAAGATAATCTTAAAAATTTCTCAGGAGAAAAAAAAGATCAGATGCAGAATGATAATCACTACCAAGGTAACAGCATGCATGAGGGCCACAAGGCATGTGTCTGCAGGTCCCTGAGAGGATTTATGTTGCCTGGTCAGGGATTCTCATTTCATCTTTGTCTATGCTCTTCTTTTATCTTGGACCTGTTACAATAATTGCATTGTATTTAACATTGTTCCCATAGTATTTCAGAGATATCTTTGTTTCTATTTAATGGAGACTTGCAAGATACTTTAGCCTCATGACAGTACATTTACAAGCGATCTCTTAGGATACATTGCCTTTGACATACTGTACCTATACATGAATGATTTCACATTGACATTTAGCTATAATTTCAGTGGGTAATGTTTTCTTATTTGAAACTTGAAGCAACACAATATTTACAAAATTTTAAAAATGAACAAGACATATTCCCTCTGTTAAGGAACATTCAATCCAACGGAATATAAGACACCCAAACAACTATACAGTTGACCCTAGTATAATGCAGGAGCTAGGGACACTGATCCTCCGAGCAGTCAAAAGTCCACATGTAACTTTACAGTGAGCCCAGTTCTGCATTCACAGATTCAGCCAACTGCAGATCATGTAGTACTGTAGTATTGAAAAAAATCCTGGGTGAGTGGACCCAGTTCAAACCCATGTTGTTCAAAGATCAACTATAGAAGTATGTGAAAGTGGCATAAGATACAGATTTTTAAAAATGGGGACAGAAGAACATTTTTGGCTTCAGGGACAAGAGAAGGATTCAGAGACAAGGTATCAGTTAAAGTACACCATGAAGGAGAAATGAGACTCTGATAAATCGTGATTAAGATGAGAAAGCATTCTGGATAGAAGGAATGGTGTAAAATAAGGAAGTCATGAGGTATGCTTGGTGAATAATGAATTAGACCAGCATAAGAATGGTTCTCAATCTTTTCAGGTGTGAAGGTCCCTTAGTAACATAAAAAATGTCATCATACCTTCCCCCATGGCATAGTAATTAAAACTTTTAATAGCTGCTGATTGAGAAAAAATACATTTGTGCATATGGTTTGTCAAACACTACTGGCCTCCTGGGGGTTTCATCATCCAAGTATTAAGAAACCACTGACAATAAAATTATATTGGGGAGAGTGGCAGAAAGTAAATTTAGAGGCATACATTATGGGCTGAGTCAGGGTAGGCTTTGGAAGTTAAATCATTAAGTACTCATTCCCAGTCCAATTTCATCTTTAAATATTCTTCATCCTGTGTATTAATACACTGTAGCAGAATTGATGTGACAGATAAGTTTGGGAGAAATATTTCCTTTTTATAAATGTTGTCTTGATTCGTCTATTTATTTGGTGAAAAAAATGTATTCAGGTCAATGCTTTGACATTTTTAAACATACCTTCTTGGTCTCAGTTAGCCAGACTACTTGCAATCATCAGTATCAGAGGACTCGAACAGTCCTTTGTCTGGTTTTCTGCCTTTGAAACATGCCAAAATATCTTTTGAGTCAGTGATAGCCATTGCATGTGTGACAAAAGATTTTTTTCTCTCGCCCCAAATCAAATGAATAAATTAAATTACTTTCCCCAACAAAGTGATAGAAAAGAAATGAGATTAGCCTTCTAAGAGTAAAATCAGGCTTTGATAATACTTTTATGAAGACTTTAAAAAAAGATTTTTCTGATATCCTATTCCACTGAAATTACTATTGCCAATGTCACCAAAATGTTTTACTTATCAAATCAAATGAATACTTTCAGCCCTTAACATGTTTCACATGCCTCTGGGGCCATTGACAAAGTAACCATGTTTTGCTGAAACTCTTCCTTTGGCATTCATCACTTCCCTTACAGACAGATAAAGTTTCTCTCAATTTATGTATCTCCTGTTTCCTTTGTGGATTTGCTCTCCCACTCACACCATGAATTTAGCATTTCCTGGTTCCATCTTATATTCCAGTAGTTTCTCAGTCTGCAAGGCTGGATGTGCTCACTCATGGCCTTGTTTTCAACTACCACTATATTCTGATGACTCCTAATTACATGGTACCAACCCAGACCATCTACGGAACTACTGGACCATATATTTCTACTGCTTATTACACATTTCCACCTGAATGAACTTCCAAGCCAATATGACCTTCTGCTCTGTGAGCCTAAGGCCTTTTACTGTATCTTGAAATGGCACCTCAGACAGAATCTTGATTATAATCCTTGGCTTACTTTTCTCCTTCACCTCCTGTCTAATTAGTTATCAAATTCTGTCAACTCTGCTTATTATAGGTATGATTCATTATCCACGATATTTACACTGCTACTGCCTTGAGCTAGTTTAGGTCCTGGTCATTTTTTCCTAGGTTTCGGTCGTAGACCCCTGACTGACACTGTTACCACAGTTTCACACTACCCCCAAACCATCCTCAATTCTGCCACCAGAATCATCTTTCAAAAACAATTATAATCAATTATATTATTCCCTTCCCTTTCCAGAACAAAGCCACACTTCTTAGCCTTAGTACCCCAGGCCTTTCTGTGATATGCCTCCTGAGTTTGCACATTTTCTCTCACTCTCCCACTTCAAGCACCTCTGAGCTTCAGTTCCCACAAAGCTCTTTGCTCCATTTCCTGCCTTTCTTCATCCATATTGTTTTCCTTACCTGGAGGCCCTTCTTTTCTCCTACATCTTCCCTGGCCAGTCCCTAACTAGCCTTCAGGATGCTAATCAACCTTCCCCTAGAAAGATTTTCCTGCGCCTTCCCAGACTGAGCCAAAGGCCCCTTTTCTCTCCGAGCGCTTCACCCTTGCCTTTGTCAACCACACCACTGTCACGCTTGAATGGTAATTATGTTCTACTTATCTGTCTGTCTCACAGACTACAAGTATTAAAGGCAGAAACAGCGTCTTTCTAGTCTTTATGCCGAGTTGCAAACATAATGCTTCATCCCAAACAGGTGCTTAAAGAATATTTATAGAAATTTAAATTTTGGAAGTGGTATGAAAGAACTATGCTACCTTAAATCATTACCCATCAAGTCCTTATTCATAATGTCATCAAACATATGTTGGTGATTACATTTATTGTGCTGAAGCTTTTTTGTGTTCCTTAAAGTTCATGCTTTGTGTCATAAGGTGCTGAGGTAGTGAGTGCTCTGCCCTTGTTGTAGATTAGCTATTTCAGTATGCGACTGTTTTTAGAGGAGCACGACCTGTATATTTTATTGAAACTCTGGAATTAAGCCAGGAGAACCTAGAAGGTCATATAGGCCATGTGTTACTGTACAATTTCTTTTCAGTTTTTTTTTAGGCATTAAGGATTGGACAGCTTGTGACAGAAATTATCAAGTCAAGTCACTTTAAAGGAAAGGGCATTTTTCTTTACTACTTGTTGAACACAATTACGGGTCATCCATCACTTCTCTGTGTGAAGGTTTTCATTTTGATCCTCATCTCAAATGTACTGAGTTTACCTGATCATTATCATCAATGGGAATTTGATCTCAGTGTTCCCGTCTTTGTTTCAGTATAAAGTAATGAATGATATTACAGTTAATGGTAAAAAAAAAAAAATTGCACTTCTGTACCAAGTATGTTCAAGTCAATTTAACATTGTACATTTATCTCAGATAAGCCCTCTAAAAGGGGGAGTAAATAAAGCTATTTTCTGAGTTGTTTTCCACTCTGTTAAATAGAAAGAATATACTTTCTGCTATAAATATTGGTAATTTCATAAGTTTTAAGTTATTTCAGCAAGATTTGCCTTTTATATTATAATATACTAAAAATAGACCAAGTCTATATGTGCCTCCCTTGAGGGTGTCTTGCTTTGCAAAAATTAGGAAAGTTTATTTATTTCTTATCAAATGATCCTAAACTTGGTGGAAGAACTAATTACTATTACTATAAAATATTCAGTTTACAAGTGGCATTTCTGTATTAGATCTATTGTATTGACTGACTCATAATTTAAAAAAAAAAAAACAGAGAGGTAAAATATATAAACATGAACTTCAAGATGCATGTATGTGGCATATGAAAATAAAAAGAGAATTATGAAAATTGCATGCCAAATTTTTCTTAGCTAGTTATTTAGGGAGTCTTTCTACACCTGAATAAATCAGGATGTAAGCAATAAACACCAACTCTATTAATTTTAAAAAACAGAAACAAAAAACCTCTGGCTATCGAAAACAAAACAAGGATGAATTGGGAGATTGGGATTGACATATATATATACTAATATGTATAAAATACATAACTAATAAGAACCTGCTGTATAGCACACAGGGAACTCCACTTTGCTGTACAGTAGAAACTAACACAACATTGTAAAACAACTACAACTGCCCCACAAAAAAACAGTTGAGCTTCACAAAAAACAAAACCAAAAACAAAACAAAAAGAAAAAAATAATTTCCTGAAAAAACATCAGGGATTCACTGAATAGAAGCTAGGGGACAAGTCTGGAAAGTAGGCAGAAACCAAGGCATCTCTGGAGGGCCAATAAACAAATCACAAATGTCCCCATTGGATCCCACTGTCATTAGGCACTAGCGCCATCACAAATAAAGCCTAACCATATGTTAGTCTTTGTTTCACTATTTTTTGCTTCAAAGTCCAGGTAGTAGGTGTTCCACAGATCAAACCTAGATCACAAGCCCAGGGAAAGAGGCCTTAGCCAACTTCCTTGGTGGGAAAGTGGGGTACTTGCTCTCACCAAACTACAATCAATGGGAAACTCTATTTGCATAGAGGAAAAAAGGGAGGGAGAGAAGGAGGCAGGGGAGAAAGTGAAACACTGAAAAGTCACCCTCCCCCCAAAAAAGGGGCAAATATCTGCTATGGTACCACTATTTATGAATATGTGCTAGGGCTGTTTTTGGTTCATCTGAGACTAAGAATTTCTAGGAAGGGAATAGCAGTCTTCCTGCTATTCACATGAAGTTGGGACTATCTGGAGCGTATGGAGAGAAGATAGATAGCCTTTTCTGCTACCTGCCTTGAGATAGTTAACTGAATCAGGAAATAAATTTCTTTTGCCCTTGAGATCTAAGGAATTAAGTTTTGCTTTGGTTTTACTTTTGAAATAGGCCATTTGTAAGTGGACTTCAGTGAGAGTTTTTGAAGGAATAGATGCTATTTAAAAAGCTGTACAGAAAGTGGTTAAGGTTCCTACCAAAACACTTATTTTTCTTTATACCTTTAATGAAATATTTCATTCACCTTTATTGTTTCAGGTACACTCAGGTACAAATAATTTAAATTTTATATCTTTTGCTCAGATAACTCCTCATACCTCTAATTCATATGTATATGGGTATTCATTCCATCAGTCCCTCAAACAGGTCCAAAACTTAATATTTTTTCTCTAGCCTGTTTCTCCTCCTTTATTTTGTCTCAGTAATGCTGTTATCATCACCCACCATTCAAGTAAAAAAACTGAAAGATCTATTTGACTCCCTCTTTCTCCTACCTATGTACTATCACTTGCCAGATTTCTTTGATTTTACTCTTTAAACATTTCTCTGATGCACTCTATCTTCTCTACTCCTACCTGTTGACTTATTTCAGGCTTTTATCATCTCTCACCTGGACTTTGGCCATAGCTCCCAATTTCTCTCCCTAACCTCAGACCTTTTCCCTTGAATCCATCCTCCACATGGCTACCAATGAGCTGTGCATAATATAAATCAGGCTATATCACTCCCATTGCTCCTTAATAGGAATACAAGACCATCCACGATCTGACCCCAGCCCATGCCTCCAAGCACCTCTTTACCCCTCCCTCCTTTGAGCCCATCAGTGCTGAGCTGGTCATCTTCCCCCAAGCAGGCAAAAAGAGAATTAGAAAGAGATGGAGAGAAAACTTTGACTATGTAAATGAAGATACACTTGCCTTTTCCCTGCCATCCTTCCTCTGCCACCAACACCAGAGAAAGGTCTAAAAGAGGGAGGTTGTGAAGGTGTGAAAGACCAGAGCATTCACACCACACACACACACACACACACACACACACACACACAAACACATCCATACCCACACAGACTCTAAACCTCTTAAGCCATATGGGAATTTAAAATGAAACTAGATTAAGTTTCAGAAAGCAAAAGTGACCAGAAAACTATGGAATCTACCCCAAATTTAATTAAGGATTTTTAAAGAAAAATTAGACGTAGCATAATTGAAAGCAGTGGTTTTACAAAATAAAACCAATTTATGTTTAAATCCCAAAGAATTAAGATTCCTCAACCAACAGACTCTGATCTGTTCAGGCATTATTTCTGTTTGGGGGCAATTTTCCTGATCTCCCTATTGCCTGGTGTATTCCCTCTTACCTTCTCTATCGCAATACTTATGTGCTTATCTCTCCTGTTGAGTTGCAAGCTTCTTTTAAGGGCAACGGTTGTGTCTTACTCATCTTCATAACCCCAACATTTTACCACAGTGCCTGCACACAATTGGCTTTCAATAAATGAGTGTTGCATGAATGAATGATAGATGTTTGATTTAATTAGTGAATTCCCAGAAATGCTAAATCACAGTGACTAATTTTAATAAATTCCAGAGTCTCTTCTTGTTTTTAGTGTTTCAGACTCTACTATTATTTCCTGCTTTTTTGTGTAAATATATTGAGATTGAAAACATTATATTACATTACCCTACTTACATCTATTTTCAAATTTTTATTTATTTTTAAGGTTTTTGACAAAGTGATTTTTGTGATCATTTATATGTAAATTTATTTTGTAGGTTTTCGAAACTTACATATTGATGACCAGATAACTCTCATCCAGTATTCTTGGATGAGCTTAATGGTATTCGGACTAGGATGGAGATCTTATAAGCATGTCAGTGGACAGATGCTGTATTTTGCACCTGATCTAATACTAAATGAGTAAGTAGTAACTTGACATTTGTTGTTATTGTTATCAAAAGTATATATGTAGGATAATCTTGAAAATTACATTTCAATAGATGATCATACATCTAGTGTCCTAAATAATAGAATTTTCCTGAAAGGTTTCTTAGAACTACCTCGGGATATAGCTTTAAATGACAACATTAATAAAATTGTATTATTTTATCAGTGATTTGATATTTGGAGCTTTTTTCTTTTACTTCAATAGTTGTCACAAATCAAAATTTTTTTAACTTCAAAAATGTATCAAGAAATATACTTAAAGACAAAAGTAAATATTTAGTTTATCCAATTAAAATTTTTACATTGGTAGTAATGAAGATAATGGATTAAATGAGGAATATTTTTGCATGAAAGTATTGACTTACCTTCAAAAAGTAAAAATATTATCTGTCTTCCTAGAGGAAATATTAGACTGGCAATTTATTTAAAACATTGAAAGATAAATACTGAAATTGAATTCAATTTGCTTCATTATATTGGAATTACTGTAATTAACTTTGTACATGTAACCTTAAACTGAGTAAGAATCTTTTCATGAAAATATTTATACTGTCCTAATGGTGCATGCTGACTCAGAATTATATAACATGATAATTTATATTTGGATAAGTCTTTACAGATTACAGGTAACTTTCATATATTTTATTCCATTTTTTCCTACAATCCCTTGAAGTTGGTAAGGAATCAGCACCCTTTATTTCACAGTTCAGGAAACTGAGGCAGAGGAGATTGCATAATTTGCCAAAGAATCTTAGCTCTTCTGAGTCAAAATCTAGTTTTTTTTTTCACTATTCCTGTTCACTTCTTTGACTAGCACAAATATTACAAAACAGTACAGAGTTGAGAAAATGCCTTAAGTAAATTTCCTTAACATTCAGAATTTGTGTTTGTCTTGTCACTTATTTAATGCTTGTTAATGTTGTCTTTTCTATATCACCATACATTTCCTCTAGAATGGTTCACTGTGTAACTATTTTGTACTGAATACTCTAAACTGAGTACACTGAACTATTCTATACTATTCAATTTCTGTGAATTGAATTCACCCTCCCATTGGATTGCACACAAAATTTTATTTGTGTTTTTCACAGGAAAAAATCAGTAAATAAAGTATTTCCTGAGTGTTCCTCAGCACCACATTTTCAACTCCCACAACTTTGCTCTCCTTTCTTGGTTTAGGTTTTTAAAATGTGATAATAAAAGTGAGAAACAACATTAATCTTAGTTAATGTGTATTTAATATAATTTTCTAACTTCAAATTTTTTAACCTCAAAAATCCAGTATTGTGACTAAATTTAGAAGACATTTAAAATTCCAAATATTGAGTTTGTTTATAAAAAGTCATTTACAATAAGTCAGGTAATTACTAAATCTCATAATCTCTGATACAATACATAAACTGGCTAAGATACTCTGTGTTTTTTTTTTTCCCTGTTGCTTTTTGTTTTGTGTGTTGTGTGTGGTGCAAGACAGCGGATGAAGGAATCATCATTCTATTCATTATGCCTTACCATGTGGCAGATCCCACAGGAGTTTGTGAAGCTTCAAGTTAGCCAAGAAGAGTTTCTCTGTATGAAAGTATTGCTACTTCTTAATACAAGTGAGTGAGCATAAGTAACTTAATACAAGATATTTACTTTCTTTATTTTTAATTCATTAGGAAAGTTTCAAACAACAATATGATCATATGATTACACATGAGCTATGAATCTTAGATAACAACTGCAAAAGAGAAACATCCATAGACTATAATAACATTACTTCATATTTCTCAGGTTTTACCTATCACCTAATATTAAAATAGCCCATCAATTAAGCCAGGTTCTATCCTTTTTAGGTAAAACATAATTAAATGACTTTTTCATATTCATCCAATTAGATATTATAAACTAATTAATATTGCATAATCACAAACTATGCTTCCCTCCATCCCAACCCCACAAAGGATTTACTCTGTAAAACACACAATTTTATTTGTAACTATTCTCTTTATCTCAGGATAGGCTAACGGTTATAACACATAACTGCAAAGATCAGTAGCATAATACAATAGCAGTTTATTTATTACTCACAGTCAGCCCAGTGGGTTGGCAAGAAAACCCAGGCTCCTTACATCCAGGGGCTCTACCCTTTTCATCACCTTGGAGTCCTCCATTGGATCTGACTAGAAGATGAGCACTGCGGAAGAAGAGGTTTAGAGATGAGACCTTGAACTGTCTGCCACCCACATTCTGTGGCTCACCTTAACTGCAGGAGAGGCTGGAAAATGAACCCTAGTTGCATACCCTGAAGAAAAAGGAAATGTTGTACTATAGAACAGCATTGGTAACCAGAAGGATGGGTAGATATCCATTCATTCTTTAATACACAAAGAACACATGCATCTCTGCTTCAGTGGATCTCCAAGGGTCTGGGTGGGAAATTTTTTTAAATTGCTTCTAACTTTTACCCTTTTCTGTGCCATTTCCATGCACAGGTAGACTCAGCCTTTGAATGTCTGAATTGGCCCTTCCTTCACTCATAGTGATTTGAAAGGAAACCACAGAAAGCTAAGGCCTTAGCTAGAAAGTGAGCCAATAGTTTCTCATCAATGATTGTGCAGAGACTTCCTTCTAATGGCATAAATCTTGAATGGTGGGGCTGGGGAGTATATCAAGAGAAAAAGCAGAAAAGCTGAACTCTTAAGAAGAAAGTTTACCTCATGAAATCTATGCCCAGATACAGATTAATACAGGATCTAAGGATCCATAGCCTTATCCCCCACCCTTGGAAACCCTATCCGGAGCATAGACCTGCAAGCCTAATTTGATGAAAAAGCATAAAAGGGGTTAAGGGAATTGATATGGGACTGGCCAAGAGAGTCAACTGGAATAAATGTAATAATACAGCAGTTAATGCCTGTCATTCTCTTCTTGACAGTAATGAATCCAATAGCAGATATATCATAGATAGTCCTAGATCTCCCAAATTAGTTGATGTCATTAACATAATTCTGTAATTATGGCTAGGCTACATTATGCTGGGGACCAAACAACCCCAAATCTCAGTAGCTTATCAAAAAAAAATTTTAAGTATTTATTCTTCTTACTATATTTCCAATGCAGATCAACAGGGAGGCTCATTGTCATCACTCAGGTGTCCAGGCAAATGGAGGCTACATCTTGACGCATGCTTCCATAATCACTAGAGCAGTGGTAAGGAAAGGGAGTGGTAAGGGAAGGAAGGGAGATACATATGACTTCCACTCACATACCATAGAAGGCAAGGTTTTTGGCCACTTGCAACTTCAAGGAAAGGGAAAATCATATATTTAGTGAATAGCACTATACGTAATATATATATATATATATTATTATATGTAATTGTGTAATAAAATTTGCACAAATTTTAATGGGATTTTTGAGGAGAGACTTGGCAATGTTATTGAAAATTCATCATTAAGTCTTAAAAACTAGGTAAGTATTACAAAAATCTGGGGGCAGAGAGAGAATTAGAAAGCTACAATAATTAATAGAGTATGGAAGAGAAATACATACACTGAATTAGTCAAGTCAGACTAGTACATACTAGAACTTAATATGCTGCAGTGGAAACATCACAGATCTTTGAGCATGGAACAAATAAATATTGTTGAGAAAAGCAGCTTTATATTTGGGGGAAACTTAGTTTGGATATTTAGCTCAAATTGTATCCTAAAATAAATGGCACATAATTGTAAGCACCTTAATTGTTAAAAATTAGCTAAAAGGAATATAAATGATTTAGAAATCTCAAATAAGGAATACCTTTTAAAAAATAAATGCAATAGGAAAGTTGGCAAAGAAAAAGTTCAATGATTTGATAAGAATTTAAACCTCCCATTTGCCATTAAAAATTAAAATACAGATATCCAGGAAAATATGGCAGTTTGAACACACACTTTTACCATTGTTCCTAATAATAATAAAACTACGTAAAAATATTAGTCAAGGGATTTTTTTAAGAAATAAAATAAAAGGGAAAGAAAATGAAAGAAAAATCAATAGCAATAAAATTCTGCAAGCCAGCATGTAGAACTAATTTAGCATACCTGAGAAGGTGGATTCTAAGCCTGAAGTAAGAAAAGTCAAAAAGCACCTTGATTTGCATCACTGAACCTCTAACATGTTTTGCAATTAGTGACAACAATGATTTTTTTTTTTTTGAAATGAGAATGAAAGTAGAATTTAAAACACCAAGTTCTGTTGAAAATCTGTTTCCAAATATCACCCAACCATGCAATTGTTCTTCTGCAACTAAGGCAGAGATTGTAGGTTTATTCCCTGAAGAGGATATAACAGAAGGCAGCTGGATTGGTGAACTGCAGGCACTGATGAGGGTGAGGGGTTCGATAGTGGAAACAAATTAAGTATATACTAAATGTTGAGACACCATCCTCCGAACCCACCTATCTTCTGGAACACCATCATCCAAGTTTATATTCTCCAGATAGGAAAATGAAAGATTCTTCTCTAAAGAATTTGTTTAGCTGGAAAGAAAAATAACTAAAAATGCTAATAGCAAGAGTTTCTCTTTGAAATAGCTTAGCCAGATTGCCCTGCACTAAAGCTCACAGTCAATAAGCACTACCCATTCAAACGGAACTATCAATCAGCTTTTTAATTTTCCACTCTTGAATGTAAATAAACAACCAAGGCATCTGAGGAAGGCGTTTGATATCAAAGACAAAGACAAAAAAAAAAAAAAAACTTGGAGGAAACAGAAACCATGTAGGGAGATGAAAACTTCAAAAAAATTTACAAGCCATCCTTCTTTAGAAAGATAAAAGAGCATATTCCAACCATAAAACAATGACTGGATACATGAAAAAGGAATAACACAAAGAAAAGAGCTCTTGGAAATTAAAAATATATATATATATATATATTTATATTTAATTTAAAAGTGAGTACTGGCATTGGAAGACAGAGTTGAAAAACCTCTCAAAAGTAGAGCAAAAAAACAAAAAAAAATAAGAAAAATCACAGTTCAGAAGGAAGCCCAACACCCAAATCTAGAAAGAGAATAACAAACCATTAGAAAAAGAAATAAAGATATAAACATTAAGGGAATAGTCTGTCTTTTCAGCAAATGGTATATGGAAAACTTCATTCAAAAAAATTAAGTTGTACCCTTACCTTACACTATATACAAAAATTGACTTGTCATTTTGGAGAGAGGTGGCCAAGATAATTGAGTAGGAAGACCATGAACTCACCTCCTCCCACAGACACACCAAAATTACAGCTATTTTCAGAGCAACTATCTATGAGAACAACCTGAAGACTATCAGAAAAGATTTTCCATAACAAAAGAGATAAATAAGGAAGCACAATGACTCAGGTAGGAGAAGTGGAAACATAATATAGTCAGGACCCACATCCCTGGGTCAGCAACCCACAAATAGAAGAAATATCACAATTGTAGAGGTCCATTCCAAGAAGCAAGGGGTCTGAGTCCTATATCAGGCTCCCCAGCCCTGGGTCCTGCACCAAGAAGATGAGCCCCCAGAATATCTAGATTTGAAAACCAGCGGGGCTTAACGTTTGAGAGAGCTGGAAAGCTATAAGAAACAGAGATGCTGCTTTTAAAGAGCATATGCAAAATCTCGCATACTCCCAAGTCCTAGCATAATGTCAGTAGTCTGAAAGGGGCCTGGGTCGGACCCACTTGCTGATCTTGGAGAGCCCCCCAGGAAGGCAGGAGGCAACTGGGACTACCCCTAGGAACAAAGATGTGGGTGGCAGCCATTTTGGGGAGCTCATTCTACCATGATAACACAGGCGCTGGCAAACATCATTTTAGAATCTTCTCTCTGGATTAGCACAGGGGGCTTACCTGCCCTCCAGAAAGCAGGTACCAGCCCCAAGACACCCTGGGCTGCCCAACTACACAGGGACCCAGCCCTGCCTGCCAGTGGGCCTGTAGCCACCACATAAGGCAGGGACTCACAGGGAACCAGCCCTCCCTACCAGTGCACCCACAGTTGTCAGTCCCATCACAACAGAAGGGCACACACAGTTCACATACTAGAGAGTATAGCTCTGGTGGCCAGAGGGGAACATACTGCTGGGTCCCTAGAACGTCTCATTCATAAGGCCAGTTCTCCAAGATTGGGAAATGTAACCAACCTACATAACACATAGAAATAAACACAGAGAGTTGGGCAAAATGAGAATAAAGAGGAATATGTTCCAAACAGAAAAACAAAACAAAATCTCTGAAAAAGAACCAAATGAATTGGAGATAAGCAATCTACCCGCCCCCCCCCCCAAAAAAAAGAGTTCAAGGTAATGATTGTAAAGATGTTCATGAACACAGAATTCCAACAAAGAGTTAAAAATTACAAAGAACCAATCAGAGCTGAAGAATACTATAACTGAAATAGAAAGAAAGAATAGATTAGATGATACAGAGGAATGGATTAGTGATCTGGAAGATGAAGTAGTGTATATCCCCCAAGCTGAACAGAAAAAAGAAAAATGAACTTTAAAAAATGAGGATAGTTTAAGAGACCTCTGGGGCAATATCAAGCATACTAACATTTGTATTACACAGTCCCAGAAAGAGAGAAGAGAGAGAAAGGGGTCAAGACCTTAAGAAATAATAGCTGGAAAAATTCATTAACCTGAGGAAGGAAACAGACATCCAGATCCAGGAAGCACAAAAAACTATAAATAAGATGGACCCAAAGAGGTCCACACCAAGACACATGATACTTAAAATGACAAAAATTAAAGATAAAGACAGAATCTTAAAAGCAGCAAGAAAAAAAACCAGCTAGTTATGTACAAGGGAACTTCCTTAAGACCATCTGCTAACTTTTCAGCAGAAACTATGCAAGCAAGAAGAGAGTGGCATGATACAGTCAAAGTGATGAAAGGAGAAAACCTACAACCAAGAATACCTAGCAAGGATATCATTCAGATTTAAAGGAAAGAAAAAGAATTTCACAGTCGAGCAAAAGCTAGGAGAGTTCAGTACCACTAAACCAGCTTGACAAAAAATGTTAAAGAGACTCTGCTAAGCAGAAAGGAAAGGCCACAACTAGAAATATAAAACTCTGAAAGGAAAATTCTTACCAGTAAAGACAGACATACAATAAAGGTAGTAGATCACCACTTGTAAAGCTAGTAAATGGTTAAAAGACAAAAGTAGTAAAATCATCTATATACAATAAGTAGTTAAGGGATACACACATTAAAAAGGTATAAAATACTGCCTAAATACATGAAGCAAATAATAACAAACAAAAAGGGAGAAATTGATGGTAATACAATAATACTAGGGGACTTTAACACCCCACTTACATCAATGTACAGAAAATCCAGACAGAAAGTCAATAGGAAACATGGGCCTTAAATGAAACGTTAGACTAGATGGACTTAATAGATATCTACAGAACATTCCATTAAAAAAACAGGAGAATACACATACTTTTCAAGTCCACATGGAACATTGTCCAGGATAGATCGCATGCTAGGCCACAAAACAAGTCTCAATAAATTTAAGAAAAATGAAATCATATTAAGTGTCTATTCTGAACACAATAATATGAGACTAGAAATCAACTACAAGGAAAAAAACTGGAAAAAATTACAGGGAGTCTAAACAATATGCTTCTAAACAACCAATGGTCACTGAAGAAATTGAGAGAAAATAAAAATACACCTTGAGACAAATGAAAATGGAAAACAAATTGTTCCGGAATCTATGGGACACAGCCAAAGCAGTTCCAAGAGGGAAATTTATAGCAATACAGGCCTACCTCAAGACACAACAACAACAAAGAAATCAAATGAACAATCTAATCTACACCTAAAGGAACTAGAAAAAGAAGAGCAAACAAAACCCAAACTTAGTAGAAGAAAAGAAAGAAAGATCAGAACAGAAATAAATGAAACAGAGATGAAAAAACAATAGAAAAGATCAATTAAGCTAAAAGCTGGTTCTTTAAAAAGATAAACAAAATTAATAAAACTTTAGCCAGAATCACCAAGAAAAAAAGGAAGAGGGCCCATAAAAATAAAATCAGAAATGAAAAAGAAGTTACACCTGTCACCACAGAAATAAAAAGATCATAAGAGGTTAGTACAATATGTACCAATTAGTACAAATATGCCAATAAAATGGACAACCTAGAAGAAATGGATACATTGCTAGAAATGTGCAGTCTCTGGGATTGGCATATGTACACTATTGACACTATGTGTAAAATAGATAACTAATGAGAACCTACTGTATAGCACAGGCAACTCTACTCAGTGCTCTGTGGTGACCTAAATGAGAAGGAAATCCAAAAAAGAGGGGATATATGTATACCTGCAGTTGACACTTTGCTGTACAGTGTAAACTAACACAATATTGTAAAGCAACCATACTCCAATAAAAAAATAAAGATAAATTTTTTAAAAACCTAAAAACAAAAAAGAAATGTACAATCTCTAAGAGTGAATTAGGAAGAAATAGAAAATATGGACAGAATGATTACCATTAATGAAATTGAATCAATAATCCAAAAACTCCCAACAAACAAAAGTCAAGGACCAGATGGCTTCACAGGCGAATTTTACCCGTATCATTCTCAAGTATTAAAAAAAGTTAAATAGGCCAGCATTCTATGAGGCCAGCATCACCCTGATACCAAAACCAGACAAAGATACCACAAAAAAAGAAAATTACAGGCCACTGATGAACGTAGATGCAAAACTCTCAGCAAAGTATTAGCAAACTGAATACAATAATACATTAAAAGGATAATGCACCATGATGAGGTGGGATTTATCCCAGGGATGCAAGGAAGCTTCAGTATCTGCAAATCAATCAATATAATGAACCAAATTAACAAATTGAAGAATAAAATCCATATGATCATCTCAATAGATGCAGAAAAAGCTTCTGACAAAATTCAACATCCATTTATGATAAAAACTCTTAACAAAATGGGTGTGGTGGGAACAGATCTCAACATAATAAAGGCCATATATGACAAACCCTCAGCCAATGTCATACTCAGTGGTGAAATCCGAAAGCATTTTCTCTGAGATCAGAAACAAGACAAAGATGCTCACTTTCATCACTTTTATTCAACATAGTATTGGAAGTTCTAGCCACAGTGTCAGACAAGATAAAGCAATAAATACCATCCATATTGGAAAAGAAGAAGTAAAACTGCCGCTGTTTGCAGATGACATGATACTATATGTAGAAAATCCTAAAGATGCTACCAAAAACTATTTAAACTAATAAATGAATTCAGTAAAGTTGTAGGAGAGAAAATTAATATGCAGAAATATGTTGTACTTCTATACACTTATAATAAACTATCAGAAGGAGAAATTAATAAAACAATTCCATTTATAATTGCATCAAACAGAATAAAATACCTAGGAATAAATCTAACCAAAGAGATAAAAGACGAGTAATCTAGAAACTGCAAGACATTGGTGAAAGAAATTGAAGATGACATAAACAAATGGAAAGATATACCATGCTCATGGATTGGAAGAATTAATGTTGTTAAAATGATCATACTGCCCAAGGCTATCTATAGATTCAATGCAAACCCTATCAAAATACTACAGGCATTGGGCTCCCCTGGTGGCACAGTGGTTGAGAATCTGCCTGCTAATGCAGGGGACACGGGTTCGAGCCCTGGTCTGGGAGGATCCCACATGCCGCGGAGCAACTAGGCCTGTGAGCCACAACTACTGAGCCTGCGCGTCTGGAGCCTGTGCTCCGCAACAAGAGAGGCCACGATAGTGAGAGGCCCGCGCACCACGATGAAGAGTGGCCCCCACTTGCCGCAGCTAGAGAAAGCCCCCGCACAGAAACAAAGACCCAGCACAGCCAAAAATAAATAAATTAATTAATTACTTAAAAAAAGAAAATACTACAGGCATTTTCCACAGAACTAGAAAAAATAATTGTAAAATTTGTATGGAAACACATAAGACCCTGAATAACCAAAGCAATCTTGAAAAAGAAGAACAAAGCTAGAGCTATCAAGAGCCCTGATTTCAAACTATACTACAAAGCTACAGTAATCAAAACACTATGGTACTGGCGCAAAAACAGACACATAGATCAATGAAACACAATTGAGAGCCTAGAAATAAACCCATACTTGTAAGATCAACTAATCTAAGACAAAGGAGGCAAGAATATACAATGAAGATACAGCCTCTTCAATAAATGGTGTTGAGAAAAATGGACAGCTGCATGCAAAAGAATTAAACTGGACTACTTTCTCACACCATGTACAAAAGTAAATTCCAAATGGATTAAAGACTTAAATGTAAGACCTGACACCATAAAATTCCTACAGTATATGTTTTATTGCCTATGTTTGGCAGTATGCACTTTGACATTGGTCTTAGCAATATTCTTTGGATCTATCTCCTCAGGCAAGGCCAACAAAAGCAAAAATAAACAAATGGGACTACATCAAACTAAAGAGCTTTGCAAGGTGAAGGAAACTATCAACAAAATGAAAAAGCATGTTACTGAATGGGAGAAGATATTTTCAAATTCTATATTTGATAAGGAGTTAGTATCCAAAATGTACAAAGAACTCATACAACTCAATATCAAAAAACAACCTGATTAAAAAATGGGCAGAGGACCTGAAGAGACGTTTTTCCAAAGAAGATACTCAGATGGCCAACAGATACATGAAAAGATGCTCAATGTCCCTAATCATCAAGGAAATACAAATCAAAACCACAATGAGATACTACTTCACACCTGTCAGAATGGCTTATCATTAAAAAAGCAACAAATAACAAGTGTTGACGAGAATGTGGAGAACAGGGAACCCTTGTGCACCATTGGTAGGATTGTAAGTTGGTACAGCCACTATGATAAATAGTATGTAAGTTCTTCAAAAAATTAAAAATAGGATTGCCATATGGTCCAGCAATTTCACTTCTGGGTATTTACCTGAAGAAAACAAAAACACTAATTTGAAAAGATATATGCATACCACTGTTCATTGCAGCACTATTTATAATAGCTAAGATATGGAAGCAATGTAAGTGTCCACTGATAAATAAATGGATAAAGAAGATGTGGTATATATATATATATATATATATATATATATATATATATATATATATATATGGCAATATATAATGGAATATTACTCAGCCATAAAAAAAGAAATGTTGCCATTTGCAACAACATGGATGGATCTAGAGGGTATTGGGCTAAGTGAAATAATTCAGAGAAAGACAAATATTATGTGATCTCACTTACATGTGGAATCTAAAAAACAAAACAAACAAATAAAACAAAATGAAAACAGACTCATAGATACTGAGAACAAATAGGTGGTTGCCAGAGGGGAGGGGATGGGGGCAAAATAGGTAAAGGGGATTAAGATGTACAAACCTCCAGTTACAAAATAAATAAGCCAGTGCATGTAATATACAGCATAAGTAATATTGCCAGTAATATAATAACTTTGTAAGTAATAACTTTGTATGGTGACAGATGTTTTCTATACTGATTGTGGTGATCATTTCATAAAGTATGCAAATGTCAAATCATTATGTAGTACACCTGAAATTAACATATTGTACATCAACTATATTTCAACAAAAATTTTAATTAACTTGAAATAAATCAAAGAACTAAATCTAAGATCTAAAACTATGAAACCCTTAGAAGAAAACATAGAGGGAAAGTTTTGTGACATTGGATTTTGCAGTGATTTCTTGGATATAACATCCAAAACACAGGCAACAAAAGAAAAGATAAATAGACTTTATCAAAATTTAAAACTTCCATGTATCAAAGGACACAACACAAAGAAAAGGCAATCCATTGAATTGGTGAAAATATTGAAAATCATATGTCTGCCAAGGTAAAAGTATTAATATCCAGACAACATAAAGAACCTCTACAATTCAACAATAAAAAAATAAACCAATTTAAAAATAAATAAAGGTCTTGATAGACATTTCTCAAAAGAAGGTTTACAAACAGCCATTAAGCACACGAAAAGATGCTCAGCATCACTAGTCATTAGAGAAATACAAGTAAAAAACAATTAGATACCACTTCGCACCCATCAATATGGTTACTTACTCTCAGTAAAACAAAAAATTATACTAGAAAAGAAAAGAAATCATAGTAAATGCTATATGACTTGACTGTAGCAGCATTTTGCATAGCTAAAATAATAAACACTGAATATTGATCTAACCAATATTATGAAAATGATATTAGGAAGAGGAGGAATAGGAAGTTCTATGTGTGTGAGTGTGTTTGTGGTGTGGGGGTAATAGTAGATCTGGAATATGGAAATAGAGCTACAGTCCCATTTTCCATACTGGAAAGTCAAAAGTTAAAAATAAAAACTCAAGGAGCAGCACTATAAGGATGTTATTGAAAGCTATGGAAGGAAAGATCAAAAGAAATAGTTGAAAGAATTGAAAGTGTTTGCCTCTGGAGCATGGCAAAATTTGGATTGCCTGGGCAGTACTCTTTGCCCTAATAAAGTTACAAAACTGATTAAATATTTTAAAACTAGGCTTTAAACCACAAACTGAGAAGAATATTTAAAATACAGCTTAGATCACTATAAATGAATAGAAAACAGAAAAAAAAATCACTAAAAAGCTTAAGAAAATTGTTCAACCTCACTAATAGAGAAGTGAAAATGAGATGGTATTTTATTTTTCTCTATAAAAAGCAAAGATTACCTAAAATGAAAATACTCATTACAAAGCACACAACAGTTAACTAGTAAGAAGTAGTTTAGAAATGTATATTATCAGTGTTAAGACAGTTAATACCTTTTACTCTAATAATTCTACTTCTAAGAATATATCCATAAAAAATAAGACATTCATCATAAGTATTGTTTAGATTAGTAAAATATTCCAAATGTCAAATGATAAAACAATTAAATAAATTGTATGTCCTACACATTTTTGTGATATGAAATTTTATGTGAGAATTAAAACATTCATTTTTGAAGAATTTTGAATGATATAAGTAAATGTTCTCAATATAATATTAGGAAATGTCCTAAAATATTGGATTGTAGGATCTCAGGTGACTTGTAATTTTCCATGTATTTTCTGTATTTTCTAAAATTTTTCCAATGAATACACATAATTTTTAAATTAGCTAAACCAAAAATAAGTATTCTTTTTTTAAAGTATTCTTATCTAAAATAGCATCTGGCTAACTGCCCTTCACTCACTCTCTCCCATTTGCCACTAACATAATTACAAGAAATCCTAAAAACCCACATGTGGACTCAATAAGAATCTGAGAGAAAATTCTCCAATCATATAATGCTGGGTGTAATAATTAAGAAAACAATGAATTAATGTAAAGAGCTCAAAGGAAATAGAAATTTTTTGGAGAGCTGGTTCACCATAGATCTGAAATCTAAGGAAGAGAGTAGGAGAGGAGGATAATTTTCAGAGATATCCCAGGAGCATAGGATGAGAGCCTAGTGATTAAATTATCATATCCTAGGAGCATGTTGTTAGTGTTGATACTAAAAGAATGAGACAGTGTGGGATTAGGCCCGCTTTTCTTGTAAAGAGGATAATTGGTTCAAGTCTGGTCCTAAACACTTAGATGGATATAGTGAGGGCTTTGGGTTACTAGTTTTCCAACTCTTTAAAGCCCAATGAGAAGACAGTACTTCAGTAATCAGAAGAAAAAATAATTTTATAGTCATGTTTAAGAGTGAGGAAGATTTGAGGATTGGTTGGGAAGTGTAAAAAGAGTTATGGATGTTTAAAATAGCTGCTATAGGGATTTCCCTGGTGGTCCAGTGGTTAACACTTGGAGCTTCCAATGCAGGGGGCATGGAACTAAGATCCCACATGCCATGTGGTGCAGCCAAAAAAAAAAAAAAAATTTTTTTAAAGTAATAAAAGGTTAAAATGGTAAATTAAAAAAAAATAAAATAGCTGCCATATGAAGTAGAGGGACAAGATCATAGATACACATAGCATATACATACAAATGTATGTACAACAGTTAAGTTTTCAGTTGGAGCAAAAATCTCATATTGCCAAGATTACCTTTCTAAATCCCTTTTATACTCAGGATGTGAGCTCTTGAAAACTCAAAACCAAAGAATTAACTTTTGGTTTCTATCGGTTTGTTATCTGTGGCCGTCTTTTTTCCAAGGGAAGTGGAAGCCAAGGTCTGATTGGGGTAGAGGGAATAAAGTCGGAGGTTTTGAAAAAGGATTATTTATCTCCCTTTGCTGGACACATACGGTTGGCTTTGCTCAAATGAAGTACACTTCTCTATAGAAATATTGCTAAGGGTCAAGATCATAAATCCAGAGATTATGTGATTTTTCTTTCAGCAATCTGGATGTAGTTGCAGAAAAAGTCAGAAACTTCACTTCAGTTTGAAGATTTGTTTGTAGGACAAGTGAGACCAAAGTAAAAGGAAACAAGGAAACTGGGAGTTCTGGTAATAGAGTTGCTAAAGAAATCAACCAGACATCTCAGACAAGTGACAACAGAAGGACCGAAAAGATTTAGGAGAAAAGCAATAGGTAAATTGACTATGTAGTGGAAACAAGAGAACTAGTTATAAGAGTAGGAAGTTGTGCCCAACATTTGGATGTATGAATTAAGGATTTCAGAGGTAGATATATAAATTACCAGTTAACATCATAATAGGAATGAGAGGTATTCTCAATAAAATCAGCAACAAAATAGGGGTATTTACCATTACTATTATTATTTAATATTGTTCTGGAAGTCTTAAACAATGCATTGAACCATGAGGCAGAAATGAGAGCTACAACTGTTGGAAAGGAGAAAATGAAGCTATTATTTGAATATAGTATTGTCTTATACCGAAAACAAAAAATCAAACAAAAGCTGTTAGATTTTAAAATATAAATAAATGAATAAATAAAATACAGTAAAACCAAGTGGCTGAATATAAGAGAAAATTCAAATATCAATGGCTTTCTCTCATATCAGCAGGAAGGAGACAAAGACAAAAAAGATCCAGCATACATGTAGTTGTAAACTAAATCAAACTAAGTATTTTAGACAGGAATGTAGAATAATGTCAGGTGCTCTTTTGAGCAAATGCTAATAGCTCTAAAATAGGTAAGCTGAAATGTTCTTTAACTTACCTAGTTGTTCTTATCATATTCTTCAAAAGAACTAGAAGTTTACATGTTCTAAAACTTTTCCTATTTAAGATGTTTGTATCTAGAGTTGCAAATCAAAATAAATCATTATACAGCTCAGAAATTTATATTATAAACTGCTAGTGTCATCTTTTTTAAACATAACTGCCATTTGTAATTATCTTCTTGCAGTTCCTTTGGAAGGACTAAGAAGCCAAAGCCAGTTTGAAGAGATGAGATCAAGCTACATTAGAGAGCTCATCAAGGCAATTGGTTTGAGGCAAAAAGGAGTTGTCCCTAGCTCACAGCGTTTCTACCAACTTACGAAACTTCTTGATAACTTGCATGATGTAAGTATTTTGTTTTCTAGAATATTAATGATTATTTTCTGAATTACATCTATAACTTCTTAAATGTGAAATATAAATTTTACTTCATGTGTTTTCTTCAAATTTATATTTGTACTTACATTTTAAAAACCTGTATCATACTGCTCAGAATTTATATTATGCTTTTTTCATTTTTAGTGTAGATCACCCAAATATCCTTTTACTAGTATTTGTATAATTTGAGAGTAATTTAATGGTTGATAGGAATTGTGACACATTTTTCTGAATATGCTCTCAAATGTTTTTGTCTTAAGCTAGAAAAGATTTTATGTATACAGGAAAAGCAAAGATATGGATGTGGAGAATAAGACTCTCATACCATTTTGGATGGAGTTATAAGTCAGTAACAGTGCTAATGGACAATCTGGCAGCATGTAGCAGTAGTTAAAGTTTGTGTGCTTTTCAAATTCCCACTTTTTAGGGCTTATCTTAAATAAATAATTAGACAAGTATTTAAGATATGTATGCATCATTGCCTATACAAGAGGAAAAAAACCCTAGAAATACCTGACACCAAAACTGGGTAAATAAAATAAGATATATGGGGTTAGTTGAGACATATTGCATACAAGCTTTTATCACTACTGTGTTCAGAAACCACACTAAAATAACAACAAAGCATAAAAAAGCTCTCTACTCACCAGGTCAAATTTGAGGCCTCACTGCTGAATATGAACCGACAGCCAAGATTATTAGCCATTTAGATAAAGCCTCTAAAATGTAAGGCAGAGAGCAAAATAAACAGAAAAAAATGTAACTTAAAGGAAAAAGCAAGAGTGCAGAAAATAGAAGAAAGCTTCAAAAAATTAAGATATTCAGAGAAATAAGAATGATGTTGCATCCATGAAACAAGAATAGAAAACATTTTATAAGGAACATTTAGCAAGAAAACACTTTTGGATAATTAAAGAAGAGCAGAAATTAAAAATTCAATATAAATATAAAACTCAGGAAATATAAATCTCAGGGAAACCCAGAAAAAAATAACAAAAAAGATAAAGATATGAAAAAGTAGAGAGATAGCAAATTTAGGGAATTAATCCATGGGGTTCCATTCTCCAGTTAGTAATTTCCAGAAGAAAGAAGAGAGAAAATCAAGGCGAGGAAATTATGTAAGAAATCATAAAAGAAAAGTTGCTAGAACTGAAGGATATGAGTTTTCTGAGTGTAAGGGCCCAGTATACAGGCACAGCACAATTGAACCAAGGCACATTGTAAAATTTCAGCATACCTGGAATAAAGAGGGTATCATAAAATATACCAATGAAAAAAGAAATAAGTCACATAAAATCATCAGGATTCAGAAGGATGTTGGACTTCTCAATAGCAATACTGGAACCCAGAAAACAATGGACCAATACCTTCAGAATTTTCAAGGAAAGAAAAATCTTCAACAAGTTTTTTACCAGCCAAACCATCAAACAAATATGATGGCATCATAAAAGTATTTTCAGACTTGCAAGATCTCATAGAGATTACCTCAAATACAAACTTTCTCAAGGGCACCTGAAGGATTTCTTACAACAAAACACTGGAGTAAGCCAAAGTAGAAGATTCAACCCAAGAGAGATGCAAAGGGGTGTTCCAGCACACTAACTAATGCAGAGGATTTCAGGACACTAATACCAAGAAAAAAATGGAACTGAGCTATTACCAATTGCATGAACATATTGAAGTGAGTCTTTACAGTTCTGTCAGAAAATCTGACTATGGCTTTGTGATATAGAAAAAACAAAGGAAACAGAAACATAAGGTGATTAGCCCTAGCAAAATTAAAGTAAGTCATATAAGAAAGAAAATGTAATCCAGCAGGAAACAATAAAAATCTTTGTAATATAAATGTTAGATATCGATTTAGCCAATAATTGAGATATAACTATATAGAGAATGGAGAGAAGAGAAAGTGTGTGTAGTTGAGGAGGGGGGTATATAGTACAAGAGAGCTAAATCCTCATTTAATAGAAACTTAATCAATAATGCAAACTTTGGAAAATAAAATTTATTAGAAATACACAGATAAATATCAAATGACACAGGCTAAAGAAGTTTAAAGTGGTTACATCTGTGTTGTTGCTACTGTTGTTTTTGTTGCTATAGGTCTTCCAGTACTAGCTGACTTTCAAAATTATGTACATGAATTACTTTGAAAAAATTAAAATTAGATTAAAATGGATTATGCTGGGTTGTTTGTACTGAAATAGAAGAGTCTATATATTGTCTATATGTTGTTATATGAAAAAGCTCAATTAAGAAATAGACTATAAAATAATTTCATTTATGGAAATATATATGCATGTGTGTATATTATGTGTATACCTGAGTATGTATTAAAAAAAACCTTGAAATATACCAAAATGTTCACTTGGTTATCCTGTGGGTTTACAGAATACTTTCATTTCTTTAAATCTTTCTATATGTTAGGATATTTTGTCATGAGTATGTAATATTTTACATATTATGCTAGAAAGTGGAGGGAGATGTTTTCAGTTCGGTAAGAAAAAACATCTTAAGTATTTCTATTATTAGAAAAATAAGCTGCCATGTTTGTATAGTATATGAATATATTATTTTTCTTACATGTTTCCTATCCATTTGTTAAACCAACAGCTTGTCAAACAACTTCATCTGTACTGCTTGAATACATTTATCCAGTCCCGGGCACTGAGTGTTGAATTTCCAGAAATGATGTCTGAGGTTATTGCTGCACAATTACCCAAGATCTTGGCAGGGATGGTGAAACCTCTTCTCTTTCATAAAAAGTGAATGCCGTTTTTATCTTTAAAAAATTAAATTTTGTCTGTTTTTGTTTTGGTCAGGATTATGAGGTCTCGGGTTTTTACAATGTTCTTCTCAAAGCCTTACATTTATAACATATCGTACTGTGTAAATTTCAGATAAAAGTTGTGAGGTTTAATTGATTTCCTTTATAAAGCATAATTTGAATTTTTAGTGTTTTCGTGTACCCATATTTTCTTTAAGAGTTTACAAGATTGAAAAAGTATTAGGTTGATTGTTAAAGTTAATCTTATATCATTACATGCCATTTAGGTGAGATTTTTAACTTTCACATATAACAAATCTTCTACCTTAGAGAAAAAAAAATCTTATACATAAAAATAAAAAGTTATTATATGTTCTTTCTATATAATAGCTCCCTTTGGCTCCCTAACTATATTTACAAAAATGAAACCTTAAAATGGTATACAAAATTCTGTCTATATGAGTGTATATACATTTTCGTGAGAAGGAAATTTATAACCTTAATCAGATTCTCCAAAGGGTTTTTAATGCAAAAAATGTACAGAAAAAGAGTTTAAAATTCTTGAAATAGATTGATGCTCCTCAAACTAGGATGACCAGCTTATATGTTAAGACTGTTTCCCAGATTGGAAACACAAGTCTCTAAGAAAGTTATTAAGGAGAGCCATAGCATTATGACAAGAGCATTATGGGTTTTGTAGTATTTTACTAATCTTTTTTTGGGAATTGTCCTGTAATAAGGTATTCTGTATCAAAATAGGAAGTAGGAAGTCAGAGAGTCTGTGGCCTAACTCCACTCCTTACATCTAGGGCGTGTGGAAAGTCACTTAACCTTACTGAGTCTCACCTTTAATATTGGTGTAATAATAACTTTCCAGTAGAATGTTCCTTTCGGTGAGAGCTCCTTACTCACTTCTCAAATCAAAGAAGAAAGGAAGGAAGGCAAGCAGGGAGGGAGGAAAGGTGGGAAGAAAAAAAAAGGAGGGAAGAAAAAAAAAGAGAAATATTACTCTCTTTCTCCACTCGGTAGGACATATTGGACAAATCACAGTTAAAAAATTTTGAGTGTCTCTGATCCAATCTAAGAGATATTTCAGGAAACATTAGAAACTGGCTGAAAATAATACAACCAATTACAATAACTAGAAAACCCACAATTCACATTGTTATATGAGCTGAAAATATCCCTTTAGGAGACAAACAAGAGTTCTTTTCTGAGGTGTCACTGGAGATCCATTAAAAAAAAAGAATACACACACACATACATAAAACAGGAAGAACCACTGGTAAAAATCAAAACCTATAACTTTTTTTCCTAGATAAAATAATTTATACCAATTTTAAGCATATATATATGTATAATTTTTAACAGCTTGAAGAAACTAGTAGACAATTCTTTTTTGAAATTTCTTTAAAATTGGACGTTACCTTACAAATAAAACATCCTACTTTATGCAGATTAATAGTTGTTAATGAGAAAATCAAAGAAACTCCGAAAACAATACAGAAAACATTTACTGAAGTGTCTGATTTCTTAATGCATTTTTAAATTACCCATCCCCTTCAACTGATAAATACTTGCAGTTTACCAAGGGAAAGTACAATAGAATAATCTTAATGAATAGTAATATGACCCCCAAAACAAGATAAAGTGATTTCATCTGATCAAAAAAATTGGCCTGATAATGTTACCATAACTGTTTCTTGCCAATAACTTCTTCAATTTTCAAAATGAATTAACTATAGAGCATGTGTAAACAGTGAATCCTCATAAGGGATGTGAAATAGGGATTAAAACAAGTTCCAACCAGGGCCCTTGGCTTGGGTTCTTTAGGTCCATGTGGCAAATAGATAATATACAAATTTTATAATGCTTGGTTATAACTTTCAATAAGAGTTTAACCCAAGAATTCCAAATAGTCTTAACATTAGTATAAAAATGGTCTGTTCCTTAGTATGTCTATCTACATGTCTTTTTCTGTGACTACATATGTATTACAATAGACTGTGGACTGCTCTTTAGTCCTTCAAAGTCTTAAACACACAGACTCGTTCTTTCTCCATTCTCCAGACCAAAGTTATTTTCCTAAAAAGATCCAATTTTGCCATTACCTCACGTGAAAATGTTCACTGACTTCCAGTCACCTACTGCAGTGCTTCTCAACTATAGCTGCACATTACGGTCTCCAGGGGAGCTTTTTAACAGTACCCTTTCCTGGGCTCCATCCTCAGACATTATATTTTAATTGGTCCACTCTTATTAATGCGGGTACATGATAGTCACTCTGAAATGGTGTTGAAGCATCAATTTCTGTAACTTTACTCTCTTTACTTTCCTCTGTCATACATTCATCTTATGTTCCAGCCACACAAATCTTTTTACCACCAATCTTCTGCCTTAATTTCCCCCCTTTGATACCAGTCCTATCTCAACCTTCAAGACTCAGCCAAACATACTTCTGTCGTGTGTTCCCTGCATCTTCCAGATAGTGACTTGTTTCCTCCTAAGGATCCGCATGTATTTTGTGCACATCTGGATCACAATAGTGGGTTATTCTGTATTGTTACTCTACTACTAGTCTGAGAGCCACTTTGAGATGATAGGACAATAGCGTTCCTCGGCTGGGAGTTGAATGACATGTTCTCTGGGTTTGGTATCGCCATGGATCTCTCTTTCTTTTGTTACATCGGGGCATATTTCTGTATGCATGGCTTTATCACGTTCTCTTCCCATGCTCCCTAACTTCATCTCTTTAAATTTTCCACCTTTCTTTGCTACTTTGTGAGCTCTCTCCTTGTACTGACTATAACATAGGCGAATATAAGTACATTATTTATTTATTAAGAACACATTTTATGCTCCCTGTGCTAAATTTTAAAACAGAATGGCGTATTAGTTCCCTCCCTAAGAAAAATTCCACAAACACAATTGTTTCTTATATTTAAGTAGCCCTAAATTGTTTTGTATTATAAACCTCAGTATACAAAATTTTCTCATCTCCGATTTCATTCAATAAATATTTATTGAGTGCCTGCTGTTAGCACAAGAAAACCTAGATGTCTAAATACTAGGATTTAATATTTCAAGTTAAGGTTTAAAAAATGAAAGAAAGCTTTTGGAAAAGAACATGACATCACCAAATGGAAGATATCTAGCCTCTAAATCTTTTCCTCTACAAATTCCTGCCAACTAATGTCTCCATTGCTATGTAGTAGCCATAACCTTTATCTTAATTTTATAGGTCATGTTCTTTCTGGTGGCTCTAAAGTGAAATTAAATCATAAGAAGACAGGTTATATATCAGAAAATACTTGAAGGGTACTGAAATAGATTATTGAGTTAATAAAAATATTTCCCTTAAAAAGGTTTGAGAAGCCATTTGAGTCTGAAGCAATTATACCTCCAGTGTCAGTTGTTATGTAACAATTGTGTTTTTATTAAAAAACATGGCACTTTTATATTGGGCAGTACTATTATTTTTCACATTTAGCATTAAAATAATTTGTTGCAACACAGATAATATGCAAATATGGTGGTCAATATGTTTTCTACAAAAACAATGCCTTTCAAATAGCCATACCAGGTCAACCTGTAACTTCTAAATTATCCACAGCTACAGTGATATATTTGACAATGAGTACTGTGTAGAGAGCTGATCCAGGCCTGCACTCCATTTCTCTGCCATTTAGTACCTGGATGAGCTTGAGCAAGTCATTAACCTCTCTGATTAAACCTGCCTTGGTAATTGTTTTGTAATTAATGGAAATGAAAATGAAAAAGTGTACAGGTGTTCAGAAATAGTAACTGCTATTATTTTGTTTTCATTAAACCATAGTTCTGCTTATGATTTTATCAAATTAATCTGGTATATTCTATAGTGAAACCAAGGAATCTAGAAAATGAAGTTGCTTTATTGCTATCTGTATGTACATATGAATATTTAATATATTTGATTTGAAATTATAGCTCAAAAGTCTTCAATTAATTTCTTCCTCTGAAAAAAATATAGTCTTTTGAGTTTGAGGCCTGCTTTATCAAAAATCTAAAGAGCCTATCACCCTTTGATTATAATATTAAGAGTAATAGTACTGATTTTGACCTTTTTAAAAAAGTATTTCTTTAAAATATAGAGAGCTGGACTAAAACACAGCCCTTCCAAAAATCTATGCTATATACTACATGCTTAGATTATTTTACTATGGTACTAATTCTGCAAAAAGGAACAATGGGCCTAGAAATCATGATAAAGTCATCAACTCCCAAAATAACTTTCTATCCTTAAGACTATGGTATAAAATTCCCAGGAGAGATCTTTATGTCTGTCTTGATCTTGCATTCCTTTGGTGAGATAGCTATTAAATTTCTGGAAGTTTTTGTGTGAATACCTGAGCAATTTCTCTCATGTACACTTACCCTTTACACACCAGATTTCAGGATAGAATATGAATTCTTTTAAGTATCTTTACAATCTCCAGAGCATTATGTATAAGCACTCAAAATTAAAAAAAAAAAAAATTTGTTTTTAAATTTAAAGATACTTCATTTTTATACTCAAGAATTCAACAACCATGTCTCTACTGATAAAGTTAAATCCACAAGCAGACAACCCAAGAAAGGGCATAACTATCTTTTCCTCAAAGTATGCCTTTTAAATACCCGTTGGATAGGGGGAATTTTCACATCTCAAATTTTACAGGAAATACATAGCCAGAAAATCTCACAAGTTTGCCAGGTCCTAAATTGCTTATCCACACTAGACTAAATCATGTAATGATTTTAATGAAGAAAAAATTGCTTATTTCTGTGGTTTCGCTGTATTTTCCTTACTCAATTTTTAATGAAAAGACAGTCTCTGTCTCCATCTAGCATCCATTATCTATTTAATGTACCATTATTCCGTACTCCCTGGTCCTTATTAAATCTAAAAATTGAATAAAAAGCAGTAAAATAAATGACTACTTACTTCATATTATGGAATCCAATCCAGCCTGGATTGGTCTACATCCATAGTATGAATCAAGAATGTGAACTGGGCCAAGATAATTGCATTCAGGTTGGATCACATCCCCATATAAGTTCAGGAAAAGTCCCTACAGACCATCAGTTACTTGGGGCCAATAAAATCTGTACCTCCAGAGTTAGGCATGAAACAGGGTGGCTTAAAAATTTGAAAAAAAAAAGCCAAGAGTAGTTTTCTTTAATTATTTTAATAATTAATTTCTTTAATTAATTCCTTTAATAATTATTAATTTTCTTTAATAATTCCTCCCTGTCATTATAGAAGATTTGAGAATTTGGAGGGCATTGATGATAAGTTAAACAGCAGCAGTTCATAATAGCAGTGATTTAACATGTACATTACCTAAGTATCCTATAGCCAAAGCAAAGACAAATACAAAGGGATCTGCTCCTCTTCTTGGAGTTGATCACATTCCAAGGCATTGCTCCGGGCACTTGCCTGGAGGCTGCGCCTAGGCTTGTCCACAGCCCTGTGCAGCTGTGGAGTTTGGAAGTGTATTACAGGACTGCTGGATTAGTCCCAAAATGTCAACCTCATTTTCAATTTACTGGCTCTTGTTGCTTTATGTCATGCTGACCTTACTGTTAAACACGTGTTTGTTTGCTTTCTTTCCACTCATGGAGAGAGGGGGAAAGCATTACTTTTAGCTGGTTGAAAGCTTTAACTGACAAAAGACTTTCAGAGAAATGTGAATTAGGCAGCTAAGAAAGCTTACCCTGTCTATTGCTTTAAAGAAAATTAAATTATTAACTGCAGTGTGACATCAGTATCACAGTCAACATTTAGATATATTTGAGCAAAATATTTAAATGGTATTGTAAATAGTTGTTAAGGCAGGCATACACTGTAGCTTATTTTTATAATCTTTTGAAATTGCTCTTAATACATCAAATCCTGATATATCCAATTTAGCAAACATAACTTATTCTAAGTGAAACCTACTTAAATGTTTTCCTCTTGTCAATTATATATAAAGCTTAACATCTCTTTTTCTATGAAATTTACTTACCTGTGAGAGGTTTTTGTTGTTGTTATGAATTATTTATCGAAAGGAGTGGTTTAAAACTTTTTGTCATTAGTCTTTTACTAACCCCCTCCCTCAGAAAAGCTTATATTTTAAAGTATCTCCCCACCAAACTGTATTCCTATTAAGAAATAGTTGCTTTGTTTTCTTCATGGTTTACTATTCAAAGACATATCAGGGTTGCTGAGTAGCATACCAATTATGTCCACACTGATTTGATGGGTTTTGTGCAGCTTTAACTTGGTAAATTAAAAATTCGTTTTTAAAATACATAGTAGCAAAATAATCAATGGACATCTATCATACTAAGGGCTTTAAAATTCATGAGAAACACCAAAAGTTTTATGTAGAGTTAATATAATCATACTACATTCTCGTCAAAACAGAGATAAGCGGCTCTGCTTGTTCTCCATAGGGTAAAAATAGTATCCAAAATTTACTTAAAATGGTTAAGTTCTGTATTTAATATAACTGGGGGTAGAAGGAGATTTTCACATAGCAGTCTTTAGAACTCATCACTCTAACCAATAAAGTATCTTCTTATGACCTGAGTATTATGTTCATTTTAACTTTTTCTGATACATGCGTAACCACAAGAAAAGTCAGGGCAAAGAGTTTTAAAAAAAGCTTTTCATTGGAATTTGGGAAAAAAAAAAAACAGAAGAAAAAAATAAAAGTTCTTCATATTTTCCAAGGAGTAAATATAACTTACAAAAGTGAAATGGAGAACTTCTCTAAACAGTAGCTTAAATATTTTTCCCTTGATTAGTGAGCAAACAATAATGCTAATGATACAAAACACGGTGATTATCTACAGTGATAACAATGCTAAATGTTAGAGAAATAATCACGCACTATCCAAGCATATAAAACATAAATTATGCTCACAGGCTGGTTTTTAGCTTTTTAAGAAAGATGTCCATTTTCTAATTTGAGGCTACAAAGTTTAGGAAAAAACCACTGATCTCTAAGTTTCTGTTTAGCTGTCAATCAATTAAGTGTCTTAACACTTAAAAAGCAGGGAGAGAAAGAGGAGAGGGGAGAATGAGAGGGAGAGAGAGACAAAAAGAGAAGGAGAGAGAAAAAGAGGGAAGGGAGGGAAGAATTAAAGAGGGAAGGAAGGAAGAAAGGAAAGAAGGAAGGAAGGGGGAAGGGAGGGAGGAAAAAGGTTAGGACCAAATTATCCATTTCAACTCTGAAACTACAGACGTTTTATTAATAGTTTATATCAACATAAAATAGCTGACTCTCAGTTATCTATGTTAACAGAAGGAAAAAAAGCCCTGAAAACAACAACAAAAAATCGTGGGTTTTTTTACAAAGTTGAAAAGTCTTACTTTAGGAGTCATTTTTAAAATTTATTTATCTTTTTTAGGAGTCATTTTATTCTTCAGCAACTAGTTACAAAGCATTATTGTGTGGTAGGCCAGTCATTTAACCAGATTGTGAAGATAAGCAATGAATACATTAGACAGCAATCCTACATTCTCTGAGTTTACAGTTGGATGGGAACTAGATACAGGTAGAGAGTTACAATATTGTATGTCGAATGTCATGGTAGAGGAAGTACAGGGAGCCACTGGAGCACCTAAGAGGGGCACCTAGCTTGAATTTAAGAGTGACAAAGGCATCTTGGAAAAAGGTCTAAGCTATGATCTAAAAGTGGTTTAATAATTAGCTAAGCATGCGGAATCAGAAAATGCCAAAGGCAGGAAGAGAAGAGTATTCCAAACAGGAAGTAACAGCATATGCACAGACTTGATGGTGAGAGAAAGTATGGCGTGGGGGCTGATGATGAGGCTGAAGCAAACAAGGTCCAGGTTATTAATGGTCTTGTACACCATGTTAAATTGTGTAGTCTTGATTCTTGTTTAAGCAGGAGAGCAGCATAATTCAGATTGGTGTATAAGAAAACTCACCCTCACTGCAATATGGAGAAAAGAGCTGGAGATGGATAATCCTGGAGGCAGAGAGAACATTTTTTAGGAAGTTGCAGTATTCTGGCGGAAAATGATGGTCATAAACATGAAGAGTTAGAGGGGATCATCACCTCCTCCCTAGTTTTCCAGAGGTTTAAAAAAAACATAGACGTATTGACAGAATTTATGGAAGTAGGTGAAATGTGCCATATAAATTGTCAAACACAAGGTCAGATGCCTATTTATTCTGCTGCTGTGTTGAAATTTCAAAATTTTCATCAATAAAGACAATAAAAACTAAGAAACTTAGTTTACCAAGTTCTAGAATCCTATCTACTCAAACAATCTCTACCCCTCCACCAATATTCCCCCATTTGCATGTCTATTAAATCTCAATATCCTGGTTTTTGCACAAAGGTAAGACTAGAACAGCTTAGGAATCAGCAAATGGGAAAGGGAAACTGCTGTACTAAACTAAGAAAAAATAAATACATCCTTTGTATAGATCCTTCGTCAGATGCCGTTATCCAGTATAGTTACAAAATAATACACACAAAAAATGCTTAGTTCTCTGTAAGGAGTCTTGACTTCCTGATGATGTCTTCTGCACAAAGACTTTTTCACGACTTCTTCACAGTGTGGGGAGTTGAGGAAGGAAGGCTGGTGAGTGATAGAATGGGGAGCAAACTTGGCACATGAAAATAATATATCTACAGCATTCAGTTTCAAAGAGCCTTATTTTGAATTACCTCATTCAGTTTCCATCAAGGGCTGTTCTTCCTTTTCACTTCCACTAATCAAAGACAGATAGGAAGAGAAAGATGCTAATGTGCAGGCAGTGGCGGTGGGAAGGGGTCTTCTTTCTCCTGGTCCTCACTGGCCTTGCCAGTCCCTTGCCATGCCTGGTCATAAGAACCCACTGCTATCGCCTCATGTTTAAGTCACTGGCTCATAAACACATCTGTTCCCTCTCCTCCAGTATTACAGGGTGCTGGGACTTGTCTGACTTTGTATCTTCCATTCCTTGCTGGCTCAGCCTATCCTTCTTAGGCCCAGCTGCTTTCCCAATCTGGCTTCTGTGTGTGGTCACCTTGCCCCTTCAGGAGAGCCAGGGCTCACCAACTGCTTTCTAAGCCACCGTCCAGCTGGCACCATGCTGAATCCAAGCTTCTCTGAAATGCTTGTAGACTTTACAGCATCACAAAAGCCACAGTTTTCTTGGACCTCCCCTTACTTGTTTGGATGTTCTGCTGCCCATCCCACTTCCTTCAAAACTGGGACACTGTCATCTGATTTTCCTACCCTTCCTCTTCCTTCTTCTGAATCACAGAAGCCTCTCACTTCCTCTTCCTGTCTATTGGAGTCTTCCCCTGGCTCTTTGAGTTTCCTTCATCTATTCCTAGGAACTCTCTCTGTTTGAGTCCACTTCTTGAGGAGATCTTTGAGATTTAGAAGACCATTTTTTTTTTCCCCTTGAGAAAGTCCCATTCTCCAGACTTGTGTTGCTCTAGATTTCAAAGACCAATTGTGGAATCACAAGCTAAATGTCAACTTTAAGCATTTCTGCTGTAACAATTTGAATTCTTCTTGGAGCAACATGGCTGCTTCTAACTGACTAGGAAAAGGGTCAGGTGTCAAAAAGAAAAACACAAAGATGAATATTTTTCAATAACTATATTCTTTGGATGAGCTTTGGGAATTCACACGAAGTTTTCTGTCAAGAGGATGAGACTCTCCCTCCCCCTGTTTATGCCTAACAGCTCTGGTACTGGCTGGTGACAAAGGCATAGCTATAAAATTTATGGGATAATGGACTAGTAACAACATCACCACATACCTATTTTCAATCTAATGCTTTGTACTTCACCTGAAATATTTAGTAGACTTATTTGCACATAGTAGACTTTTACATTTTGTTATATTGAAATTGATGAAATATTCAGTTATCCTCTTTACTCCTTGATAGTAAAACTAGTGTAATATTTGGCAAGAGATGCAGGGAATCATCGTTTTCCTCTCTCAAGACCCACCCCCCTTTTGGTTCCCATTGTTTCTATCCTATTTTCAGTACATAGTAGGGTCCTAAGTTAATACACCAGACTTACACCTTTAAAGATATTTAGCCCCTGTATACATCTTGAGTCCAGTTTCACACACCTAGCTCCTCATTTTTAAGTGGAGAAGACAATGTTTGAAATTTATCTGAGGTTTTTGCAGAGAGGGTGAGACTCTTCTTCTTTGTATGCCTGGCACTGGTTCCCTGGTGGTGGTTAGGTGACAAATGCAAAGCCATAAAAATTAGGTGAAGTGGGCACCTAACAATATCGTTACATACTCATTTTCAATCTAATGTTCAAAATTCCATCTTTGTTTTTAAACTAAAAGTGGACTTCAGAGAAAATATTTCGTGATTCACATGAGAAAACTGAGTCAGTTGGCTCCATTTGACAGGTGTCTGACATTAAGTTGGCTGGTAGTTTGAAGTGAATCATCTTCAAATAATATGTTCTCTTAAAAACAATTTACCACTAATTCTTATTATTCTTATTACTACTCTGTGTGATAACAAAAAATAAACATTTCTATATATGTCTTTATTAATGAATTAGAGCACCCAAAACCTCAATACAATTATGTACAAGATGCATAAGAATCATCAGTTCATTCTTCTTTACCAGTCACTTTAAATTTATAATCAACATTTCAGCTTGTACAATAATGTACGTGGCATATGGTGAGATCATATAGATAGTATCCGTGACTGTGTGTACATTTTAATGAAGCAAGGACTGATTCTCAGACAATTAAATTCAATCCAACTAATTGTTTGTGAAGACAAAATTCACTCAACTGTTTTCTAATAAGATTCAATAATGCAGTGTTTTGGTTACTCACACAATGGTAAAGTAAAAGGTTTGATATTTATTATACAAATATTATCTATCTTCATACGAAATTTAATGAACTTAATATTAAAGTGAAAAAGAATGTAATCTGATTGTTAACAAAGTATTTCAGACAACTACTGTGCATTTGGCTTCATTACTATGAATATCATTTAATATAGCACTGGAAATATGCAAATATTCTCCTTTGGTAAATAAGTGCCTAGAGTATATAAGGAACTGTACTTTTGCAACACAAAGAGTAGAACAGATTTCTTGCTTTTAAGTTCTAGAAGTTAAGATGCCAGATGTTGTTTGAAACGTCGATATACTTCTTTCTTATTCAGTCAGTCACCTACATTTGGAGTAGACTTGGAGAAACAAAATAGTTTTATTGAATTATTTGTCCATGAACATGTTCCCATAACATAAAAAAAGATTTCATTTATTCTCTTTTAACACTGTATTTTCAGTTTTAAAATTAAACATATCCCCATATTCAGATTTACAAACTTAAATGATGTTGAGAAACTTCATATTTGTCTATAAAACCATATGCTATATTTTTATAAATATCTGATTTTTGTAGTTGATGAAGTTTTTCTAACTTACATTTAACTATTTAATGAATAAAGAGAAAACATGGTAAATGGCCATGAGTGTAAATGCATGTGGCATTCTATTCTCTGGTGTCAGAGTCACTATAACAAGCTAAAGAGTATGTATATCACTCAACCTACTTTTTAAAAGCAACATTTTATTTAAATGGTAGAATATTATATTACCTGATCAGATGAGGTCAAATTTCGTCTTATAAATGATCTGTTTCAAACAAATAGAATACTTTAACTATAAAATGCAGAGATCTGTCATCAGTTATTTGTGAGCAGTTTAGAATTCATAAGTTTAAACAACTATGAAAAAGCAAACTTTTTATTCTGAATTAAATCAACTGCCTATAATTATGCTGTGATATGAGAAGTAGTTTACCATAGTATTGAAGAGCACATGTTCTGGAGCCAGACACTCTCAGTCTGATTCCAGGCTGCACCATTTGCCGACTCCTTCATCTCTCTGCTTCAGTTTCCTTATTGTAAAATGGACACAGTATTGTATCTCTCTCATAGGATGCTATGAGGATTAAATGAGTTAGTATAAATAAAGTACTTGGAGTAGTGCCTGGCATGGTATGCACTATCTGGGTGTTTTGTCCAACTTAAATGGCTTTTTCTTTAATAGATGATTAAGGGTACAGAGGACATTTAGATTTTTATCTTACGTAAACTCAACAACAGTAATTTTTAATTTTTTAAGTCATGTGAAATTCAGTAGTGTGGTACTCATCAAAGTAAATTTTTTCAGCAAATGAGATTAAGGATGGACTCTTACAAGTGAAATGTGATCAGATATAAATCAATAAAATATCAGTCTAAGTAGCCACAATTCTTCAATTCTCGTACCTGAGACAGTTTCCCATATGAGGCAGATTGGACTAATCAAATCTATATTATTTTTGTAGAACCAGACTAACAGCTTCTTTTTCTCTCCCCAATAAATAATTTTCGCCAATATGTAGGAAAGAAAGAACTTCTGAATTTCTTACATATGCTTACTAAAACAATAATATTGGAAAATCTATTCATAAAATAGCTAAGTTTAGCTTTAACTTAAAATCTAAAATTTTATTCTTTCGGCATTAAAGGACGTCAATATTGCTTACATCTCAAAAATTACTATGGAACAAAAAAGTAAGGTCCTTATTTTGTGTAGTCCTTGTTCTGTCACATGAAGAACATCCTGAAAATTTTAAATATTCCATTTTTTTCCAAGTAACGAGTCAGATTTGTGAATGAAATATGTTTAAAGGGGAATAAAATAAAATCCAACATTAACCATTTTTTACCATTGTATGTAGTAAGGTAGGTAGTGTATTTCGTGACCTGCCTAGTGTATTTTTTTTTTCCTTTGGCAGAAGCCAGCTATCATTTATTTTCATTGATTTTTCACATTTTAAGATCGTAAAACCAGGATGCATCTTATAATTCATGCTATCTTACAATGCCATTGGCCAAGTTGAAGTCATACACAGTTGTGTGAAAATCTTCCCTTGACACCTCCTCAAAAAGTCAGAAAACATCCCTAGCATCAATGAAATATGGTATGAGTATATATTCAATTCTTCATTCATAGAACCCCACTGCTTCTACTTCTTTTAATCTGTGTTGATATCAGTTCCTATTTATTTAGACCAGTAATCAATATGCATTCAATAAATATTAACAGTTTTTTTAGCTGCTACTTATTTGAGTAGCTACTATGCACCAGGTCTTGTACTAGGGAGGAGCTTTACATATATTATCTCTAGCTCTTAATGTAATCTTTGCAAGCTAAATATCATGAGCTCCATTTTACAGAAGAGAAAATAGAGGTTCAGAGTAGTTCAGTAAATTTGAAAAACAATTTCTTGCACTATTGCTCTTCCAAAAAGAAAAGGAGATTCTGTCACATTTTTCCAAATTAAATTAATTTTCCTGGCATACATATTAAATCTTTTAATTTGAGAAATTTGAGTTTTTATTTGAAAAATGAAGAAACTTTAAAAATCCTTATTAATAGATGTGCTGTTTGTTTAAGCCTCATGAATGTGAATTGGCTTTGGCATTCTTAACAGAACTATAAAAAGATTCTGGGGGGAAAACGTCAATTTTTCTGGGGAAACCAAAATAAAAATAGCACTAATTTCCCAACATTATAGCCCCTGCTAAGGAATTCATTGAATACCATAAGAAACTCCACTCCTCCCCTACTAAATTTATGACTAAAGATTTGAATCAGATTTAATTACTGAAAAAAAATGTATGTATGTATGTGTGTGTATATATATAGAGAGAGAGAGAGAGATTTTTGTTCAAGCAATTCACTGACATGGTCTGTGCAGTTCTAAAAACGGGTCTTTTTATTGACAGAAAATTACTTTGGATTAAACAGTTAACTGATAGCTTCTAGGTCTATAAAAATTACCAGAATACAGTGCCTTTTGAGATATATATATATATATATCTTAAAGAAAATACACCTTAAAATCTTACTCAAAGTGAAATTAGGGAGTATTATATAAAGTATACATTCTTGAAAGTCGAAGTTTCTCTGATTTGTAGTCTCAGGGTGGCTCCAAGTGCCTTGGCAAGGAGTGTTTTTTAATGGTTGGAATTTTGAGGATAAATTCACATTCTCAATATTTCCATTATTATATTTACTAAATGGTTCTGATAAAATTAATGCCTTAGTGCCTATCCTATTTCAAATATCTTTATGTTTTAATGCTTATGTACCAGAAAGTTAAGGTAAATAATCATCTAATCCTTATTTAAAAGTAAGATAGATATAGACACAAAATATTTCTGTTGAAAAATACTTAAAGTTGGACCATGTGCTAGGCAAAGAGAAAAAAATGTGGTAAATACAAAGTTATTCAGAGAATTCATATTTAAATGCTGAAATGAACTCTTCCTTAATTTATTAAGACAGTTTTAGCAGAACTGCACAATGGAATTGTTTCCTTTAAATAAGATTTAAATCAGACCAACCTGGATGATATAGAATAGAGGAAATGTTTTTACTTGTCAGATTTATTTTGATCTTCACAAATCTTACACATTTCCTAATAACAACAATGATTTAAAGATGCACTGTTCTTGCTGAAACATTACAGAGTTATGAATAATTTATCAAAGGAAAGAATAATTTTAAGAACTTGGGTCAATGTCAAAAAACTGTTAGATTTTTGTGAAATTTTTTATAATTTACCAACAAACCATTATTACAGTTATTCAAGTTCCTAAATGGCATTTAAATTATTGAAATTATGCATAGTAAGAAAAACATATTATCTAAATTCCCACAAAATGTGAGAAAATATAGAAAAGGGGGAAAATCTATAAATTATGCAACAAAATTTAAGCTGAGGGGAGAATTACTATGTGATATTCACATTAATTGAGCCAGAGTATTTGCATCTAGCTTGGTCAAATTTCTGAATTTTGGTGGAAGTATATTTGTTTATTTGTTAAAGGATAATTACCACTAAGAATTTCTAAAAAATAAAAATAACAATAATGACCTGATTGATAAAAGGTAAGCATGGAGGTAGAGTGAACCAGAACATGCATACCTGTGCATCTCATAGACAGAGATTGCCTAAGCACCAATTTCAAATAGTTGTTAATATCACCCAAATACATGTAGAAACCAAACAGCAATACTGTACTTAGTTTTAAGACAGGTTTGTCACTTCTCTGAAATGTAATGCTTTGTGATCTTAGTAATCTGTCTTCAGTTCTCTGAACCTCAATGTCTTCAATTATCTAGCAGAGAATATTTCAACAAAGAGCTTTGCTTTTAAAGGAGATAATGCCTATAAAATTCCTTTGCACACTATAAAACGCTATACAGACATATTTTTCCTAAGAAATAGGTAAGTACATGCTAAAAATCCTTAATAGTTACAACATATATTCTACAATGTAGGTAGTTAACATTAATAAATTAATCTTGGTGACCAAACAAATATGATTTTTAATAACCAAAACATAGTAAACTCACTGATATAGCTCCTTATTTGTTGAAAAGCCATAAAAAAATGAAAACCCTCCACCTGCAAATTAGAATGCTGTTCTGGCAAAGAAGCACATGAGAGAAGGCAGTTTGTGTGGAAGCCCATCTGGAGGCTGGGTCCCCCGAGTCCTCTCTGGACCTTCAGCCGGCTCACTGTCTGCAGCAGGAGAGCTTTCTGTGCATGTAGACCACGCCCTGTGACGGGCAATCGCTGAGGGGCTGCTTCTTGAAAAAAACATGTCAAAAGTGGTCGTTTGCACATCCCCGTGAATTTTTCCTCCTTCCAAATAGAGAATCATGTTCATGACTACTATTTAAAAGACCTTCATTTTAAAGCATATTTTATGAAAATAAAATTATTCCATGTTTAAAGTTCATGTATACTTTAAAAAATCTTCTCTACAAGTAGCTCAGTTAATAGAGTGTTTTCTGAATAACAAATATGTTTTTGCAGTGAGGAAACTGGCCCAAGTAGAGGTGATCTGGGGACAGGAAGAGGTTATTGTTTGTTTCTAAATTATCTGATTTGGCTATCTGGGATTCGTGTCTGGCGGTTTATTTTACTTTTGCTATGGAGCTACAAAATATATTTCTTCCGAAAACTAAGAAAATGCTGAACTTACATTCCGAGGCTATTCATACTTTACATCATTTTCATATTTTTAAAAACTTTCTTGCATAGAATTAAGTTACATATATCGTATGGAGCTATAGTTCTTTAACTTACTGCAATCTCAAGTTATCTCTACTTAAGTAGGGCTTACATTGAAATTATTCTGGGATATGAAATGTCTCTTCTTAACTCTGCATGCATGCATGCATGAGTGCAAGCTCATGTACACAGCAATCTAGAGAAAGATGTAGCTAAGTCCCTCTTACAAAAGAGAACAAAGGTTATCGGTGCAGGCTAAAATATAGGGGAAAGAGTTTGGAAGTTTGAATGAAAAAAACGTGGGTTCCAAACTGTATTCTAACACTTCTTATTGAGCCAGTGTGAGTTACTTAACCTATGTGAATCTCATTTTTCCTATCTGAAAAATGAGGGCACATGATATATAGGTATCTCAAAAAGTTTGGAACTTACAGTACTATTCACTTCATTTTAGACTCTTTAACTTTGCCTTGTCTTTATATTGAAATCTGGACAACAGTAGTTCAATCTAACTTTTAACAGATTTTTATTTAATTTATTCTATAAAGTCTTAGTGGTTGTCTTTGTTTAACCTCATGCAATTTGAACTTGAGTGTTTCCATTTAATTTCTGAAAAATGAAAGGACCATTTACTCTCTTTATTTCCTGCATATCTATCAATAATCTGAAAATTATGGTACTTACAAATATTCTCTAGAGTTATTTTACCCTCTCAGTTATGAAATTGGATAACTATAGTATATAACACTAATGAATCTTAAAATGTTGATTTGTGATACTTTCAAACCTAATGTTATTTTACTGTATTAAAACTTATTTTTCTGTACTCTATTTTCAGTAAATTTTAGTTATCTTTGAAATAGCAATTTTTGTTTTATATGCAAAAACAATTTTCCTTTTGTCTTTCTTTCCATCTCCTCTCTACACATTCCCTTTAATAACACCTTCATTCTGAAAAACAAATTATTTTTTCCATTATACTTTCTTGAAGTTGAATTTAACATTATAGTTTAAAGTGTTAATTTGCATTTTAATTCTTCCCAGTTATATTCATATAATCCTGTTGTTATAATGGCTCAAAATAATAAGCAAATAGCCTCAAACCATACCCCAAGGATAAATAGTTTAAATGGAAATATGGAAGTTGTTTTATTGATTAAGTCAAAATTAATTGTGAAATAATTTCAACTAAAGATTAACAGTGTGCATGATAAATGTAAAAATTAGTTATTTAAAAATCATCTTCAAAATATGTATTTCAAATTAATAGTGTCTTCTGTATTAATTTGAAAGTCATTATGTTTTAATTGTTCTCTGAATCAGTATATTTTTCTATATGGAATTTTTGAATGACATGAAAAGAACATGTACCTCTAGAAGATGTATAAGTTAATTCATCTTATAATAAACAGCAATTTATCATTTAAAACATTACTGTTAAAATTCATTGTTAGTGCTGATATATTTTATTCACTTCTGCATATCGAATTCATTATTTTCACCACATTCCAAACATCACAATCTAGTATCTAAATTGATCCTCTTACCCAGATATATGTTGCACTTGAATTTTCTTTTTGCTTATAAATATAATATATTTCTTCCTTTGTTTTTTTTCTCTCATTATACTATTTAAGCTGATTTAAAGTAAAAATATGTTCAGAGAGTCATAGGATGTTAGAGTTACACAGGCCTTTAAAACTCCTCTGGTCCATGGGTTCTGTAACTGTTTCAAGGACTGGCTTTGAGGCAGCTTAAATTCCAATACAGTCTGTGTATAATATTAGTGTCTGTGTGTACGTATGTTTTCCATTGCTTTCATTAACTTTTTAGAGGGCTCATCAACAACAACAAAAAACCTTGTTAGGAAACAAATCAATTCCACCACCTCACTTTACAAATAAAGAATCTGAGACTCCAGAGAGCATGCAACTCATCCAAGGTCACAGAGGTTGTGAACGTAAGAGTTGGAGCCATGTGCTGATTTGTAGGTTGACCACAGAATGTTATTGATCAGGTAGAACTCTCAACAGAAGTGGGTTTTCAGCTCACATAGAGGCTAGTAAATTGTGGGTTCCCCTTAACTTTGTTTGCATAGAATTGAATTAGTGAATTTAACCTCCCATTTCAGTTAGCACCACAATATTATTACACTATAACTACAAGGTAATTATAATTTGTTATCCATATTTTATGCCTTAAAATATGGATTTATGGAAAAATTGAAATTAATTTCTTATATTTATGCAGATAAATGAAGTTGTTTTGGGATACAATAGACTTCTATCATTCTTTCTTCTCAATCAAAAGCAATGATAGAAGTAGGCATTTCTGCTCCACTGATTATGATCTTTTCTCTATTCATCAGTAAATGTGTGAAATCTTTTACTTTCTTATGTTTTCAGGCTAAAAGAGAGACAAAATAAAAACAAAGGTCACGATAAAGTTTAATAAAGAGTTTACTCCAGAAATTTGTATCTTATCTACATCTCTCATCACTAATTTGAACAAAACTCGGTGGAGTGATTCCAAATATAAAATGAATAGACAAATGATCTCTATAGTATACCTTTTGTTTTGAGATATTTCAAATCATGGTTTAGTAGGCCTGGAAGCAGAGTGAAACTGCATTACCTTACGAAAGTGACCATGATCAAAAAAAAAAGAAGATGTAGGTTATCATCTAAATGTTTGCTCCAGTGATCTTTAAAATAGAATCCGATTTTAATGAATGAAGACCTAAAGGGGCTTAAAATGGTTAGGGGGAATGAAATAGAAAACATTTCTTCAGACCAACTAAGGACCCAAAAAATGACAAGAAGGAACGTCCCTCACTGTTCCCAAGGCATTAACCAACATACATCAAGGTTGTATCATGTGCCATTCAAGAACTTAGAGGGTTATCAAAGTAGAAGGCAATGTCCACCCACAGTTAAATCATGGTCTTATTAGAGTTGAAGAATATTGCACACATGATAAAAATGCAAGGAAATTTAAGCTATATTATAAGCAAATCTTAAATCACAGGTTTCAATTCTAGTGTTATAGTTCAGAGAAGAGAGAGAGGCTAGTGTAGCCCAAAGGAACCTAATTTGGAGCTGGGTCTATTGGGGTTGGATAGGTTGACAAAAAAATAAATAGTAAGTCAAAGTTATAGCACGAAACTCTTCATAGTTGCAAACTTTCTTCAGACAAAGTCTTTGGAAACCAAGGGAGATGAAAAAGCCAATAAAAACAGAAAAAGTGCTTGAGTGTCTATTTTAGAACTTTATATTATAAAAACAACAATTTAGTGAATTTAGCAAAAAAGAGTGGGCTTAAGACATGTATCTTAAGTAGGAAAACTACCATAGTTTGACAGTGTCATTAAAAAGATGTTAAATACATGAGAAAAATAGGAAAGATTATTGAAAGAGAAAACTTAGAACTTGAAAAAAATTAAACTGTAATATCACACGAAAAATGCCACAATAAAAAATAAATAAATCTTGTCCCCACAGTCATCTGCAAGGGACTTTCATTTAGGAATTATTTAATAACTAATTCTTTCTCAAAACTCTGTTGCTGCTATTATGACTTATTTTTACGTTTCTTTTCCAAATAAAAATTTCAACATCTGAAGAACTCAAACTAAAGTATATCAACAGAGCAGCAACTCACTTTATGAGGGCAGCCTACCCAAAGAGAGACAGAAAAAGAGAGTGAATACATGCTGGCAGGCAGGGGGAGGGGAGGGTGGGTTAGTCCCATAGCAGATTGTGGTCCCTTATATGGTCATATTTGATTCACTGCCAGGAACAGCAATTGAAAGAAAATGTAACAAATCAGCTTCTCAATTACATTAACAAAGGTTTCAGCTTCCTATGTACAGTACTTTTAAGGCTCCTCTGTGTTCTAGCTCTGAAGGTCAATGAGCATTCCCATGAATCTTTGTGTGTTTATATCAAAAGTACAATGTGAACTTTGGCAAAAGAGGTGGCTCTGGGTTAGCTGGGCTTTTTAGGTAGTTACTGTAAATACAATTGAAAGCTAGCTAATTTTACACTATTGCTAAAGAATTAAAGAACACATTTGTAAATCGCATCCAAAGACTCAGAAGTGATCCCAGAGAGAGTTGTGAAAGTAGAGATTTCTCTTTTGCACCCATAACCGCTCTTAGTTTTCTCCCATCTTCCTTAGGGCATCTTCCACATGTCTGCAGGGTCCTTGTGAACTCAGTCAGCCCCAGGCTACATTAGCCTCCCCCAGGCCAACTATTTGCTGCAGACCTGTACCTGTCCACACTCACTCCCTGCAAATCCACTTTCAGAGAACTGCCTCATTAGGAAGCAGCTGATCAATCAATAATCTAAGAAGCAAATAAATAAAAGAATACACCTTCCTGTGACATCTACTTCATGAAGGAAAACATGTCTTATGCGTAGGAAGTGGTGTGATTTCTGTTATCAGGCCCAGGCCTCTCGGGGAGAGGTTTTTTGGGCGGTGAGGTCTTGGAATTTAGGTTAATTAAAAGGTATTTTTGAAAGTATTAAATTTTTTGTAGATGAGGATGACTATGGCTAGAAATAGTTCGAGAGTAATTAAGGTCTAATGTCTCTCCAGTTACAGCTATGAGAGAAGACGCAAATATTTTCCAATGAGACGTAAACTGTTGCACAAGTGGGCCCTGATAACATTTCTACATAAATGTGTATTTATTTCTTAGGGGTCTGTTTGAGATCTGGAGAGATAAATAAGGCAGTAAATGTGTTAGAGTCCACAATTCATGTTTATTGTTGGAAGTGTCCAAAGATCTTACAAATAACAGGCTTTAGAGCAGAAAAGGACTGGCACCATTCCTCTTTGCCCTTTGAGTAAAGAACTTAAAACTTTAAGAAGTTAAAGTTTAACGTCAAACCTTGTTTTTTCACCCTTGACAGATCTGTGGGTATTATGAGTTGGGTTTTGAAGGGACCAAGTATAGTTCAGAGTGAATCAGTACTCAGCTCAGAGTTCCATGGGCCTGGCCAGCACCTACCATCTGCTCTGTCTATCCCTGGAGGTTTTGGTGCGCTCTGATTTTTTTTCATTCTTCTTAGAAGGTCAAAAAGAGGTGCCTCAATTAGAAATATGCTTTTTAAGAGTACGTTAATTCAAGGAATACTTGCATTCTCCTACATAAACGAAAATTGCAGCATATATCAATTGCCCATGTGACTAGGCAAATTGTACAACTAAGACATACTAAATTAGGTATAATTCTTAAGTTTAAAACAGGTAAAGAGAAATAAGAATGATGAAATCAATGGTAACAATCTCCTGTGAGTGTCAGAATACTTATGTTATCTACTGTTTGCCGTTGACATTTACTGTGTCCTCCTCTGCTTTGCTATTTGTCTTTTAAATCTTTTTTATCTTTTAAGGATTGAATGGAAATCTCCTTTCCTATGATGATTTCCCTAATCCTTTTAGGAAGAGACAATCTCACCTTCCTAGGAAGACCTTTTTTAATATGGCAGCCAAAGAAAGTTGACACGGAAAACTAAAGAACACTAGAGAGGCTTTGCTGAGAGCCAGAGGGCAAACGCTCCTTAGTTCTTCTTCTAACCATCACTGACTCTGCTAAAATATCACATGAAATATCTGTTAAGCTCTATGGAAAGGTCTTAGTAAACAAGATTCTTAGCTTGAGTAAGAATTTTATAAATTTAAAGAAATTTAAAATCCAAATATTTGAAGATGTTCCTTCCTACCTCATACTATTTCTTCTAGCTATCTATAAGCATTATATTTCCCATAAGATTACTCTTTCATCCTTAACAAGGCTCAGATACCTTGGAGGTTTAAAACATCAGAAATAAAAATGAAATAGGCATTAAATCTTATAATGGAATATGAAAAAGAATATATATGTATAACTGAATCACTTTGCCATGCAACAGAAATTAACACTACATTGTAAATCAACTATAAAATCAAAAAAAGGAAAAAATCTTATAATGAAATAGAAGTAGTAATTCAACTTATGCCCCTAAATAATACCTATGGATTCTTATACCATTAGAATAAAACTTTAATTTAGCATGCCTTTTTCACTTGTTTCAAACTGCAACTAAAATATTAATAATTCTTCATATTTGAATTGAACTCTACCATTTGAAAAGCTTCCACAATCACTGTCTCATGTGCATTATCTCATCTGGAAAAACATCCCTGATAGAAAGCAGGCATTTATTACTACTACATTTTTGAAGCACAGAAAATAAAGCTCAGAGAGATATTATGCTTCATCCAATGGTAACTAGCTGAGCTTGAGAAGGAAATGTGGTCTCAGCCGTTCTCCTGGCCCATTTCCCTCCCCTTTTTTAGCTCCATGTTTGCTTAAGGTTAGGCTAGCCTCCTCTTTGTTACAGCGGGTCAGTTTGAAGAACAATCAGAATTCTCTCTTCTTAACATTTGTAGAGATGCTGGCTGCCAGTCAGGCTGTCTACTACAGAGATTTAATTTTTAAATTTAAATTGTTTTCTAGATTTTTAAAAAACAATGTGAAAAGCTTTGAACAAGTATACCTAGTAGTGTTGTTTTCTTCCCCCATTAAATAAAAGTTTTGAAAGTCTGGTATTTAAAACTATGTTCATTCATCCTTGCTCTCCCACACAGCAGTGCTAGCAACATGGAAGGTTTTTTTCGTTTTTGTTTTTTTTTGGCCACAGGATCTTGATTCCCCAACAAGGGATCTAACCGTGCTCCTGCAGTGGAAGCACAAAGCCTTAACCTCTGGACCACCAGGGAAGTCCCAGAAGGTTTTTATTTAGTATTTTTAATCCTGCACCTGAGAATGCATACCTATTAAATTTGTATCTTGTGATGCATTTTTAAGCCAAATCACTTGATAGAACCAAGAAACCCAGTACACATTAGCGCAGTTCTGGCATCATGATGAAGAGGAAAATTATCGTCAGTCTTGGAAACTATTCCTTACCTAGGGCTAAAAGAAGCAACAAGAATCTATAACTTCCCGTGAGAGGCACCGGTTATGACGAAAAATAAAGGCTTTTAAGCTTATTGTACTTTCTTGTTATTGCAGTTTCTTAAATTTGTTCCACATCTGTCAAACTTAGATAATACTTTTCTTTCTAGGAGTAATATAAAAAAAAATAGTAATAGCTACTATTTATTAAGGACCACTTCATGTAACATTAATAATCTATGAGGTATCTTATTAGTGTTCCCATGTTACAAGTTAGAATATTAAGGTTTAGAAAATCAGGATTCATCCAGAAAGTGCAACTTCAGAGTTTAACCACAAGTCTCTTTGCTCCCTGTAAGGTAATTATACTGACGTAGAGTAAAACCATCAGTACAGGTGACACTAACAAGAGGAAAAAAATTCAAGCAGAATTCTATGAAAATGTACAGATATAGAAGTCCTTATCCAGAGAACAGAAAGTTCCTATTTTTTTCTTTTCTATTACTGATCCCTTCACCAATCCTTGTATGAAGAAAGAAACAAGCAGCTTACAGAGTTCCTTCTCATGAGTCGGAAGGGTCCCAGAATCTACACACCTGAAATGGAATTACTAAGAAATATAGGCTAGCATAGGGCCTAGGACAGAGTCAGCACCTAATAGGTCTGGTCCTTTTTTACTTTGCAGTGGCTACTCTCCACCCCATAACTGCTCCAGTCCTACTCAGAAACAAGCAATTCCACACCATGAGGAATTTTTAGTTTTGAAGAGTTGATTCTAATAGATTTAATCTATGTTTAAAGAAGCATTTGCCAAATCCCACCTTAGCATAAGTATGTGGCCTCCCTCACCAGAACAAAGAAGCAGCAGAGAAAACTCTTCCCTCTCCCCCACTGCCCCCGAGATGATGCTTCTAATAATAAAACAAAAAATAGAGATAAGGATTAAGATGTTCAGGCAATAAGATTTCAATGACGTATGTTTCATATTCGCAAAGACCTGATGGTATTGATTATGATTGGTCCTGAACCTAAGGATCTCAGACTAAAAGATGATGGACATTGGGTAAAAAATTCATGTTTTTTTCTGAGGCCCCAATAAACCTATTTTAGATGACCTTTTAAAATGTTCATGTTCTTGGCCACTTCCTGGTCACCTCCAATCATCCTTACTTCACACACAAAGCCAATATTTCCTTGGCCCACTCATTGTTCCAATGAGATAATGCAACTTTTCCTCAACACCTTTAGATTCTGCTGAGTTCTCCTGTTTTTTTGCAGCTGTCTGCATTCAACTCTGCCAAGAAGACTTTTTTTTTTTTAATGGAGCCTGTCTGTTTACTTGTAAGGCAAATGAGGAAGCTGTGTTGCCTACAAGAGCCTCAGACATTGGTTAAGAGTTTCTTCATCCAAGAGGACCTATTCTTCAGCCAGAAGAAAAGAACAGAAAAATTAAAGCCTTCCCCTAAATTTACTGAACCCAAAGATCACAAACTGGTATCCCACTAGCTACATCCAAGATTGTGTTGTTTGGTCCAATAAATCTTTTAACCTTCTGAAATACTTGCCAACATTTTGAAAGCAAGGGATTACACACAAACACCCAGATTTCGGCATCTCTCAAAAAATCAGAAAAGCTAAGCCTACATTTGTGCATAGCAACAATCAGTTGGAGCTTAATAGGTCTGTGCCTTTTAGCGACAGCACTCTAAATCATCACAGCCTTACTTGGCTTACTTCGCACTTTTATATTACTTGCCTGAATTGTAAGTTAGTTCGACTGTAAGACCCCTGCTAACCCATGTTGTCTTGACCATATCTCTGTCGGATGATTCTGTCTTTCATCTCTTAAATTTTGCTGGGGAGTACTGTGGGAGGAGAAGTATACTGGTTTATAAAAGTCTCATAACAAACTATATGATAGATAGCTCTTACCTCTATGTTTTCTGATGGGGAAACTGATGATTACAGATAAGAGTTGCACAAAGTTATACAACTAAGTCCATGGCTTAACGAGGATTCCAACCAGGTTTTCTGACCCCAAGCCCAGCCTTATCTCCAGTAAACTATAGTTCCCATTGACCAGCAAAGCTATAAGAACCAAATGTCCACAAGAATCAACACGTATCCTAACATACAATTTATATTTAGAAACTAGTGAGCTGAAATGTTCTGTAAAGCGAAGGAGGAATTAGGTCTTCCTTGACAAGGAGTGAACTGAGGCTTTGCACAACTGCATAGAGAAACGCTGGACTGGGAGCTGGGGGAGACAGGGGTGCAGACCCCTCTACGACACTCACTCACATGGTCACGTGAAAAGGTCGCCTGTTCATTCTGTGCCTCATGTGTGCTCAACATTTTATCACAGAATCTGGACATAAGTGACAGCATCCCCTGTTCAGAGCCTGTCACCTCTGTCACTCTGCTACCCCTAAATGCTCTCTTCCTTCTCCCTCATCCCCCTTGTCCCGCAAGTCCACATTTTCTGACTCCCACATTTCCCTGGTTTTTCTGTCATAACTCCATTTTGTCCATCTGAAGTAGAGCAGCCCGCTGGAAAGTGAGTGTTTAGAGATGAATAGAGAGAACGCGTTTATTATAGAGAATGCACTGTATCTAGATGAAGGGTGTTGCTATGGGCCATTTGCTACAATGCATAACTTTTAAAGCAGATTCATCAAATTCTTATGGAATCATGAACAAAACTCCTTATTATTAACAAACCATTCATTTTTAAGGTTAAATAGTTTACAAGTCTGTATTATATAATCAGATTGGTGATTTCAGCCATTGAACATATAGATAGGGAGAAGATGACTCAGTGAAGGTCTGAAATGGGTACATTTATAAATCATACATATATATGGTAAGTCATATCTCACAAACACAGAACCTTCTATGTCAGGGTTTCTGGTTCCTTCCAAGACACGAGTGAAATTAAAAGTACTCAGCCACCATGTATGTTAAGTACAGCATTTCTCCATGCTTGATATTCTTCAGTTCTGCAAATGATTTGGGTTAGTAAAATGATGAGGAGGAAGGTATTTCATTTGGCTGACTGTAACTGAAACTCTACTACAGTGCCTAACCAAATAAGGTTTTTCCTCACAAAACAGTACAATTTGGAATTAGTCAGGTTCCACGATGATATAAATGTCCCAGGCTCTTTCTTGCCTTCACTTTTTTTAAAAATAAATTTATTTATTTATTTATGGCTGCGTTGGGTCTTCATTGCTGAGCTTGGGCTTCCTCTAGTTGCCGCGAGCGGGGGCTCCTCTTCGTTGCAGTGCCCGGGCTTCTCACTGCGGTGGCTTCTCTTGTTGCTGAGCGCGGCCTCTAGGCGCGCGGGCTTCAGCAGTTGCGGTGCACAGGCTCTAGAGCGCAGGCTCAGTAGTTGTGGCACACGGGCTTAGTTGCTCCGAGGCATGTGGGATCTTCCCAGACCAGGGCTCAAACCCGTGTCCCTTACATTGGCAGGTGGATTCTTAACCACTGCACCACCAGGGAAGTCCTGGCTATTCACTTTTATGGCTGCAAAATAGTTGCTTCACCTCCAGCCTCTCATCCATTTCCCAGGCAGGAGGAGTAAGAAGAGAAATCATGAGGAAGAACGGGGTAGCACTTATTCCAAAAAAATCCCAAAACTTTCACAGAAATTTCCCATTTATAACTTTACTTACATCTCAGTGGCAGAAACTGTATCAGATAGTCTTCATATTGCACAGGAGTTCAGGAAATAGTTCTTCAACTGGGCATATTGTCACTTTAAATGAAGTCTAAGTTTCATTAAGGAAGGAGGAAGACCAGATTTGGGGTAGGCAACTTATACAGAACTCCTTCCCTGGGCCCATAGAATATGGTTTCCTGGAGCTCAGTCTAGTGGAACAGAAACAGGTAATGGGCAGATGCAACCCAGGTATTATAGGCTGTGATGAAATCATAATTCAGGTCGCAATGCACACTCCTGAATGGAGAAGATCCAGAGTCCATTTCCTGAATTTAGCCCACATGGAAGGCATATGTACTCAGTTGGCGGAAACAGCTCTTCTTTATTTGCGAGGATTACACTTGCTAGTGACAAACTCCCCAATCTGAGTAGCCAGTCACATGTACTTTCAGTTACTCCCTTCCTTGGCAGCACTTTGACCTCATGGAAGCTACTAGGGAAGCCCCTGGGTTGATGGCCCTGTGTCTCTCCTCCTGGCATCACTGCTTCCAAGATCTGTAGGTCAGCAGAAACCAAATGTATTAGTTAGCATACAAATGCAGACACATGCAACAGAGGACAGAGGATTTAAACAAAGTACAACTTTCTCTTTCACGTAACAGGCAGATGGTCTAGGAGGATGGCAGTTCTGTTCTATGCAGGCATGCGGGACCCAGACTTCTATCTTGTTGCTCCATCCACACTTTCTGTGTGGTACAAAATCACTCATCTTCCAAGCAGCAGGATGAAGGAACAAGGTGAAGAAGAGCTTGCCTCCTAGCTTTAAGAACCAAAAGGAAGCAGCAATTATTTCTTCTCTTATCCCATTTGTTGGAACTTAGTCACATGGCCACACATAACACCAAAGGAAAATGTAATCTTTCTTTTGAGCTGCTATGTCGCTAGCTAAAAAACTGGGGTTCCTATTACTGTGAGAGAAAGGAGAACATTGAGAGCACTGGGAAACAATTGACAGTGTTCACCGTACTCAGCTACAAAGCAGAGGAACTCAGGGATTCTCATTGCTATGGTCCCATAATTATTGTTTCAATTATTATTGTTACACAGACTGTGTCAAAATTTGGTGGCTTAAAAGGATTCATTAATTTTCATGATTTTACGTGTGTCAGGACTTGGGCAAGTGAGTTCTTCTGTTCACGGTTGTTTTCTGGGGTCACACAGAGCTGGCTGGAGCAAGTGACGGTGCTTCTTCACAGCACAGTGAGTGGCTGGCTTCCCCAAGCTGGCCCAGAGCTGGCAAAGCACATCTACCATGTTCTATTCGTCAAGGTGAGTCATAGGCTAGCCAAGATTTAGGAGGAGGATGACTTGCTCCAGTTCTTGATGGGTGGAGAGGCATGTACTTACAGGGAGGGAAGGAATGCGTGGTGAAGACTGTCTGCCACTCCTGCAAGACTACTTACCACACTCACCAAACATAATTTGGAATTTTGATTCTTTCTGCCCCTCCTTTCCCTCACCCCCTACAACTGTAACAGGTAGAAGTTAGAGGCGAGATGGTCCTTAAGTCATTCCCCACTGTTTTCATTAAGTTTCATTATCACTAAGAAAAGCAACTCTTTTAAAGCTTTAAGGGCATTTGGTTTATTTAAAGCAATGTTTCTCACCTAAACAGACCTTATAGCTATGTATTTATTTTTTAACATATATTAAGAAAAAATGGCTAACACATCAAAACCATATTTCATAAAGATTGCCACGACAAAACTAAAAATAAAATCTAGTAGTAAATCTAGTAGCAAAGCCCAGCTCTGCCACCTTTGGCAGTTTCACTCACTCTACAACCCCTGAGCTTTGTGCTTCACACCACTCAACACTCCCTGAGTAGAGGGAAGACTGACCTGCCCCTGGAGTCCTGGAGAGGCCCACCATGGAAGAGAGAATGACAGGGCCCTTCAGTTCTGCAATGGCCAGAAAATTTTTTCTGGCACAAGGATCTTGTGAGTTCACAAAGCCGAAGAAAGGCCACCTCCTCAGCTTCTAGGTCATAACTTGGCCCCAGGCAACAGACGGACACTGGGGTCTAAATGCTCTGCAACTCCCACTGGACCCTCATTATGACTTTCCCCTAGGTACGTCCACGGTCTCTTTGAGCATTTCCTCATCAAGTAGGCACAGCAGTAGGCTGGCCTGAGCTTTTAAGCTTAGTCAGCTGAGCCTCATTCCTTAGGTCAAGCTGTCCCCAAGTCAAACTCCACTCCCACCTTCAGAGTCGACCCTTGGTTCTGACAGACACTATTGCCACAACTTGTAGCTACCATGTACACAGCAGCATTTGCAGCACTTGGTACTCTTGGTATTGGGAGGAGATGGGTCAACTGTGGGGCTGAAATTTGAGAGTTTGATCGTATCTATGGACCCTCTTCCTGAGGGGAAAAACATGCATATACACAGACAAACTAGGGAGTTTACAGCCTCCCCATCCCCTGAATTCCATCCTTGAAACCCAGGTTAAAGCCCCTGATTTAATGGGCAGCATGAAGCAATCAGTCTCTAAGCATTGCTGCTAGTCAGTGCCTGCAGGGCTCCCCAAAAGAGGAATGGCTCAGGCCAGGTGTGTCTACATCACCATGCCTACTAACCAGTTCCAACCACTAAATGTGCCCGGGGCTTTTGGCTACTTCTTTCAGCCTTGGTAACTTTGCTCGTTGGTAGTATTGCTGATCCTTCCCCAGCACCCTACAGACATCTGCACCACATACGAATCCCCTAAATTACTCATTGAAAACAGTGACCATGTCATGTCACTTCGACCTCTGGAATGAATCATTCCCTTGGTCTGGCCCTGTTTGTCTTCTCTAGGGTTGATGTAACATTGCCTCCTCAGCTTGCAGGGGCCAACACACACGCAACACAACGCTCAACCTCCGTTCTGGTCTTCCTAGAGGTAAATCTGATCACATCGTTCTCCCTAAGCCCTCTGTACCACCTCAGATTGGCCCTCATGCAATCAACCCTGCTCATTTGTACCTCATCCTATCCTCCCACGATCTCGTGCCAATATATCAGTGCAAGCACTCGACTTCCCAGCTACTTAGAACTAGCTTTAATCCACGAGAAACCCCAATCAACTTTAAGTCTCTGGGTCTTTGCTCCCTTCGTTCCGTGTTGATGCTCCATCCTTTAAGGTCGACTTAGGATGTTTCCCTTCATATGTAAAACCTTTCACAATTTGTGCCCCTAACACACTTACCTCATTTGTACTGCTGTTTTTAATTCCTGTCTCTCTCCCTTATTGAGCTCTGAACTCCTTGAGAACAAAGATCATTCCTAGTTTTTTAAAATGGTGAGCAATTAGAACAGTGCTTGGCACTATGTTAGTTGAAAGGATGAAGACATGAAAAAAGAATAAGTGCAGGTCATCCCAGCCCTCTCCTATCCTCCACTCTATTCCTTCCCTCAGCGCATCCCCTCTATGAGTCCCTTCCTCTGTACAAGGTGCGATCCCACCTGACTGCAGAGCCCTGCTCCCTTCAGCTTCTCAGTTCATCCATACTTAGCTGGATGATGGCATTGTGCATCCAGGTTCAATCATCCACACTTCTTTCTCGGCATCCAATGTATATACTTTTTCATCGCCTCTGCCATCTCCTGGATTCGGAATAGTGCCCTATCTCTCTACCCCTATAACACTCAATACTTACTCTTTTTAGCATTTCATTATATTACATTTCATTGACTTTTATTTATCTGTTATTCCACTAAACCATGGTCCTCCTGAAAGGAAGAATAATGTCTAATTTACTTAGGCGCTCCAATGACTTGCATAGGTCCTGGTGCTCAGTGATTGTCTTTAGATATTTGTCTAAACTCCCATTTAATTGTTCTAGTTCCTCTGTGAAATCCTGACAAATGGTGAGTCATCCCGATGCACTTAAACACTGTGAAAGAAAGCTGTTTGTTGAGTTCTATTTTTTGAAGAGCTAGTGATAAAACTTTTTGTTTTAACCTTTCTATCATTTTTTTCTGATTTCTTCTAAGGGGTCTTATTTTTGACTTTTGGAATAATAAGACATAAGTGCTGTCTCTTCTTGCCCTTAGATCTCCCCAAAGCGCTCACTGAAAGTTCCACTATACCAGTGCTTTTCATACTGTAGTGTTGATACAAATGATCTTTCGATCTCATTAAAATGTAGATTTCTGCTTCAGAAGGTCTGAGATTCTGCATTTCTAAATAGCTCTTGGATGGTCTGAAGGTTACAAGTGGCGCAGCAACACTCTGGTCTTAAACAATTTTCACAGAATAGGGCGTGAATGCCTCCACCTCACCGTCTTCATCTTTCTTCTGGGTAAGGTTGAGTTTGCCAAAGACCTCTTTCAAATATGGTGGCATTTGAAGTTTTACCACACTCCACTTGGTGTAGTAAAAAAGTGGTTCATTGTAAAGAGTACCGGATTTTAAATAAGGACACGTGGGCTTGAGTCCAAGCTCTGCCACTACCAACTATTTGACCTATGGTAAGTTGGAGAAAATAACCTTTCAGTCTCAGTTTTCTTTTCTTAAAAAAAAATTGACATCCAATAGCTACGTCCAGTAGTTGGAAGGATCAGAGGATCATGTAACAGTGTAAGGGAGACCATCAGATTTGTGGCTGTGTACCATGTTTTTGGAGCCATTATTTAACTTCTGTTATTGCAGTTTAAGGTTTCACTGGTTCTTTTGCCATTTACATCGAGAGTTGCAAAATCAACTATCAAACACCTAAAATCTTTAAAAATTATTATTATCCAGTAATATCTACTAGGTACAAGGCACTGGGCTAGATCTTTTATACCTATTTTTCAGAAATTTTCACACACCAAAAAGAAAAATAAATTTTTTTCTTCCTTTTTTTAATAGCCAAGGCTGGCTGAATATTACTTTTTGGCTTCTGTTCCATGTGTACCCATCAGGGAAGACATCCTTCCTCAGAGGATATCCTTTTCAGATAAAGTTAGACTTTTTAAAGGTCAAAGCATATGACAAGTTGCCCTCCCCACACACCTAAAAATTAGTGGTCAGGTCACAGCAGAGAGAGAATTCCAGGATTCTGCTGAAAACATGTTGATATGGCCCTGAGTTTTCTAATTAGCGATATGAGAGATTTAGACTAAGTCATTTCCAAATCTTGCTCTCAAAAGCCCTAAGGATTCCAGGAGATGCCAAAAGCTGTGGGCCTGGATGGGGGAAGGGAAAACATTCCCTAACACATGTAGATGCACACACTAGCAGCTTAGCTCGTATCTGTTTAACATATTGGGTTCCAAGCATGATTTATTTGAAGAAATAATTCTGCTTTAGTTGCTCCAAAAATGTTTGAGAGCCATTTGAACTGTAGTTGCTACGGCAACTTATGACTCATTCATTCTGTGAAAAATCTGCTTGTCCATAGATATGTAACTTAGTGAATATCAAAATCCATGGTGAGTATTGGGAGATATATGTTATTATTTTCCTTTCTCTAGCCCAGGCTGACCCAGGGACTCTTTTTTAGTAGATTGGCTGCTGGTAATTTGGAAAGGTAGAATGTTTCAGATAACTTATTTCTACTAAAAGGCAGAGTCCTGCTGAATGCCATGCTTGGCTCACTGACCCTAAACACCCAGCAACAGCATTTGTAAGTATTCAATCAGTATTTTGGGGATTTGTGTTCCCAAGGGTATCCCATATGAAGAGGTTTCAAATGTTCTCATCTACATCTTTTTTTTTTTTATATATAGGAAGAATTGCTGTGTAAGAAACTTAGAAAAGATTTTTGCTTCTTGATTTTTGGCTGTGCAAAATTTCAATTTTAAGAACTCAACTTCTCTGGCCCAAGAAATTCAACTAAGTTGAATTTAGTAAATTTAGTATAGCTTAATTTTCAAAATTTGGGGTTATTTTGTATTTAATGGTTTAAAAAATTGAGTTCTTCAACATCACTCCCAAATCATCCAGCTTAATTCAAGTATTTACAGTTCTAGCAGTGAGAAGATCAAATCGTGCATAATCTCTATCCTTAAGAACATACAGTGTTCATGGGGGAAGGGTATGTTTTCTCCATTATAACTCCAAGGTAGAACCATGTATTCAGAGGGTGTTAAAGAACGAGTTCCACTACTCCTGGGCAAGGAGACACATATACAAAAACAACACAAGCCTACAACTGCATTCTCTAAATTCTAGAAATGTTTATATGATTGTTCCTTTGTTAACGAATTCATTCATTTAAAGAAAGGGGCTGACCCTACTGTAGACCAAGCTGTGATCTACTGCCTGGACTCAGCGATGAACAGGCAACATGTCCCATATACAGAACACAATTTAGGGGGAAACAAGTAAAAGTATTTAAATCTTGAATAAAAGTAACTTAAATTCCAAAAAGGAAATAAGGTGTCCCCAGTACATGTCACTATCTTGTGGCTACTTTTTGTACTGTTTTAATTTTTTACATTATTAACTAAACTTTAGATTTTATTTGGACATCACCAGTTTTTCCATTTATGTCTTCTTGCCTTTCCTGGATGTAATCCAGGGGTCCAGTCTCCCAAGTCTCCTCTGATCTGTGAGTTTCTCACTATTTTCTTGTCTTTCATGACCTTGACAATCTTGAGAAGTACTGGCCTAGTATCTATACTGTAGAATGTCCCCTATCTGGATGTGTCTGATTTTTTTTTTTTTTTTTCTCTAATGATTAGACTGGAGTTATGGATTTTGGGAAAAAAACCCACAGAGGTGATATGTTCTTCTCATCACATCATATTACGGGGTACAAGACAACCACATGATATCACTGATAATGTTAACTTTTATCAATCGGTTAAGATCCTGTCTGCCAGGCTTCTCCTCTGTAAAGGTACAATAGTTTTTCTGAACTTTTCTTTTTAGAAGCTAGTCATTAAGTCTAGCGCATCCTCAAATGGGGAAGGGTTAAACTTTAATCCCTAGAGGAAAGGGTAATAAAATTCTAATGGTTATTTGAAATTCTTCTCTAAAGAATATTTGCCTCTTCTCTCCTTAAAATAGGAGAGAAATATAAATATAAATATAAATAAATGAAATTTATTGCCATTTCCTTATATCAGTGTGGATTCATGGATATTTTATACTTTGGATTATAATCCGATTATCCAATACTACATGACTTATTTTGTTGCTCAAATCATTCCAGCTTTGCCTGTTAGGAGATGGCTTGTTTTCATTATTTCTAAAATATCAGTTATAAGAGATTCCATCTAGGTCAGTTCCTTCTAACCCAATACTCTCAAACAGTAGCTGATCCACAATGATCTCTATTACCTATCCTAACAGTTCTTTCCTGCTTAATCATACTGGAATTTATTCACATTAATACCTTTTTATCTCAACAGGTCTTTGTCATGAATTTATTGCTTCTCCTCTTGATATTGAAGAAAGTTACAATCCATTTGAACAAATCAGGTTGTATGCCCAATGGTCCTGTTATTAAGCTGTCAGGCTTAGTTTTTGCAAGGATTTGTTACACTCTAATAATCCATTTAGCAACACAAAATAAATACACGATTCCCTTTTTTTTGATGAAGAAAAGCAAAATTTTAGCTAGAAGTCAAACAGTGACCAAAAGGGTCATAAAACTAATAAAAATCTAAGGGGATTATTTGTATGTTGATGCTTCTTCCATGGCACATTTGTAAACTTTCACAGACTTATTTTCAGGTAAGCCTGCATACCTATTTTTTTGATAATTTGTTTATGGTCTGTTTGCTTCTCTTTCCTGTAGACACTTGCATTATTAACATTTTCTTGATCTTTCATAATGCCAATTTCTCGGGAAAAGGTCCAATTATCAGGATCTAAAAGTTATCAATTCTGCTATGATTTTCTCCATTCAGCCACACCCAAAATGACCATTCACAGTACCTGAAACTTTGTTTTTTTTCTATATGAGTCCAAGATAGCTGCCCTCCAACACACTGGGTCTTCAAGTACAAGGACTAAATTAAAATGTGCTTACATAGTTTATTTTTAAAGTAATTTAAAATACAGTGTAAACATACATTAAAGATACTGTGGCAATTTAGATATGGAATAACATGAAGTTATTTACATGTTTGTATATGTATGTGTGCATATATATACATGAAGTGCAGATAAATACAAGACACTACAAAATAAACAAAAAATTCAATATGATAATTTACTGACAATCATTTTCATCATATTTATTACTTAATTTGTTATGTTAATGGCTGTAGACAAATTCCTAATACTGAAATATGTCATCTAAATATTTAGCTTTTATATAAACTATAGTACCTCAAATTTAACAGTATATAAATAAGATTCAAATTAAAAAACAAAACAAAACAAAAAACAGTCGTCTTCCCTGCCACACTCCTTATTTATTTGTAAAGGCTTCAGCTCAGAGTTCAAAAAGACTCTTGAAATCACAGCCCTCAATATGTGATATCTCAGCTTTTAAGCATACATCATGACTGAAGATACAGAGGCAGATATAAAATCTCTAACCGCCATATAAAAAACAATGCACAGTTTTAATCTAAGAGGCAGTGGATTCAAGTCCAGGTTGGGCTCTGGAAGGGTAAAGACCATGGGAAACATTGCCAAGAGATGGTAAAAGGGAAAAAAGTGATCATCTAATTAAGGTGGGGTAGGCACTCTCCCCAACACTGAAGGTCCTCACGTGGCCCTGAACATGACCATTGTGGATGATAGAGGATATTTATGTTTGTGATAACCATAAATGGCCCTGCCTTTTGAGACTCCTCAGCAAGCACACAGACTCCATTTTCTCCCTATGGCACCAAGAAAGGAATGTTCAACCTCTGAACCTGGCATCTCTCCCATGAGTGCCAAGGAAAGAGTATAACCTGTTGGGTTCCCTAAGTCATGAAACAGCTTCTAAACTTTGGTCTAGAATATGTGCATCAGTTTTCTGTCTGTGGCTTGCTGTGAGTGCTATCAACTTACTTGACATCTGTTATTTAAAACAGTGAATGCAACTGCCTGAAAAAAAGTGAAAAATCCTATTTGTTGATCTGATCCTCTAAAAGTCCATGTCATTCATAAGTGTGAATTTGTCTGAGGTCACTACCACATAGATTTGAGGCACAGAGATACTGGTGACAACGAACAGATACAGTGAATATGGTTAGGAGATGTGAGACTCGTTGAGAAATACCTGAATTAAGTCTGTGGATCAACGGGAGACAGGCAGGATACAGACTACTCAGAAGTTTATTCAATAGATTATTCACTTGGAAAAAGTGTTTTGATTTTGGAAGGTAACCAAACAAGGTAGGAGGGAAAAGTAAACAGCAATTTCTACCCTAAGTGGGAAAATTTTACTAAAGAGGAAAATAACTTCTAGACAATAATCATGTCTCTGCCTTTTTTCTTTACCAGGGGATATGACTTTAGGGTCCAATTCCCTGATTTTAGGACATAGTAACAGCTGCAAATTACAAATGTATTGTAAAACCAAAGAATAAAATCTCTTCCTAAATTGGTCCACCTCCTCTAACTTCAGTCAATAAAGTACAAATCAAGATGGGGTTCTAAATAATTAAGGCATCCCAAATACATAATTGGGGGGGCATACTAAAAATTGAAGTTGTTTGAAGAAAGGCTCTGAGGGACTCTTCTAAATCAGCATCCATGTGAATGATATCCTCTGCACATCAGACACGGACAGACCTGAAGATGAGGCTGGGAGCGAAGAGGTCAGCAGGTGCTGTCTCCACAGGACTGCAGTGCCAGATTTAGTTTCCTTACATCATGGTGGATTTTTAGGAGGCATGCCACAATATGTAAAATCAATTATCACAGAATAGGAATAAACTCCAAATCATTATGTCTCCTACTACAAATCATTATGTCTCCTACTTTTGCTATTTGAGATCCTGGATAGTTTGGGATTGTAAGGTGCAATTAAAAAAAAAAATCTCCACCCTTCCTGAAAGAGCCATCAAATGAGCCACTGTTGGGAAGCCTGACTATGCCCATTCACAGTGCAAGGCACAGAGAGCCAACACAACTGGTAAAACCACTCTTGTCTAACAAGGAGAAACGGCAATTTCCTCATACTTCACAGACTTTAGAGGAATACAAAGATTATTTCACTGCTCAGACATTTACACACAACACAAAAAGCCTTCAGTTAACTGACTAGCTCCTATAAGTTGGTGGCATTACAGCACAACAAAAGTCACCTGTAATATACGTAAAAGTTTTGTACTCGACGATTTTTTCACATAACAGAAGAGATGATTGACTTGGACTCATCAGTCTCACTCTCATACTGATTATACTGTCAGCAGTGATTAGGGCACCCACGTTGTGTGTTTCAAAGGTGTGCATGTGGCATTTCTAACATATCTTTACGATGTCTCTGAAAAGCTAAGGTTTCATTATTGAAACGCTGTTATAATTTCAAACGTGATCCTCTTCTAGTGACTGGCATTACCTTCTTGTGTAATTAATATTCCATGTGATTTAGAGCACATATCCTGATTTTTCTCAATGCTCATAAATACTTTTTCTGTTGGAAACATTTCTAGGGAAAAGCAGCTTCAGTCTATCCCTAGCATATGGCCATGTCTTGCTCCCACACACAATCAATATGAAGAAAAAAGATCATCCTCACAAATCTGTAAGATTAAAACTTCAAACAAAAGCACAATTTGAACAAGCATTTTTGTAGCTTGTTTCAAAAAAGGGACCATATCAAGTACTGCCACAATATATGCCTCATGATGAGAAAGGAGAGGGGCCTCATGCCCATGTCTTTAACAGCAAATGCTTTAATTCCTCACTGAGCATCTGTGGAATTAGCTCACAGACAACTCAGAGGCAGGAACACTCTGGCCTGTGTTAAAATAAAATGAAGGTTGAGATTTCTCTATGCAGCAGCAAGTGAAGTAGGACTTTGAATCACTTTTTGGAGTCAAGTTGGTCTTTTTGAAAGAAAAATCAATTTGCCTTAAGAGGCTCTAATTTAATAGGATGCCAGATGCTTGCAAGGGTGCTTTAACTGAGGGTGTTGTAGACTAAGGGACTGGTCCACTAGAGAGATCACCTCTGTTCCAGCAGAGGGTAGTCAGGGTGTCAGCAATGCAATTACTATTACTAAGGGCCACCAAGGATCCAGAGACAAAGAAGCTCTAGCAACACAAAATTATAGTGTAAAAAATCAACACTAGCAGGTAAAAAAAAAGGAGACAAATGTATCAGATTTTTTCATTATATTACTAATTTTTACAACATTAAATATTTTTCATTCCTTTATTTCAATGCACTGATATTTCTTTCTGGTTGTGATTCTGCCTACTGTTATTCTCTTTACCTTTAAATCCTAATCCATTATTCCATTTTTAATTTTAAAAGTGTAAATGCTCCAAGGCATAGTTGTATATGTGTGTGTGTATAATTTAACCTATTGACTCTAGAAACATTAATTTAAAGTAGAAGAGATTGAGATTACAGATCATAATATCACGTAAAAAGAACTGTCTACAGTCAATACCTGAGTGTCTGTACAGTGAGGAACTCTGAAGTAAGAAGTTAAATACTGTGGCCAAGGGGGCCAGTGCTGTGGCAGCTGATGGCAGGGAACCAGCTTTTTGGAATCTTGAGAAGAAAGGCTCTTTGCCATATGCAGATATGTATAGAAATAATATGAGGATTATTAAAATAGAAATAATAGAAATAATGATTGATGAATGATCAGATGTTGATGGTAAATATAAATGGATAGTAAACACCTATTTCTATGCTCTATAAATTCAGTGAAATTCCTAATAAAGGCTGTAAATTGAAAGGCATAACAGAAAATTATGTATGACTTTATTCCTGCTAAAGATGATGAAACAATTACGATCTCTGGCTCAAAATAATTTAAGAATCTTGTACCTTTATGTTTAGATTATGTTTCAACTAAGCGTAGACTTTAGAAGGCATAGTGTCCCTACCACTGTCTTAAAACAGCATCTTTATCATTTGTAGGACAATTTCTCAAAAGCCAAAATTAGATATCAATAAAATACTTTGACACTTTACAGAGTTACAAGTAGAATTTAAGTTGTATGCCTGTGTACTGCACTTTTACATTGTTTTCCTATTACTGTAATTATACATTTGTGATACCCCTATAATGCTACTAGCAGAGGATATGTGCATATGATTTATCAGTATTTATATGTTAATGGAATAAAATTTTAAAATCTCAAAGTTATAAAGATAGTTTTACACATCCTCTAAACCAGGGGTCAGCAAACCATGACCCATGAGTCAAATTTGGCCTGTCACCTGTTTGCGTATGGCCCATCAGCTAAAACATTTCTATTTTTAAATGGAATTTTAAAAGTCAAAGAAGCTTAATATTTCATGACACGTGATAATCATGATTTTCAAATTTCAGTGTCCTGAAAGAAAGCGGTATTGGTACACAGCCGCAGCCATTTACATGTTGTCTACGGCTGCTTTCTGCTACAATGGCAGAGTGGAGTAGTGTGATGGAGACCACACGACCTGTTAAGCCCAAAATATTTATTATCAGGCCCTTACGGAAATAGTTTGCTGAATCCTGCTCTAAGCCCAGAGAAGGCATCTGGAATGCTGGATAGAATGTTTACAGTGGAATCAGTGTATGACATATTTGGTTTCATTTACAGACATCATATACATTACTCATTACTGCTTTTGAATATTATCATCTACTTGGTAAACAAATAAAAATAAACCTATGTTAAAAAAACTCCTTATTTCCTTGAAATGTTTAGGACCAGCAAAACAATCATATATAAAAGTAGTATATTTTTAAGAAAAAATAATAAATGAACAATTTAAATTACATTTTTTAGTAATGATTTCAAAGTTTCTCAGAGAACACCAGACAGTAAAGGGCAGATCTCAAAAGTCTTATAGCAGATTTCTGGTTTCCAAATTTCTGGGATATAGTACTTAACACAGTATTTGAGATTCTATAATTATTATGAAAGAGACATTGTGGAGAGTTACTTTTCCAAAAAAGAAAAGGGGGGTGGGGAGGGGAGGATAAGCTATTTTAAAATATGAAACGAGCCAAAATTAAAAAGAATGGCAAACAATTTAAACATTTTTTCCCTTTCCATTAATAGGGAGCTACATAGTCTGCTGGTGTAAAACTTGGTAGAAATTGACTGTTTTCATTTTAACAGGCTGATCCCCATATCTGTGTCAGATAAAATCATAGCACTTATTATTTGTTACCATGGATACCATGAAGATACTGCCATCCACTAAAAAGTATTAGAGGAAGACAACATAATTTTCTGGGACGAGTCCTGTTTTGCCTTCATAAGTTGCCTTCAACCATCCTGGTTCCACTGATGGGTACACTGGCAAAAATTAAAATACATAAAGAAATATCACTCAGTCAACATTAGCTTCAAATAATTCTATACACAAATGGGTAAAAACCCACATCAGATTGTATGCATATACTCAAGCTGTCAAAACAGTGTCACAGCACCTGTAAAGCTGGAAATGCCTTTTGCATTTATACAATCAATCACTCTCTCTCTGACACAGGGGAGGAAACTGGGGTCTAGAGGGATTTGATGTGTTCACTTGTACAGGTATGAGAGGCTGGACTAGATTCTGAGTTTCCTGGCTTCTACTTTAGACTCCTATCGCTACACTACTCCTTCTTCCTCCTCCCCATGATGATAAACTTAAGCAAAGGGAATGGGTGTACTTACCATTAGAAAATATCGCTCCCTGTGGGAAGGAAAGCTCATGGCTGTGCTCTGCTTTACAGGAGTACATAGCTTTGGCTTGGCTGAAAGAGCAAAAGACAATTTGTGAAAACCACAACGCTCAAGTATATTTATACTTAAAACTATTCTTAAAAAAAGATACTGGTTTTAGTTATAAGTGAAGCATGATATACATAATGTGCACACGTAAGTGTGCATAAGTGCATTTCACAAAGTGAACACATTTGTGTAACCAGAGAACACTGACAGCACAACCCAAAGCCTTTCTTGTGCTTCCAGGCAATGCCCCCAAGGGTAATCACCTGACTTATAACAAACAAAATAAGCTGGTTTTGAAGAACACTATTATTTGTTAGTATTCTGCTAAATAGGCTATTTTTCAGCTCTATAGAGGTTCTTAGGTACCTTAAAGCCCTATATATTTATTTGCCACTTTAATTTCAGACTATCAGAGGTGAGATCCACAAATTAAAAGGTCTACAGGGTATGGTAAATAAACTAAGTGGGCATGAAATAAGAAAAACAATAGGATAAGTTGATGATAAATGGCAACCAACAACAGCCTCACTGTCAGGGAGACATGGGAACATGTCTTTGTAAATCAGAGTATACCCATCTCTTAAAAAGGGAAGCCAGGGGGCTTCCCTGGTGGCGCAGTGGTTGGGAATCTGCCTGCTAGTGCAGGGGACACGGGTTCGAGCCCTGGTCTGGGAAGATCCCACATGCCACGGAGCAACTGGGCCCGTGAGCCACAATTGCTGAGCCTGCCTGTGCTCCGCAACAAGAGAGGCCGCGATGGTGAGAGGCCTGCTCACCGCGATGAGGAGTGGTCCCCACTTGCCGCAACTAGAGAAAGCCCTCACGCAGAAACGAAGACTCAACACAGTCATAAATAAATAAATAAATAAATAAATAAAAGAACGTGAATTTCTAAAAAAAAAAAAAAAAAAAAAAAAGGGAAGCCAGCACTCAGCTCTGACCATCTGTTCTCATATGGGAGTTCAGGCTCCAAGTAGCCAGATACTCTGGTTTTTTTAAGGGAAGCCAGAATTTCAGAGTTTTATATGAGAGCTGTTTCAAACCATCAGAGCCAACATTAAAAAAGTCATCATCTGAGGAGGCTGATCAAGTCACCAATGAAGTCGCCTTTACTCTGCAACATCCAATGACCTGACTCCACCTACTTCTCACCACCTCTACCACAACCAGAGTCCAAGCCAAGATCATTTCTGGCATAGCTCACTGAATGGCTTCCTAACTTCCTAAATCCTCTGGGCTTCCTCTTCTGTCCCCTTGCAATCCATTCTATACAGAGCAGCCAGAGGGTAGTTTGAAAGGTTTTGATGATCACATGATGATCACATGATTTCCCTGAAAATAACCCTGAACTGGTTCCCAACTCTGCCCTCCATACCATATACATTCTGGCACCTGCCATAATTTCCTACATCTTTTGTACCTGCCTCTACTCACCTACTATACGTCAGTCACACCGGCCCTCTTTCTCCTCCTAAAACATGCCAAACCCATCCCCACCTCAGGGCTGGCTGGGCCTCACTCTGAGATATTTTCTTGATCTTCACTCGGCTATGGCCCTCTAGCTTATCTTAAATTTCTTGAGTTTCACTGAAGGCCAGGTCTTTCCTGACCACACACTGTAAAATAGCTGCCCAGGCAACTCTCATATTCTCCAGTTTAAAGTCTGCATGGTATTCTGGTGCCATTGTTGATATTTCTGTTGTCTTCTCCCCCAGTTAGAATGTAACCTCTGTGAACAATGCCTGATGCTTAATAGTAACTCAGTAAATATTTGCTGAATTAATGAGTTAAAAAAAAAGGGAAGATGCTCTGGACTCTTTTTCTACATGGTAAGTCCTCTTAAAGATTCAAGGCATCTTGTCTTTCCTCCCTGAGGGCCCAATCAATACTTCATCTGCAAAGAAGCATCAGCAGTATTTGCCATCTGAGGCCCTCAAAGTAACAGTGTTACATTATGATTACATTTCTCTATTGGAGCTAGACCCTGGGTCTTATCTCTAAACTTCCAGAATGAGGCTAGGTCACTTCAACTTAAAGTTCCCAAGTGGCTACCTGAAGATGGGAAAGCTTACAGAGGAAAACTATGGCCCTGCCCCCAGAGTCTATTTCACATGAGGTGAGTCTCAGGCTGTACTTTCGGAACTTTGCTAGGAGACTGCGGTAGGCACACAACACCACTTCCCAATGAAACATGGTCTAAGGAAAAATTGATGAAGTGGAGGCACCCAGAGAAGGACAAGATTTCACACTAAAGAACAGCCATGTGTTCACATGTGCGTGTGAACGTGTGCACATGGGTGTGTTGGTTGACATGGGTTGGGGGTGCGGGGAGAGGATGCTACCAAGTTATGAAGACTTCTGAGAATCAGACTATGGTGATCTTATATAGAAATGATACTAGTTTTTCCTATAAATTTTCTAGTCAAGTATAGACATTTGATCTGATATAATTTGGTGTAACTTGATCTGATATAATGTGATCAGATATCTGATATAATTGAGGGTTGCAGAGCCTTTTCTCTAAATATATGTAAAGATTTTTTAAAAAGTCAAATTTTCTAGCAGCAGTGATTTCCACCAATAATTACTGTCTTATTACTTTGAATCATTAAGATAAATTAAGACATGCATAAGGAAACAAATTCCAGAGTTATAGAAATGATTAAGATATAATAATCCTTACAATGACATAATTTTTCATACACTTTAAAATGCAACCAAATTATTTATATTAATATTTCAGACATGAGTGTTCTCCTTATAGATTTTTATGGGATTGGATGGTGAGGGAACGCATGCAGAATCATTACATTGCTAAATAAATGGATACTGTTAAATGTGTCAAAATATACAGCACAAAATAATATCTGTCATGACTTTTCAGTTATCTATGCATGTGACTAGACAGGTATAATTTTCTTCTGCTGAGCTCTGTAACTACAGGTGTTAACTCAGCAGAGAGCTTTGATGATTTAATGTAGAATTCTGTGTCAGTGAAGTTTTCTTTCCAGGTGCTAATGCTTCTTCTTTTACTGCCTTGGTGTATTGAAGAAGATGTGAAAATAACACTGTCACCTATTGAGTCTCTGTTCACAAGATTCTAATATCCTTTGAAAAGGATTTTGAGAATCCTGCTTCCTATCGCATTGGAAAGTAAGGTAATGATGCTTGCTGTCCTGAAAGCCATTTCTTCTCTTACCATTTGGAAGATGATCTGTTCACAAGCCCTATTCCTAATTCTAAACACTGTCTAATGCTGATGAGTAGACTTAAAGGTTTGACAGGGTCAGTGTGCAAAATTCTCAATACTCATCTTAATGATAAGCAAAATAAAAAATTCACCAAATCAAAATTGATATAATGTTTTCTGAAGGGCCACTTAACAATGTTAAACACACATACATACTCACTCTCTCTCACACACATTTTTTGTATGCTGAGAATTTCTCTTCTGAAGGGGGTAGGAATGCACGTCTGAGGGGAGTAGGAAGATATAGTCTAAAAGGTGCCAAAGCAGTAACATACAGAAAAACTAAAAACAAATCACCACGATCTAATTATTCATCAGTAGAGGATTTAATAAACAAAATACACCAAATCCAATGAATTATTAGGTAGCTATTATGAATTATGCTATAGAAGAAAACATGACACGAAACAGTGTCAGCATGCAAGGCAAAAATTTTACAGAAAAATTAGTCATTGGCAAGACCTCCAAACTGCCTATGACAATTCACAGTAAACACTTATAGGTAATGCAATAAACGCACATTTGCTTCTTAGTCATTGGTTGGAGATTTCTTAAAATTACTTATATTACTCTTTACTTAGGTTTTTGCCAACAAATATGAGCTGTTTCTGGCTTGGATGTCTGAGTATTGGATTTCTCAATGCTAAAAATCTCCTACAGGAGCTTGTAGAGTTAAAGTTGCTTGTGTCAAAGACAAGAATATTGCAACTCCATTAAAAAAGTGGAGTGAAAAACTGAATACCAAAGTCTTTTTAGGTTAAAATGCGTATTTTATCTATTTGCCCAACAATTCTGTTGAGCATGTACTTTCTTGGGCACCATGGTGGGAACAATACCACGAACACCAACTTCATGGGTCCTTTTCTGTGTTTATCACAGAGGAGTGGTTCTCAAAGTGCGGTCAAGGGAAATCTGGACGGAAGGGTAGGTGGGACCCTGAGAGGCACTACTCTGACAGCTAATGGAATGTGTATGAGAATCCATTTATTTCCTATTATGCCAGATATTAAGGAGATCTGCAAAAATGTAAAATAATGCCAGTTCCTGAGCTCCTGGCAGTGACCATCATTAAGGGATAGAAGCTGACTGCAGCATGGCAGGTGTATGGCAACAGCAGAGGAGGGGGCTTCTGTGTGGCCTAGCTTAGGGGAAGATAAGAAACAACTCCTGTTGTCTTAAACACATTAGAAATATGGCCTTTGGAAGAGGGAAGAGATGGGAAGGCGAGACCCTGTTATGACTTGGGGGTAGGCACATAAACTGTCTGACTTGGTTTTACAGAAAAGGGTGACCCCCCCCATATGCTGGGGGACTTGTGATCATCCAGGGGACTTGAATCATATGATGAGTTTGGATTCTGAAAGGAAACCTACATATTTCCTTGGTCCATCTTCTTTATGTAGAAATGAAGGCCAAGAGAAATGAACATTATAGCAGAGTCAGGCTAAAATCTACATCTCCTGAATGATGATCTAGTGCATATCTGGTGAATCCACTTAAATATCACTTGTAAAGTCTCAAGATAATGTCACCGAAAAATCACTTCTACTATCAATAATTGTTGACTGTTAATAAGAGTGAATAATCACACCTGCATCTTGCTATTGTCACCCATTAGTTATGAGCTTACTTTTGCTAAATAAATTCATAAACATTTAAAAATTTTCTGTTTAAATTTCTAATACAATAAATATTAATAGATATAACCCACATAAACAAAAGCTCTTTGGAAATCCTCAATAATTTTTTTAGTTGTATAAGTTGTTTGAGAACCACTGTCAACGGGTAAGATTAGATGGCTGTGCAACAAAATGTGGTTATCTTTAGGTGGCAAAATGAGAGGTGGCTTTTATTCACTTTTTTAGTTTATCAGTATTCTTTATATTCCCTAAAAAAAGAAAAAAATGTTATTTTTAATAACCATGGCTTCCTTTGTCTTTCTTATGTGTGTCACAGTGCTTTATCTTATGTATGTCTTACATGTGTCACTGTGCTCTGAACCAATGACTTAATAGCGTTTTAAAAACTCAAATTCACTAAACGAGAAGACTTTGCTGAGCTTTGTTTTGGTGCTTTGTAATTATAAACAAAATATTGGTTTTAAATTATAATAATAGAAAATTTGATTGTTTATAATGGGCCAGGCACTCAATTTTTAATTAATTCTCTTAATTCTCAATTTAACCTTCAGAAAATATTGGTACAGCTTGCCTAAATTATATTACTTTAAAGTGGATTTCCCCACTGCCCAAGTATAACTCACTGAGACAGAGCTGAAAGCTTTAAGGGTACTGTTTTCCACAGGCCTTTGTAATCGTGAGACAGAGCCTAGTGACATTTGGCTCTTGAAAGCATTTTACAGGTTAAGAGAAACAAGTATAAAATAACCAATGTCTGCTTAGGGTCACGCTAAGTGCTATGACATTTTTCTCTATTCCAGTGGTTCTCAAACTTTTTTTTGTACCTAAGAATCACTTGGGGAAGTTGTCAAAAATACATATTCTCCGGGCCTCAGTCTCAGATACTCTGGTTTACAGAGTCTGTGGCAAATTCAGGAATATTCATTTTAACAAGTCTGGCAGGTTAAGTTCCCTGGCAGAGGGGCCCCTCCCACTCCACTGAACCTGATTTCTTAAAGATTTCCAGTGATGTCTTAGAGGTTAAAACCAGTGCCCTCCTCTCATGATCTCCTTGACTTTTTGGTGGCTTCTACCACACTGACCTTGCTTTCTCCTCGTGATCATTCCTCCACTTTCTTCTTTGCCTGACCCTTAAATGAAACCATTCCTCAAAGACCAATGCCCAGCCACTTTACCTTTTCCCTCAGTAAGCCCCATCGCTGGGTAAGCGCGCCTTCATCTATGCAGTATAACTGCTGTGCAGAAGTTTCTGGCATCAAACTTCATGCTCTCTCCTGGTTCCAGCTTCACGTTTCTAACTGCCTCTCAATGCTCCTCAAACACTGGGGCCAAAACGTTCCTTGCCCCTCTACATACTCTCATAAACTAAGCTCAGAAGCTAAATTATCAATCACTCTTTCTGATAGTCAGTCTCGAAGACTTGGAACCTTCTTTATCTGTCTCTCATTCCCAGTATCAAAGCAGTTGCTCAATCCTAGTTCTAGCCATAAAATTCTCCTTACAGTTTTTCATGCTTTTGTTAATGCCCTAATTAAGGTCTTTTAAATATCACCAGTTCCACCTTAAATGGTTCTCTTCCCTTCAACAACCTCCTTGAAAAGCCACTTGAATGATCTGACCAAGTGCATCACTGATTAGATCACCTCTTTGCTCAATGACTCTCAGAGCCTGCAGTGAATCCAGAGGTGTCATTTTTCTGTTGCTCAAGACTATCCACTAAAATCTCCCAACTGGTCTCCTTCCCAAATGTGGCTAGTCTCTCTACCACCCACTACCAGTTCTATCATTCTTTGAGGTCCAATTCAAGAGTATCCGAAGTTCCCTAGAAGGAAAGCAAAATAGGCATTGTAGGAGGTTAGTAAGGGAAATACCCTCAACTTCTGTTGTTTAGTTGTATTTAATGGTACAAAAGGATTTCAAATGACTGTTAAGAGTTAATGTTCAAATACCAAACACATATTAATTAGAGGCTTGACGATCTTAAGCAAGCACTCTCAATAATAATAATTATAACAATATTAGTTATTATTGTAGAGACCGTCTATGGAGAATTTACCATGTACTTCAAATACATCACTTTGTATACCGACAACAATTTGTCAGAAACAGAATTGTGACCTTCATTTTAGATAAAGAAAATGGATTTCCCAGAATTCAGACCAAGATGGCAGAGTACGAGAACATGGACCTCACCTCTACCCATGAACACATCCAAAATACATCTACATGTGGAACAATTCTCACTGAAAACGAATTGGAAACTGGCAGGAAGACTCCTGTACAGCCAAGGCTGTAAGAAAGATACACACGGAATTGAGTAGGAAGGGAAGAGAAGCATTTGGGTCAGGATCTGTACCCATGGGAGGGAACTCGGAGGAAAAGAGAGATTAGACAGGCAGAGACCTATCCTGGGAAGTGAGCGATACAAGCTCCAGCTTGGGTGTCCCAGTCCTGAGGTCCTATGTAGGGGAGAAAAGTGCCCTTGGCTGGTTGGAGGACCAGTGGCACCAACAGGAGGGCTGTGGGAAGCCTGGATTCCTCTTGGGAAGAGCACATGCACACTGGCTTTTCCCCCGGCAGGGCGGAGAGAGGTCGATCCTAGCAGCTGCTGGGTTTCTGGCAGCTGCCTCACCACATGCACCCCAGCTCAAGCCCAGCCAATGCTCCAGCCCCACAGACTCCACATCACAGCGCAGCACTGGACCTGGGACAGCCAGGACTAGGGAGAAGACGTGACTGTGGGATGCAGAGGTGACCCGGTGCTGGGGCAGAGCCTGGGTGGGGCAGCGGCAGCCACTGGTGGCACTTACTCAAGCAGTGCATCAGAAGCGACCCAGATCTCTGACGGTGGCCACTCCACACTGTGTGTGTGTGTGTGTGTGTGTGTGTGTGTGTGTGTGTGTGGTGGCCCCCCATACACACAGAGAGTCCGTGCGCGTCCTGCCTGCCTTGTGGAACAGTTCTATGACACGGTAGGGGCAGCAGAGGTCAGGGCAGTGATTGGCTGTGAGGGATAAAGGTGACTTGCACCACAGGTTGTGTCTGAGCAGAGCCATGGGCACCTGCACAGGCAGTGCATCAGACCTCTGTCTACAGCTGACATGAACTGAGAGCCTGCATGGGCCCCACCTGCTTTAGCACTTCCCCCTCTGGGGCAAGGGTCCTGGTGCAGGGAGAGGGAAAAACACACACTTAAAGGGAACAGAGCCAGTTCAGGCCATACCTTCAGGGCTTCTGCTCTAGCAACGTGGGATCAGACCCTGTCCCCGGTAGGACAGTGACAGTCGCTAAGCAGAGGCAAAGCCATGCCTCACGTCCTGTGCAGGCTCTGGTCCCTCCTGCACCAGCCACACGCCCTACCAAGGTGACAGCTGTCTGCACACCCTGAGAAAAGATGTGACTTGCATCTACATCAAATCCAGCTCTTTCACCAAAGGCACTGGGCAAACACAGTCTGTATGGGGATACTCCCACATAAGATCACCCCTTGAAGACCGCAACAGGTAACTGTTTTACCTAAATTGATAAAGGCTGACAAAGTTAAGCAAAATAAAAGGGCAGGTGAAAAGTTATGACACTGCCCACAAGTACCGCGCACTGACTGACAGAGAAGACTTAACCTTCAATGTATCATTGAGTGAGCTCTAAGTTTACGCCGACAACTATTAGAAGTGGATTTAGAGTATTTGGAATGTAAAAGCATATTGTAAATGCATAGGTTGATTGTTGAACATCTGAGTAAGCTTATTGTATAACAGAGTAATTAATTTACTGTCATATACTGATTTACTTCATTAATATCTTGCTGTCTTAAAGCTCTTAAAAGATTATCTCTGATTCCAGTACTTGAGTTCTTAAGATTGTTTAGAGCTTCCTAATAAAAGGGCTCCATCTAGTGGAGCAATTCAATCATTTGGCAAGACAGACAGAAGTAGCAACGTTAAATCCCTTACACTAAGGCCTACCAGTAGTGACAGTTTCAGAGAGATCATGTTTGCTCTGACATGCACAGTGCTTAGTTTTCACCATGCCTTGATAAAAAGGAAGAAGGTGAAGATGCTACAGACAGAGGTAAGGTACATGCAAGTACGCTGGGATTCGCTATATAAATGCAAGGCATTGACCATCGTCCTAGTAAGATACCAAAGCGGCTCTACTCTGTGGAGTTAAAAACACTAACACAGGAGCACCCTCGCTAAGCTCTGGAAAGAAACAGAGCTTGAAGGTTACTGTTATCCCTAGGAACTAGGACAAAGCCCAATATTGTGCAGGTGCTTAAAAAATGTTTGCTGAAAAAGTTCACATACTTTTATATGGTCAATAAAAATTCTATGGTTGAATAACTTCTAAAAGAACTACACAGTAATACTTCAATTCTATGTGATTCCTTTCCTTCACAGCCTCAATTAGCTGGATATGGGAAGCTCAGAATTTCCTCAGTACATCCACAAAAAAAAAAAATCAAGGTTTGTCCTTCAAGTGTTCTCATTTATATTCTCTTTCAACAAGCATTCACTGAATACTTCCAACCTGTACTAGTTGCTGATGGTAAAAAAAAAGAAAAAGAAAAAAATCACAAATAGCAAAATACTAAGAAATTCCATTAGTTTAGACATATTCAAAATTAAAACCCAGAGTCCACTGCAGATGAGAAGAATCAATTTGGACCGAGATAAGAGGAAGCAGGTACCTTAGAAGCAAGCACATGAAGAGCAGCAAGATATAACAATTCATGTCCTTTTCACAATGGACAAGGAAGGTAAAATCTGGAAACCCTGAATGAAGTACTGCACTCAAACAGCAGAGCCGCCTGGGGCAATCAGCTCTACAGCACCATAGTGGCCATTAAGAATAAGCACAGTCTTTAATGCATGTTCATGAAGCTTCTTCCAGAAAAAAAGTTCTCTTAACTTTTACAAGTCAAAAATACACATTTGAAAAATTTCCACAAACTAACTGTTATCAAAGGAGTCTTTTGTATGCAAAGGGTTATGGCAACTTGTGTCTTTCAGAAAACCTCTTTGTTTAGAACCCTTCCTTTGTGAAGGTTTTAGCAAACAAGGCACTGCTGTAACATTTTGACATGCTAAGTGCTGTATACGGTCATGACCACTTCCCCGTGAAGAGACGGCAGAGGTGGATTTGACCACCTGCAGACCTGAGGGGCAGAGCTGTCAAAGATGACCTGCCATGTCAACACAAGGCAACAATGTCACCACTATTTTATGTTTTTTACTTGAAGAGTTTTGAGAACTTACCGCCCAGAAGAAACTGACTTAAGTGAACCAACGTTTTCAAACAGTTGGGCCTTTGCTGCCACACTGAAAAATAATTTTAAAATACAAGTTTCATTAAAATCCATTAGAAAATCATGCAGCTCAAAGCGAAATTCAGGGTTATCAGTTAATCCAAACAGAAAAATTAGTTAACATTTGTCCCCAAAATTTGACCTGAATTTTAATTGTTTTAAGCTTTAATGTAGAAGAAATTTTTAGATCTAGTCTCTAGCTCCCCGAGTACTGGACAGTAATAAACCTATAGCTACTTCCTCTGGGACCTTACTGTCTGCATTTTTTGTACCTGAGAAAACCCTGGGAGCAGAAAAAAAGGAACACTTTTTTATTGACTCCCGTGGAGCCACAAGGGAAGAGTCACATCAACAAGACAAAAGAAGAACTGCTTTGTGTTCTGATAGCTAAGACAAAACTAATTCTAAAATTGTTTCATGTATTTTTAAAATATTTGAACACAGTTCCTATAAAGTGAAAAGAGACAACTCTGAAAATATGACCAATAAATAAATTTGTTTCAAATCATGATGAGGGAAAGGCATCTATTTGAAAAGTGAGACTATTGGGTAGAGAGTGAAAAGAATTAAAACTAAGGTACCCTAGATAATTAGAAAAATTCCTATATTTACTAGAAGACAATATAAAATTCTTTGAATGATTTTTTAAACTAGATATTTAAAAACTATCTTATTTCTTTAAATGACAAACTTTTTTCCCAGAGCTGAGCCATTTGACAATCTGAAGGATCATTTTACACCTAATACAGAACATACAGTCTCTACATTTTAATTTCTACTTTATCAGTAAAAATCACAAAATAGAAGCTCTTCTCTTTCCCCCACAAAGGATAGAGTTTATATTCTCCCATCTTCCTTGACATATTTGGCTTAAAATTTAATTTCCCTTAAGGGCTAGAGCTATACACACCAGAACTAGAGCAGACAGAGTTACAAATATATCTGCCTATATTGTGGTAGTTGGATTTCTGAACATGAGCGATAACATATGTGAAACGCACTCTGAAACCAAAGGTTCTTGTCAAAGAAAGGGATGTACTAATAAATTTAAGATGCTGTTCCTATGGAAACAGGCTTAGTAAAATGCTTTACTGGACTTACAATGAATAATTAAGATGTCAGGAATACCACCATATTAAAAATGGGCATGGCATAAAAGAAATAGCACAGACTCACGTTGGAGAACCCTGGCTTACAATCCCAGCTCTGCCACTTACCAGCTGAGTGTGTGTGGACCTTAACTTTCCAGTATTAGTTCTAATCATCTCTAAAACAAGATTTATACTACCTACTGCAGAAGGACACTGTGGACCTTAAAAGAAATAACAATATGCAAGGATGCTCAGTAATAGCTCATATAGCATTTGGAAAAGCTCAGCAAAGTCAGGAAAATAAAATGAAAGGGAGAAAAACCTTCCTCTTTGGATTCTCTTACTTGCTTTTCCAGTTTCTCATTTTCTCCTCTTTGCCCCCTTTCTGTTCTCATCTATACACCCTACCCTCTCGGCCTTTACACCTCTGGGTCATTTCTTTCAATCAGAAGCACTCCCTCTTGCCTTTCATGTTCCCTGTTCTCTCGGAGTTGTTTAAATCAGTGAGTACGCAGGTAGGGGAGACATATGATGGAGAGGAGAGAAAACCAACCCTCACCAGATAGAAAGCAGCTATATTTCTAACAAAGAGAGGGAGGATCAAGGATATGGGCAGTCCCCACAGCTGAGTGGTGGATGTTTAGCTTTTACAGGAAGGCGTCTAGTTTCAAAACCCCAAACCACTATATTATACATCTGTTTTCATGTCTTTAAATTAAGCCATAGCTCTGCTTCTAAGGAAAGTGCCTGAAGAGTCTCCCCATGAGATTTTATATGTATATCCTAAGCGTACTACCTTTCACATCACTTGTAACAGAGGACAGGGTCCTGCAGAAGTTGATGGCACCCACTCCACAGATGAGCATTTGGCTGTGGGAACCCTAAGGGTTCTTTTGCACACCCTCAGCCCCTGTATACCCCGGGAGGCACAGCAAATAGCAAACAAAGGCTCTCTCACTTACACGGAGCCGGGTCGCTGGTAACCATTGCTGGAGGCAGCGTCTAGCCTTAACTTCCTGCACATTTTGGGAGGCAGATCTGGGTTTGGCGGGGCTTTGGGCGTCTCTTTGGAGCCTATGGAAGTTAAGCTTTGAATGGATCCACTGTAGCTCTTGTTTCCTAAAGAGAAAGCCCAAGAAAACAGGCAGGTGCTATTAGACAAAATAAGAGCCCTAACACAGTCCATGCGCATAACAAAAGGAGGTATTTTTCTTTGAGCCCAAATGAGAAGGGACAGAATGTTCTCTGAGCACAGCAGCCCATCACTCTGGGAGATCACAGTCTACCGTAATTACAAAGACATCACCTCACAGAGATGGAAAGATCCAGGAAAAATGTCACAGCATACAGGAGTTTTAAAAATCCTAGCTCAGGAACAAAGCAGTTAAGCATTGTCTGTCCCTTCACTATTAACTTTTCCCTCCTTCACCATGCTGAACAATCCAGCAGGTGACACAGGGACAATGACATCCTGCACAGGCTCCATGCTGGCTTACCTTCCGCTGCAGAGATGGATCTGAGAGAGGAAGCTGAGGCTCTTTTCAGTCCTGAAAGCCCATAAGGCCCTTTCTTGGCCAGGTCTATGGGTGGGGACACATCCCCTGGGCTAGCGACCGAAGTGACACTCTGGCAATCTGATTCTGCATCTGTTTTGGTTGCATCTTCTCTAGAACTTGACTCAGGACTAGTTGTCCAGAGACCAAGACCTTTCTGTCCATTGGAAGGTGATGGGGATGCAATCCAAGGAATCCCTCCAGATTTCTCCCTGGGAGGGCAGGAAGCGGACTTTGTCGTGCTGTTTTGTTCCGAGGAGTGAGAGGAAAGCGACTCGATGCTCCCCATGGGTGTGCTGTCCGGGCTGCTGCTATAGGAGTCACCTGAGCAGGGGCAGGGGTGGGAGAGAAAAGAACAGCGGCTCTCTGTTGAAACCGGCACCCCCAAACCCTTCTGTTCTCCAGCGCTCACATGCTCCGTGGCCACCTGACCCCACTGAAGTGATAGGCCTTTACGTGCTATGGAGGACTGTTCCTCAGTTCTGGAGAAATGCTTTACAATATGCATTTGAACTTGGTGAACGCTTTTTTCAATACTATTCAAGGGAGCTTTTATATGTGCCCTGCCCGTATGAAATAACGTTATTTCTTGAAGCATTAGTGGGCTGACTTGAATTCAGACAAAATTTGCTTCTGAAACAGGACTCACAAGTACGAGAAATAAGATTTCTTGATGATGTTAAAGAAATCAATGGAAGGGAGAAATGCTGAGACATATGTCTGCCTTCTTTCACTTTTCTGATCTTAGGTGATTCTGAGTTACAATGGTATCTGAGTCCTCCTTCATTCAAAGGCACCATTAACAGTCAGCTGCAAGTTATAAGCTCCTCACAATTTTTAAGGAAAGGATTTTTCTCCTTTTTCTGCTAAGAATGTAGCAACATAAGAAAACTGGCTATTTTAACTGGCTGTATTTTTTAATGTTTCTACAAGTACGGTCTAAGAAAAAAATCAGAGAAACTGTAATAAAGTATTCAAATAGTATATCTAAATTAAACACTGATTGTGGGGAAAATTGGGAGTGTGGGGAGAGGGTTGGGAGTCTAAAATAAAATGAAAATGGCCACAGTTTAACACATGCTTTGGGCTCAAGCTGCCACCCACCTTATGGTGGGGCTTGGCTCAGAATAGTAAGTTAGCGATAATGTGTGGTGCAGATTCTCTTTTTATTTCTTTTCTCTCTGTTTCAGACCCTTTGATACCCAAGAGATGATGCTTTAAGAACATAATGTGAAAGGAAGGAAGAAAATGACTGCCTCAGCCAGGCTTTCTCTTGCTTTCTTCTCTACGACTTTGACAACAGGACAAAACCTGCTACGAAGTAGCACCCGATGTACTTAATCACCATTACAGAGAAAAAGGGCATTGTGCAAACTATTTTTTCCCTTTGTAGCAGGAATGAATTTGCTTATCCAAGGCACCTTCCAACTATGCTGACAGAGACTATGTAATGTGGCGGGGGGGGGGGGCGGCAGGTGTTGAGACGACAGCACCAGTAAGAATATCTTCTATTTCTACCTAAGTACTAATAAGGTATGATAAAGCCGAATTAATGAAGAAGGCATCTCCCTGAGGCCAGTACACTTACTATCGGGTTCTGCCAAGCACGGGGTATACCTCCCTCTGGGCTTCCGGGAACCTGTGGAGAGGCAGATTGCACGTGTCCTTCGGGATCCAGATCGAGACTGAGGCTGAGGAAGAGGGATGCTTGGGTCTGGGGCAGTATGAAAAATCTACATAGAAGAAAAATGGACCGAGGTCAGTAAAAAGGTAACATTGACATTTTCATCATAAATTGGCTTTGAGAGCTATTAAATAGTCTTAGAACTATACGTTACTTCATCAATTGCATGGCAAGAGATGCTTGATACAAAAAATAAATATCCTAGAGCATTTATAACTTTCCCATTTACACTGAGTCATTTGCTTCCTCTGGGTTTTCTTTTTTATTCTTCCCCATTCCCCAACAGTGAAATTCAGATTTTCCAATAATTTTAAGAAATGTGTCAAATATTAACAAATGTCTATGTCAAGACACACTGATTCTTTTTACTATGATATTCTCTTTCACCTTCATGCTGAACATAACCTGAGGGGAAGAGGCTCGTTTTGTACCATTCCCCAGCTGAGCAGCCTCTTGCTTCTCAGGAGAAGGTGCTGGCATGCTGTTGGCCCTGAACTGTCAAGAATAGGACAAGCTGCAGGCAGAGGTCTGAGCACAGCTATAGGATGCAGCCATGCACTCTTGAGTTTTAAGAGCGCTTCTTACAGTCTTAGCTAGGTGCCAAGGATATCCTTCTACAGGCACTAGAAAGGAACTGGGGAAGGAGAGAGGCGCTGCCATCCTCTCACAAGGACTAGATCAGACATAAATGGATCACAATGTTTAGACCTTCAATGGCTGAGTTTGTTTAATAATCCAATCAACTTGGCTCTCCCAATTTCTCACTTTTATAGTTATTCTAAGATCTCACTCTTTTAAAGAAAGCCTCCTTAGGAATTGGAATATAGAGAGGGTTTCAAGACTGTTCCCTGATTATTTTCTTTTGTTTTATCTAGAATATTAGCTCTGCTGTATAAGGAGAGTCTAATTCCAAAAAGCTCAAAAAAGTTAAAATAGACTTAACCGCAAAATGATTCTAAAGTATTTTCTGAGTATGAGTAAAAAACTAATTATATAAATACTAAAGAAGAAAATCTTGACAAGTAAATAATGTCAAAAGAAAGGAAATCATTTACTTAGAGGATTTTGAGAAGCACTTAAAAACTGAACAAGAGAAAAAGAAAATCAAAGTCCTCATGAAGAAGTAATTTATACAAAATTTACAAGACTGACACCAAATAGGAATCTGAGATCATAATGTGAGGACCATAGATGATAAAAATGCAAAATTTCTTCTTAGAAGCCAGATAACATTTTATACTTCCACATGAGAATTCAGTCTACCTTTTCATAGTGCTCTATCAGAATTTCAACCACAATATTCTGAAATTTAATATTCATCATGGCAGCCACAGTTTCTTCCTGTGCTCTCATTAGAGTCGGACCAAATATGACACCAAGGTTTGAGACAGTCATGAGATTTTGCTGGCTGTGTAGTGACACTCTGTAAATAAGAGGAACAAAATATTTTAAGTTATATGTTTAATAATTATTAAATGTTCTCATCCACTAAACTTATGGCATAAAATATAAACATGCCATTACAGGCTAACTTTCCCAAACAGTCAGGTTCAGCTACTCCCAACTGGCACTAGTGGGTATAGTTAACACTGGCCAAAGTAAAACATAATTACAAAGGTTAATCTATTGAAGGAAAAAATCTTGATTTCCTAAATTGAGTTCAATCACCCTAGAGAGATTATCAGCTGTTTGGTATTTCCTACAGTACTATACTTCTTTTAGAACAGATGGTTAAGAGTAGACTGGTTGTCAGTCATAATGGCCATCATTAAAAAGCCTGCAGATAACAAATGCTGGAGAGGGTGTGGAGAAAAGGGAACCCTCCTACACTGTGGATGGGAGTGTAAGTTGGTATAGCCACTGTGGAAAACAGTATGGAGGTTCCTCAGAAAACTAAAAATAGAATTACCATATGATCCAGCAACCCCATTCCTGGGCATGTAACCAGACGAAACTATAATTCAAAAAGATACATGCACCCTTATGTTCATAGCAGCACTATTCACAATAGCCGAGACATGGAAACAACCTGAATGTCCACTGACGGATGAATGGATAAAGAAGATGTGGTACCTATATACAATGGAATACTACTCAGCCATAAAGAAGAATGAAACAATGCCATTTGAAGCAACATGGATGCAACTAGAAATTACAATACTAAGTGAAGTCAGAAAGAGAAAGAGAAATATATGATATCACTTATATGTGGAATCTAAAATATGACACAAATGAACCTATCTATGAAACAGAAACAGAATCATGGACATAGAGAACAGACTGGTGGTTGCCAAGGGGGAGGGGGTTGGGGGAGGGATGGATTGGGAGGTTGGGGTTAGCAGATGTAAGCTTTTATATATAGAATGGATAAACAACAAGGTCTTACTGTATAGCACAGAGAACTATAGTCAATATCCTGTGATAAACCATAATGGAAAAGAAAATATATATAAAAAGAATGTGTGTGTGTGTGTGTGTGTGTGTGTGTGTGTGTATATATATATGTGTATAAAACTGAATAACTGTGTTGTACAGCAGTAATTAACACAACATTGTAAATCAACTATACTACTTCAATAAAAAAATTTTTTTAAAAAAGTAAAGAAAAGGAGTAGACTGGTTGTAATTATATTCGGATTCACTAAACATATATTGAGAACCTACTGCCAGGCATTTTCATAGATAATATTGCACTTAATCCTCCCAGGAAGCCAGTTATTTTCTATGGTACAGATTTTTCAAAAAGAAGCTCCTTAAGTAAAAATGATGTACCTGAGGTCACAGCAAATTAGGAACAGAGATTTTGTTTCAAATTGGGTCTCCTGACTTCAAGTCAAGAGTACCCCTGAGCTCCCCACATAAGATGACTGGTTAGGGCATGTTTCCATCCTACTTCCCTTCTATCCATCCACCATCCACCATCCATCCAAAACTTCCCTAATGCCTCCCTAGCGCTGAGCATTGGGCTAGGCAAACAGTAAGACAAGGAGATATGGTAGCATCAGTGCTGGCCTAAAAATGAAAATAAAATGAAAGGGCTCTGATACTACTGACCTTAGAAAAGTAATCCCAGTAAACTCTCAAAAATGACTTTGACTAGTTAACTGATTTAATTTGGAAATTGGATGCATTAATAGGAAACCTCATTTATTTAACCAGTCTCCTAGGTTAACCACTGCCTTTTCTATCTTACTTCCAGCCAGGTTGTTAGAATATAAAGTTCTAGGAAGGAGCACAAGATAATGTTTATATCTGATTGAGTATGCACACTAACTTCATTATAGAAACAAAAGTAAAATTTTATGAGGAGTCTAGGATTCTGGATTATCCATGTGACTTTTGGCACAGGACAGGAAGAGCTGACTGTCCCACTGACTGAAATTTCCCCTTGTGCCCAAGACAGCACTAGCTAAGAAGGTTCTTGGTTAGTATAAGAATTTCATTCCAAGTTTCCTTTTTATACAACCAAATATTATATTCATTGCTTAATATGTATTAGAGAGTCTACTAAGCCATCTGTAAAGGCAGTGAGCCTGTCTGGATTTAAAGATTGGGTCCATCCAACTTGGAAGCTGGGTTCAATCAGTCACATTATTTAATACCTCTCTCTAGGCTTCAGTTCCCTCATCTATAAAGTATAAGAATGATAATCCTTAGAGCAGTGTTGAGCGAATTAAATAAAATGAGTTAAATTGAATAAAATATGGTCTTAAAATAATATTCTTCTCTGGAATTAAATTGACTCTAAGCACTTTTGATGTCCTCTAAAATGTAAGAGTTCCTGGTAATATAAGTAACCTAGAATATGACTGAATTAAGCTCACTGGGAATAAATTTAGAAATCATAAAAAACTGGTCTGTTTTGAAAAGGAGAGTTAATGACTATGGTGTTCAGAAGGTGAAATATTTTGATCACCTATTTTCTCTTCATTGCATTTCCCTTCTGCTGAGCTAGTCAGTCAATACAGACCCTTATCATTCCACATTTCAGCCAGTTCTGGAACTCATTCCCTCAACTTGTGTACAAAGCAGATTCCACAGATGTCCTTGTTTTAAAGACAAAGTATTCTCAGAAATACATCAATGATTTATACCATGTCTCAGAGCTAATTAATGGAGATTTGGAATCAGTCATTGGTCCTTTAGGCCAGTGACCAATCCAGGTCACTGATCTTAAATGCTCTTTTCTTATGTCAATAAGGTGGCCAGGGACCAAGAGTGTTATCAGTTTACTTAAGTAAGTCATTGATGATGTGGGCACACATGCTACTGCTGCTGCTCAGACAGTGGAGATTGACCTTTTACAGATTCAAGAAAGAGCCAGGAATGGTGGTGAAGGTTGGGCAGAAGAATTTTAAGTACTCTTCAGTGGCTAGACACTCTCTCTCTGCTATTTCCTGTATCGCATTCATAATTAAAGGTGAAACTTGTGTTCATCTAACATTCTGAATAATTAAGCAAAAACATTTTATGTGACACTCATGAAACTTTAAAGGCGCATTTTAAAAGGCTTTGCTAAAAAATTACCTTGACTACAGCAAGAGAATGCCCACTAAATACAGTATGGATAAGTTTCATGAAGAGGTCACAGAACTCAAAAACATAATTCAAGACTATGTAATTCTGAACAAGGATAGTGAGTCCCTATTCATTAGCTAAAAGAGGTGTTGATATGGGCAACAGTTAAAAATGAACTTGAAATGAAGTCATTCCTAGTGGTTCCTTCTTATTTCAAGGAGGGTAAATTCATATTATCTCAAAGTCTGCAAGTTAAGATGAGACTGATTAATGTACATCACTGTTTCAAATGTGCGTGGCTCAAATTAGGATACATTGGGTTACTACCTGTAGCAAACAAGGAAGGATTAATCATTTGATTGTGAATCGTGGTACTCATTAAGACAAAAAATGTTCCTATTTGTAAATGAGGCTATAAGGGAATTCTTAAGTAAGTTTAAAACCTGAATTTGGACTTTTGTTTCCAGCAGCATGGCAAACAAACTTCTTGATTAAATGTGTGTGTGTGTGTGTGTGTGTGTGTGTGTGTGTGTGTGTGTGTGTGAGAATCAAGATAGATCTGTGATGGCTAAAGTTACGTGTCAAATTTTCTAGGCTGCAGTACCCTGATATTTGGTGAAACATAATTCTAGATATTTCTGTGAAAGTACTTTTAGATGACATTAACCTTAAAATCAGTAGGCTTTCAGTAAAGCAGACAACTGTCCATAACATGGGTGGGCCTCATCCAACATCAGTTCAAGGTCTTAAGAGAAAAAGACTGAGATCCCTGAGGAAGAAGGAATTGTGCCTCAGGCTGCCTTGGATTCAAGCTGCGACATCAACTCTTCTCTGGGTCTCCAGCCTGCCTTGAAATCAGCCTCTGCAATTGTGTAGCCAATTCCTTGCAATCAATCAATCTCTCTCTTATACATATGTGTGTGTATGTATGTATATATATACATATATGCATATATGTGTGTATATATATACATACACACACACAATATCCTATTGGTTCTGTTTCTCTGGAGAAACTTGACTAATACAATATCTATCTATCAAGATTTTTAAATACATAGATGAACTAACAGCAGAGTTAGAAAGATCTTCAGAGACCGACAGATACTATGAATCTAGAGAAGGAAGCTAACATTCAAGTGGCAGTTTGACCTGGTACAACCTGGTGACCCTAGTAGAATAGAGAACTGGTCTTCAAACTTCGGGCTTACAATGTATCTAAAAGAACTGGGAAAGAGCTATATACCACTTCATATATTTTTAAGTTGACATGAAAATTTTCCATCATTAGTATAATGGTTGCAAGGATATAATTATTTGCATGTCGTAAACATACACAGGTACACACACACACGTATAGATGTATCTTAAAAACAAACTGCCACACCATTTTTTAAGCACATTCAATGGACTCTGATTATAATAGCAAGGTTATAGCTCCATCACACCCTTTAAAAAGACATGAACATGCTTAAGTTTAACAGCTGAACAAGTAATTAAGTGAACAATATAAGTCAGAGAATTACTTGACCAGGTGCTTTATTAAGATGTCCAGCATCTCTCTGTTTTTCTCTGGCAATTTGTGCACCAATGCATGTACAGCCTCCACCCGGTAGTTTTGGTCATCAGACTCTGTAACATAAAAAAGGTTGCAAATGTTCAAATTTTAATTGTATTAAAATGCATATATAAACATTAGTAATTAAAGTATCATAACCACTTCCACCCATCGTGCCTTATAAGCACTGCTTCACCCGGTAAGTATTATCACTATCATTTCCTAAGGCTTAGAGACGTTGAGTAATTTGTCCATGGTCTGCAATCAGTAAGTAGAGAAGTCAAACCCAGTTCTATCTAATCCAGACCTGTGCTCTTAGCCCCTGAGCTGTATACTTCCATACAACCATAATTCATCTCCTCCTTGGGTTTTGCTACACAAGGATAGAATAAAACCTTTAGCAATGTGAGTGATCACAGCAGTTGTTGCAAATGGCCTAATGTGCCAGGCACTACAATACACTCTAACACACTGAAACCTCCAAGTGACTCCATCAAACCAGAGGAAGCAGGTATTCCTTTCCAAATTTTATAGATCCAAAGATGGCAGGGAGTTATTTTTGTGAGGTGTCAGGTTTATTGCACAAACAAAGGCCTGGTAGATTTTTAAGCTGACAATGGTAAATCTGAAAAGCAAAAAATCAACTAAAGCAAGTCTAGTCTACAAGGCAAAAGCCAAGATGTTGACAAGTCTTCTAGAGAAACTTCTAATGCTTCAGAACAAGGAATCAATTTAATAGTCTCTTACTACCATAAACAGATTCTGGGTTGATTGCTCACCCTGCCAAGCCCTTTCTTCAGAAAGTGCCCAACACATAGGGTTTATATTATGGGACCTTCATCTCTTCTGGGCACAGCTATCTGTATATGAGGTAAGGAAAGAGCCTGGCTTTGGTTGGGCCAAACATGAAGTTTCTCCCAGGCGTTGGAATGGAGACACCAAAACTGATCTGACTGCTGGATACGTGAAAAGGCACATCATGTAAAACCAGGCAGAAAGCCAAGAAAAATCTGTCTGGAAGCGAAGATAAGAATGAGGCAGATATGCAGCAAAGAACAAAAATGAGAGACCCTCCAAAAAGAGTTGGGAGGATGGGCAGAGAAACATCTATTTCCTACTCTGAGGTTCCTGGTTGCAGGCCATGGAAGGCAGGACCCATCCTCTGCCAAGGAGTTCTGAGGGACTCCCCTAGTCTCTGAATAACTCCCCCTTTTTCCTGAGCTGGAGTTCTCTTGCTTGACCCCAAATAATACCCAATTTTATGATCCTTGACCCAGACAAAAGATAAATTCTTATACATAAGACACATTTTAATTATCATGGTAGTGAATAATATGATCATTATTTGTCACAGAAGTGAAGAAAAAAAATCTTGTGACCAAACGTTTGCATCAGAACAACCAGCTCATTGAGCCATTCTAGCTAAGTGGATCCAACACCATTTGCTATAAAACTAAACTTTTGTAAGGAAGTGTTCTAGGTTAAGGGTCAAAAAAGCTGGCTTGTAGTCCTGATATTGCTATGAATTTACCAGTGTCCTTGGACAAAGTCACCTGCCCGCTCTGGGTCCTGATTTCCTAGTTAATAAAATGAGGTTGGATTATATATTTTCTAAGGTCTTGTTCTTCTTACAAAGACAGGTTTCTATAAAGAGGATGTAGAGTGCAGAGCTTTCAGGAGAAAGCTAAGTAGTATAGATGTTTATGAGATCATGTGGTCAGTCATGTACGCTGGACTGAAAACCAAGATAATTCAGCTTTACCTGACACTTTTATCAGTAGACAATACTTCCTGTGACATTACAATGTGTGATAAACTAATGCAGCTGATTTCTTTCTTAGACTGTGAAAAATACTCTTGTTACAGTCATACCCCATACATCCTAACAATGAAATGCCAACTCCTAACTGTTACAACTTGTCGTGATGGGCTCAGATGGCGACCTGGCACTTTGAGCCCAATGTTTTACAAGTACACACTTCTAACTTCTCAGGTTACATGATTGTCACTGGCCCCTTCCCCTCCCTCCCCCCCCAATTTTGAATTAAGCCTATCTATGCATATCACATTATGGCAGTCACAGATCTAAAGAAACAATAAATACCTGATCATCATCAAGAAATATAAAAAGAGAGAAAAGGTGCTTGCTGCCTGCCAAAAATATCTGACTCTTTCTCCAGATTTAAGAACACAGCATGTGAGTATGTGTATAGTGGAAGCACTGGCATAACTGACTGTACAGATTTGTGGTCTTGTTTATTTAACCATGAAATTGCTCTTGTAAGAAACTGACATTCACCAATCAAGTAAAATGTCATTCGAATAATTCCTCACAGCTCTTTCTAATCACATCATATCGCCACCCCAATAAGGTCTTATTAAGTAACAAAGTATTTTAGTTCACTCTGTGATTTCTTATAACCATATTGTAAACTATTATATAACCACGTAACTATGAGAATGACAGTTTCTTAAGCAATAGACAGGAAAATGTTAACTAGCAGGTTTAAACTTACACCTCCAATACAGCATAAAACCACATCATTTATAATGCATCCAGTGGAAATGTACTTACTAACAGCAACAATAAAATCTTTGTGTAATTTGTAAGTCATCAGTGGTTCTGCAAGGCACCTACAATAGAGAATGAAGCAAATTTTAGAATGGCAGTATCTTCTGATTTCCCCTGACCTTTCAGTGCTTCTTTAAGAATTGGGTAATTAGGTGTATGATAAAGTCCTAGCAGGGAGTCTACAGGTAGTTCTAAAACGCAGACCTCAAAGATACCAATGCCCCTGAGCACTTCTTGCCACCACTGTATTAAAATGGGAGGCTGGGAGACAATTTTTTTTTTTTTTTTTTAACTTTGTGAGAACTATTGGACCATAGGCGCAAAATCCCTCTCAGATATGGGGGCAATAGTTAAAAATTTTTTTTTTCAAATTCAACTTGTGGAGTCTTAAAAAAATACATGAAAACCCGAATTCAAATCTAACATGAAACAGAAATTATTATTTAGTATTCATCAATTATTGCAGCCTTTTAAGTGTATTGTTTGAACAAGCACATATAAGTTCCAGAACACTAAACATAACCATTACCACCCTGTGCTATTCCACCCTAAATGAAAGAACTGTGCTAAGGAGCGAAGAAACAGGGGCTCCCTGGGATCCGTGGTGACCGCCCAAGAGGGTGACGGAGAAACCACAGCACAGCGGCAAGAGTTAAGCCCCCCTTACCTGAGGTAGTTTTTCAGCCCACTTGTTATTGTCTTATTATCCCACAGTTCAATATCAATGTCCATATCAGGAGGGGATTTGGGAGCTGAAAATAATTAAAATAAGATGTTTAAACTGTGCAATTCAAAACATCACTCACACCATTAAGAAAATGGATACTAACATAAGTAGGTCACAGAGAGAGGCATGTATTTCTTAGAATGCCAATGGAGTTAACTTTAGGATTGTTGTTTGCATGAGTTGGTGCAAAGCTCACTCTGACACTGAACCTCAAAGATTTCTTATGGAATATAGTTTTTCAAATCAGATGTTTGCTAATTGCTAACATCACAGCACACTTACTATGTATTAGGCTTATAAATAAGGAGGTGAAGGCACAGAGAGTTTAAGCAAATTACCCAAGGTCACAAAGCTTTTAACTGGCCCAGTTAAGATTCCAAGTCAGGCAATCTGAATCCCAGCATCCATAAATCTCATTGTACCTCTAGCTAATCAAAGGATACTTGAGGAAAAGTCCAGTATTATAAAAAGGGCCCCTTCTCAAATTCTGATTGTTCATCTATTACAATGGACATTAAAAGCTGAATACAAATATTAATTTTAAATATGACTCGAAAATACTCAAAGACAACCAATAATCTAGATCTCAAAGAAAACTATGGTTTGAATTTTCTATAAGAATGCAAAAATTAAGTAAGTAACTGGCTTCATCCAAAACTTACAAAATGTGGTATTCATGAGTTTCTGAACTTTGGAGTTCACTCCTCCTATTCGGTAAAGACCTAAAATGGTGATGCCTAATGAGAAGGAAAAATCACAAGAAAATGGCTTAAGACACAGCTTCCGAAGTACAGAATGTTAAAAACTCAGATATATGTCTACACAAAATCTGAAAGCTACGTATCCAATTTTACAGTCTAACTTTAGCAAACCTACCCTGGAAACACCCATCAGACATGTATTTCTTAGAGCAGACATTGAACAGTGATTTGAAAGTCTATGAAGAGCTTCAAAATAGCAAAGTACACCTGCTTATTCACCACTACTTGACTATAAAAAAGCATCCAAGATGGAAAGGGATGATCAGTATTTCTCATACTCTGTTTCCTCAGTCACAGAGTCCTGCATGTTGAACAGTTTGATGGAATTGATAGCTTCACTTTAAAGGTGAGGAAACAGATTCAGAGATTTTAGGGAACCTACTTAACTCCTCAGAACTTCTAAGTGGCAGCACCAAAATTTGAATCTAAGTTTAAAGAATTCCAAAGCCCAATAGGAGGTTTTGCTTTAGAAAAGTTTTCCTGGAACTAAAAGGCAACTGGAGAGGACTTCAGGACCGAGGTCATAACTAGAATGAGGAAAGGTGCTGAAATTGTTGACAATGACTAAAATCACTCTGAGATATAATGTAGGGAAAGAGGAGAGCTGAATTCAAGCTCCTTAGGAATCTTACCTTCCTAAAGCTTGAAAAAAAAGAAAAAAAAAACACAGAGTCCATCAATAAGAAGTAAAGTGAGGCTATATTTTGAAAATTCATTAAAAAACAAGTATGTCTGTAGTATGATTTTGATAAACTGAAGTTCAAAGTATAGTTACTTATGTGTTTGTATAACTTATAATTCATATATTACTTAAAATAAATCTCCTGTTAATAACTAAGTCTATCCTCATTCTGAGCAGTTTCTACGTAAGAAGGGACCACACAATAGTAACAGTGTACCCATCAGGCAACACTGACCTCTAGTTTCCACAGCTTGAATGCATTTTCTCACAAAGTTGAACCCTGCTTCATTTAAGTACACTGAAAGTAAAAGAAAATCATATTAAGTGTTTATGTTGCACTTGCATTCCTGCTTCAGTTGGCTCTGTAGTTTCATGGTTTGATGGCACAGGGGTTGTTACTGAATTTATCAAATATTTTGGTTAGCATATGAATTTTTATTTGGGGGTAGAAGTGAAGGAGGGAGGTTCACATTCACCAACGTTTTTATATCAACTTGCTTCATTAGAAACACAGATCTAATAATAATTATATTATTAGATATAATTAATAATTATATTCCATAGCTATTCACATATTTTTTCCCAAGAGATTCTCAAAACAACATTATGAGGTAGAGAGAAAGCTTTGCAATCTTAAGATGGTTCACCAAGTTGCTGAAAACTGCTTTTCTTTGTTCTAAGGTCTAGAGCCACATTTTAACTCAGCTCTCCTGAATTCAAGCTCAATGTTCTATTCTATTGCATTTTGAATCATATTCAAATAATTCAAAATATGCTTAGTAAGTCCGTTAAAAATCCCCCAAAGATCTTCCATTATGAAACAGCAATTTATTTTCATTGTTTTTTGACAGATTTTCTTTAGATTTTTCAAATTTTCTTAAGGTTTGGGGGCCAGATCAAGTTAGATTACTTGTTTAAAGAGAAAGGATTTAAAAATACCAAGTAACACTCAGAGGAAAAATTTAAAAATTTTTTGATACTATAATAAAATTTTTCATCAGATGTGGTGTACATATTGTATTTCTTAATATTCCCAAATCATAATATATGAAGACAATTCAAACCAATAGAAAATTAAAACTGGTTTCCATTTAATGATGGTGGATTAAATACATCCATGTAACTACACAGATTCACAGACAAAAAAATATATATCAAAAAATTATGCTAAAAAAAATAGGTGCCAGGAAAGACAAAAAACTTTGAAGAAATCCTAGACAATGAAAATCACTGAAACGGAATTGACTGAAAAGTTTGAGAAATCTGAGATTAGAAATGAGAAATCAAAAAACTAGAAGTACTACAATGCGATATCACCCCATACCTGTCAGAATGGCCATCAAAAAAACAAAAAAACAAAAACACAAGTAACAACTGTTGCCAAGGATGTAAAGAAAAGAGAATCCTTGTATACCATTGGTAGGAATGTAAACTAGTGCAGCCACTGTGGAGAACAGTATGGAGGTTTCTCAAAAAACTAAAAATAGAACTAGCATATGACTCACCAATTCCACTCCTGGGTATATAGCCAAAAAAACCCAAAATATTAATTCAAAAAGATACATGTACCCCAGTGTTCACTGCAGCATTATTTACAATTGCCAAGATATGGAAACAACCTAAGTGTCCATCAGCAGATGAATGGATAAAGAAGATGTGGTATATATACACACAATGGAATACTACTCAGACATAAAAAATAATAGCAGCAATTGGGTATTATGCTAAGTGAAACAAGTCAGACGGAGAAAGACAAATACTGTATGATATCACTTATATGTGGAATCTAAAAAATACAACAAACTAGTGAATATAACAAAAAAGAAGCAGACTCACAGATATAGAGAACAAACTAGTGGTTACCAGTGGTTATCTGTGGAATCTAAAAAATACAACAAACTAGTAAATATAACAAAAAAAGCAGATACAGATATAGAGAACAAACTAGTTGCTACCAGTGGGGGAGGAGTGGGAGGTACAAACTATTGGATGTAAGATAGGCTCAAGGGTGTATTGTACAAAATGGAGAATATAGCCAAAATTTTGTAATAATTTTGTAAATGGAAAGTAACCTTTAAAAATTGCATAAAAATTTTTTAAAAATTAAAAAAATCTAGAGGTACTGACTTGGTAGAATATTTATTATACGTTGTTAGGCAAAAAAAAGTAATCTATAGGACAATACAACCCAATTTCTTAAAACATAAAATTTGAGGGTATGAATGTTTCTATTTTCCTAGGAAAAAGCTCTAGAAAGATCATGCAAATTGCAAGTAAGAAAGAAAAGGACAGAAGGTAGAAATTGTCATTTTTATTCATTGGATTTTGTAACTATTTTATATATCTTCTAAATTAGTTTTTAGAAATAAAAAATAGATTTAAACATGTAAAAATGCCAAAACTAAAATATGTATTGCTACCAATAGGAACTGGCTTATTTGTGTGTCCCCATGCCCTAGATGTCAAGGGAACAGACTCAGTGAATGCTTTGGGTGAACTCAACATACAAGAATGAATGGCCATTAATCAAGCATCTTTCTAGCGCTGACTACCTACATGAGAGGTGAGCTTCTTTGGGCACCAATAGGGGATTGCTTACTTCCAATAACCCAAAATGCCAAGCACAGCATTATAGTATGAATACATACAGATAATTTAAAATATTTATTGAACATAGGAAAAAAACAGGTAGAATAGAGAAGTAAGGAATCAAATATTAATTTTGATTTTTAATAACAGAAACTGAGCCAACAAATGTAACCCTGGTAAAAATGATACACTAGCATTTTGTATCAATTAAAACTGCAAGTTCCTGACATTTATAACATTTGGTTCTTGAGGTCACATTTTTCAACTTTTCAATAAAATGTATTAAAAGAAAGAGAAATCCATTTTTTAAAAATTTCAATAAAACCTGCCCTTGGCTAAATGAACGAAAATAATTGTTATATATAAAAACAGATTTTCTTTAAATATCCATTTTGAGAAAAATAAGTAATAACCAGGCTATATCTTGAAGGTATACTGGGATATTTGGTGGCAATACCCCATTCTATCCTAGTAAACCAGTATCACAGGCTAATTATGAAGAAGAAAATCTTACAAACATTCAGTCTGACTGCCAGGTCATTCCATGCGTGCCACTGTCCTGATGTGTCCCATGGACCTTGTGTTTTAGCTCTCTTCACGTGAGTAAATAAAACATTATCGATCAATTCAGAAATGTGAAAAAATACACTGTGTTGGCAAAAATAACCATGCATTTTTGTTTTGTTTCCTTTGAACATCCTTTTCTATTGCCTGAAAGAGTATAGAGAGGTTCCGTGGTGCAGAGGTAGCACCCAATCTCAGCTCTACTATTTACTGCTGTGTGGATGGAAGTGTGCCTATTAACTTTTATGAACTCTAGTTCTTTCATCTATAAAATGAGGGAAATAACAATACCTATGTTAAAGGGTTGTAGTAAGATGAAGACAAAATCCACATGAAGCACTGAAGAGTGGAAAACAATGGAACAAACCTAATCAGATGCTAGTTTCCTTCCCCATGTGCTCCTATCCACACATCACTGAGAAACAGAAGAAGAAACGGTAAAAAAAAAAAAGGGTCAGCCACTAGTACTAACCAGATGAAAGAGACAGTAGTTACTCTCCCATTTAGCAGCTGTATTACTGGACACAGTTTTAATCTCTCTCATCCTCAGATTCCTCTTCTATACAGTAAGGATAATAGTAGTATTGTCTTCACAGGGCTATTCACAGATGAAATACGTTAACATTTGCAAAGCTCCTAGAATAGTACTTGGAATATAGTAAGTGCTGCAGAAGTGTTGGCTGTTATCATCGTCATCATCATTATTGGCTAGAGGAGAATATAAAATCTACACATGTCAATCACATGTATTCTTCGGGCCTGGCTGAAGTCACGGGGGCTTGAGGTACTATCTGCCAGAAGTGTTATTTTTCAGAGGCATACTATATTACTTATTTTTAAAATATTTGGGGCCAGGGCAATTATCTATTTTTTTCTTTTAATATAAATTTATTTATTTATGTTTGGCTGCGTTGGGTCTTTGTTGCTGCACGTGGGCTTTCTCTAGTTGTGGTGAGCAGGGTGTAAGCTTCATTGTGGTGCGCGGACTTCTCATTGTGGTGTCTTCTCTTGTTGTGGAGCACGGGCTCTAGGCGTGCGGGCTTCAGTTGTTGTGGCATTCAGGCCTCAGCAGTTGTGGCTCGCGGGCTCTAGAGCGCAGGCTCAGTAGTTGTGGCACACGGGCTTAGTTGCTCCGTGGCATGTGGGATCTTCCTGGACCAGGGATCGAACCCGTGTCCCCTGCATTGGCAGGGGGATTCTTAATCCCTGCACCACCAGGGAAGCCCACAATGATCTATTCCTTTAAAAAAATGGAGATCAGGCATAAACCACTCAGGCCCTGTGAATCTAGCTGACCACTGAAGAGACAACAAGTTGGATATGCAGATATATGTCCCTATACTCTCATTAAACGTCAATAATCACAATGAACAAACACATCCTCTCATTGGAATGGAACTGTAGTAGCCTGGGATTACTTCACTCATATTTGCTGCTCCTTCCTGCAGGAAGATTATGTTTCTTAGCTCCCTCTAAGACAGACTTGCTCATATGATATGCACTAGCCAACAAAATATGAATGGAAGTCACAAATGTCATTATCCATCAGCTAGGAAGAGCTGGTATGTATTGTGCAAGCCTGCCATTTTTTTTCCCCCCTCTGGTACAAGATCATCACTGTTACAGAGAGAAGGTACTACATGAGCTTGGGTTTTAGAGTAAAAATTATGTATAAGAAAATCACAGCTGACCTGAATGGACATATCGCATATTCAAGAGATGAACGTTTATTGTGGTTAAGTCTCTGAGACCACAGCATACCCTGGCCAGTTCTGATTTAATCATGTGTAACTTAAACAGATTGCTATGGCAAAAAGGACTAAATGGAATAAAGCCAATCCCACACACTTCGCTTTTCCTCGCTTATCTGGTATTTATCAGAGTTTCTGGCTACTGATTTGTCAATTCATATAAAAAGGCAGCACCCGTTCGTGGCTGCCTTACAAACTACTGATCAACAGTGCCTTCATGCAAGCACTCAGCAGTTTCTGCTGAGGTCTGAGGAGAAGAAGGCGATATGGCTTAAAAAGGCTTTAACACCCTCTGTCTCCCAGTGAGTGATGGAGGAGGAAGTCACAAGGAGTGGTGCTTCTGAGGGAAGTCAGAGACAAACACATTTGGTAAAGGAAACCTTTCCACCTTCCAAAGTCATGAAGGGGTTACTACACTTAGTATGCTAGTGCTAATGAAAATTCAGCAAAAATAGGTCTCTATAGCTTAAAAAAGAAAAACTGGGAACTCCTTAATGTTCAAATGAGAAGTCAGTGGAAGGGGTTCTTACTAAATAAAATCACACCATTAAAAGCTGATAATTTATCCTGATTCTTTCTTTAGTGGAGGGCAAGTACTCCTGCTGCAGCGGTAGAGAGGGGAGCATATCCATCTGTCTGAAGTACGAACTACTGAATCAGGGCTCAGTGCCTGGCCCAGAGCAGGCAGCCAACACGTGCTTACTGATCTATAGCTGGCTAGTTATTGGTTTGTAGCTGGCTTGCTCAAGTACCCTCTCTGGCTTCTACAAGGGTTAGAGCTTATCAGCTAACAGGAGTTGCTTTTGTCAACTCCTCTCCAGGGCTCTTACCCCAGCCCAGTATCTCTCCATAGAGAGGACCAGAGGGGTATGCAGAATACAACTACCACAAATTCCCAGGAATTGAAATCCTACAATATTAATGATACCTGGCCTTTGGGGGTAAAGAGGAAGATTGGCTAATGTAAAGAACTTAATTTAGTCAATCAAAAGTTAAGTAGAAACATTACTATTTCCCTCTGGCAACTATTCAGGGCTAAAATTTTTATTGAAACTCAAGTAAAGTTTCCATAAGGCAGTTTAGCAGCACAAAAGCTATTAATCTCAACAGAATTCAAAAAGCCATGAGGAGAAAAAAAAGAAAGAATTGTTTTCCATGCAGCTAACAAAGCAAAAGTCCTTGTACCTTCAATTTCCTAGTAATTAAAAACCCAGCATGTCCTTACAGATGTAATCTACTTGGCCTTACAATACATTCTCAGGGTTGACAAAACAAAGCAGCACTTGTCTTTAATTTCCAGTTCACATTTCTAGTCTGCCATTTCAGATTAAAAGGCCCCTATCACAGACAACTAATATCATACTATACATGGCTTGAAAGAAACAGGAAAAGAAGATGAGTGCATTTAATGGCGTTTGTGGTTCCCACAGGACATTTTCTCTTTTCCCTAAAGGTAGCAGTTAACTCTCCACAGCCCCGGCCCAAACTATTTTCTCTTTCTGCTCTGCCCATGAAGAAGACTTGAGCTCTGACCCTCTTCCTGGGTCTCAGTGATGGAAACAGAACTGTATTTGCTCAGTGGCCTTGGGGAGAAGAACTGAACTATCTAAATAGCAGTAGGAAGTGCCAAAACATTTGTGACAGATGGCGCTTGCCAAGGATAAGAATGAGTTCACTTTTTCTGTTTGTTGCTGGAGAGAATACATTCCCTGGGCACACATGGGAAAAGCCACTGAAACACAGAGTGGTAGAAATCTGGAGTTGTTGGGAAATTATAAAATTATCTTCTAGTCCAATCCCTTTGATTTTGTACATGAGAACTGAATGTTAGGAGACTACCACTACACAGCTGAGTAGTGACTTTTAATAGCAGAAACATCATTTGAAAGAACTTCCTTTTTCTTATTCACAATGATTGGAATAAAGTAGTTCCAAAATGGAGTATCGTTGAACTGAATTGCATGAGAGAATGAGAACTAGAAACCTTTCCTTTCGCAATTCCCAATTTCTCCAGACCTAGGGTAGAGGGACCAGCTGAAAAGCCACCAAATCAAATGTATGTGTGAGTGGGGACAAGGCTCAGGGCACCAAGAGACAATGCCAGAGAAAGCAAGCCTAGGAAAAAAGGCAACTGCCTCTGTCCCTGTTAACAACTGGTCCCATGATGAAAGTCTCATGACAGAAAAGGTGTCTCAAGACAGATAATTTGCTTCTTTGAAAAATGAGCTCAAATGGCGGAATTATATTTTCAATGGCACGGCTTGAGGAACAGTTTAGTTCTAATCTTTCTTTTTTTTTTTTTTTTTTTAAGTTCTAATCTTAATTGAGTGATAATCTGTGTAGTAAGTACTCTCAAAATAAATCCATTCCCAAACTCTTATAATTTCAAGAAAAGGATACTGTGGTATATTTTACAACCAGAAAAGTATCTGTGGATTTAATATCCTGTAACTGACCAATGCTCTAGTTTTTTAACTTGATGCTTTTTTCATAAAGACGAGTCAAATCTTCCTTCTCTACTAAATTATGTTAGTCTCATTTACAGCATCTAGATTCTGAAAATGGTAAATTAAGAGTAACCACAAAGTAGGGAGACTTTTTCAGGTTAGGCTTGTAAAGAGTCTCATTACAGTCACAGCATAGTTTCACTCTCCATTGAACAGCATATGTTCTCTGTATATTCACAGTATGGCCCTATTTTAGGACACTAGATAGTTCTTCGACTGTCTGTTGCTTTTAGGGTTTTCAGTGAAAGCACAGACACATGACTACTCCCAATTGCTGACATTCAAAACAGTTTTTTATCTGAGTTTTATATTTTACCATCCTAAGCTTGATTGTTATCTTCCGCAGTTCAAAAACACACATGCCCAGCAAAACTGAGTTTCCAAAGGGTAACAGGAATAATTTAAGATAAGTGGAATCCATCTGAATTACCAAGGCTATAAAGAAGCACTTCTCAAGATGGCAAATGAATCAAGGCTGGTATTGGTTTCAAATACCAACTGCGAGAGAAGTTACAGACTAAAATTGACATAACGCCACCTCGGAGGAGAGTCAAGGGTCAAAAAGGGACATAGATGTCAGAAAACAAAATGATGTATAGAGAAATGGTGGAAGGGGCAAACATAAAGAAGACACAAGCTGCTGAACTCATAACATGATGAACTCGCATGATTTACTCAAGATCAGAGAAAGAGGTTTGAGAACTTCACAATCACTGGCATATAATTTTGAGCTGAAACAAATAAAATTCTGGACCTATTACTAGGAAGAAAACATGATGCTACTCTTAATAGGATCAAGTGCTTGAATCTGGAATACTGTTTAGCATAAAGATATGTCCTAGGAGTCATTAAATCACTGGAAAAATAGTGGCTGATAAGACACATGATAAAAGAGAAAGGGGTAAAATTACAGCCTGAGGAAGAGATTCAAAAGTCCATTAATAAACTTTAGGCCTTGATATAGTAGATTGTTCAAAATTATATGCAAAAAGATTAAATTCTGAGGACTTGGAAAGGCACTTCATTGCATGTTGGATTGAAAATATTTAGAAAGCCTCCTTCACGCAAATTGGCAACACCAAAAAGTCCACCCCACAGCAAGGAGGAGCTTAGTTGTAGAAGGTGAAATCAATCCTGTGCCTCTACTAGTCAGAGTTTCTTTTATTGGCGGCATATGCCATAGTCTTGACTTTTAAAACAGAGTACTGATTCTGTCCAGGTAAGCAAATATGAATCTCCAAGAATGTGTAAAAACAACCCAAAACAAGTGTTATTTTGGATAACTTGGCTTTATACCAATGTAGCAAGACCTTTTGAAATGACTATGCAATTTCACATGTAACTTCTTAGAATGTTTAGAATACTTAAAAAGATGTTATTTTCTACATTTGTAAGCAAATTTACTAGACTACAAAAGATGCCTAGTGTTTAGGAAGATTATATTTTGCCAGAATCACAAATTTGTCCCATTAGGGTGTTGAGTTTGAGAGAATGAAATTTACTAGTTTTGTATTTATAATTTGACATGTCTGTAGAAGCTTGATTGATTAAATGTATAAGTGGGAGAATTTTATCAAATTTATGGAAAAATAAAGAAGTGAAAATGACTTACTTTTAAAATTAGTACATTTATAAATAAGAGCTGTATGTTGATTAAAAATAGGATTAAAGAAACATTATGGCTTAAGACAAAATAATAAAAATAAAACTCAAAAATAGGTTTAAGATTTATAACTTCAAGTACTACCTATTAATAGAGCAAAGGTAATTTAAAGATTCTTTTCATGATCAAAATCTCCCCCTGGGCAATAAAAGCCTAGTGGCACTGAGTAAGAATAAGAGCAAATATGTGCTGAGCACACATCTCAGGGAAGGCCTGCATGGAGAACTATGGAGAAGAGATGGAATCTGTCACCAGGAGTTCAGGGAACTAGGTGGAAAACTGAAACATCATATCAAGAGCCAGAATGTGATAAATCATACAAACACATGGACTCTCAGACACCTATTTCTCTGAAACACGTATCAATTTATAATTACACATGGTGGCACAATGATGTTTCAGGTGCCTAAGACTACAGGAAAGCTGATTTCCAGAAGAGTGAGTCTTTACTACAAGAAGCACAAACTCCCTCCATCACAGCATAAGAACATTTGATAACTTTCTCACTCAAATTACCTAGTTATGATAAAAACCCTAGTTCCAAGGTGCATTAAGTATCAAATATATTCTGATTGACTTAACCACATCCCCATTCAAAAGCTCTATTCAATATCATATATATATTCATTTGTTTTTCAGGAAGGATTTGTCCTTGAGTAGGTTCATTTGAATTTGAAAGGACTATCTTTATACTGGATATGAACAATGAAACCAATGTTAGAAAACACATTTCAAACTCTACTCAAATGCAAATTACACAACAGATTACTTTTTAGGTAATTGTTTAGAATGAACATTCAGTACTTACAAACCTCTTATCGGTTGGTTAATGTTTCCCTGATTAGATAAAAGTGGGCAATGAAAGATTTTATACTAATCACTCTGATTGGCAAAAAAGAAAGGAACACAAGAATAAAAACTGGAAATATTATTTTAACTCTTTAACATTAAAGGTATTTTAAATCATGCATTTTCTTTTGATAATTTCTGAAATTAATCACTAGGAAGAATTTCATCCAGATAAAATGATAGGTTTTTGCATACACTCAATATTTATTACTTTCAAATGAGTGCTTTCCCAGTTTTTATCATTACTCCATTCTAACTTGTATTTTAATAACAATCCAAAAGTCAGGCTTATTAAGGCTGTTTTAAAAATAAATTTAGACATCATGAAAGTCAATTGAGTTAAATAAAATTTGAAAGTGCTTTAAAGGATATACACATAACCTTAGAAACATATAAAATTTGACTTTAAATGTCAAATAATTTGACTATGTAGATTACATATGAAGATACCCTAAACTAACCAAGGATTAAAGGTGGCAGATGACTAAAAAGGATTCAGAATATGATGGAAAATACATAAAATGTGTTCATTCAGAATGGTTTGACACAAATTCAGTAATAATACAGCCACAACATGTTTTCCTACATATCCCATGTGTTATGACAATGTCTTACACTTCACAATCTTGGGCATAATCTCCTAAAATTAGCAGTGTTCATATCTTCAGTTTTGTAAATTGGAGCAGAGAAAATAAGATAAAGAAACCCTCTATTGCCATTAAAAAGAAATCAAACTAAATATCAATTGCCTCCAATCTCTTTCTGGGATAAAGCAGGGTACATACTTATAAGTAATGAACACCAAATAAATAAAATAATTTTGGTTACTATAAAGCCCAGTAGTTAGTGGTTTTAACATGAGAAACTCTGAATGAAAATTTCAAATTTGCTGAGTACCATCAGGTCAAAGGTGTACTACTATGATTTTTCCAGCGTTAACTTTTAATATCACATAATACCTCTGTGATAAAAATAACTACATGGTGGGGGTTGGGTTAAGATGCCAGCATACGAAGATCCTGAATTCACCTCCTCCCATAGACACACCAAATCTACAACTACATATGGATCTGAAAAAGACCTGAATACTAGCTAAACATCACCTCCACAACAAAGGATAAAAGGACCACATCAAGATGGGTAGGAGAGTCAGAAGCGCAGTCTCACCGAAAACCTCACCTCTGGCACAGCAACCCACAAGCACAAGGGATCTCACAAATATGGAACTTCTCCCTGAGGAGCTAGGGGTTCGTGCCCCACATCTGGTACCCCAACGCTTACAACCTGCACTGGAGAGATGAGTGCCCAATACTTTTGGCTTTGAAAACCAACAAAAGGATGTGGGGACAGAAAAGTTTGCCCTTAAAGGGCTCACGTACAGACTCATTCACCTCAGGACCCAGTGCAAAACCAAGTTTGAAAAGCTCCTAGACCATACATGAAGGAGATTCATTAGCTAAGATTAAAGGGTCTTTGGGACTTTCTCCTGGGACAGAGGTGCTGGTGAGCAACATTTTTGTGCTCTCACTCCACACTGCAAGAGTTAAAGGACCTGACTTGCTTCCGTGCTCTCCTCTGGTCCCACTGAAGCCAGGGGGGCTTACCCCACCCTCACGTGTCCCTGTAGTTCTGCTGCAGCCCATTATCTCACACTGCCCCCATGTGTTCCTGTGGCTTTGAGGCAGGAGATAGATGGGCCCCATGCTGAGCAGCTGGAGTTTGTCCTCTATGGACAGATACTCCAAGATGAAGACAATAACGGGAGGGAGGAGAAGCTGAGCCCTGCCCCAATAAGAAATAAAGAGACCACATATTCTTCATTCTTGAAGTCAAGGAGACCATCCTGACTATACATGCACAGAAAGGCTCCTCGGAGGTCAAAAGGGAGGGGGTGACACTCCATAGTAAGTGATGTCAACCTACCCATAGGCCTCTTCGCTAGAATCCATCTTGGCTAAGAGATGTGCGCGCACACATGGGAGGACCTTGAGATAAACCAAATACGGATTCAGAGCCAGGCAAAGCAAGATGATTGACCAGAAGAAATGCCCCATATAAGTGATTCAAACTACCACGAGGGTGTGACTCTCTCTGAGTCAGCCTGAGTCTATTCACATGTACCTTTTTTCCTCCTAATAAACACTTTACTTGTTTCACTACTTTCTGTTTCTTTGTGGGAATTCAAGGCCAGGGGCCTTGTCACTGGCCACTGTCCCTCATGGTCTAGTGGCTAGGATTCAGCACTCTCACTGCCATGGCCTGACATCAATCTCTGGTTGGGCAACCGAAATTCTGCTTCAAGCCGCTGCAGGCTGAGGCCACCCAAGATCAGCCTCACTGTGACCATCATGTGCTTCTGCAGCACCACGGCAGCCAGCAGTCCCACCCAGGCTCTCCTGTGGCCCATGAAGCCAGCAGGCACATGCATTCCACGTGCAAGACAGTCCTTGAGCACCTGGCTATGGTGTCCAGGGAGGCTTGCATTTCTGGGCCTTATGGCTCTGAAATAATTGAGGAGAGAGTTCATGGTATGGAACCACCCCTAAGACACTGACAGCATACTGAAACACATCCCCAGACTTCTTGGGAAAAAGCCCTATTTACTTGTCCCAGAGCTTAAACCAGAGGGGAAGGCTTCAAGTTTACCACACACCTAGAAGCTAGGGAGGAGCTCTCGGGGAATACAGACTGGGGGATGCCATCTTTGCACTATCCCTTGGCCTCGTGACAGATCACCTGTACCTTCCAGAGAGGAGTTTATGCACTCATTTGGAGCCCTGTCTTTTGCAACTGTCACCAAGGGGACACCTCCAAATCACCTGGTCTTGAGGCCAGTAGGGAGTTACAACCATGGTCACACAATACTATATATACATGTGTTCTTTAAAAGCTGCTACCTGAGGGTCTTCATTCCAAACAGCCTGAAACTAGGTGTGGAATTAGATCCCTCCCTTTGGAACACTGATAGGTCTTGGCACAACCTCTGGGACTTATCAAGAAAAAAATTAAACACTTAGATAATTACAAATGTTCCAGAGACAACAAACAGTTAGGGCAGGGTTGAAAAATCAGGTTCATCTCCTACACAGGGCCACTCCTTCAAGACTGGGAGAGGTAACTGTATTGCCTTATATGTAGAAACAAACACAGAGAGATAAGCAAAATGAGAAAACAGAGGAATATATTCCAAACAAAAGAAAAGATAAAAATCCAGGAAAAAAAAAACCTTGCTGAAATGGAGGTAATTTACCTGCTAAAGAGTTTAAAGTAATGGACATAGAGATGCTCACTGATCTCTTGGAAGAAAAGATGAACACAATGAGAACTTCCACAAAGAGACAGAAAATAAAAGTAAGTACCAAAAATAAATCACGGAGCTGAAGAATACTGTAACTGAAAAGAAAAATACACTAGAGGTTTTCAATAGCAGACTAGATGAAGCAGAAAGGATCAGCAACCTGGAAGACAGGACAGTGGAATTCATCCTAACAGATCAGAAGGAAAAAAAAAAAAAAGATTACTTAAGAGACCTATGGTGCAACATCAAGAGGAATGACATTCTCATTGTAGGGGTCCCAGAAGGAGAATAGAGAGAAAAAGGGGAAGAACATTTATTTGAAGAAATAATGGCTAAAAACATCCCTAATTGGGGGAAAGAAACAGACATTGAAGTCTAGGAAGCACAGAGAATTCCAAATAAGACGAACCCAAAGAGATCCAAAACAAGCACATTATAATTAAAATGTCAAAAGTTAAAGACAAGGAGAGAATCATAAAAGAAGCAAGAGAAAAACAACTTGCTACATATAAAGGAAGCCCCATAAGATTAACAGCTGATCTTTCAGTAAAAAATTTCAAGTCCAGAAGGGAATGGCACAATATATTCAAAGTGTTGAAAAGAAAAAACTTTCAACCAAAAATATTCTACAGGCAAGGTTATCATTCAGAACCGAAGGAGAGATAAAGAGTTTTCTACAGAAGCAAAAGCTAAAGGAGATCATCAACACTAAATCTGCCTTACAAGAAATGTTAAAGGGACTTCTTCAAGAAGAAAAAAAAGGGTATTAAATAGTAACATGAAAACATAAAAAAGTCAAAATCTCATGGGTAAAGGCAAATATATAGTAAAGTTAGTGGATTAACCATTTATAAAGCTGGTATAAAGGTTAAAAGACAAAAGTAGTAAAGTTAACTGTAACTACAATAATTAAGGGATACAGAAACAAGATGTAAATATAACATCAAAAACATAAAATGAGGGTGGGAGAAGTAAAAATGTACAGTTTTTAGAATGTGTCCAAACTTAAGTTGCTATCAGCTTATAACAGAGTACTATACACACACACACACACACACACACACACACACACAAACGTAGTTTTTCTATATATGAACCTCATGGAAAGCACAAACCAAAAACTTATAGTAGATACACTAAAGATAATGAGAAAGAAATCTGTACACAACATGAAAGAAAGTCATCAAACCACAAAGGAAGAGAGCAAGAAAAGAAAGAAAGGAACAGAGAAGAACTATAAAAGCAGCCAGAAAACAAGTTGCAAAATGGCAATAAGTACATACTTGTTAATAACTACTTTAAATTTAAATGGACAAAATTCTCCAATCAAAAGCCATAGAGTGGCTGAATGGATTAAAAAACAAGACACAATTATATGTTGCCTACAAGAGATTCAGTTCAGATCTAAGGACACAAACAGGCTGAAGGTGAAGGGATGAAAAAAGAAAAGGAAACAAAACAAAAACAAAAGGAAAACTGGTGTAGCTATACTTATATCAGACAAAACAGACTTTAAAACAAAGACTGTAATAAAAGACAAAGAAGGGCATTACAGAATGATAAAGGATTCAATCCAACAAGAGGTTATAACATTTTAAAATATATATGAAACAACATAGGAGCACCTTAATATAGAAAGCAGACATTACCAGACCTAAGGGGAGAACCTGACAGCAATACAATAATAGTAGGGGACTTTAACACCCTACTACCATCAATGGACAGATCATCCAGACAGAAAATAAGGAAACACTGGCCTTAAACAGCATATTAGACCAGATATACTTAATAGACACGTATAGAACATACCATCCAAAAGCAGCAGAATACACATTCTTCTCAAGTGCACATGGAACATTCTCCAGGATAGATTACATTTTATGCCACAAAACAAATCTCAATAAATTTAAGAAGACTGAAATCATATAAAACTTCTTTTACAACCACAATGGTACGAAACTAGACCTACAAGAAGAAAACTGGAAAAATCACAAATACGTGGAGATTAAATAACATGCTACTGAACAAGCAATGGGTCAGTGAAGAAATCCGAGGGGAAATCAATAAATAATATGAACAATGAAAATGGAAATACAACATTCCAAAATCTATGGGACAAAGCAAAAGCAGTTGTAAGAGGGAAGTTTATAGCAATACAGGCCTACCTAAAGAAAAAAGACAAATCTCAAACAGTCTAACTTTAAACCTAAAGTAAGTAGAAAAAGAAGAATGAAGTCCAAAGGTAGTAGAAGGAAGGAAATAATAAAGATCAGTGTGAAAATAAATAAAACAGAGACTAAAAAAATATTTAAAAAATCGATTAAACCAAGAGCTAGTTCTTCAAAAAGATAAACAAAATGGACAAATCTTTAGCTAGACTAACCAAGAATAAAAGAGAGAGGGCTCAAATAAGTAAAGTCGAAAATGAAAGAGGAGAAATTACAACCGATACCAGAGAAATACAAAGGATCATGAGAGACTACTAAGAACAATTATATGCCAACAAATTGGATAACCTAGAATATAGAAACATATCATCTTCCAAGACTTAATTATAAAGAAATAAAATATCTGAATAGACTGATTATTAGTAAAGAGATTGCAAAAAAATCCCAACAAACAAAAGTACAGGATCAGAGAGTGTCACTCATGGATTCTATCAAACACCCAAAAATTAAATACCTATCCTTCTCAAACTCATCCAAAAATTGAAGAAGAGGGAACATTTCCAAACTCATTTTATGAGGCCAGCATTATCCTGATACCAAAATCAGACAAGGGCACCACAAAAAAGAAAATTATAGGTCAATACCCCTGATGAAAATAGATGTAAAAATCTTCAACAAAATATTAGCAAACTGAATTCAACAATATATAAAAAGAATCATACAACATGATCAAGTGAGACTTATTCCAAGGATCCAAGGCTAGTTCAATATCCACAAATCAGTAAACATGATACATACATTTACAAAATGAAGGATAAAAATCATATGATCATTTCCATAGATGCAGAGAAAGCATTTGACAAAATTCAACTTCCAATTATAATAAAAACTCTCAACACAGTGGGTATAGAGGGAACATACATTGACATAATAAAGGCCATATATGACAAGTCCACAGGCAATATCATATTCAATGGTGAAAAGCTGAAGGCTTTTCCTTTAAGATTAGGAACTATAGAAGGATGCCCACTCTCACTACTTTTATTCAACATAATATTGGAAGTCCTAGACACAGAAATTAGGCTAAAAAAAAAGAAATAAAAGGAATCCCAATTGGAAAGGAAGAAGAAAAAATGTCACTATTTGCAGATGACATGATACTGTATAGAGAAAACAAACTATAGACTCCACCAAAGAAACCTCTTAGAACTAATAAATGAATTCAGTAAAGTTGCAGGATACAAAATTAATATACAGAAATCTGTTGCATTTTTATATACTAATTACAAAATATCAGAAAAGGTAACTAAGAAAACAATCCCATTTACAACTGCATCAAAAAGAGTAATATACCCAGTAATAAATTTAACCAAGGAGGTGAAAGATGTACATTGAAAACTCTAAGACACTGATGATAAGATGACACAAACAAATGGAAGGGTATACCATGCTTATGAATTGGAAAAATGAATATCATTAAAATGACCGTACTACCCAAGGCAATCTGCGGATTCAATGCAATCCCTATCATTTATCACAGAAGTAGAACTAATAATTCTAAAATTGTATGGAACAATGAAAGACCCTGAATAGACAAAAGAAATCATGAGAAAAACAAACCAAAAAAAAAGACAAAAAAAAAAAAAGCTGGATGTATCAAACTCCCTGATTTCAAACTAAACTATAAAGTTATAGTAATCAATACAGTATGGTATTGGCATAAAAACAGATGCATAAATCAATGGAACAGAGTAGAGGGCCCAGAAATAAACCCACATATATATGAACAAATAATTTATGACAAAGGAGTCATGAATACACAGTGGGAAAAAGACAGTCTCTTCAATAAATGGTGCTGGGAAAACTGGACAGACACATGCAAATAAATGAATCTTGACCACTATCTTATTCCACACACAAAAATCAACTCAAAATGGATTAAAACTTAAAATAGTCCTGAATCCATAAAACTTTTAGAAGAAAACATAGGCAATAAGCTCCTTGATATCAGTGTTGGCATGGAATTTTTGAATCTGACCCCAAAAGCAAAGGCAACAAAAGCAAAAATAAACAAGTGGGACTACATCAAACGGAGAAGCTTCTGCACAGCAAAGGAAACCATCAGCAAAATGTAGTGGTGACCGACTGAATGGGAGAAAATATTTGCAAATCATATCTGATAAGGAGTTAATATCCAAAATATATAAAGAATTCAAACAACTCAATAGCGAAAAACAATTTGATTAAAAAATGGGCAGAGGATCTATGTAGATATTTTTTCCAAAACACATACAAGATGGCCCACAGGCACATGAAAAGATGTTCAACACCACTAATCATCAGAGAAATGCAAATCAAAACCGCAATGAAATATCACCTCCCACCTGCTATAATGGCTATCATCAAAAAGACAAGAAATAGCAAGTCTTGTAGAGGATGTGGAGAGAAGAGAAACTTTGTACACTATTGGTGGGAAAGTATATTGGTGCAGCCACTATGGAAAATAGTACAAAGGTACTTCGAAGTTTAAGAACAGAGCTACCATATGATCCAGCTATTCTACTTCTGGGTATTTATCCAAAGAAAATGAAAACACTAATTCAAAAAGATATATCCACTGCTATGTTCATTGTAGCATTATTTACAAGAGCCAAGATATGGATATAACCTAAATTTCCATTGGTGGAGGACTGGATAAAGAAGACATGCTATATATACACAGTGGACTACTACTCAGCCATAAAAAAGGAAACTTTGTCATTTGCAAGAACATGGAGGGACCTCAAAGGCATTATGCTAAGTGAAATAAGTCAGAGAAAGACAAATACCATATGATTTTACTTATATGTGGAATATACAAAACAAAACAAACAAACAAAGAAAATGAAACCAAACTCAGATATAGAGAACAGATTCATGGTTATCAGAAGGGAAGGGGGTTGGAGGGTGGGTGAAATGGGTGAAGGGGGACAACTGTATGGTGACAGATGGTACTAGACTTATTGCACTAATCACTTCACAGTGTATACAAAGATTAAATTACTATGTTGTACACCTGAAACTAATATGTTATGGTACTTCAACTAAAAAAAAAAAATCTACTTGATAACATTTGAAATAATTATTAAAATGACTTACTTTCTTCTTTCTTGCTAATAATCGCAGGCAGAGTATAAATCTAAAAAACAAAGGAAGTCAGTGAGTTACTTGCAATTAATGACCCAGCACAGAAGATTACCAGGGCGATATTGGTACAATGATACACAAAGGGAGTGTCTTGATTTCAAGGTCTTACAAATACTGTGTCCACAATGCCATCTCCCCAGCCCGACTTCCAATCTCGCCTCCCACTCCTTTCCATCCCCGGCTGTCCTGCCCTGGGCGAAGTTTTACCTCTTTCCCTCTGATCTAAGCATCTCATTCTATTCTCCAACATGATGCATAATTTCCCTTCTTCAGGAAGTATCTCATGATGGATTTCACCTGATTGTTCCTTCCTTAAATTATCTGCTTAGTGTTTTTTTCTTAGTGTGTACAATCCTAACTTGTACTTGTTGAGCTATCACACTGTCTTCTAAATTTCTTCTAGGTCAGGGCTTGCCCCTCAACTGTTAGTGGTAAAGAACCAAGTTCCTTTGTTTTTAATTTTTAATCTGTCGCTGACTGACATTTTTATAAATTACAATAAAATTTAAAGGTAATACACATAATAAAGAATAGATGCAGAGTCCAAATTTTTTATTATTAAATTCAACAGATGTAAAATGATTTCTCGTTGCTATAAAATTTTCCAGATGCTTAATCATAATCTCTGCACTCATCTTATTGTAGCCTGGTAACGGTTTGTAGGATGGACTCAGTCTGGGGACCACACTTTGTGTAGCTCTGTTGTTGCATAGGTACTTTTCAGAAGAATGGTCACAGGTTCTCTGCCATTTAAAAGATAGTTTTCAAGGGACAGGCTGGGGTATCCTATTTGCTCTGTGTGCTTATTCCTCTAATCATTTATTGCAGTGTTCTCCACAAAAGTCATCATTGATTTATTCCCTTTTTTATATAAGCCTCCCTGATAATTTTAAGTAAATTATGTCAACATCAAAATAACTATTATAAAAATGGGGATCCGGATAGAGGGAAAATGTCAAGCCACAAACAGTTTTAGCAAAGGAGACTTTTAAACCATGGTCTAGGACCAGGATTAGTTCTTTCCCTGAAACTTGTTCATCATGCTGATCATAAAGCCTAGCACAAGCCTTGCAGAGTGGGCACTCAAGAATTATTAACTAAATAAAATAATCTAATCAATGTAGCCAAATTAATGATTATAAGTAATTTTTTAAAAGTAATTTTAGGGTTTTAAATTAGTCCTGGAAGTCCCCTGGGGAAACGAATTCAGAAGTTGGTGTTATGTGCCAGTGACACAACACTAGGAAAACAGTAAGTGTCTCTACTCCTCTGATTTGCTATTTTAATATTTTCAAATACACTATAGACATATAAAATTTTTTTCAGATGTACTTTGCAGTTATTAGAACAATAAAATCTAAATTATAGAATATGTCATATTCCTACCGGTTCCTTCCCATCCATGGCTTCAAGCCAGAGTTTCCGATTAGCTTCTGAAAAGGCTTGCAATGTGATGATTCCATGCCTATTAAAAAATATTTTATATATTCAATTTACTACTTTTATGCCTTTACACATTTATTATTTTAAAAAAATTCTTAGCTAACTTTAAAAGTAAAATTTGAAGAAAAAGCAGGAAAGAGAAAAAAGAAATGAAAAGAGAGAAAAGAAGATAGGAAAGAGTAGAAAAAAGAAGGAATTTTAAAAATCAAATCAATAAGTGTTTTAGGTATAAGACTATCTGAAGGAGCTTAGGCTCAAACTATTTCCCCTGAAATGACCAAAAAGGATGAAAAGCTACATTCACAGAAGTTCAAAAGCACCGAAACATTCCACAGTATGAGAATGATTAAGATTATGACCCAACGTGGTACAACTAGTCACTAAAAATAATTACAATGAGTATATAGCAATATGGAAAGCCTTATACCATAACTAGTCAATTATTAAGAAGACACGAAAACCAAAGTGTTTACATATACGATGATCACAATATTACAATTAATACGTATAAAAACAACTCTCTCCCATGCACCCATTCTGAGATAGCTACTTGAGGATGTGCTTCAAGAAAAGAGCAAGCAAAGGGAGGAAGGAAACCAATATAAGAGAGAGAAAAATAGAAAATTCAGAAAAAAGTGAAATTAATCTAATTAATTGTGCAGGCTGTCCATAAGATAAACAGAAAACTATAGGGTTCTGTGAAAAGGTACATGAAGAAGGAAATTTCATTTAAATATTGTGTGGTTAAAAGCCTGGAGTGAGTTAAAACTGTGATAAAGGCATATACCTCTACATAGGAAAACAGCTCATTAGACTGATAGGAAAAGGGAAAATGTATTATAAAGATCAAGGTAATTTTATCTTGGAGAATCTAAGCCAGTGTAAAACACAAATAATAACAACAATCAATACTTGTTGGCTGTTTATTATGTGCCAGGCACTGTGTTATAAGTATGTCTCCTTTATTATCTCATTTATTCCTCACAACAACCCTTTGATGTGGGTACTGATTATCCTTGTTTTACAGATGAAACAACTAAAGGACAGAGTTTAACAGTGTGCTCCAAGTATATATCTAGAAAGTGTCGAAAAAAAGAAAAGAGAAATCACTAACATGTTGGTATTTATCTACATAGAAAAACCAGAAGTTCCTACCACAAAACTATTAAAACCAAGAGTTCAACAACTGTGCTGGATATAGACTGATATATAAAAAAATGCATAGCCTTTCTCTATGGCAATCTTAACCATAAAACAAAAAGAGTTTCTACTAAAGAATTTAAATAAAAAGAATATACCCAAAAACAAATCTGAAAAAAATATATATGTAAAAGATATGTAAAATCCTTGGGAGAGTTCAACTCACCATTCAACTCCAGTCAAAAATCCCAAAGGATGTTTTGGAGAGAAAGGGAAACTTAATAAGCAGATCTATAAAGCATAAGAACACAGGGCCAAAATAGCTAACACTATTTTAAAGAAGCATAAGAACAAGGCTATGCCCTACTAAATAGTTAACAAGCTATCGTACATAAGCTATAGTATATAACAGTGTATATAGTATGTCAGAGTATATATACAGTGTACACACACACACACACACACACACACACACACAGCTAGAGTATTCAGAAAAGCATGGTGGTAATGCAGGGGAAGAAAAATAGATTATGGAATGCAACAGAGATCAAGAAACATACCCCTCCTTATTTTGTTTCTATTCTACTTGTATTGAAACAATAAAGGAACAGAGTTAAATAATTCCACTAGGTGATAAGCTTGAATGCACAACCTTTATGTCTCTCCCAATATTCTGTGGCTAAGAATGCACAGAACAGTGTTGTGTACATGGTAGGCACTGATTTTCACTGGCTAAAGGAAGCTTATGGAATTTGCAGTTGTGTCTTATTATTCCTTGGGAACAAGGACACTAGATTTCAAAAGCATACAAAAAGGCTGACCCAGGAGCCATGAACAATGCCATCAGGTTCCTTCATTTTGATGGGGACCTCAGTCCACAATATGCACTTTCCCCTAAGGCAGTCATCTTTATTGATTTTCCAGATTCTTCTCTGAGTGATGTTACCCTTTGGTAGCACTCTGTGTCTGATTTATTTTTTTGAAAGCATCATGCAATACTTATTTGTTGAATAAACAAGTGAAAGAATGAAATAAACATATATATTGTCTTTAAAAAAGAGACTGAAAAACAAGCACTTTATGCTGTTTCATATTTACATCTATACATAGAAAGAAACAAATAATTTAGATTATTAAAAAATGTAAAGTGAAAAGTTCAAACCTTTCGACTACTTCTATGTCAAAGCAGAATCGTTTATCAATTGAATCTGTCTTTCGTCGGATACAAGATTTTAATTTAAACATTTCTGGTGAGCTAGTAACAAGGCCATTCTGAAACAAGAAGTGGAGCACATTACTGACATGATGACAAGGTGAACTGAAATATATTAAATACACCATCTAAAGTTTCCATATTAAAATGACAACTTAGAGTACAGTTTATGTATAAAGATCATAATCACACCCTGTTTCTATAAATACAAAGACTTCTGCCTAATGTTAACTGCCCAACTGTAACACACCAAACCATTTATTAATAAATTAATCATATATACATGTTTTATTCAAAGAATTCTGTGACATGCCTGTCTAGTACCCTTCAACATATTTACTTATAATGTTAAATTATACTATAATGTGTGTGTGTGTGTGTGTGTGTGTGTGTGTGTGTTTGTATTGGAGCTGTAGAGTATTAAATGATAGCTGGCTCACAACCTCAAGAGAGCTACCAAAATAATAAAGTTCTAGTAGATACTTGCTATAATGTTATGACTATCATGCATACCACGTAATTCCCCTGCTGGTAACCAACTAGTAGTCTGCTGCTAAAACTAAACTAAACCTCTTTTGACAGGATCCAACATAGGCTCAATTCATAATTCTCTTCTATACCTGAAATGCCAGTCAATTTTAAGGGGAATATTTACCTAATGCCTGGTTAATTCTATTGTTTCTGGTTGCAAATCTCTCTTATTAATAGAACTCTGGCTTGGACTATTTATTATTAGCTCACTGACTGTCACATAAACTGACTTTTGGGCAATATCTTTTCTTATGAAACTTTTAGAGTAGAAACTAGGCATGATTATAGCATTTAATAACTTCTTGTGAGGGTAGCACTCTAAGGTTTCTTTTTCTCTGGTATGTTCTCCTTTATTTTATGTCTCTTACTTTGAATTATTAGACTCTAATGAATGCCCAAGCACAATAAGTTTCAGCTGATGTATTTGAGTATGTGTCTAAGTTAGATCAACATTTACCTCTGCCATGATCTACACCACAAATTAGCTGAGTAAGTCACTTACTTTCTATTGTCTTTATTTTTTAATCAGGTAAAATGAGGCTAGCCTAAATAATCTTTAGGATAACTCCCAGCTCTAGGATTCTTAGATGATGGTTCAATTATTTAATTCATAGGTCCAATTGTTTGCCATATTCATATCTTAACTCACAAAAAGAGTGTACACTACGCAATAAAGGCGTTGTATTCTGTAGCACTTCCGCATATAAGGTACACTTTGTTCTGTACTGTTCACTACCCATGCGAGACATTCAGTGACTGATTTACTTTAGGGGTAAATAAGCATTGATTGATTTCTTCTGAGAAAGTTTGTTGGCCAGCATTTCAGTAAGTAGTACACAGTGCAGAAAAGGAAGTGGCATGCAGGGGCAAACCCGGGCTCCCACAAGAGACCACCTGGAAGAAAGATGCAGATGACTTGAGCCTGGACCAGCCACTGACAGTCTCTATGGGCTGCTGGCGAACCAACAACGCAAACAACTCTACTGCCAGGGATAGGAGATGACACCTACCAAGGTGTCCCTACATTTAATATAACTGCTTATAAACATTCCATGGCCAAAATAAAAGAAAAATCCTGGCCACTCTTTTTAAGTCTTCAAGGTCACTAAAGTGAGAGAAAAATTTTTGACTTTTCAATTTTTAAAAATTGTGAGCACGTTTATTAGAAAAATAAGCACACATGATTTTTGTTTGTTTTGCTTCCATTACTTAAATAACAAGTTCAATTAAAAATAAAAACAACTCACCATTTTCCCACTGGATTTCATTTCTGAAACACTCATTGTAAATGTTTTACTTCCCTTATCATATGTACAATAATGTTTAGTCCATGTAAAACCAAGTGGTCCTAGTATAAGGAAACAAACATTACAGATTGTTAATAAATGATCTGTATCTAAGTTTGTACAGTTTTTGATGCCATGAAACACAACTGAGTATTTCCATAGACCATGCAAGTTGGGAATGTTTACTGTGAGTGAGAAAGGCTAGTCTGGAGCAAGAGTGGTGTAGGGTAGAGGGTCTTGCAGCCAAACAACTTGGCTTTATTTACAGTTCCGACACTCACTCTGTAAACTCAGGAGTTACTTTAGATCTGAACTTCAGTTACCTCATCTGTAACAGTGGTATACTTGCATCCCGTAGAGGTAGGAAGAATGAGAAATGACAGTCTGAGGTACTATAACAGGTCTCCTTACTTCCATCTTTGTCCTTTATTTTTTGAAACTGACAGAAATACCCCGCTAAAAATTTAGCCAGGTCATTTCACCCCTTTGTTCAAAACCCTCCAGTTGTTTCCCACATTACCCCAGATAAAAACCAAAGGCCCCACATGACCTGGCTCCTCAGTATTGATCTCACTGCCTTTTGCCTCATATACTCTACTCCAGCTACACTGGCCCCCTTGCTGATCTCAGAACTCAGTGAATGCATTTCTACCCCAGGGCATTTGCACTTCACTGGACCACTTTTCCTTCAGATAGCTGCATGACAATGTCACTTCTTTCAGGTCTTTTCCTAAATGTCACCTTTATAAAATGGCCTTTTCTGTAGAGATAGCTAACATCACAGCACGCTCACCTTGATATTTCTTATCTCTCTTTCTTGTTTTAACTTTATTTCTTCACTTTACCACTGATAGGACTAACATTTTACTAATTCACCCAATTTATTGTCTGTCTCCATCACTAAGGCTCTATGCGAACAGGAACCAGTGATGTTCTGCTGACTAGTATATTCTTAATCCTTAGAACAGGGCCAGACATACAGTTGTTCCTCAATAAAGATTTGATAAATGAATGAAGGAATGAATCACTCATCTTTCTCTAAGACCTTACTGACCATAGAGTTATTTCCTCTTAACACTAATCTGAAAAAAAGTGAATTCAAATTACTCTTTAAAATGAAAATAATTTCTACCATTTATATTAAAAGCTGTATTTGTAAACCACTCAATTTCTTTTTCCCCATAAACACAATCCTGCTGTGGTGTGCAACCCTTTCCCACAGTGTGTCACTTAATCATCCAGTAGTCTTAAAAACTGTTTAATGCTGCTTCACCAGGGCACAGGAATGCACCATAAGTTCAATTTTTTCATGACCCAGGTAGAAGACCTTTAGCTTTTCCCCAGGGAAGCCAATTATCCTGCACCCAAATGCCATAGAGGGCTGAGTGGGTTGAAAATGGAGTTTGTTTCCTATAGCTTCTCCATGTAGGGTCCCATCTGGCTTAACACCTGGATCTCTCTAGCAACAATTATGTACAATGTTATTGCTGGCTTGGTTTTACAACCATATATCCAAAAGCAAGAAACTGAATTGTAAAAATGCACCGCTTGAGAAAAGTGTTTCAAGAGCCATTTGAATTTTTTTTCTTTAATAATAGTGCCCTTGGTGTCATGTTTAGCTTTAATACTTAAACCACTCCAGATTTTAAAATTATGGGGTGCAGCTATATACTTGGTAATTACTGTATAAGGATTACTGCAATTAACTTCAATTCTGTTTTGGGACCATTTCACACTATAATACTTAACAATACTTGTTGATAACTCTGTTACACGTGGTGTAAAACACTTACAGGCTTAGAGCTGATTAGTGGAAAGTGGCTGGATAGAAATCCTTATAGTGACTTTACTACTTAGGAAGCGATTTATGAAGCAATATTAACTGTAATTTTTAAATAAAGCTGCTGCAACACTCTGATGACATTTTAGACCCAAGGTGTTTTTTCCTGCCTCCATCTTAAGTTCAGAACCTCGTGCATTTAATCTTCAAGTGTGAGGCACACACATGCTGCTTTCTTTAAAGTTGTCTGGCACCAGGCCAGGGCAGACGTTCTTAGGCAAGCAATTCTGAAGTCCCTAAAAAAAGTCTGGGTAAATAGAATTTATTATAGCTCTAAAGTTGCAAAACAAAGCAAGTTTAATTATCTTACCCAGTGATCATCTGAGGTTGCTGAGATGATGTCTGTGGAATGGGAGGGAATTAACATTCACTGAATACCTACTAAGTGCCAACATTTTATCTAGGAACTTTTAAAGTCAGACATTATAAAGAACATTTTACATAAAAGAAAATAAAGCTTAAGAGCTGCAGATGGTGCTACTTTCTTCATCAATAGGACATGCGATTGGAGTTGCTCTTTTCAGAGGAATGATATTTTTCAGGAGTTGTCTTAAGAATTAAATGAGATAAATATAAATTACACAGAATAGTAAGGGCTCCTAGAAGCACAGTGGTATTATTATGCACCACTACTGATAACAGAGACATTTTACATACACTATCTCTAATTCTTGCAATATTATTATGAGATAGATATAAATATCCCTCTTTTATAAATGAGGAGACTGAGCTCAGAAAGTTGCCTACCCAGAATCACCCAGTTAACAGGTAGCATAAAATTCCAACATAGTTCTGTCTGACTCTGGACCCCATGCTCTTCCTGGTTAAACAGGAGTCTACTAGAATGCAATTTAATGTTTGCCTAGAGGTGGGTAACATACAAATCACATATCCAGATAAAGTGGAATGCTATGTCTAAACAGCAATAATCTGCTGCCACCCCATTACATCCATGTCCATTTATCACTCAATTTACAGCTCTGATATTTACTATTGATCACTGGTTGCTAGTTGTGTGAGTTTATCTGGTGCCTTCCACTATAGAATAAACACCTTGAAGGCATATTCTTCATCTCATTTTCTGTTCCCCACAGGACTTATTCAGTGATAGCAAGAGTACAATCAATATGTCTTAGTGAACTGGTCAGATTTTCTTAATATAAATGCTTTCAAAGATTCCAAGTAGAAAGGGGCTTTGAATACTTGTCCCTTATAGAAAAATAATTCCAACAGCATATAAATCCATTCATTTTTTCTTTTTAAATCCCTAGGCAAGGGGAAGAGGGGTGGATGGTAAGTGGGAATTAAAGGAGGGAGGGATAATATTGGGGCATAAGAACACTTTTGAAGGTGATGAATATGTTGATTGTGGTGATGGCTTCACAGGTGCATACATATGGCAAAACTGATCAAACTGTACTTTTTAAATATGTGCAGTTTGCTGCATGCCACGTGTGCCTCGCTAAAGCTATAAAAATAACACAGGCAGATATAGAGAAAAATGGAGGTGGAAGCTGTCGTGGGAGCAGGAAGACAACATCATAAGAGAGGATGCTAAAAACAGAGGAGCCCAACTGTGAGAGCCTCGAACGCCATGCACGGCCAGGGCCATCACAGGAGAGGCACAACCAAGCAATAATTGCAGGGAGCTGCTGGAAGCTCTCTGAGAATGGACTGAGAAGCACAAGCCTGGGGGTGAGAAGAGAACAGTTAGGAGGTCACTGCAAGACTGCGGAGATGGAGAGAAGGTGTGGGTTCAAGGTGAATCGACAAGACAAATGGACAGACTTGGTCCCAGGCTACAGAGAGACACTAGAGTTGAAGATTTACCTGAGTTTTGTAGTCTAAGAGTAGATGTTATCATTTAGAGGGCAAGGAACTCTCAGAAAAAAAGGTCAGTGCCACAAAGGGCTTTATGATCAGTTCAGCCTGACCCAGAGGAGAAGTCAGGTATCTTACAACAAAAGATACCAACATCAGACAGCTGCATAAAACACTGCATTTTGTCCACCCATCCAGCCCTGAAATTATTAAAGGAACTATGCTTTTATTTTTTTTTATTTTTATTTTTTTAAACATCTTTATTGGAGTAGAATTGCTTTACGATGGTGTGTTAGTTTCTGCTTTATAACAAAGTGAATCAGTTATACATATACATATGTCCCCATATTTCTTCCCTCTTGCGTCTCCCTCCCCTCCCACCCTCCCTATCCCACCCCTTTAGGTGGTCACAAAGCACCGAGCTGATCTCCCCATGCTATGCGGCTGCTGCCCACTAGCTATCTATTTTACGTTTGGTAGTGTATATATGTCCATGCCATTCTCTCACTTTGTCACATCTTACCCTTCCCTTTCCCCGTGTCCTCAAGTCCATTCTCTAGTAGGTCTGTGACTTTATTCCCGTCTTGCCCCTAGGTTCTCCATGAACACTTTTTTTTTTTTAGATTCCATATATATGTGTTAGCATACGGTATTTGTTTTTCTCTTTCTGACTTACTTCACTTTGTATGACAGACTCTAGGTCCATCCACCTCACTACAAATAACTCAATTTTCGTTTCTTTTTATGGCTGAGTAATATTGCATTGTATATATGTGCCACATCTTCTTTATCCATTCATCTGTTGATGGACACTTAGGTTGCTTCCATGTCCTGGCTATTGTAAATAGAGCTGCAATGAACATTTTGGTACATGACTCTTTTTGAATTATGGTTTTCTCAGGGTACATGCCCAGTAGTGGGATTGCTGGGTCATATGGTAGGAATTATGCCTTTAGTTTGATCCAAACGTCCAACAGCTGGGGAATGGGTAAGCAAACCACGGCACCATCCAATGGATAAACTACCAAGTAGTAATTGAACAGGGCATATTTGAAGGTTATATACACAAGAATTTTGCTAGGTAATCCAAAGCTTTTTTGTTTAGAACAAGATATTGTATATTCACAAAGCTTTTAGCAACTGTGTTAACAATGGGGGGGGGAACCTCAAGAAATAAAATATTACTGAGTTAAAATGAATAAAAAATCTTCAGGCAAGAGGATGGCACTTCCTCTACCAGATGCAGGTTTGAACAGGCCTCACTATCCACAAATTCTTCCACTCAGCAAAATGTGAGCTCCCCTCCAGGTACCCTCACAGTGAGGCTCTCAAATATGGAATAATTATTCAGTATTCAAACATTTCCTTAGAGTCCTGAGTCAAATCCATATACCGTATATATGACCAAAGAATCGGTCTTTTTCATGAAATTTTGTTAAAGCCTATTTAGGATATTCTAATTAGAGAATAGATAGGCAGGTAATCAGATTTACCATTTTAACGTCTGAAAGCAGCAGACTGGTCAAAGGTAGTTACCAGAGAGAAAGTCCTGGAACCAGACCTCCTGAGCCAGCAGCCCTCTAACACCTATGTAGTAATAAATGTTTGCCAAGATAACTGGATCAAACTGTTATTTGTTTGCATATTGCTAAGGATCAAATGAGCATCACCTAGGCATGTAAAATATAAAATATGTTGGCATTTTAGTGATCATTTTGCATCATGTCCAAAAAACTTTCACAGTCAACCCAACACCTACAGCTTCCGCATCTCAAACCCTTTAACTATAATGTCTTCTAACCAAAACAACTACATTGATCTATTGTCTACGGATAGGGAGACTTGGAGCAGTGATACTGCATGTGGTCTGTGAGTCCCAGTATGTGAGAAAAAGTACAGAAAGTGAGAATAAGCATTTCAAAACTTTCAGAGCAATTTGAGATTACTGCAAAATCCAAGCACGTGATTTTTTGTTTTACGATGACACTGGTCCATGATGCACTGGAAATAAAAACAACTGTTCCTTTAGCACAAACAGTAAGAGAGTGCTTTAGGGCATTCTGGTTTGAAATAGAGAGTTAATTTAGTCAGACTTTTTCCACTTTATGACAAGAAAGGACCCTAGTTATACAAGTTTGAATGGCTTTTTATTAATTTTTGTGAGAAAAACTTTCTTAGTGTGAAGCAATTATAGTAGTGTTCTATTGGGTCTGATGCTTATTTCCTAACATCAGGAAGTAAAGAGTGCCAGTTTGACATTACATAATTGCCAGTTTTACTCCTGAAAACTGTCAGAGCACAGAATTAAATGAAATAATGCTGCTGAAGGGGAAAACTATTACCAAAGTCACCAAGATGATTCATCTGATAAAGGCTTTGATTTTTAATTCTCCATGAAACTTTAAATTGAGATTAGATATCACAATTAAATTCTAAACCTGAACTTGTGTTACTGTATCATCATGAAAAGTGTAAGTTCCAAGTTCAATAACATATCGATTTAGAGAATCTGATGGTGCAAAGGGGAAGAACTTCCACACTTCGGTGGCAGTGGTTGGCAGAGCAGACTAAGTAGGATAAAGCTGTCAGGAATTTCAGTCTTCCTACTTGAAGGAAAAGAAACTAACCAACTCACATCTCACAGAATCAGAATGTTAATCATAAGAGACATTAACTTATGTCTTTGCAACTCACGTTTCTCCTGGACATAAAGGTAGCCTTCCATCGTCCACTGGCTGGGTGGTCTGTAATCTTGACTGGCAGATTTCATCCTTTGCATCAACCGCTCTACCTCTTGTCGCGTACTTTCAAAATTATTCCTTGTCTTAAGTAAACAGAAACAACAATTTCATTCATTGTTTTCTACCAGTTTTGAGGAACCTCCAGCCTAAAGTTTCAAAACTGCAAATGGTGCAAAGGATAACCTTGATTCTTTCAGGACTGTTCACCATATCCACAACCCTCTCCGTTGAATCCTATGTTCTAATTTTGAATTACTTTAGTGAAACTTTGCTGAATGACCTTCTGCATGTTTTCTTTGAATCTCTGTGTGTGTGTGTGTGTGTGTGTGTGTGTGTGTGTGTGTGTGTGTTTCATCCAACTTCCCACTTAACATTACCTAGGGGGACAACTTATAGTTTTACAAATACGCAAAACTAATTAAATAGAATTTTATATGCCATAATACCTAAGGTAAAAAGGAAGATACACAGGGACTTAATTTCTTTTGGGGGTTAAAATAAATCCACATACTTTTGATATATGTGGCACTTACCAAGAAAAAAGTTCATCACTTTTATTCCAAACACTTTTTTGAAGACGTATCACTTAACTTGTTTTTCAGAAATCCTAATACAGTTATCAAGAAGTCAGTGAGTAAATTAACTCATAAAAATGAATAGGTTTCCAAGTTCTAACTTCTTCTATTGTAAGAAATAGCTTATTCACATCATAGCAAGTTTACTTAAGGGAAGACATAGAAAGCATAAGGCTTTTCTCTATGAAAATCAATTTTGTATTCAGGCCACATTATCTCAACAATATTCATTTGGAAACATAAAAATCATCACCACCCAACTCTAAGATTTTGTTATGGCCCCTACTAAAAGACCTGAATCTCAAAGTAAGTTTTTCTTAGTTGCCACTTTTGCCGCTTTTCCCTTTTAAACATGAGGATCAGAATTTTTTCTGATACTTTACCTGTCTCCTGTTCTCAAATCCCAGGAATCTTACTGTAATTGCATTTAATATGGAAATAAATAATAAAAATACTTTGGATTTTATAATTTTCCCTTTTAGTATTTACTGAAAAATCCCAAATGCATTCCATATTGAAAAACAATGGAATGAATTGAATGTGAAATCGATTCTGCTAGAAAATCTAGGTTAAATAAAAAGCTAAACTCGAAACACAGGTGGAATAAATCCAATCACATATTTCTCATGGGACACTCCAACTCCATATTCCTATTTGCTGAACATCTTCATAATGGCAAGAATCAGGTAAGGAGTGAAAGGCATGCTTTTTATAGAAAATTAAGTGAAACCTTCACAAATTATTTTAGCTATAGAGTACTAGACAGGGTTTCAGAAATAACTTTTCATTTATGCAAAATCCTCAACAATTAAGATTTTGTTATTTGTCATATTTGATAATGCAGAAATGGATTGGCTAACTTTTTTTTTAAGTGTAACTGGTGTTCAGCATACGTAAATCAGAATTTGTCTAACTATGCAATCAGATATTAAAAGGATTGATTGGAGAACTTTACAAAATAAACCCTGACAGAAATAGATAGGATGTTTGTAAATAATTCTCCCTGTAGCTTTAAAGCAGCTATTATGAATGCTTCAAAACCACATTTAAATTTATTTTTACAAAACACTAAATATCAGCTATATAACAGTACAACTTCAGGGAGGAAAGGGACAGTGTGAAAGCCTACCTGTTCATTTCACAAATATAGAAATGCTGCCCTCTCAGGAAATACAACTTGCCTAAGTTCACCCAGTAAAAAAATGAAAACACTAGATAAAGGCAAAAGCTTCCAAGGTTTCTGCACCTCAGATATTTTTATTTTTACGAAATTTGCCAGTTTATATTTTTCTAACTCTAAAGAGTTAATAAGATTAACTCTTTCCTGGCATACTTTCAACCAGCAATTATAAAAAAAAATAAATAAATTTATTAAGTGGCTTTTCTAAATGAGTGAGCTTTTTTTGTACTTAGGTAAGTTTCTGAAAGATTCCAAGGTTCAATTTGGTCATAACTCAGTTGCCCTGGGATCATCTTATTCACTAAGGAGAGGCAGTGAGAACAGGTATAGTCTTACATTCTGCAAGTTGAACTGCAGCTGTTGTTTATATGGTGCAAATTCCTGGGCGAGTTCATATCCCTCGTGGTAAAAAGTAAATAAACCCTGAAGGAATGACAAAAGCTGCAAAAATAAAGAGATAAAAAAGAAACCATGAAAACGTGTTTTTTAAAAATGATGAGCAAATATAATAAATTAGAGTAATTATATTTCATTCTAATCTCTCAAGCTAACAAATTTTGAATCTCCTTAGCTAAGTAGGCACTAGAATTATGGATGTGAAACAGAAGACATGGAAGTTAATTTTTACTTCCTTTTTGGTAGACGTGATTTAATATTTAAGTCTTGTCATGGACAGGTGTCAAGTCAAGTACTCTAATCTTCCAATGCACTGACGAAATATCCAGGAGAGAACATTAATGGGGATAAAGACCACAGGAACATAGAAGAGATTCTAACCAAAATAGGAAGAGATTCTAACCAAATTCAAACATGTGCAGATGTGAGGAAGACTAAACCAGTAAATTAGAGATAAAAGTACCCAAGGAAAGGAATAAGGATGGCCAGATGAAATTAAGAAAAATATCACAAGGTGGCAGTACTGGTTTGGGTATTAAACAGACAACACTTAAGCAAGCAGTAGGAAGAACTCAAAACCGAGGGAAGAGTTGAGCAAAAACATGGAGCTAGATACAGATCTTTCATGTAAGAGTTAGAGAAAAATCTCCTTTAGAAAAGCACAATTTCTACGATCCTAGCCTTCTAATCCCAAATTCATATGCGCTTATTTATGATGTTCTTATTTGTAAAGCAAGAGCAGCTCTCCATAGAGTTACAGGATACAGTTGTTTATATGAAATGTTATAACTGAAAAATAATTTACTTAAATTTTTTCATTTAATTCACTGGGATTTTATTCCACAGACATGTCCACCAATTCAATCTCATCCACAACTTCTTCCTACAATAAAGTTAGAAAATATTTTTGAGAAGTGGCTAATGTTTTTCTAATTCAAATAGCATAATATGTCTGTAAACTATTATTTTAAGTTAAGGAAGAAACACAATTTGAAACCATTTTCATATGTGAATAACATCCCGTCATTTCCTCTGCCTGGGGAAGAAGGAAGATTCAGCTAAGCATCAACTGGTATGTGTGTTATGATTTCCAACAGTTAAAAACTGATTCTACAATGACCTAATGCTCTTCTTCCTATAACAAGTCAACTTCTTACAAAATTATGTTAGTTTTGGAAAGCATATACTTTCAAATTGGTTTTAAGTTGTTATATTTTAAAGAATTTCCTTCACTTGTTCAACAGTTCCTGATAATGTGTCCAAATGTATTGTTTGCAAATTTTAGAACTATTTTACACTGTCAATTTTACATCAATAATTATTTTCAAAACTAAAATTCCATAGCTTATCCTTTACTAAAAGGATGCCATATTTGTTAAATTATCCAATAATTTAAGATATATAGTTTGCACATACTGTGGTCCAATTAAAAAGAACTGTGTCTTAAAATAGGATTAAAATTACCTTTAATTAACTGAGGCGTGGATATGTAGATTTAGAGATTTTCAGAGACAAAATAAGAAAATACTTTTGAAGTATTTAGGTCTTCTAAATATCTGAATAATAGTTTATGAAGTTGTTGGAAGGAGTATTGTTTAATTTTTTAATGTCTATAATTAGCCCACAATTAAACTGTCTTATTAGGAACTGGATGCCATAAAAGAAAGATACTATTCTAATATCATGCTAAGTACAAAGAATCTAACTTATGAAGAAGATACTTTAAGAATATCTGCAATAAATATTCCTATGAAACACCCAATCCCCTGAGATTCATCTCGTATTGGCAACTTCTGGTAAAATTCAGATTCACTTAGTAGCAAACAAATATGTTTTAATCTCACAATGCGTGCTGAGCACCCACTAGGAACAGCACAGTTCTTTGGGAGGTACAGAAAAATTATATACAAAGAGCCACCTATCTTTTACGTTTGTCCCACATCTACTTTGGAAGTAGCATTTGGGAAAGTTTAATAAAGACAGCATGTATGAAGTAACTGCCTCTAGATGGTAGCAAAGTTAAACATTTCTTAGGTTTGAATATATACTCATTTATTTCATCCTCAATAAATTCCATGATGTTAAATTAAGGAAACTTAATAGGACAGCCTGACAATCTTTAAGAATTGCATCTCCCACGTGTCATTTTCTCTGTTCAATGTGCCTGAGTGGGTGGAGTGGTGGGAGAAAGACTACTGTCTCAGCTTACCTTAAAGTAAACCTGGCTTTTAAGTAACAGTAACAAACACTACAAACTACTAGATAGATTAGGTTTTAATATTAAGAAAGGCACTTTTATCATCAGGACAAACTCATATAGCATTTCATTATTCCCAAGGGCTTTAGAATCAAATGACTTCTCCACTCCAAAAACCTGACCAAATGTAAAAACTGATACTGCCTTTATAGATAATCATTTAGCAAAACCCATTACAAGTCAGTAAGGGAACAGCTATTCATAATTTCCCAGCCCATTAATCACCAGGTTTCAAGCCTTAAGGGCCCACAGTTACCAGTGATACTGTGAATAGCAAAGTGAAAAAAGGTGTCGGGGTTTAGCATGGGAGTGAGGGGCAGACCTCCGAAGCAATCTGAAGTAATTCCAGTAATTCCAGATGATTGCTGTCCAAACTGAGCAGCACTGGGGTAATCAACACAGTGCGATATTGGAACAAGGACAGACATAGAAATCAGTGGAGGAGAGCTGAGAGTCTAGAAGTAAACCCATACATCTATGGTCAACTTATTTTCCACAGGGGTGCCAAGACCATACAGTGGATAAAGAATAGTCTTTTCAACAAAGAATTTTTGGACCACTGGATAGCCACATGCAAAAGAATGGAGTTGGACACCTATGTCACACCATAGACAAAAACGAACTAAAACTGGGTGAACCGAATGGTATGTGTATTATTATACAACCCAATAAGGCTGTTTTTTTAAAACAATAAAAACAAACACTTATACACAGAGCATCACAATGCACTAAAAGAAATCAAAATCTTATACAGATGTTTACATTTGGCCACTGAAATCTCTAAGAAGATTGGAAAAGCAGCGCAAAGGCAAGGCATCAATTTTCATCCTGTACAGGTGTCTGGCCTGCAAGTTACTGCTGTAGTCTCTGCTATTCTTTACTTGGAGGAACAGAAACATGTTAGAGGACAGCTTCAGAATGACTACAGAGTGCTTTAAGTCTAATGCATGGACGCTCAGAGGAGTTTATTGAATGGAAATGAAAAAGTATCAAAATCTAACCCAATAAATGAGAAAACTGAAGAAAAAAAAGAGTCAAGGATGGAAAGTGGTCAGTAAACTGTGGCTTAGGGAGACAACTTTTAAAAGAGGGTGATGAAAGAAGGATGGGAGAACAAATGAATGAATGAATAGATACGTATATAGATTCAATTAATTTAAAGAGCCAAAATTTTTTGAATTCATGGCTATATACTGCCTCAGCAGTAGAGTCTCACTGGAGTTTCTGAAGGTAAGAATTTCTAAGATCTCAAGGGGATGGAATTCAGATGAAGTAGCAATAGGGAGAGGTAAAATTCTGTGGTAAAGGAACAAAACAAGGAAGAACAGTCAGCTTATCTTTTCAACTAAATGGGAATGAAGAAGGTAATGTGGCCATTGATGTGATTAAGCCCAGCAGAAGCTACGTTTAGACCAGGCCTTTACATGATGGATTTTTTTTTTTAATTTTGGTTGGTCAGTTTTTTGTTTTTTTAATTTTTAATATTTTAATTTATTTTTAAAAATTTTTATTGGAGTATAGTTGATTTACAATGTTGTGTTAGTTTCAGGTATATAGCAAAGTGAATCAGTTATACATATACATATATCCATTCTTTTTTAGATTCTTCTCCCATATATGAAGTACAAGGGGATGAGTTAGCCAAACACATAGAATGCATTTTTCTTACTTTTCCAAAATTCTATTCACTATCTAACTGCTATTATAAATTTCAGATGTTCAATGACAGTATCTAGAACTAAATCCAAAAACCAACACAGTTTTTATTTAAAAATATACGAGCTGAGGAGAGCTTTATTGTTTCATTTTTATAGAATGATTGCACTTAGGTTTTCAGCAGGATAGAAATGTAACCTTTAGTCCTACAGTGTTTTTATTTTTTTTTTTTTAATGACGTTATCTTATATTGTCACTTTAATTTACCCTAAATTAAATTTTCTACATTAAGGCTAACCAATCATATTGAAAAAGAACACAAAAGGTTTGACTTTCAAGACCTGAAAGTCTATATACTATCTGATAGTCTTTTTTAACTTAGCAAGTAGCTGGTGTTCAGTCTCAAAATTATTCAAACTTTTTTAGAGAACCCACAAAGCATTTTATAGTATACTTCATGATATAATAAGTTAAAAAACTAAAGCATGTTAACTAAATTACCTGAAATTTTCTTCAAAAAATGATTTAAAATTAAATTCAGCAGAATAAGGGAAGAGGATCAAAAGCAGTGTGCTTTAGTTTATATTTAATAGTTTATTTTCATTTATCATATGAATTTTAAACATAATTCAAAAAGACTAAAATGAAGTCTAAAGAACACTCTAAAATGAAAATGTTCTTACGGAATTTAGATGTATACTTTGAAGCATGTTAAAATTAAAAATGTGTTTTTGAAAAAGCTTTATCTGGCTTTGAAGCCACACTAATAAATGATTCATCAATATTGTTTTCATATCTAGTAATAACAGTCCATGTGAGAGCTCACTCTAGCTGATACCTTGCTGATGTTAATAATGAACCAGGCAATTACTCTGTGCATTACCTGTGTCGGTTGAGACTCATCACAATCCTGGGAACTACATACAAATTTTATCCCTGATTGACAGATAAAAACCTGAGGCACACAGAATTTGAAAAGTGTGCCAAATTCACACAGTTATTAAGACTGAAGCCAAATTCCATCTTATCGTCACTCAGCCATTATACTTTTCTGTCTCTACATGGAAAGTGGCCAGTCACCTGTGGCCTGGGGAGACAACTTAAAACAGGATGATGAAAGAAGGATGGAAGAACAGGTGAATGAATGGACAGGTATGTGCCCTGACTCAAATATCTTTACCAAAGTAAAGGTCAATCTCTTACTTTCTTTTTCTTATTTTAAGGAATCAAAATAGCTTTACAATCCAATTTTCTAGGGTCATCCATTTTATTTGGTCAGAGCAAGTATTAAGAAGAACTAATTTTTGTAATCAAGTAGCCATTAAGGCAGTAGGTGGTACAAAACAGTAACTTCAGACTTGGGTTCTCGATTCCTGGTTCTCCCCCTCTTTAGGTTTGTGACCTCAGGCAACTAATAATCTTTCTGTGACTTAACTTCCTCATCTGGAAGGATAACAGCTACCAATAATAAAGCCGTGGTGGGGTTCATGTGGGAGAACACAGAAAACATGGGACACATAGTAGTTGCTCACAAAACATTAGTCCCAATTAAGTACTCTCAAAGGCTACAATCAAAACATACACCAACTGCAGCTGAATGAACCATAAAGGAGTTGTCATAAAAAGATTCTTTTGGTTTTCTGAATCACAAACTTTCATGTCCCATAACAGACTTCTGAGACACTGGGGTTAAACTCTCTTATGTAGGTTGTTCATGTTCAGCTACTTCTCAAGCTTTTTCTCCTAATCCCTCAAAATTCTCAGAAGCTCCGGGCAACTCTGAGAAGTAGGAGGATCTTACGATCAAGAGTCAGGAGATGATGTTTCTCTCTTGCTGATCTCTTTTCCCCCATTACAGATCTGAACTCAAATATCTTTTCGGCAAATCTGAAAGGTTACAGCTAGGACTGCTGGACAGAAATATAATGTGAACCACAAATGCAAACCAATGTGAAATTTTTAACTTTCTGGTAGTCACAAGAAATGTAAACCAAGTGAAATTTAATATTCTGACACAATGTAGTCAAAAGATTATCATTCCAACATGTAATCAATATAGAAGAGGTTTTAATGATATTTCACATGCTTTTAAAAAAATTTTTTGTACTAAAGCCTTTTCAATCTAGTATCTATTTCACACTTGGAGCACATCTTAATCTACACTAGTCTCATTTCAAGGGCTTGATAGACAAACACAAGTAGTTGCTACCATACTGGGTAGTACGGGTCTAAAATAATGAGTTAGCTACCATCACTTTCTATATAAAATATGATAGATAAACAGAGGGGAAAAAAGGCCATTAAAATCATATAGCTAATGGAGAACTGAGTTTAAAAAGCTGGCTTTCTGTATACTTCAAAAATAATAATTTATAAAAAATATATAAATGCCCCCTCTTTTTTCCTTGTATTAGACCTAGATTCTCCTTAGAATGATGACACTGTAGGAACATCTATTACTAATATCATCTGAATATTCTGTAGAAGTTTTATTGTAAGTACAAATTGACCCTTAAACAATTTGGGAATTAAGGACACCTACACACACACACACACACACACACACACACACACACACACACACACACACGCAACCTTTGCAACTCTGTATATAACTTTACAGTCCTGCCTTGGTACGTTCTGCATCTTCAGACTCAACCAACCAGCAGATTGTGTAGTACTGCGGTATTTACTGAAAAACATCCAAATATAAGTGGGATCCACAAAGTTCAAACTCATGTTGTTCAAAGATCAACTGTCGTAGGATCTTGACATTAATTGAAACAATGTAAAATTATCTCAAATGATCATCATAAAGTAAGGATATTATTTAATGGGAATCACCAGGACTATTTATATTTTCTACTTGATATCATACAATCTGTATGAGATTAGTTGCATCCCTAAAGTATTTTGCTTTACTCTAATGCTTATTTGTTAAATAAATCTCAGCTAAACTAGCATAGACTGCTTCATTTCTGCAATATAAAACTTTATGCAACAGGAATTGGATTTCTGCAGGAAAAAAACTGCAAAGATATTAAAGTATCCTCATGTTCTTTTATGTTTATAGCTCCTCTGGGCTTTGTTTTTGAAATTTTAAAAGATTTTTTCCTGCAAATTGATTTGTAAATGCATAACCTAAAGAGCAACATGCCCATGTTCTATTGCTCCCATTTCTATTCTTCTCAACATTGGGGTGGAAATTAAGTAAAACCCCGTGGATGAGACTTTGCGGCTGGAAATGAGAAGGAGACTAAACTGACAGTACTATTTGGTTTGGCCAGACATTCTAATAGGAAAAATCCAGCAGCCAGGAAAATATTTTGGAAGAAGGACAATTTTAACATCGACCTTGATTGTGGTGTCACCAGAAAGGCATGCATTACAGAAGACTTATCAGACCATCCCAGTTCGGGATACAGTAGAGGGAGAGAAGAAAACACATTTCAACTGAAGGACAATTTCCATTTCTCTTCCTATATTATCACAAGAATTCATAAATTCTTATCATTCCTTCTGTGACCTATAAGCAAACAATTTTACAACGTTTTCTTTATATACCTGATGTCATCTTACAGAATGGTCTAGTTCACTGTTCCCAGACAGGATGGGCTATAAGAGAGGCTCAGATGGGGAAATAGGCTACCTGCATACCTCTCCAGAGACAGAGAGGTACTACAGGTGTAAAAGGATCATTCCAGGTGTGAGGAAGAACCACAGAGAAGATGAGCACAGTATCTGAAGGGAATGGGAACAGGTAATGAAGGAGTATGAAGGAAAACCATCAGAATTAATGGGGGCATTCTAACAAAGAGCTAAAATTCAGAAATTCCAAGAGGCAGGCCATAAAGAGGAAGTTTGCCAGCAAGGAGAGAGGCTTCGAAAACCATGATAGACTTCAGAGGCAGGACTTATTACTCCATGAGAAGGGGAGTAGGAATTTTAAGCATTAGTCATCTTCGTTGACTAGGGCTTATTAGGCTGACTAGTTGTCCATGAACCCCAGATGAGTTTCGGAGAGCCCCCCAAAAAAGTTTAATCAGATCCTCAAAGCATCTGCTAAATAAGAGGTTATCAATTCACCCTAAGGGGTTTAAGGACTTAGCTCTTTGGCAAACAGAACTTGGAGTCAAGGCTGTCATCCCAAATAGAGGGTTAAAGTTAAATTCCTGAGCCTGTGGTGTGGCCTCTGGTTCCTTAAATCTTCTAGCTGAAAGGCTCGCCTTAGAAACTTGCCAAGTGTCCAGCAGACTGTCAGGTGGCTCCAGCTGAAGGGAGAGGAGTGAAGCAGAGGTGCTGGGAGCCAGGCAGAGGCTGATGACTCTTCCCAGACTCTGCTCTGTCTCAGTTTCCCATCATCTTTAGGGAATCACTGATGGGTTTTCATCAGGAAATAAAATTTTCAAATATATTTTGAAATGGATCTTCCCTTCTCCATGTCACCTCCACTAAAATAGGAATAGGGTATTTTATTTCCCATTATAAATAGATTTTTTATAAACTGACACAGGAAGAAAAGTATGGCTTAAATTATATATTTGATTTCTTACATATTTTATGATTGCTACTCCATCATCACGTGGGAACTGAGCACTATCTTGGCTGTAGAACTCACCCTTACTCATCATAGATGATACCTCATGAAGATGCCTACTCAGGCAATATTGTAACATATTAGGGTATTACTTGGGAAAAAAATGCTAAGAAAATGAAGTAAGCTTATAAAGACCAGCCACCTGTTCTTTTTCTATAATGCAGTTTACGTTAGGGAATCCATTACTTTTTACACTGACTTAGGAAAATAAATGACTTCACTGGAAAGTCAGGCAGGTCCCAGCCTTGCAAGGAAGCAGGGTGGAACGAAGGAAGAAATACAGCCTTACCTCTTCTCCCTTCAACTAAAGGTTTGGTAAATGGGTCACTTTAGTGGTAAGGTATATTCCCTTAGGTATATGTAATATACATGCCTTAATTTTTAATTTTAGGTTTTTTAAATCAATAGGCTATTCTTAGGGCAGTTTTAGGTTTATAGAAAAATTGAGCAGAAATTATAGAATTTATAATATGTATAAAATAGATAATAAGAGCCTGCTGTATAAAAAATAAATAAATAAAATAAAATTTAAAAATTCAAAAAAAAAAGAAATTATAGAGTTCACATACACCCCCTTGGCCCCTACCCACACAGAGTTCCCATTATTAACATCTTGCGTCAGTGTGGTACATTGGTTACAAGTGATAACCCAATATTGACATATTATTATTAAAGTTCATAGTTTACATTACAGTTCACTCTTGGTATTGTAAGTGTTATGAGTTTTGACAAATGTATAATGAATAACATGTATCCACCATTATAGTGTCCTATAGATTAGTTTCATTGCCCTAAAGTGCTCTGTGCTCCACCTACTCACCCTCCCCCACTCCTCTCCCTCCTTTTATTTTTAAAAAACATAATTTTCAACAGAAAAAAATGCAAATTTTGTTTCAGAGATGTACTGTACCTACTATTTTATAGGGAAAATAAATCTTACCGGTTCGACAAATTCAAACTTCTTTTTTTCTTGAACCTCTTGAATTTTAAAGACATATTCTAGTGATGCCTCATAGAAGTTTTGATGCTCTCGGTCAATCTGTGTATCTGCCTAAAAAGCACAAAAAAGGCAAATCATGACGCAGGGAGCGATTACTGAAGGTTCTCTGTTAGAGAGGAACTCAAATCCTGTTTTACTCTAAAATCTTTTTTAAAAAATTAAGTCCTTCAAAAAGTTTGAATATAGCAATTATTATGTCTTGGGAATACAGAGGCTAGGAAAACACAGTCCTTGCCCTCAAGAGCTTATAGTGTTTTGAACAGGAAGAAAAATGCATACACACACACACACACACACACACACACACACACACATACACACACACACACACACACACAGAACAAGCACACAACATTCATTACATTAAAAAATTATTATAAAAGGGGTATGTAAAAATATATGAAAATCTATGGGAATCACAAGAAAGAGACTAAATTCTGGGAGAAAATGGTGGTGTTCTGAGTTGAATCTTAAGATAAATAACTGGCCGTGAAGAGTCAAAGATAAAAAAGAGTTTACTCCCATGAAAAAGTAAAAAGGCATGAAAGAGTCTGCCTTCAGAGTAAGTAAGTGGAAGGAAGGAGGGAGAAGCAAGGCCGGAATCACACTATAAAAGATCATGAAAACTGCATAATGTTTGGATTTAATTGAGGAAGAATCATCTGAGATTATTTTTGTGTATGGTGTTAGGGAGTGTTCTAATTTCATTCTTTTACATGTAGCTGTCCAGTTTTCCCAGCACCACTTATTGAAGAGGCTGTCTTTTCTCCATTGTATATTCTTGCCTCCTTCATCAAAAATAAGGTGACCATATGTGTGTGGGTTTATCTCTGGGCTTTCTATCCTGTTCCATTGATCTATATTTCTGTTTTTGTGCCAGTCCCATACTGTCTTGATGACTGTAGCTTTGTAGTATAGTCTGAAGTCCGGGAGCCTGATTCCTCCAGCTCCGTTTTTCTTTCTCAAGATTGCTTTGGCTATTTGGGGTCTTTTGTGTTTCCATACAAATTGTGAATTTTTTTGTTCTAGTTCTGTGAAAAATGCCATTGGTAGTTTGATAGGGATTGCATTGAATCTGTAGATTGCTTTGAGTAGTATACACTACCAAATGTAAAATAGATAGCTAGTGGGAAGCAGCCACATGTCACAGGGAGATCAGCTTGGTGCTTTGTGACCATCTAGATGGGTGGGACAGGGAGGATGGGAGGGAGACGCAAGAGGGAGGAGATATGGGAATATATGTATACGTATAGCTGATTCACTTTGTTATAAAGCAGAAACTAACACACCATTGTAAAGCAATTATACTCCAATAAAGATGTTAAAAAAAATCATCTGAGACTATTAAACAGCAGAGCCACATATTAGGTAAACTCTTAGAGATAATACTGGTAACAGAGCCCCCAAATGCAAAGGTTCCAAGCAATAAATCATGCTCCATCAATGCCATGCACATTCTCTTCCCACTTCTATGCCCACCATCGTCCTTGGATGCTGTCTTTAAAACTGACTTTGGTTTAGTAGGGAGGCATGATTTTACTTTCGTTGCCCAGCTACACACTCCTCACTGCCAGCTGAGATTACTAGAAGCAGATGAAAAGAATGGCCTCTCTGGAATACTAAGTATCTGCCAACAACAATTTGGGAATAGGACATTGTTTTGTAGCCATTTTACAATGATAATTTAACAAACAAAAGCTTAAAGAAAGATAAAATTAGGTTTGCTGGCTTAGCATAGCATCTTAAAACTTCATTTGAAAGAAAGACCTTTAAAAATAATTATATATACTTACTACTTGCTGTGCAATTATTTATATAATTTAAAATGGCCCAATATTATAAGCAACTCAGTAGGGATTTTTAAACTTGAGAATTTCAAGTTTATAAACTAATACATAAGAACACATAAATCAGGTAAGAAATATGGACCAGAAGCTTCTCAGCACCCAAAGTCATTATTCCACACAAATCATATATATTTTCTTTTTACCACTGCTTAGAGGAACACACTACGTATAGAACAAATGGTAAGGGGGTACAGGTGGTGGTATGCTAATAAATGTTTAACAATTGGCTCTCTTGCAGGTGGGGGAGCGTGTCTGATTTGCAGTATTTGCTGGTTTCTGTGGTAAAATATTCCCAAAATAGCCAGCTCCAAATCACAAACACAACATCACTGAACGAGTGATGAGAAAGAGATGAAGAAATCAGCTCTCCAAGAGAAAGCTTCAGTACACCATTGGGTGTAAAGGATGCAAGAATAATTTCAGTCTCAGAGATAACAGTCTATTCCACAAGTTATTTCTGAAGCTTTCATTTACTTTAAAAGATAGTCTTTGTGTCAGCTAGCACACAGGAACAAACTAGAATGTTGAGACATCTTAGAGCCTAAAATGATTATTTCTGGTCAACAAAGCTGTGCAGAAAAGTTAGCAGAGCAGGCATGAATACTATCCATTGAAAGGCCTGCTTACAAGGTTGGCCCTTGGCTGGCATATGGGAATGTGGATTTTGGGAGGGTTCCCACCAGCCTAACTGATAAGAGTAGTTCACTATGCTGAAACTGTGCAAACAATATGGTTTATTTTGAACACCTGCTTTCTTTCTGGGAGTCTGGAATTTGGGTACATGACGAGCGGAGGGTGCCTATACGACCAGCCCCCAGTAAAAACCATGGGCACTCAGTCTATGAGTTTCTAGTAGACCACATTTCACACATGTTGTCACGACTCATTGCTGGGGGAATTAAGTCCTATGTGTCTCCACTGGGAGAGGATTCTTGGAATTTTGTGCCTGGTTTCCCCTAGACTTCAACAACTAAATTCAATATACCGAATCTGCTTTGAAAGGTCATCTAGAATGCACAGTGCTAAAAGAATACAATAGCTTAATTCTTTTCTTCAGTACAAGATTTAGAAAGACATTCTTTTACCTCAGACGAATTCCTTTAGTACTCAAGCTCATAGTGTGTAGCAGACACTTACATACCCACTAACAACTGTCATGTATTTTGTACTGGAGAAGTAGAATAACTATGTAATTTATCGTCTAAACTTTTAAAACTGAAAGGGAGTAGTAATTATTCCAGAACAACAGGTATAAGCTGTTATTTATGTGGCAAAGTCATCCTAGTAAGGAACCAAGTTAATTGCATAAGAAAACCACATAGTTCTGTAGGTACCTAACTTCTTCCCCAACCACAATAAGCTGTCTCAATTCAAAATAGAGGAAAAAGGCTCAGGTGATATTTGCTGAATCATTCCCAGAGGAGAAAGGATTTAAGCTGGATGCTGAAGAATGGAGAGGTTAGAGTATATGGAGATAAAAGAAGAGTTTCGGTGAGGGAATAAAGTCAGGAGAAGTTATGTTTTGGTAGATAGATGGAAAGGGTTGGTTTGAAACAGTCAGAAATGAGAATTGAGGCAAAATAGGGAGAATGAGTGCAAATGTCATCCTATAAACCATGCAAAAGTTTGAGGAGGGTGTAGACAAGATCAGAGGTGAACCTGAAGAAGATTAAAGTGAGGACAGTGTAGAATGTGTTGACTCAATGGTAAAGCTGGGTGCATGTGAGTATAAGGAGAGCTCTTATTTGATAAGGGTAAAGGTGTTTGGTATATCCTAGAAAGAGAAGTTGAAGGATGTGGGTGTGAGAAGCAAGGGGGGAAAAAAAATGTCAAAGATAATTTTGACACAAGAAATAATACCAGCATTAACAGAATTAAAGAAGTGAGAAGCAGGAGCAAATTTGAGAAAATGTGTGAGATTTCACATGTGTCACTAAGGTGTTGTAGTCTGAAGTCCTGGTAACCAGTCAGTGGACAGTGCAAAGGTGGTCAGGTATGATGGTGGGAGATACTCGCCGAGATGTTACAGACAATATGGAAGGAGCAGAGCTAGCAGGGACACAGACTGAAGGATACGAATAGAGCTATAAGGTAGAACCTGAGGGATTCCCTTCACTCAGGAAGTGGGAAGAAGAAGAACCTTTTGAAAGCATATTTAGTGATAGATAGAAACCCAAACTCTGGGTTCCTAAAAGGAATCCCTTTACTTTTTTCCTAACTATAAAAGTAATACATATTCATTACTATAAGTTTATTCATTGTTCATTATTATAACAGGAAAGTGTAAAGAAAATAAAAATTGCAGCCCCACTATCAATATTTTGATGTGTAACATGCACACAAACACAAACTTACTTTAAAAAACCTGAATAAAAGTGTACATTCTGGTTTAAATCCTGTTTTTTTTTTTTTCCTCTTAGGCTAAAAAATATTTCCAAATGTCTTTAAATGATTTTCCAAATAAAACTTTTCACAGCCATATCAATTCCATTTTTGGCCAAGCTATATTTGTATATTTATCCCAATCATTCTTTTGTGCCATTTCAGATGTTTCTAAAATTTGCATTGTGAATAACTCTTGGATCAACATATTTACACAATTTATTTTTATGCTTATTTCTGATCATTTCTTTAGGGAAAATTTCTATCAATAAAATCACTTCAACTATCTTGTACATATAACATTGATTGAAATATGATGTCAAATTTACCTCAAAAGTTATTGAATGGTTTCATATTCCCACCAGAAAAGCAAATGTGTGCTCAGTTTCCCATACCTTCGCTAACAATGGATATTATATATATATATATATATATATATATATATATTTTTTTTTTTTAAATATGGAACGCTTCACGAATTTGCGTGTCATCCTTGCGCAGGGGCCATGCTAATCTTCTCTGTATTGTTCCAATTTTAGTATATGTGCTGCCGAAGCGAGCACTGGATATTATATTTTAAGAAAATAAAATAACATGCTGCTACTATTATTAAATTGCACTTTTTAATACATGTGACATTGAAACTTACAATATTTATTATGGTTTATATTTCCTCTTTGATGAAGTGCCCTTTCATATTCTTACCCCATTTTTTCCACTAAAGTCTTTATCTTTTTCACACTGATTTGCAAACACATCTTATATATAAGAGATGGTTATCCTGTGTCATATATTGTATAAATTTCCTAACACTTTGCCTTTTTTTTTTTTTTTTAACACTTTGCCTTTTAATTTGATTTAATTTTTTTTTGAAATAGATTACTTTCATGCATTCTGGTCTTTCTACATTTCCTTTATGATCTCTTCCTCTTATTTTATGCTTAGAAAGAAATTATCCATTCACATATCAAATATTACTTCTTTTCATCTACTGTAAAGCCCATAATTTTGACGAGTCTCGTTCCAATTCTGTTTGCTCCAGTGGTCCATCTAGTTGATGGCCTTGGAGCTTTACCAACACAAGCTGACCCCTAATTCAGTCCTGGTAATGGGCAGTCACTTATTTTCCATGAGCAAAATGAACAAAGAGTCAGCTGTGCCAGTAAGAAGGCACAGAGGGGTCTTTCTGAGAACTTAATAGGCTTGGTGCTGACAGAAGGACCAGAGCTGCTCTGGAAGGGAACAGATGACATTTAATGCCATGTTACGGAATTAAATACGTGTGCGGCAGCATTGCCCTATAACAGTTTTGACTCCTGGAAGGATAGAGGAATAAATAAAAAGCAAGCTACGTTTTTCCTTGTCTACATTATACGCTCTGAGGAGTTTCTCTGCACAATATCTGTTTGTATTCTATTGCGGGCTGTGCCTCCTGGAAAAAAAGTGTGTGTGTGTGTGTGTGTGTGTGTGTGTGTGTGTGTGTGTGTGTGTGTGTGTAGTGGGGCAAGTGGAGGATGTTACTAACCGTGTTATAAGTTTTTCTAGCATCCAACTAAATACAAAACCAGAATGAATATTCTATCATAGCTCAAGGGATTGAGGGCAACTAACAAGTATTAAATATTGAGCTAGGTTGTCAGGGAAAATTAAATCATAAACTCTAGAGGACTTTAAAATTATGATAAAGTTAATATTTTCTTGATGGTTTAAGCAATGTCTTATCTAAGGGTGGCCCTCATATTCACCAAGAACCTGATAACCCTTTAGAGACTCTAAATTTAAACTACCCTTGATTTTGAGGCAGTTGATTTTTTTTTAATTAATTTTTATTGGAGTATAGTTGCTTTACAATGTGGTGTTAGCTTCTACTGCACAGCCAAGTGAATCAGCCATACATACACATATATCCCCTCTCTTTTGGATTTTCCTCCCATTTAGGTCACCAGAGTGCACTAAGTAGAGTTCCCTGTGCCATACAGTATGTTCCCCTCAGTTGTCTATTTTATACATAGTATCAATAGTGCATATGTGTCAATCCCAATCTCCCAATTCCTCTCACCCCACCCTTTTCTCCCTTGGAATCCATACATTTGTTCTCTACGTCTGTCTCCATTTCTGCTTCGCAAATAAGGTCATCTATACCATTTTTCTAGATTCCACAGATATGCGTTAATATATGATATTGGTTTTTCTCTTTCTGACTTACTTCACTCTGTATGACACTCTCTAGGTCCATCCACATCTCTACAAATGACCCAATTTTGTTCCTTTTTATGGCTGAGTAATATTCCATTGTATATATGTACCACTACTTCTTTATCCATTCCTCTGTTGATGGACATTTAGGTGGCTTCCATGTCCTGGCTATTGTAAATAGTGCTGCTATGAACACTGGGGTGCATGTGTCTTTTTGAATTATGGTTTTCTCTGGGTATATGCCCAGTAGTGGGATTGCTGGGTCACATGGTAGTTCTATTTTTAGTTTTTTAAGGAACCTCCATACTGTTCTCCATAGTGGCTGTATCAATTTACATTCCCACCAAGAGTGCAAGAGGGTTCCCTTTTCTCCACACCCTCTCCAGCATTTACTATTTGTAGATTTTTTGATGATGGCCATTCTTACTGGTGTGAGGTGATACCTCATTGTAGTTTTGATTTGCATTTCAGTAATCATTAGTGATGTCAAGCATCTTTTCATGTGCCTCTTGGCCATCTGTTTGTCTTCTTTGGAGGAATGTCTATTTAGGTCTTCCACCCATTTTTTGATTGGGTTTTTTGTTTTTTTGATATTGAGCTGCATGAGCTGTTTGTATATTTTGGAGATTAATTCTTTTTTTTTTTAACATCTTCATTGGAGTATAATTGCTTTACAATGGTGTGTTAGTTTCTGCTGTATAACAAAGTGAATCAGCTATACATATACATATATGCCCATATCTCCCCCCTCTTGCGCCTCCCTCCCACCCTCCCTATCCCACCCCTCTAGGTGGTCACAACGCACAAAGCTGAGCTCCCTGTGCTATGTGGCTGATTCCCACTAGCTATCTATTTTATATTTGGTAGTGTATATATGTCAATGCTACTCTCTCACTTCGTCCCAGCTTACACTTCCCCATCCCCCTCTCCTAAAGTCCATTCTCTACATCTGCGTCTTTATTCCTGCCCTGCCCCCAGGTTCTTCAGAACCTTTTTTTTTTTTTTTTTAGATTCCATATATATGTGTTAGCATACAGTATTTGTTTTTCTCTTTCTGACTTACTTCACTCTGTATGACAGACTCTAGGTCCATCCACCTCACTATAAATAACTCAATTTCGTTTCTTTTCATGGCTGAGTAATATTCCATTGTATATACATGCCACATCTTCTTCATCCATTCATCTGTCGATGGACACTTAGGTTGCTTCCATGTCCTGGCTATTGTAAATAGAGCTGCAATGAACATTGTGGTACATGACTCTTTTTGAATTATGGTTTTCTCAAGGTATATGCCCAGTAGTGGGATTGCTGGGTCATATGGTAATTCTATTTTTAGTCTTTTAAGGAACCTCCATAGTGGCTGTATCAATTTACATTCCCACCAAGAGTGCAAGAGGGTTCCCTTTTCTCCACACCCTCTCCAGCATTTATTGTTTATAGATTTTTTGATGATGGCCATTCTGACTGGTGTGAGGTGATACCTCATTGTAGTTTTGATTTGCATTTCTCTAATGATTAGTGATGTTGAGCATTCTTTCATGTGTTTGTTGGCAATCTGTGTATCTTCTTTGGAGAAGTGTCTATTTAGGTCGTCTACCCACTTTTGGGTTGTGTTGTTTGTTTTTTTGATATTGAGTTGCATGAGCTGCTTGTACATTTTGGAAATTAATCCTCTGTGAGTTGCTTCATTTGCAAATATTTTCTCCCATTCTGAGGGTTGTCCTTTCGTCTTGTTTATGGTTTCCTTTGCTGTGCAAAAGCTTTTAAGTTTCATTAGGTCCCATTTGTTTATTTTTGTTTTTATTTTCATTACTCTAGGAGGTGGGTCAAAAAAGATCTTGCTGTGATTTATGTCAAAGAGTGTTCTGAGGCAGTCTATTTTTAAAATGGTACTTGGTTATGGCCTTTGGTACATGATAGTGACAATTAGGGGGGCCCTTTCTACTTCATCTACATACCACATTCTCTCTTAGGTTTATTCTAATGCTATGTTTAAAGAGATATGTGAGCATTTAAGAAGTTTGGAGTATGTGAACATAATATTAAATGACAACATAGTACTTCATAAGATTAAATATGTCCATGAAAATTAAAAATATAATTTTCCTTAATAACAGATTTTTCTCCATTTCACTTTAGCCCCAAAACCTTTCCATAGGCCCACAGCTGTATATTAAATTGTCCTATTTTAACAGCAGGTGTTAATAACAAGATATTCATTATAATGAACACATATTTAAATAACAAAACTTCCCAACATTAAACATTTTTAAGTGAAGAAATTCAATTCCCTCTAGGGGAAAATAAGAGTATAGAAAAAAGGAATCAGAAGCAACCCTCCCGTGCCTTTTGGACAACTGTTCCACTGCATTTGAACTCTAACTCGTCAAGCATGCTTTATGGCTGAATATGGAGGTCAGGGAAAGAAGAATAGGAGTAAGGAGGGCAGAGGACCAGACTGAACTTGAAAAACAGTTCACGAAGGGAGGTGGCTTTGCTAGAGGATCAGGAGGAGGCATTTGAAAGAGGTTCCCCACCACAGTCCCTAGAAATACAGAGAGGAGAGGAAGAAGAGATGAAAGGAGGCTCAGCACACTACAAGATTCCCTATGAAGGGCTGGAGAGCAGTGATGAGCTGTAGGGGAACTAGCGCAACAACTCCCAGCTCAGCTCTGAGACACACCACTGTACACTGGGGGAATGATGCATGGTGTGTCAAGATTTGGTTGCTGCCAAGATGAAAGACAAGAGAGCCTTTTTTTAAAAAAAAAATATCCCATCACTAGAACTGGAACTGCATTATTACTCAGTAAAAGGACTATTCGATTTGACTAATTATAGTTGAAACACTACCAATGAGAAGAAATTTTCAGAAAAAAGGAAGAAATGGATTCCTTATATGCATACACTGTACATGTTAGTAAATGCATATAAGGAATGTTGACTGTTGACTTGTTCTTTCAGAAAATTGACATAAAATAATGGAGATTTTAAAACATGTAGTTGTATATGTATCTTTTTTCCCCTTAATGCTGATGCAACACCTTAAAAACAGATATTTTTAACTTAATATAAATGCTACAACATGAATTTGGTAGGTCCTGCTATTTAAAATATGCCCAACAAGAAGAAAAAGAAATAGCCTTGTTTCACTCTTTCTCATTATTGAAGGAAATACTAATCTTTCACTTAGAACTGTTAACATTAAATGTCACAAGGCATGTAAAATGCTCAGCACAGTGCCTGTCTGTAGTAAGTGCTCAATTAACTTAAATATTCTTATCATTATTTTATTAAAGAGGAGCAGATTCTGAGATAATGTCTACTTTTTGAAATTTGGACCTCACATGACAATGTTAATGCTCTTTCCACATTTCATTTGGAAAAACTTACCTCCTGCAAATGAGACTCCTTTTTCTTTGCAGACAAATTTAAATGCTTGTCAAGAATAGAATAGTATTTTTCACTCTCCTTGTCAAATTTCTTCTTTCCATCCTAGGAGATCATAAAAACAACAAAACATTCAAATTAGAGAATCAAGAAAACCGTGATTTCCACCATCCCCATCAAACATCCACTGAAATTATTTAATAAAGATTTAGTGAGCTTCAACTATGTGCAAAACTTGATGAAGTAGAGTAGGAAGAAGAATGTGAAACAAAATCATTTGAGTATGTATTCTGCTCTCAAAGAAGTTCATGGAACTATAGTATGGAGGGGGCAGGCTGCCTACAGTAGAATCCCTTTGAACACCTTATAACTGATTCTCAGCAAGAAATTCTGACATGGGATAGGACCAAGAGAACACGTCTCATTTAGGCTTTTTGGTGATTCAGATGAGTTAATATACAAGCAGTTTAGAGAACCACTTACACACTCTTCTCAAGGAATCATAATATTTCCCAGCCACAAAAAAGATGCCTCTTACTGAGCTCTGCCCACGAGAGCAACAGTCAGCTCTACCCACCACCAGTCCCTTCTATCAGGAAACTTACACAAGCCTCTTAGATAGCCTCATCCACCAGAGGGCAGACAACAGAAGCAAGAAAAACTACAGTCTTGCAGCCTGTGGAACAAAAACCACATTCACAGAAAGATAGACAAGATGAAAAGGCAGAGGGCTATGTACCAGATGAAGGAACAAGCTAAAACCCCAGAAAAAAAACTAAATGAAGTGGAGATAGGCAACCTTCCAGAAAAGGAATTCAGAATAATGATAATGAAGATGATCCAGGACCTTGGAAAAAGAATGGAGGCAAAGATCGAGAAGACGCAAGAAGTGTTTAACAAAGATCTAGACGAATTAAAGAACAAGGAAACAGAGATGAACAATACAATAACTGAAATGATAACTACACTAGAAGGAATCAATAGCAGAATAAATGAGGCAGAAGAATGGATAAGTGACCTGGAAGACAGAATGGTGGAATTCACTGTTGCAGAACAGACTAAAGAAAAAAGAATGAAAAGAAATGAAGACAGCCTAAGAGACCTCTGGGACAACATTAAACGCAACAACATTCACATTATAGCGGTCCCAGAAGGAGAAGAGAGAGAGAAAGGACCAGAGAAAATATTTGAAGAGATTATAGCCGAAAACTTCCCTAACATGGGAAAGGAAATAGCCACCCAAGTCCAGGAAGCACAGCGAGTCCCATACAGGATAAACCCAAGGAGAAACACGCCGAGACACATAGTAATCAAATTGGCAAAACTTAAAGACAAAGAAAAATTATTGAAAGCAGCAAGGGAAAAATGACAAATAACATACAAGGGAACTCCCATAAGGTTAACAGGTGATTTCTCAGCAGAAACTCTACAAGCCAGAAGTGAGTGGCATGATATACTTAAAGTGATGAAAGGGAAGAACCTAAAACCAAGATTACTCTACCTGGCAAGGATCTCATTCAGATTCGAAGGAGAAATCAAAAGCTTTACAGACAAGCAAAAGCTAAGAGAATTCAGCACCACCAAACTAGCTCTACAACAAATGCTAAAGGAACTTCTCTAAGTGGGAAACACAAGAGAAGAAAAGGACCTACAAAAAAAACCCCCAAAACAATTAAGAAAATGGTCATAGAAACATACATATCAATAATTACCTTAAACATGAATGGATTAAATGCTCCAACCAAAAGACACAGGCTTGCTGAATGGATACAAAAACAAGACCCATATATATGCTGTCTACAAGAGACCCACTTCAGACCTAGGGACACATACAGACTAAAAGTGAGGGGATAGAAAAAGATATTCCATGCAAATGGAAATCAAAAGAAAGCTGGAGTAGCTATACTCATAACAGATAAAATAGACTTTAAAATAAAGAATGTTACAACAGACAAGGAAGGACACTACATAATGATCAAGGGACCAAGCCAATAAGAAGATAGAACAATTATAAATATATATGCACCCAACATAGGAGCACCTCAATACATAAGGCAACTGTTAACGGCTATAAAAGAGGAAATCGACAGTAACACAATAATAGTGGGGGACTTTAACATCTCACTTACACCAATAGACAGATCATCCAAAATGAAAATAAATAAAGAAACAGAAGATTTAAATGACACAATAGACCAGATAGACTTAATTGATATTTATAGGACATTCACCCAAAAACAGCAGATTACACTTTCTTCTCAAGCGTGCACGGAACATTCTCCAGGATAGATCACATCTTGGGTCACAAATCAAGCATCAGTAAATTTAAGAAAATTGAAATCATATCAAGCATCTTTTCTGACCACAATGCTATGAGATTAGAAATGAATTACAGGAAAAAACCGTAAAAAACACAAACAAATGGAGGCTAAACAATACGTTACTAAATAACCAAGAGATCACGGAAGAAATCAAAGAGGAAATCAAAAAATACCTAGAGACAAATGACAATGAAAACACAATGATCCAAAACCTATAGGATGCAGCAAAAGCAGTTCTAACAGGGAAGTTTATAGCTACACAAGCCTACCTCAAGAAACAAGAAAAATCTCAAATAAACAATCTAACCTTACACCTAAAGGAACTAGAGAAAGAACAAACAAAACCCAAAGTTAGCAGAAGGAAAGAAATCATAAAGATCAGAGCAGAAATAAATGAAATAGAAACAAAGAAAACAATAGCAAAGATCAATAAAACTAAAAGCTGGTACTTTGAGAAGATAAACAAAATTGATAAACCATTAGCCAGACTCATCAAGAAAAAGAGGGAGAGGAGTCAAATCAATAAAATCAGAAATGAAAAAGGAGAAGTTACAACAGACATCGCAGAAATACAAAGCATCCTAAGAGACTACTACAAGCAACTGTATGTCAATAAAATGGACAACCTGGAAGAAATGGACAAATTCTTAGAAAGGTATAACCTTCCAAGACTGAAGCAGGAGGAAATAGAAAATATGAACAGACCAATCACAAGTAATGAAATTCAAACTGTGATTAAAAATCTTCCAACAAACAAAAGTCCAGGACCAGATGGTTTCACAGGTGAATTCTATCAAACATTTAGAGAAGAACTAACACCCATCCTTCTCAAACTCTTCCAAAAAATTGCAGAGGAAGGAACACTCCCAAACTCATTCTATGAGGCCACCATCACCCGGATGCCAAAACCAGACATAGATACTACAAAAAAAGAAAATTACAGACCAATATCACTGATGAATATAGATGCAAAAATCCTCAACAAAATACTAGCAAACAGAATCCAACAACACATAAAAAGGATTGGACACCGTGATCAAGTGGGATTTATCCCAGGGATGCAAGGATTCTTCAATATACGCAAATCAATCAATGTGATACACCATATTAACAAATTAAAGAAGAAAAACCATATGATCATCTCAATAGATGCAGAGAAAACTTTCGACAAAATTCAACACCCATTTATGATAAAAACTCTCCAGAAGTAGGCGTAGAGGGAACTTACCTCAACATAATAAAGGCCATATATGACAAACCCACAGCCAACATTGTTCTCAATGGTGAAAAACTGAAAGCATTTCCTCTAAGATCAGGAACAAGACAAAGGTGTCCACTCTCCACTATTATTCAACATAGTTTTGCAAGTCCTAGCCACAATAATCAGAGAAGAAAAAGAAATAAAAGGAATCCAAATTGGAAAAGAAGTGAAACTGTCACTGTTTGCAGATGACATGATACTATACATAGAGAATCCTAAAAATGCCAACAGAAAACTACTAGAGCTAGTCAATGAATTTGGTAAAGTTGCAGGATACAAAATTAATGCACAGAAATCTCTTGCATTCTTATACACTAATGATGAAAAATCTGAAAGAGAAATTAAGGAAACACTCCCATTTGTCACTGCAACAAAAAGAATAAAATACCTAGGAATAAACTTACCTAGGGAGACAAAAGACCTGTATGCAGAAAACTATAAGACACTGATGAAAGAAATTAAATATGATACCAACTGATGGAGAGATATACCATGTTATTGGATTGGAAGAATCAACATTGTGAAAATGACTATCCTACCCAAAGCAATCTACAGATTCAATGCAATCCCTATCAAATAACCAATGGCATTTTTTACAGAACTAGAACAAAAAATCTTAAAATTTATATGGAAACACAAAAGACCCCGAATAGCCAAAGCAGTCTTGAGGGAAAAACATGGAGCTGGAGGAATCAGACTCCCTGACTTCAGACTATCCTACAAAGCTACACTAATCAAGACAATATGGTACTGGCACAAAAACAGAAACATAGATCAATGGAACAAGATAGAAAGCCCAGAGATAAACCCACGCACCTATGGTTAACTAATCTATGACAAAGGAGGCAAGGATATACAATGGAGAAAAGACAGTCTCTTCAATAAGTGGTGCTGGGAAAACTGGACAGCTACATGTAAAAGAATGAAATTAGAACACTCCCTAACACCATACACAAAAATAAACTCAAAATGGATTCGAGACCTAAATGTAAGACCAGACGCTATAAAACTCTCAGAGGAAAACATAGAAAGAACACTCTTTGAAATAAATCACAGAATGATCTTCTTTGATCCACCTCCAAGAGTAATGGAAATAAAAACAAAAATAAACAAATGGGACCTAATGAAACTTAAAAGCTTTTGCACAGCAAAGGAAACCATAAACAAGACGAAAAGACAACCCTCAGAATGGGAGAAAATATTTGCAAACGAATCAACGGACAAAGGATTAATCTCCAAAATATATAAACAGCTCATGTGGCTCAATATTAAAGAAACAAACAACCCAATCCAAAAATGGGCAAAAGACCTAAATAGACATTTCTCCAAAGAAGACATACAGATGGCCCAGAAGCACATGAAAAGCTGCTCAACATCACTAATTATTAGAGAAATGCAAATCAAAACCACAGTGAGGTATCACCTCATACTAGTTAGAATGGGCATCATCAGAAAATCTACAAACAACAAATGCTGGAGAGGGTGTGGAGAAAAGGGAACCCTCTTGCACTGTTGGTGGGAATGTAAATTGATACAGCCTATGGAAAACAGTATGGAGGTTCCTTAAAAAACTAAAAATAGAATTACCATATGATCCCGCAATCCCACTACTGGGCATATACCCAGAGAAAACCATAATTCAAAAAGACACATGCACCCCAATGTTCATTGCAGCACTATTTACAATAGCAGGTCATGGAAGCAACCTAAATGCCCATCGACGGACGAATGGATAAAGAAGTAGTGGTATATATATACAATGGAATATTACTCAGACATAAAAAGGAACGAAATTGAGTCATTTGTTGAGACGTGGATGGATCTAGAGACTGTCATAGAGAGTGAAGTAAGTCAGAAAGAGAAAAACAAATATCATATATTAACGCATGTATGAGGAACCTAGAAAAATGGTACAGATGAACCGGTTTGTAGGGCAGAAGTTGAGACACAGATGTAGAGAACAAACGTATGGACACCAAGGAGGGAAAACCGCGGGGGGGTGGGGATGGTGGTGTGCTGAATTGGGCAATTGGGATTGACATGTATACACTGATGTGTATAAAATTGATGACTAATAAGTACCTGCTGTATAAAAAATAAATAAAATAATATATTAAAAAAAAAGATGCCTGATATTTCAAACAACTCATTTTTGACAAGAAGGAAAATAGACCTTCAAAAGCTGGTAGCGTGAAATAATTAGAACAGTTCAGTCAAGTCAAAAGGATTAGCAATATCTGTGTCATATACTCAACAGAACTCTAATAGCTGACCTTTGCATATCCCTAAAATGATACTGTTCTGTAGTGGAGCTGTAACCAGGCTAGTCTTTTGTGGAGGAGGAGGATACTTTACCTTTCATCCTCTGAAGTACTTTTATAGAAATGCAAATGGAATAAAATCTTAAAGAGAACAGGACATGCCTGGGCATATAATCTTCTTCAACTATAAATATGTTATCCACCAGGTATGTTTTTTCCATTCATGGGTCCATATGAAATAAATACTAGGTGATCACACTCATAAATTTCATTGGCTAAAGACGTACTATTCCTTGCTTTTATTTCAGTGTCTCTTAAAGTGCAGTGGCTGGACCACCTTAATCAGAGTCAAGTATTTTAAAGCCTATTAAAAATGTAGATTCTTACTTCCCTCATGTAGAGATTCAGACATTGTTATTTTTAACAAGCTCTGTGATTATTATGCATAATGCTTTACTTCATTATTTGCATATGTATTTGGAGGTGATTAATTAAAAATGATGGATGGATGGATGAGAAGAGAAGAGGAAGGGAGTTTGGGAGTAAGGGAAGAAGAAAGGAGAAGAGGGGCAGGCCTCTGACCTGTCTTTCTGAGGACCCTGAGGGTGTCAGATCCAGGTTAATACATCCACAGAATTCCATTTTGATCCACTGGCACTCTAATCTTTTTATCTCCTCAATTATATTTCCAGGAACCCATCATGATCTAGTTGCATAGATGGAACTTCAGAAACTTAACTGGTAAAATGGCATCAAATGGAAAGAGCAAGTAGGGTTCTGCTGTAAAGGTTCTAGTCACTTTTAGACCTTTGAAGAAGTACTGGTATGTCTGTGCATTACAGTATTATACCTGTAAATGATGGGGCGGGGAATCAACATCTTCAAAGCATTTTTATTATTTAAGGAGAAAATGTGGCTCTACTAGAAGAAACAAAATTGAAAAATAAAAAGTGGAATTCACATCCAAAAAAGGTCTGTTGAGGAACTCACACAACAAAATGTGCAGGAGAGAACCCAAAAGAAAGCAGAGAAGTCCAAGGTTCAGGATGGGAGGAGCTTGTCCTGTCCACGGTTGAAACAGATACCTGGGTGAACATTCCATCGTTTACTCAGTGGATGTTACTCTTTAATCTGGCATTTCATGCCCACAACTGACCTGCCCAAGCAATTTCTCCAAAAGTCTCTCATTAGCCCTTTTGAGCTTTATTCTTTTTTCTATGCAGACCACCTCCTCTCTGATACAAATGCTTACTTCTTCCAACATCCACGTATTCAAGTTAGATCTACTCTTAGCATCCAGCTTAAATAGACCTAATTCACATGTCCCCTCCATCAACTCTCTCTCCCTTTTGTATGCTCATATAGCTTTATATATGAGTTTTTTATGGTGTTCATGTCCTACATTGTAGCAGGGAAATTTATGCATGTATCTTCTCACCCTTAAAACTGAAAATTTGAGAGAGTGCTCAATAAATATCTAATGAACAAGTGAAATTATTCCTCTTATAACACGGCACCACAGTCCCTCACAAACATTCCATTTGACCAAAAAACCAATATCCGTGATATAAGGGACAATTCTGCACAAATAGCCTTAACTCAATCCCAGTGGTACATGAATACTGGGGGACAACCAGCTGCCTTACAGTGTAGTACACAAAACTGACCCACTTTCATCTTAGAATAGGGGGCTTAAAATTTCTCACTGTGCATAGAAGAAACTATTTGGGGGAAAAGAGAACACAGCTGTGGTGACTACACTTGCATCTTTGTTTTTCAGTCAGTGTTTGATGGTGTGTTTGGAAATGTTAATTCCGTGACAACACATCAGCATTCCTGGCAATACAAAAATCATTCCCAGAAGCACTTCCTGGACTCTTATTCAAACCCTGGCCCTTCACACCACCAGGCCAGGGAAAAGGATTTACTCAAAGGGTCCCATGATGTAGACAACAAAAACACACTCAGTTCTAGCATAAAATTAAAGAGCTGAGTTGAAAGAGTAGGCTACATGAAGGACAACTATAATCTAAGGAAGCATGTTCTTGAAAGCCAAGAGCACTTCTTGCAACTCACATCTCCCCCCAAAAGCCGTGATTTACTGCTCGTGAAAGTCTAGTCTTATTTGGCCTTAGTAACTTAATACTACACAGCTACCTCCTGTCTTTTGTGCTACTTGTTGTGGATATCAAGCGAAGAAGTTTCTCTGAAACCAGTGCTGCAGAAGGAAGGGAAAATAACACACAAATCTTTACTAAACACTGTATGTGATCGATGTCTTCTTATTGTCATAGCATGACTCAAAAAAAGGGAGACTATGTCACAATGGTACGACATTTTCTATAAACCCACAGTAAGTGCATTTGAACTAGGTAATCATGTAAAATGAAATCATATATATGTGTAATATATGTTTGCATGTGTGTGCGTGTTATAAAATCTTAAAATATACCATCAAAAACGGCAAATTAATCCCCAAACCCAATTACAGTTGCAAAAGTGTAAGATAAGTTCAAGGTCTTCAATCAATTTGTGTTCCAAGCTACACTGTATTTACTCTGAGCACATGATCACATTATCACTTAGCTTCTAAGATTAGCAACTGTGGTCATGCTACACCTTCACTGCATACCCTGAAGTAAGGAATAGGAAGAAAACTCCAAATGTCAGTCTTACTCTTAAAGTTGTTGTATATGACAAAAAAGTCAAATATTCATATAAACTATAGGTCTCTCACATAAACAAAAAGTGTTAAATTATACACAACTGTTAAAATCAAGGCCTAATCAATGTCTTGCACTGACCACAAGAAGGTACCAAAGGTGAAAAATAGACTCTACCACAACATTTAGAAAATCACAAAGAGAAATGCTAAAGCTTTATCTAATTGCATTTTTTTCTATAAAAGACTAACGCAAAGCTTTGTTTAAACAACTGTCTTAGCAACCTTTATTTTAATGTTACCATGATCAAAATATTTTTAAATAGAGGAAATGAAAAAGTATTTTCTATATTCCTTTTTTTTAAAATGGAGCACATATTTAGGATTTATGCATCTGAATTTTAAGACAACTTCAGGGTTATAATTGACACTCAGGATATTGCAAAATTTCCCATGCAACTATTTAAGTCAACACGTTAGCATAACCATCAGTTAAATAAGCATTATACATATATTTTGAAAATCCTTCGAGTGAATGCGTAGTAGTAGAAATAGTGATACAAAGAGTAATAATAAATACAGATAGCTAAATTTCTATTCCAGAAAAATGTGTAATTCTTATAAACTGGCACCATGCTAGGCATTGAGAGGAAAAGATATAGCCCTAACTACCAATCCCGGCTAGACTTCTTTCTCCCCTGATAGTGGGACTTCCTCACTGCTCAGAAGAGCAGCCTAGGGTGACACTACCATTTCTAGGTCTGAGAAGGGCCAGATGCTTGGATATTCCACCCACTTGCTATACAGGAGTTTCCTGAGGTCCAAGAGATTCCTGGTATCCAGAAACCCAGGCTGTTGAGAATCCTAGTATAGCTTTCACAGCAATGTCCCGCCTCTGGGTGACTGCACCCAACCATTCCCAGTCTCCCAAGCCATTCCCCACCAAGTCCCTCCTCCTCAATCTGCTGAAACACAGACATTCCAAAAGGGCTCCTTCCTGGGTAGTTGCACCAGCACAATCCATTATATCTGCCCCATTCCAATTATCTCACCACTACCACGTCCAGGTGATCAGATTCATAAGAGCCAAAGGTTTCATATTTGCCTTTATAATGAACTCTTACAAATCGGAAAGATAGAAAAACAAACAGATAAAAATATATGTGAAGGATATGAAGGAATAACACAGAAGAAGAAAGCCAAAAGAGTAACAAACATATAAAGAACTTTTCAAACTCATTAGTACTTAAGAGAAAAGCAAATTAAAATATTAAGATATCACATTATATCTATCAGCTATTGATTGGCAAGAGTTAGAAAGCTGAATAACACTACATGTTGAGTGAATGTGGAGACACAGGAACCCTTCTATATGGTGGGATTGTAGGGAAGTACAGCCTTTCCAAAGAGAAATGTCGAACTCAACATTTCTAAGTGGCATATATGTGTGCCCTAAAAACCAGCTTTTGGGTGTACATCCCGAAAAGATCCTCACAGAAAAGTCCATAAGGAAACATAAAAGAGGATCTGTGAAAACAGAAAGATAGCCAGGGTATTTATTGGTGGACATAAGTGAATTAGAAGCAGACCATGAAGTGGTAGGCATGAAGTAAATGTTACATGTGGATGGATCCTAAAACACAATTCTGAGTGAAAACCACAAAGCACAAAATAGATAAATAACACAAAATCATTTATGTAAATTAAAGAGCCATGCATAGAAAAATAATACCAATTTTGTTAAGAACATAAGACAAAAATATACACGTTGAACTTATGAGAATGGTTGCTATATAAATATGAAAATGTGAATGAGGTATAAGTAAATGAATAAAACAAGAGAGCTGTGAACTAAAAAAGAAAATAGATGAGAAAAGATAAGAAAAACTAGAAGCTTAATCAGGAAACCCAACATCTGACTAACAGAACTACTGAAAGAAAAAAACATAGGGAGGGAAAGACCAAAAAATAATTCATGAAAATTTCCAGAACTGATAAAAAAGTATCCATATTGAAATGACACAATATATATAAGGCACAATAAATGAGAAAATATTACAAAACCATGAATAAAAATCAAAGCCTAAAAACAGGTCAAATAAAAATCATCAGAAATCAATAATGAATCCACAGCAACGTCACAGAAAGTTGTAAAACAAAGGTGCAGTGCCTTCGAAATTCTCAGGAATAATGAATTCCGACCTAGATTTCTATATCCAAATTGTCAATCTAGATTGAGGGTAGAATAAAAATTTTACAAACACACAAGGTCTCAAAAGTTTTACTGTACTATTGTACTGTACGATTATTATACACTCTTCTCAAGCTCGCATGGAATGTTCACCAACACAGACTACATTCTGGGCCATAAAACACATTTTAGCAAATTTAAAAGAATAGAAATCATTCTCAGAGCACAGTGGAATTAAGCTGGAAATCAACAACATAAAGATAGCTGGAAAATCACAAAGTACTTAGAGATTAAACAACACACTTCTAAATGACACATAGGTTAAAGAGGAAATCTGAAGAGAGATTAAAAACATTTTAAACTAAATGAAAATTAAACATTAAAATTTCTGGGATGCAGCAGAATCAATGCTTATAGGGAAAATTATAGCACTGAAAAACATGAAAGGGAATAAATGGATAAAATGGGGAAAATGGGAAGAAAGAAGATGACAGACGGAGCAGGAAGCAGAGGAGGTACTTATAATGTTACTTTAGACTTTAGGAGAGATAGAGAATGATCTTCGATGATTTTTGATTGTTAATCAATCCTCGTGTGGACTGTGTAAAGACAGAAGATTGCGATCAGGAGGGTGGATAGTGTCTGGAGTGGCTATCATCTTATGGGCTCTGGCATGACATCATGGATAAACCTAAAGTTACACAACTCTTCACACTCCAGGCAGGATGTTTGGAAAATTACCCTGAGTGAGTTTAGGGATTTCCTAATTAAAAGTAATCCAAAGCTTTTCTTCATGCCCGGCATTCAAATTTCTCTTCCTCTTGGATGACAGAGGACTTGGAGAATGAAATAAAAATCTCAGTCACAAAATTCAAAAACTATTGATAACATGGAAGGAGAACAAACATGGGGACAAAAGACTGACACCATGACAGAGAATGCTCATGATAAGTACTGCATCTGGCTGAGACAGAGAGAGGTGTTTTTCCTTAACTCCCAAAGTGAAAGCCACAGCAAGTGGAAATTAATTTTTCATATTATATTAATATTATACTTTTTTAAATCCAAAGTTCCTAGAAAACAGAGCCTGAGGCAGAGTTTGCCTGCTACAACTAGCATACAACCTTGTAGAGCAAGAGGAGAGAAAAAGGGAACCGACAGGGAAGGAGGAAAGAAAATACAAGTGTTTATTACTGAATGAACCGCAGAAACAGGTGGAAAAACAGCTAGTTGCTCAGGCAATAAGGTACATCTCCACTCAGGTTTTATAAAACCAACACACCTCAGGATATTTCCGTTGGGTAAGCAAGGATTTATCTGCCAGTTTCTCCCATAAGTGTTCAACATTTGCTCCATGGGGCAGGAACTCCTGAGGTCTTTCAGATTGTCATCTGGCCCCTCCAGCAGCTGTGGGAGGGGCCAGAGCCCAGGGTCCACGCTCGTACTCTATCAAGAGTCCATATGTGATGAGGAACAGCCAATGAGCCACTGAGCCTGTGCACCACAGCTGCTGCAACTCCCACTGCAGCAGGGTGATGGGGGCCTGGCTGGAGCCAGGCCCTGATCATGTGTGAGGAATAAGAAGTGACAATCCTAGGCCACAGTTATCTTCTGAGCAAACCCTAAGGGCCTGGGAAGGGCATAAACTGGGCCTAATACCAATACACACATTCCTGAGATATGGATTTAAGATTTTATCTTGCTGAGTTTGCTATCTTTATGATTTTTGATAATAAAAGTATAACATTTTCAAGGGATTTGCAGACTCATTCACAACCTTGTTCTCTTGAGCCAATTTTGTACATTCAGTATCATAGGGCTTTCAAGAAGATCATGTTTATAAATAGGAAATAAATAATGTGTTATCATGATTCCCATGTTATACAGTGGAAAAATGAGGTTCATGGAAATTAACTATAGGCCACTCAACCAGCAAAAGGGTGGAGTCCAGACTAAAACACAAGACCTTTCTCAACGTCAGCATAAATAGCACAACTGCTTAGTTTTAACATTTTAAAGGAAAATGACCCCCATCCTCCAAAGGGTTCAAGTGCCTTGGTCAATGTCAAAGAATTACTCACATGAGCCAAAGCTTGGAACAGCCCTATCCTGTGTATAAGCTCATGGAATTCTTTATTCCTACTGCTTTTATCAAAAGCCTTTTTTGGCAGAGTGCCATCCTTTTCCACAGTAATAGAATCCCTAAATTGTAGCAGGGCACACAGCCGCCAAGAATAAAGAATACATTTCCCAATCTCCGAGCAAGGAGATGTGTCCATGTGAATAAGTTTTGTTCACAGAACATGAGCAGAAGCATTGGGGGGCCAGCTTCCAGAAGCCTTCCAAAAATGTCTGGTGCTCCTCCTTCAACCTTTTCTCCCACAAGGGAAGAACATGCTCCGATCTTGTACTGCAGAATGTCCTTTCTGCTCACTTCCTCTGCCCCTCCTTCCTTGACTTTCAACATTAGGTTAACCTCAGAGGTTAACCTCTCTTTATGAGAACAAGTTAGCATTGCAGGTATTTCTGTCTAAAGTCTAATTTCTACAGACAGACTGAAGGGCTTCCCAGGATAAAGATGACAGGAAAGAGAAGGAGAGTGTGTGTGTGTGTGTGTGTGTGTGTGTGTGTGTGTGTGTGTGTGTGTGTGAGAGAGAGAGAGAGAGAGAGAGAGAGAGAGAGAGAGAAAAGTTGATCTTGATTGATTTATTCAGCCCAACATGTTAATAGTGTGGAGGCTGAGAAATCTTGGACTAGACTGTAAGCTAACATGGTATTTCCCACATGAAAAAAGGCTCAATGTGTAACTGCTGAACGAATGAATTATAATCAGCCAATTCTATAAACACTGTCACACAGTCATAGCTATTCTCTGGATTTTATCACCAAACATATTACCTTGGACATGTTAACAACACTGGGGCCTTGGTCATCTTATCTGTCACCTAATAGCTGGATTTAATGACTTCAGCTTAAGGAAGCAAGTAGAGTATAAAGAAGTAGTTAACTACTTAAAGCACAAACATGGTTATTTCTCTGGCATTGCTCTACATAAGCTTTTCCTAGGTACACCCACCATAAGAAATACCTCAGAGGGATGGCCATTGGTGGTGTGGCCCTGCCAGTTGGCAAAAAAACCCTGATACAAAAAGATAAATATCGACAGTCAGTAAGGTAGGGATTAGTAAGAAATAACTACTCTTTCACTTTCAGCAAGTATTGATACAATCTTAGCTACTCCTTGGTCTTATTTAGTTTGGGGTTTTAGACTCCAATCCTCAAAATGTCACACTAACTGCTAAGAACAATGAAAAGCTTAAAGGAAGGAGACAAAGCACCAAAGGTTGCCAGCACTGAAAACTGTCAACTTGGTAGTTAAATGTGGAGGCTAGATGGCATTGCTACCAGTTGGCTACTTTCAAGCCACACAACTTAAGCCACAAACCTAAGAACAAATCTCAATTTTCATCCACAAAAATACACTTAATTTTTTTTTTTTTTTACTCTACTGTGCTAGTTCAGCATTCAGTGCTGTTTGTGCCTGAAGTTTAAACAGCTACATATCACTTTTGCTTTATAAACAAGAAGTCTCTCCGTTTCATCATATAAACATGATGAGAACACTTGTGAGATGTAGTCTGTGTAGTCTAGAGTCACTGTCTTGCCTCTAGTGACGTTACCAAAGTTATCACTCCTACAGGTCCCTGAAGTCTAGACTGTTTATAACGATGCCAACTAAGGGAGGGCTGGTCAAACCTAATCCTGTTAAATTCCGTGAAGGAATATTTGTCAGAATACATTTAGACACTTCTTCAGATTGTAAGACTAGAAGTGTGGATAACTGAAAAATCTTTTATTTTCACTGGAATGCAGCCATGCTAAAATTCAAAATAGTCACTCACGAACAATGCTTAATTCTTTCTTATTTATCAAAGAATAACAGAGAAAAACAGAAAAGATTTTGGTTAGTAAAAGGTGGGCTTAACTCCTAGGCATGGAGTGATTCCTTATTTCTCAAGAAATAGTTAATAAATGTTTTTAATAATGATCTTAGTCCAGCTTTGAGACTTAAAACAACCAAGTTGTGAAAATGAACAATGGAGAGAAGCTAAAATAAAATTTTCCACCAAGTGTATATAGAGCTTGACTTAAGAAATAAGATTATTCTTCATTAGGGAATTTACCAAATAGAATTAGCAAAAATAATTCTTAAAACTTTAGTACTGTGGCTACAAAAACTTCAGAATTAATTAACATGAATAACTTGTATTATTCTTTCTGCCAACTATTAACATGCCAAACAATATAAATATTTAGGTATTCTGATTTTCATAGATTTGAATAAATTTCCAAAGACACTGATTTCTCAAAGGAAGTTAAAATTTATGCCAAAGGATATAATTTTCTTTCCGTTAATTAAATTAAAAGAGTAGCCATCTGTGCTGTTTGTCAATTATTTGTGATTCTAAGTTTTCCCTCACCTTAATTCTTGTTTATGTCCTTTGGGTCATTCACTGTGGTCATTTCAAATAAGTGAAAAGGAAAGTTTTAGCCCAACCTAATCTATTTTGTATATTATTAACAATACTCTTAGAGTTAATTAGAAAGTTCATTTCAATGCCAAGGCTAAGAATAGGGGTTATCTATTTGTTCTTTCCTAGAGTCCAAATATTCTCTCTCCTTATCACAAGTCCAACTTGAACCACAAGTTCAATAAATTTATTTAAGCTGAGTAAAATTAATTTAGAATAGCATAAAAGCGAAATTTAAGACCCTAAGACTCAAAAAGCCCTAATTTAATCCCATAAAGAAACATGCACACACATGCCCCTAAATGTTTCTCTAAAGAGCAGTGCTGGTTGAATAAGGATTCTGTCATTCCTCATAAAATGATCCTTCAACCCTCCACGGAATCACATTATTCGAATGCTCCTGGCATTCTGATGAACATATGATGAGTACGAGGAGGGAAATCTAAGGTGAAGGAAATAATTTACAAGTTCTTTTAGTTGCTTGTAAAATCTGAGTATTTCACATGGTGACCACCTGTTCTCTGAGTATTTCACACAGTGTTCCACCAGTTGAGGAAACAGCAGAAGAAAATGGACTAAATTTGAGACATTTAGGTTAGTCATAGGGAAGAATTTTTAAACTACTTAGTATATCTGACGATGCTGGTAGACAAGAGGTCATAACAACTAACAAATATGACCAAGTGGGCCAGAGATCTTCCTGAGAGCTCCGTCACTGGATTTACACGGAAAGCCAGAAATAAAAAGTGTTTCTGTTTTATGGGCAGACAGAAATCAATAGCTAACTTGATAGTACGTGGGAACTATGGTGACTGACTAGAAACCTGTCATTTTAAGACTTTTCTAGAAGCAGCTATAAGGCCTTCTTTGTGAATATTTTCTTCTTCATTTGGTTCTAGACAGATGTCATATATAATCAGTCACTTTATAAAAGTGACTTCTAGGGCTTCCCTGGTGGCGCAGTGGTTGAGAATCTGCCTGCCAATGCAGGGGACACGGGTTCGAGCCCTGGTCTGGGAAGATCCCACATGCCACGGGGCAGCTGGGCCCGTGAGCCACAATTACTGAGCCTGCGCGTCTGGAGCCTGTGCTCCGCAACAAGAGAGGCCGCGATAGTGAGAGGCCCGCGCACCGTGATGAAGAGCGGCCCCCGCTTGCCACAACTAGAGAAAGCTCTTGCACAGAAACGAAGACCCAACACAGCCATATAAATTAATTAATTAATTAATTAATTATTTTAAAAAAAGTGACTTCTTTTTATCATACTTTCTAAACACAGGACTAAGACACCAGATTTTACAGTGTGAATTAGGGATAAGCCTACAGCACTACATTGTTAGAGCCTGAATCCATCAGTATAATACAACTTATCAACTAGTAAACAGAATCTTCAAGCAACAGACTGCTATTGGTTATAATCTGACACAGATCAGGAGCCACTGAGTACCTGTTTTCGGAACAATAGATTACTCCCAGGACACAGCTCACTTGCCCCAACTGTGCTAGTTCAAAAATACATACAGTGAAAGGCATATCTTTCAGGGACTTCGATTGTTGCAACTTGTTCAGCGTCTGCCCACATTACACAGGGCTTTCGTTCAGTGTATTTTATTATATATATTTTTTTCTTTAGTGCTTTTCTCTGGGAATGATCTAAGAAAGGCTACCCTTCTCCTACAAACACCCTGATTTATTCATTCAATTAATACTGAACACTCTAAGGACAAACATGAGCAAGACATACTGTCTATGCTCAAGGCCCTCATAGTCTAGTGGGGGAGAGAGACAAAGCAAAGCAAAGACAATAAAATGCATTAGTCAGACAAAGGGGACCAGTGCATGACACGGGTCAGGACCAAAAATTATTAGACTACTTCCAAGTACAAAAAGGCCATTTGGGAATTATGGTTGTCAAAGAATAAAATTTCTACACATCCTGATAAGTTTTAGACCCTAGACCCCATGCTTTATATCATTCATAAAGTTTTATTTGGAGGGAGGCTGAGGGGCAGAGAAAGATCAGATTTATTTTAAGTGAGATTCCTCTGGTAGCAAAATGAAGGAAGCGTTTGAGAGGGGGAGTATAGCCAAGAAATAATTGAGGCCTGAATTAAAAAAAAAAAATACAGGAATAAGTACAAAGGTATCAATTCAGGAAATCATTCATGACTTGGTGACTGTATGGACATGAGGGGTGACAGCAGGTGTGAAGGACGACAAAGCTAGAAAAAACAGGAATGTGCCTATGGTTATTCTAAGAACTAAGACAGGGAAACTTGCCATTCTTTCAGACTGCTCCCTTTCCCTAAACATCCACATCTAGACATCCTGCCTATGATTTCTGCCTCCAAAATGTATTTCAAAACTTCCATTTCTAGATTTCAAATTCACTGCAGTAATTTAGGGCCTTGAGGTCTCCCAGCTAAACTATGTTAATTAACACCTACCTGGCCTTCCTGCAGATGGTGTTCCTTGTGCCTACTGGTTATCTATATTTGAGTTAGAATATTTAATCTAAAACACAGTTCTTACTATCAGGTTTCCCTAGGTAAATTTTCCAAAAACTACAGAAAAAAAGTCCACTCTCAGCAAAGCAAACAAGACCTTTGGTAATGCAGCACTAACATATCTCTTTGATCTCATCTCCAACACTTCCAACTCCATATTTTATGTTCTAGTAACACCAGCATTCCTGAAGTTCTTCCCACAAACCATTACGACCTCTTGCCTGCTTTGCCTATGCTCTCTGTTCTGCCCGAAAGGCCCTTCTTCCCTGGTTAACTCTCACTCATCTCTCAAGACTCACCCCAGGCATCACCCTTCCAGAGATCAGACTTCCACATTAGATCAAGTGCCTTTTGTGTCCCCAAAGCACTCCGTACCTACATATACCTCTAACTCAGCATTTATCATGACATATACATAAACTGTCTCTATTTCATCCATCAGTAGTTGCTGACTTTGAGTTATTTCCTACAACTTACACATCTTTGCACCTTCAAGTCTAAGAAAAATGTCTACCTGCCATATAGAAGGTTAGTAAATGTTTTTAGACCTAAGGATCTGAAGACTATATATAAATAGGGTCAGCTGGGGGATGGGGGGTGGGGAGAGACAAGGACAAGAAAATATGAGGAACTTGCTATAGGCTACACACACTTTTGTTCCTGATTCTTCTGTGAATAAAAGCCCTATGAAACACTTGCTTGGAACTAAAATAAAGCCATATTTTTCATAACGCTTTCTTTTTGGGGGGTTGAGAGTTGTGATATTATGATTTATAGTAAGAAATATATAGTTGGTCTTCATTCCCATTTCTGGCACAGGGCTTCTAAATAACCCTTGGAATTTCCCAAGTCCTAAGAACGATAAATATGTCTTGATATTCACAACACATCCCTTTTGCCCACACCTGAGTTTAAGTTAATAAGGTGACTTCTGAAAAGCCCCAAAGGATGGGGCTGGTTGCCAATGGAGCCAACCATGTGATTAGAGGGCTGGAACTTTCAGTCCCACCCCCTTCTCCCTACCCCCACCTTTGGGCAGGGGAGAGGGACTGCAGCTTCATCAGTTCAATCACCAACGGCCAATGATGTAATGAAGTCTCCATAAGCCTCACAATGACAGGGTTTGGATAGCTTCTGGACTGGTGAACATGTGGAGGTTCTGGGAGAGCACGGAAACTCTGTACCTATTCCCACATGCCTTGCCCTACCCATCTCTTCCACCTGGTTGTTCCTGAGTTGTATCCTTTTATAATAAACTAGTAATCTAGTAAGCACAATGTTTCTTTGAGTTCTGTAAGCTGCTCTAGCCAACTAATCAAACCCAAGGAGGGAGCTGTGGGAACCTCCCATCTATAGCTAGTCAGTCAGAAGCATAGGTGACAACCTGAACTTGCCATTGGTTTCTGGGGATTGGGGTCAGGGTGGGCAATGCAGATTTGCAGGACTGAACCCTTAACCTGTGGGATCTGACACTATTCTGCAGGTAGTGTAAGAATTAATTGCTTGGTGGTATAGGAAAAATGCACAAATCAGAAGAGTGCTATCTCTTCTCATCTGTCTCATATGCCTCAGAAGAATCAGCTACTGGATTCATCCAGAAAATAACCCAAAAGCCAGGAAGTAGTTGTGGATAAGGGAGAGACACCACCACTCATCTACCTTGTCTGCCTTGAGATGCTAAGAGCCCTCTCATTATCAACCATAACATCCCCCTTGGAGAGAACCTCAGTGATGTCTTGACATGGCTGTGAAACAGGTGCAGCTGTCAAACACTGGGAGCTCTTCCTTGAAAAACACACTGTCTTCCACCCATCCCCAGAAGACTTCTAGATACTAGATTATTTTAACTAGTATCCTTGATAACGGGGTATCCCATTCCTCAGCAATAAAGTTTATGAGAGACTAAAATCTACCTAAAATTAATAAAATACTAGTCTTTGTCACAGGCACAGAGCACAAGCATAGTTCAGGTAGCATTTAAACAAAATTTTTATTTCAAAAACATTAATTAGAATCTACCTTATTAATTATAAAAGTATTATGTAAAAACAGTACGTTATATCTATACCACAGAATGTAACAGATTATGAGCACAGCTTTTAGTGATAGTCATACAGTCTGCTTCCAAATCCTGATTCCACCACTTAATATCAATGGAAGCCTTAACAGGTTATGTTACTTCTCAGTTTTCCTCATCCGTATAATAGAAATAACAATAGTGCTACCTAATGAAGTCCTTAAAAGAACTGAGGTAATCTCTTGTAAATTACTTAGTACAGTTCACAGCACATAATTAATACTCAGTCCTCATGGAACTTATAGGATAATATACAAGGTTATCAAAAAGCAGTTAAACCTTGAAACCATGAAAGGACACAAATATAAAAGAACTTTCAAAAGATCATTGGCCTGAAAGTTTGGGGAAGTAAAACACCAAGAGTCAGGTGCTGGCTGCACAGAGCTGTTTTAGGCCATGAAGGGACATCAGTGGAGGCAAAAACATGGACCTTCATAAGAAATGGCTGAAGGGGTGGGATCAAGATGGCAGAGTAGGAAGAGCCTTAACTTACCTCCTACCACTATCTATGAGAATCACCTGAAGACTAGCAGAAAAGGTGTTCCACAACAAAAGATGCACAGATGAAGTCACAATGAGATAGGCAGGAGGGACAGAGACATGGTCTAGTCAGCACCTACAGTCCCAGGTCAGTGACCCACAAATGGGTGGGATAGCACAACAGCAGAGGTCCTCCCCAAGGAGCAAGGGGTCCGAGCCCAACATTAGGCTCTGCAGCTGAGGGCTCCTGCACAAAGAAGACAGACCCAGAATGTCTCCTTTTGAAAACTATCGGGGGTTACGTTCAGGAGAGTCAGAAGGCTATAGGAAACAGAGTCCCCACTCTTAAATGGCACACACAAAATCTCACACACTCCAAGTCCTAATGCAGAAGCAGTAGTTGAAAGGCACCTAGGTCAGACCCACTTGCTAATCTTGCCTCCTGGAGAGGCAGGAGGCAGTTGGAACTCCCTCTGGGGACAGAGAAGCTGGTGGCAGGCATTTTGGGGATCATGTTCTACTGTGCTAACCCAGCAGAGGCAAGTACCGTTTTAGAATCCTCCTTCAAGCCTATTAGTGTGGGGTTCAGTCCCACCCACCAGTGCACCCTCAGCAACCACATGAAGCAGAGCCTTGCAGCTGGGGGGTGGGGGGAGCCCCTGCCAACCAGCACACCCACAGAAGTCATCCCCAGCACAGCAGAAGGATGCACACAGCCCACATAGAGGACAACCCTGGAGCTCTGGTGGCCAGAGAGGAATGTTCTGCTGGACCCTATAGAACATATCCCACATAAGGCCAATGATCCAAGATCTGGAGACATAACACACCTATCTAATACATAGAAATAAACATGGAGAGTTAAACAAATTGAGGAGATGGAAAAATATGTTCCCAATGAAAGAAAAAGAGACAAACCTCAGAAAATGAATTAAAAAAAGTGGAGATAAGCAACCTACTAAATGAAGAGCTCAAGGTAATGATTACAAAGATGCTGACCAAACTGGGGAGAAGAATGGGTGAACACAGTGAGAATTTCAACAAAGATTTAGAAAACATAAAAAAGAACCAATTAGAGCTAAAGAATACAATAATGAAATAAAAAGTGCACTAAAAGGAATCAACAACATTAGATTAGATAATACAGAAGAATGGATCAGCCAACTGGAAAACAGAGTAGTGAAAATCACCCAAGCTGAACAGAAAAAAAAAAAAAAAATGAGGCTAGTTTAAAAGACTTCTTGGACAACATCAAGTGAAGTAACATATGCATTATAGGAGTCTCAGAAAGAGAAGAGAGAAATGGGCAGAGGACTTATTTGAAAAGATAATAGTTGAAACTTCCTTAACCTGGGAAAGGAAACTGAAAGCTAGGCCCATGAAGTATAGAGAGTCCCAAAAAAGATCAATCCAGAGAGGCCCACACCAAGACACACTGTAAATAAAATGACAAAAATTAAAGACAAAGAGAGAATATTAAAAGCAGCAAGGGAAAAGCAACAAGTTACGTGCAAGGGAACTATAGACTGACTTTTCAGCAGAAACTGTGGAGACCAGAACAGACTGACAAGATATATTAAAGTGATGAAAAGAAAAAAACCTACAACCAAGATTACTTTACCCAGCAAGGTTATCATTCAGAATTGAAGGAGAGATAGAGTTTATAGACAAGCAAACACTAAAAAGAGTTCATCACCACCAAACCAGCCTTACAAAAAATGTTAAAGGGATTTCTCTAAGCAGAAAAAAAAAAAAAAGGTCACAAGCAGAAATGAGAAAATTATAAAAAGAAAAATATAACTGGTAAAGGCACACATACAGTAAATGTAGTGAGTCAACCACTTATAAAGCAAGTAGGAAGGTTAAAAGAAAAAAAGTAGTAACATTATATATAAACACAATGGATAGATAAAGGATACAGGAAATAAAAAGATGTAAAATGTGATGCCAAAACATAAACATATGTGGAGAGGAGGTAAAAAGGTAGGGCTGTTAAAATGCATTCAAACCCCAAAGATCTAAACTTAAAATAGACACACACACACATATACAGTTACATGTGAACCTCATGGTAACCATAAACCTATAATAGATACACAAAAAAGAAAGAAAAAGGAATCCAAGCATAACACTAAATACAGTTATCAAATCACAAGGGAGAACAGCAAAAGAATTCAGAAACAGAGAAGAACTACAAAACAACCAGAAAACAATTAACAAAATGGCAATAGTCCATACCTATCACTTACTTTAGTGTGCATATGTTAATACCAAACTTCTAATTTATCCCTTCTTTCCCCTTGGTAACCATAAGTTTGTTTCCTATGTCTGTGGGTCTATTTCTGATTTGTATATAAGTTCATTTGTATCATTTTTTTTGTTAGATTCTACATATAAGCAATATCATATGATATTTGTCTTTGTCTGGTTTACTTCACTTAGTAGGATAATCTCTAGGTCCATCCATACCGCTGCAAATGGCATTATTTCATTCTTTTTTATGGCTGAGTAATATTCCACTGTATATATGTACCACATCTTCTTTATCCATTCATCTGTCCATGGACATTTAGTTTGCTTCCATGCCTTGGCTACTGTAAATAGTGCTGCAATGAACACTGGAATGCATTTATCTTTTTTTTTTTTTTTAAATAATGTGAGTTGTTTTGTTTTGTTTTTTGTTTTTTGTTTTAAATTTTTATTTATTTATTTATTTATTTTTGGCTGTGTTGGGTCCTTGTCTCTGTGCGAGGGCCCTCTCCAGCTGTGGCAAGTGGGGGCCACTCTTCATCACGGTGCGCGGGCCTCTCACCGTTGCGGCCTCTCTTGTTGCGGAGCACAGGCTCCAGACGCACAGGCTCAGTAGTTGTGGCTCACGGGCCCAGCTGCTCCGCGGCATGTGGGATCTTCCCAGACCAGGGCTCAAACCCATGTCCCCTGCATCGGCAGGCAGATTCTCAACCACTGCGCCACCAAGGAAGCCCCATTAATCTTTCTGACTTATAGTTTTTGCTGGGTATATGCCGAGGAGTGGGATTGCTAAGTCTACCATAGTGGGATTGCTACTATGGTAGTTCTATTTTTAGTTTTTTAAGGAACCCTACTGTTCTCCATAGTGGTTGTACCAATTTATATTCCCACCCACAGCCTATCACTTACTTTAAATATAAGTGCACTAAATGCTACTATCAAAAGACATACAGGCTGATGGATTAAAATATATCTAAATATATATACATATATATAAAATATGTATATGTGCTGCCTATAAGAGACTCACTACAGATCTACAGATATATACAAACTGAAAGTGAGGGAATTAAAAAAGTCATTCCATGCAAATGGAAATGGGAAGAAAGCTGGGGCAGCAATACTTACATCAGATGAAAGAGACTTCAAAACAGTGACAAAGAAGGCATTACATAATGATAAAGGGGTTAATCCAAGACAATACAACACTTATATATGCACCCATCATAAGATCACCTAAATACATAAAGCAAATATTAACAGAGAAAGGAAGAAACTGACAGTAACACAATAAGACTGGGGGACTTTAACACTGCACTTACATCAATGGACAGATTATCCAGACAGAAAATCAATAAGAAAACACTGACCTTAAATGACACCTTAGACCTGATCAACTTAATAGATATTTTCTATAGAACATTCCATCCAAAAACATTTCATGCAGAATCACATTCTTTTCAAGTACACATGGAATATTCTCCAGCATAGATCACATGCTAGGCCACAAAACAAGTCTCAATAAATTTAAGAAGACTGAAATCATAACATGCCTCTTTTTTACCACAGTGGTATGAGACAGGAAAATGACTATAGGGAAAAAAAACTTGAAAAAGCACAAACACCTGGAGTCTAAAGGATATGCTACTAAACAACCAATGGGTCACTGAAGAAGTCAAGAGAAAATTTTAAAATACCTTGAAAGAAAAAAAGAGAAAGAAAAAAAATACCTTGAGACAAATGAAAATAAAATAGAAACACAGTGTTCCAAAATCTATGGGATGCAGCAAATGCAGTTCTAAGAAGGACATTTATAGTGATACAGTCCTACATCAGGAAACAAAGAAACAAAAAAATCTAAAATAAACAAACTAAGCTTACACCTAAAGGAAGTAAAAAAAGAAGAACAAATAAGACAGACTATGACAAGCCCACAGCAAACATAATACTCAACCATAAAAAGCTCAAAGTATTTCTTCTAAGATCGGAAACAGAAAAGAGTGTCCAGCCTGACCACTTTTATTTGGCATTGTATGAAATTCCTAACCACAGCAATCAGAGAAGAAAAAGAAAGAAAAGAAATCCAAAGAAGGAAGAAGTAACAACTGTCACTATTTGCTGATAACATGATACTAGGTATAGACAACCCTAAAGACACCACCAAAAAACTCTTAGAACTAATAAATGAATTTAGTAATGTTGCAGGATATAAAATTAACATACAGAAATCTGCTGTGTTTCTATACGTAAATAATGAACTATCAGAAAGAGAAATTATGAAAACAATCCCATTTACAATTGCATCGAAGGAATAAAATACCTAGCAATAAACCAAGGAAGTAAATGACCTGTACAATAAAAATTGCTGAACAAAACTGAAGACAATACAAATAAATGGAAATATATTCTGTTTGCATGGATTGGAAAAAAATTGTTAAAGTGTCCATATTACCCAAGGCAAGCAACAGATACAATGCAAACTCTATCAAAATACCAATGGCATTTTTCACAGGATCAGAGGCAAGACTATACAATGGGAAATAGCCTCTTCAATAAATGGTGCTGGGGAAACTGGTCAAATACATGTAAAAGAATGAAAGTGAACCAATTTCTCACACCATATAATAAATAAATCCAAAAGGGATTAAAGGCTTAAATATAAGGCCTGAAATCATAAAACTTCTAGAAGAAAACATAGGCAGTACACTCTTTGACATTGGTCTTACTAATATTTTTTTTTTTTTTTGAATCTGTCTCCTCAGGCAGAGCAAAATAAAGAAATGGGACTAGATCAAACTAAGTAGCTTTTTCACAGTGAAGGAAACCATCAGCAAAATGAAAAGGCAGCCAACCGAATGGGAGAAGATATCTGCAAATGATGTATCGAATTAGGGGCAATATCCAAAATATAAAAAGAACTCATACAGCTCAGTATAAAAAAAAAAAAAACAAATAATCTGACTTTAAAATGGGCAGATCTAAATAAACATTTTTCCAAAGAAGACATATAGATGGCCAACAGACACATGAAAAGATGCTCAACATCACTAATCATCAGGGAAACGCAAATCAGAACCTCAATGAGATATCATCTCACACCTGTTAAGATGGCTATCATCAAAAAGACAACAAATAACAAGTATTGGTGAGGATGTGGAGAAAAGGGAGCCTATGGCATTGTTGTTGGTAATGTAAATTGGTGTAGCCCCTATGGAAAAAAGTACAGATGTTCCTCAAAAATTAAAAATAGAACTACCATATGATCGAGCAATTTCACATCTGGGTATTTACCTGAAGAAAACAAAAACTCTAATTCAAAAAAAATATATTCACACAAATGTTCACTGCAGCATTACTTACAATAGCCAAGATATGGAAGCACCCTACGTGACCATTAATACATGAATGGATAAAGAAGACAGCCATAAAACACCAAGCTTTTAGCCTGCCAACTACGGTAAAGTCCTAAAAGCTGGCCTTGGCTGTCTGCCACTAGACCCAGATCCAAGAAACTGAACTCTAAAGAATGGTTAGGACGTGGAAAAATGGACAAGGAAGGATAAGAATTAAGTCAAGGAAATAAGGCAAGCAGCATGCGTAGATGAATTAACAAGGTGTACTGCTAGAAGTGAGAGAGGACTGAAGAGAATGCAGAAACTTTGTCAGGACTAGTCTGACTTTTGTCTTCCAGAAAAAAGAAAAAAAAAGTTTCCCATCTTTAAACGTCTATAGGCTAATAGTAAAACAGCAGTGGATTAAATCAGAAAGCCAGAGTGTAGACCAGAACACTTATTAAATGTGCTAAGATAGAAAAGTCACTTAAACCTCTTTGATCTTCACTTTCCTCATTTTGTCCAACACATTCAACGACCTCAGTGATTCATTAAGTATTCATTGAACACTTACTATGTCCTCTCATTGTGCTATTTAAGACATGGCTTTATTTCGAAGATCTTACCTTCAAGTCGAGGAGAGAATTCAGTACATGTATTTCCACAATGCAAAGTAGAAATTACTATAGTAAATACCATAATAGAAATTTTGATAAAGTGCTTTGGAACCCAGAGGATAAAAGACTGGCTTCTGCTGTGGTGATGCTAGAAGCCTTATTGGGAAAAAAAAGTGAGAAAATACATGTGAAAACACCACACCCAACAGATTTTAATACATTATAAAAATAAGGTGACATGTGAACTACACCACCAACACCACTGTGACCATCACCACTGTTATCTAACCAGCACCCCTCCTCATATCAGGGAGAACATGCTCTTGCTTATTCTACAATGTTACATTACTAAATCCTTCTTCCTCTATAAAGAATATTAGAATCAATTATTTTTATGATTCTAAATGGTAAGTTACCTGGAATATTATTTTAAGCCTTTTTATGATAAAACAAAAAATTGGTTTCTTTTTGGTCAACAGAATCATTTTAAATGCCATGAAACTAATGGTAATTTAGTTTTTTCCACAGGCACTTAAAATTTATCTTAATAACTGACCAAAAAATGTTGGAGCTGGAAGGAAAAATAATATGTACATTTACACAAAAACCTGCACACGGCCCCCACACATATTCACAACATCCCCCACTTTGTTTTAGGTCAACTATTCCACTCTTCTCCATGCAACAGTTCATAAAATCCCACTTCTCTCTAACATAGAAGTCTAACTTGTCATTTTGAGGGCACTTTACAAAGATTGAAATAATCATTTATGGACAAATAGTTTGTTGCAGCCTGCAGATACATGTCAAGCTAAATTATGGAAAAACATTAAAAAAGGAAAGGCTGTTTTTCATGGCAGTCAAAGACAGTGAAGCTCTAAATGATGTGTGTGCCATTAAACCCCATGGTGAAATGTACCTTCTTATCTAAAATGCTTCTTTGTCTCTCTTTCTTTACCCTTTTCACCCTGAGGAAGGTTCTATTGCTCTGAAAAGAGCTTTAAAAAAAAAAAAAAGAAAGAAATGAAAAAGCATTTTTAAATAAAATACAGGGCTTGAGGGGTAACAAAGAGGATTTTTGTAAACCACATTGCTGTCAGATGGGGTTCTCCAGAACCACGCTTGGATAGAGAGAGATGTGAACCGTGATGTGGCGACATGGGCCAAGGCTCACAAGGTGTGGCACTCTGGAGCTACAGTCATCTGTTCCAAGTGTCCTGAAGTGAGCTTTCTGCACCTTTTCACCCCTGCCCCTAACAACCACTGGATGTGGGCTGCCTGAATGTGGCCTGATTCAGGAGAGATGAGTCAGCTGGGAAGGAGCTGACAGCTGCGGGCTGTCTACTCACTACGGTACTCCAACAGCAGGGTCAGCAAGTCCTCGCCTGAAGGGGGATCTGGGTGGTGGATCTCTGTGTTCATCACTTAACTTCACACAATTATACTGCAACACAGCTCGCATCTTAGTCAGACAAATGCTTCAAATGAAAAAGTTAAAACTACCGTATAAGAACGGCAGGAATTTTTGAGCTAGAAAGGCCCAGAGAAATTATCTAAACTCTTCATTTCAAAAGGTAGGAAATAAAGACAAAAGGGTTCAAGGGGTTTGGATGAAGGTTAGGAGACAGATCTGATCTCTGATGGGATAATTATCTGATGGAACATCATGGAGAACGGGATTAGACTCCATCAGTTTTATGTGAGTCTGAAGAAGGGAAGCTATGGAGATCCAGGGGAACTTCATAAGAGCCTGGACTGCACAGTTGAAGGGCAAGGACAATCTCTTACTCATCATTGTGTGTCCAGTACTCAGCACAGGACTGGGTCCATAACAGATATGAAATGTTCAATGAGGAAGAACTTCCTGGATGGCCTCAGGGGAGTTTCTCCCTCACTGGCCTGAGAATAAGACAGGGTAACTACTAAGTGGAGGGGTTGTAAAGGGCTGTGGCAGACAGGTAGTTAGACTACATGTTAAGACCCCCACTTGGGAGTTGCTATGACTCAAAATCCAAGTCTCCTAATTTCTAATTAGTGCTTTTCTTTTAAACTACCCAATTTAACAAAGTACAGAAAGAAATCACCTTCATTTTAAATCAAGGATAGCCTACATAAAGTCTAAACCCTAACTGAGTGTTCTGCCCACTGTAATTTATTTCTTCTCAAAGAAGTTAAACCATTATTGCAATCTTGCAAATAATTACAATCTTCTTGTTAATTTGGCTTTAGGTGGGTCAGCTAGGAAAAAAAGATACACTGATGAATAGCCATTTCTTATGATTAATTTTCAATATAATGTATCAATTATTGCAACAATATGTAACCCCCAAACAGTGATGTGGGCTTCACTGTGCTGTGTAAAATTAGGTCAGATACAAAAGCAAATTCTTTGTGATCGTTATTAAAAAATTAGAAGGAATAAAGAGTTACTTCCAAAAGTCTTGTGATAATTTCTAAACCAAGGAATAGCAAAAGGAAGCATCTTTCTAAAAATTTACAAAATTAAGCAATCAGAGAACCCTAGAGTTTGAAGAAAACTAAGAGGTCATTTAGTTCAACTGTATAAAGAAATGTATTATTCCATATTCCCTACAGATGATTAGTCAGCCCCTGCAGGAACCTTTTCCCTCACTATTTTTCAAGAAAGTCTGTTCCCTGTAGGATAGCTATGCTTTCTGGATTAAAATAAATCACAAGAAAAATGCTTGTTTTGAAAAAGGACAAGCTGGAAATAGGGTCATTATAATGGAAAAGAATAATAACTAACAGTTGAATAATACTTCAGATTTCATAAAACATTTCACATTAGAAAATTCATTTGATTCTTTCAAAGTACAAAGAGATGGTTATGAAATGTATTCTTTGATACTAAATTTCCCAGAGTTACCCAACTTTAAAGTCTTAGAATAAAAAACACAGACATCAGACTTCTAATGATCTGGGAACATGCAGGAGATGCCACCCATTGACAGAGGTAAGTAAAAGCTCAACTTGTCCTCTTGGCTTTAAACTTACTCCATTGAGAATTGTTTAAATCACAATGCTATTGGAGAGGAATAATGCACTTATTTTCCCAAAATACTTAATTAGTTCTTTTTGTAGAAATTCGAAAAGGATTTACATTTGGTAATTTGAACTATGTCTATATACATTTATAATTTCATTTTGGTTCCAGTCATCTTATCTGATTTAAAAATAAGTTATCAATTCTTGTAGTTGCATTTATTCATGGGCAACAAAATTATAAAAATCCAATCTGAAGTTGACAATTACAGTTTTACCAATGCGCTTTTAATTCTATTTATTAAAATTGACCCAAGTACTTATATAAGTCAACAACAAAATGTGTTAATGAAGTTAATAGAAATGTAGTTTTGGGAAAAAAACCCAAAAACTCTTTATGATTTGGAGTTTACAGAGCCAATTTTGAATTTAAATATACTCAGGCTCAAAAACAAAGGGTTTGTTTTTTTTTAAGTGGAAGGTAGGACAAAAGCATTTGATATTCCAGTGAAAATAATGGAATTGATTTAAACTGATTTGATGAGAAATGGAATTTTACTCTTGCTTTGCACAAGTTTTAAGGCAACAGGGCAAGTGATATATAAATAACCCAAGGAAACTGTTGACATGAAAGATTCTGTAAGATTCTATAGGGAATCAACTTGGGATAACATAACCAATATACTTAGCTCCCTAAACTTCCTGGCACCAAAAGAGACAGTGAGGCCCAATCTCTGAATTGTTTAACTTAATTTGCCTCGAAGTCCTGTCAGGCATAAGGAAAATAGCTGCTGTTTACTTTTCTTAAGCTTATATGACAGGGCGCAGCCAAAGAACCCGAGTTTTTGAGTCGATCAGAATCCATCAGAATCCACATCCTAACTCCACTACCTAATAAATTCTGCCTCATCTTTCTATGACCAAACCAGGCCATCTTTGGGTGCTGCCAGATCTAATCTGGCAACTGTTGTAGTGCCACATAGTCAGTGAGGAAAGAAAAATACTCTGAGGTAAAGTAACACCAACACTCAGGCTCGTGGCCAGGGAGGAACAGGCAGGGAGAACTGGCTGCGTTTGAATCTGTGATGACACCCAAATGACACACAATCCAAAAATTTCCTATTTTTCACTGTCATATGACCACCCAGTCTCTCATTCTACTCTGGCATTGTTAAAATTCGCTGCTTTTAGCATTCTTTCTGGGGTGGGGCCTTACAGTAGAATTCAGCTCCCTTTGTACCATAAGAAAACTCCACATTTCTCCTGAATCCAGAAATTGCTTTATCTGATTATTAGTTCTCTAGAGGTAAGTGCCCAGAAAGGATTTGGAGATACTCTGAAATATGAACAATAAAATTCACTAAAGTCAATGGAAAAAAAAAATTGAGAGAGGTAGGACAGGGGGACAGAATCTGAATTAAATAGCAAGCAAAATGCTTTAAATCTGTTTTGTTTCACCAATAACTTTCATTTTCATTTTTGTGACTTCATCATCAAGTGATTCCATTTTGGCTTCTATTTAACATTTTTGTACCACTTTGCTAGCTAATACTAAATGATTACTTTCAATGTCTTTTGAGTTCATTAGGCTTATAGGATTTTTCATGAAGATGAATTTCTAGCTTTGAAATGTTAGCCTCCTAAAAATAAATACAACAGAGTGAGAGACAGAAGGCCACACCAAAGCCTTGGATTGGATTTGGGGACATGTAGAGTAAAAGGAGGTATGTGGCATATTTTAAACCACTACTACCACCAACAAAAACCTTACTGCTTTTAAAACAAGTTTTAAGTTTTAATTACTATGGTTGTTATAAATTTTGCTGAAACAATAACTTGAGCAATTTATAGTAACTAGAGAAAACCAACTGATACCAATCCCAGGTTGGTAGGTTTTACATTATGATCAAGGGACTAAACAACTAACTACACATTATATCCTATAATGAGGATATAGTGGAAAGACCACACATAATGGTGTGACTAAATAGTACAAAGTGAATAAAATGAAAGGGAGAGTACAGGAGTGGAAATAGCCACTAAGTTCTCATTCTAATTATGCCTAAAGTAGTGTAACTCATACAATAAATTTTAAGGATGAAAACCATGCAAAAATTGTTGTCATAAATGTTAAATTACTAGCATCAAAATGTTTACTATTGTACAGATATGATAAACTACCGTGGATATTACGTTCTAAAAATATACTGCAATTGGAGAACCACACTCACCTCTAGGGCTATTCAGGCACCCCACAAAGACCCACAGGGAGTCCTACCTTCCTTCCTGTAGACCCCAGTGACTAAGCCTGTCCCTTGCTCTGGTCTTACTAAGTATTTTTATTAATAATCTTCTTTACATTGTTTCCCAAATTCAACATCCAGCCCATTAGTCTTCAGAATTTTGCCATTAATGAGCCAACAGACATAATATATCAATACCAACATTTACACTGTGTTGCTCTGTGCCAGGCTCTGGAGATATCAAACTGAATAAATAATCTGTCTTCCAGGCTCTCACTTGAGAGATGAAGGTGGGCATGTAGGAGGATAAATTACAGCCCAGCTCCGAGGCTGTGTGCTGAGCAGGACAAGGGTTCAATGACTACTAAAGCCCACAGACCCCAGGCTAAGAGGCGATCTTGTAATTTAAGCCTAAAATATTTTTGTTTTAGATTTTAACCCTTTTTTGCCAGATGATTTTCTTACCTGAAAGCCATAATGAGGACAGAGAGGAAATGGTAAAAGTGGAAGGAGACCCAAAGTAAGCTAGAAGAGAGGAGGAAGAGGTGATTATCAACAGTAAAGAAAAGCAGGGAGGGAAAAGCTCCAGGGTACAGCCAGGGAAGGAGGAGAGAAATCAAAACCAACCAAATGTCATCAGCTCAGTCTGATAGGAATGTGACAAAGTAGAGGATGTATTGATAAATTGGGGGTCTGAGGGTAGGAGATGGGAATCAGACCAAAAGGAATAATGATACCAAAGTCTGCAATCTTCTGCCCCAGGAAGAAAAAACCCACAGAGACACTGGTGAGCACTTACTATCTTCAAAATAACCAAAAAAAAGCAAACAAAAAAAACCCAACTCTTCTCTGAAGGAGTTTACAGTTACAATCCAGCCAAAGATGACAGTGGTACAAGCAAAGAAGTTCACATATGTGCAGAACTGACGGACAGTTAAGCACAGAAGCAAGGATAATTCTTTCATAGTTCTCTCTTGGGTCATCTCTCTGAAGCCAATTAAGTACTGCAAAACCCAGGGATAATCCCCAACACAGAGAGGACCTCTTCGGAGCTGTGGATCCCTAGGAAGTGATACAGAGCAGTGCTTTTTAAACTTCATTGTGCATTTGAATCAACTAGAGATCTTTTATTTATTTATTTATTTATTTATTTATTTATTTATTGGCTGCGTTGGGTCTTCGTTGCTGCGTGCGGGCTTTCTCTAGCTGCAGTGAGCGGGGGCTACTCTTCGTTGCAGTGCGCGGGCTTCTCACTGCAGTGGCTTCTCTTGCTGCAGAGCACGGGCTCTAGGCGTCCGGGCTTCAGTAGTTGTGGCACGCAGGCTCAGTAGCTGTGGCACGTGGGCTTAGTTGATCTGCAGCATGTGGGATCCTCCCAGACCAGGGCTCGAACCCATGTCCCCTGCATTGGCATGAGGATTCTTAACCACTGCGCCACCAGGGAAGTCCTCTCAACTAGAGATCTTGTTACAATGAAGCTATTAATTCAACAAGTCTGGATTGGGACCAAAGACTGTGGATTTCTATTAAGGTCCTAGTTTATGCTGCTGGGCAGCGGTTTGAATGACAAGAATATGGAGGACCCCTTCTCTCCTGCTACAAAATAGAAAATTGACGATGGGGCAGAGAGGATAAGCCAGATTATATAAATACAATCTAAAAGAAGACAGTTTAAAATGAGGCCAAGGAAAAGCTGGAATTAGTCCATTGCTTGGAACAGAATGAATGGAAATTGACATTCTTTAAGCATCAGTTTTGTACTAGGCACCTTCACACACATTAATGCTCACAAATCCTGGGAAGAATAGGCATCGCTTTTTATTATCATGAAAGTTTAGGAACTGTCCTAAAGTCATCAAGTTCACATACTCCTGGCAGAGCCAGGAGTCAAACCAAGGTTTATCTGACTCAAAAGCCTGTGCTTTTTCCTCTAAAACAACTGACTCTGAAAAGCCAAATTCAGGATACAACCAATCCCGAGGCAGGAATTTTAAGGAGAAGCCACACAAAGCTGCAGGCTTTGTTTTCTAAACATAAAGTCCTATGGAGTAACTAAAGGAAATGCAATTAACAGATTCCATCCTAAAATTCTAATGTGCAGAGTAAACTTACACAAGTGTACACAGTAAAGCATAGTAAAGCCAAAAAGTAAACACAAATTTGCTTCCCAAAGGAGTCTTGTTCTTCAAGGTAAACATTAAAACCAAAATTCCCCAAAGCCTAAGTAAGGTAAACAACATAGTAGACCAGAAAATACATATAGAAAATTTATAGTGTCAATGTATTTGAGTTTTAATTTTCAAAGTAGAATACTGTTCTTTCAGATTTGATTTAGTCCACAGAACATCAAGAAAAACTAAACAAATACCATTTAACACTCTAATTCTAAAGAATAAAAAATACAAGAATCTGGCTTAAAGAGACAGTACATCTAACAATGATCTCACCAGCATTACCAGCTGGGACCAGTTAAAAACATTTACCAAATAAGGCAAGTTTTTTCAGTGCTTAGAATCTTTCTACAGTGAGCTCACTTCACTTCTCACTGGGTTTCTACAGTAATTGTAGAGGTCATCTCTCCAACTCAGAGCCAGTAAATCACCAGGCTCTCAATGCAAACATGGGCTTCATGGTCTCTGGAGAGCATTCGGTTTGGCTTCTTTTTATTACTGACTGTCTACAGAAGAAAAAGATGCAAAATCTAAAGGCAGAACAGTAGGAAGCTGTATTAAGCAAAATCTATTCATAAAGTCAGAGAGAGTTGCTTACCACTGTGAATAAAAAAATGGCAGACCTTACTTTAATATATTTGTCCAGTTGCAAAACATGTTTCTTGTTATCTAGTGCTGAGTCTATACAAACATATCCACAAATTTTAATAATTTTGGTTAAATGAGTCATCTGCAAAATCCTCCCCCCATTTTTTTTTCCATTTTTAATTGACTGCTTTTGTATAGTGTAGGAACTGTGCACATGGACAAAAGAAGGTTAAATCTATGATGAAGTTTACCACATTTTTACTTAAAAAACACTGTTGGGAGGAAGGTTGTCCACCCTATTTAACAGTTCAAGTTGTGATTTGAAACCTAAACAAAAGCATTTAATTGTAAGTGGTTTTGACTTGGCCTTCTCTTAGGTATTTAAATACATTCTCCTCCAGAGGTAAAAAGGACTCTTCATCTTCTTCTTGTAAATGGCTTGTGTGCCAAACACTAGCCATAAACTGAGAATATATATTTGGCTTCAAAGGTAAAAGATTTCCGTAAAGATAAATATACTTCAAATAAAAATTCTGGTGTTTGTGTTACAAATATGACTTTTAGTCACTAATCTGCTAAAGGTCACACCCAAGTTTATCTTTTTATAAATTCTGTGGTTTTCCAACATAGGAAGACAAATCATCAAACTCATGTTAACTCTGTGATACCAGAGAAGGTCCTGTTTTTTTGTTTTTTTGTTTTTTTATTGAAGTATAGTTGATTTACAATGTTGTGTTAGTTTCAGATGTACAGCACAGTGTTTCAGTTTATATATATATATATATATATATATTCTTTTTCAGATTATTTTCCCATATAGGTTATTATAAAATATTGAGTATAGTTCCCTGTACTATACAGTAGGTCCTTGTTGGTTATCTATTTTATACATAGTAGTGTATAAATGTTAATCCCAAACTCCTAAGTTATCCCTCCCCACTCTTTCCCCTTTGGTTACCATAAGTTTGTTTTCTAGGTCTGTGGGTCTATTTCTGTTTTGTAAATGAGTTCATCTGTATCACTTTTTTTAGATTCCATATATAAGTGATATCATATGGTATTTGTCTTTCTCCATCTGATTTACTTCACTTAGTATGATAATCACTAGGTCCATCCATGTTGCTACAAATGGCATTATCTCATTGTTTTTTATGGCTGAATAATATTCCATTGTATATATGTACCACATCTTCTTTATCCATTTATCTGTTGATGGACATTTAGGTTGCTTCCATGTCTTGGCTATTGTAAACAGTGCTGCAAAGAACATTGGGGTGTATGTAGCTTTTCAAATTATGGTTTTCTCCAGAAGGTCCTGTTTGAATGAAGACCTAAGAGACTGCAGAGGTAAAAAATGGAAATATGTTTCAGGCCTTAGACCAAGAATTACAAACTGCTTTCTGCAAGGGACCAGATAATAAATAGTTTATGCTTTGTGGGCCACATGATCTCCGACACAACTATCCAACTCTGCTGTTGTAAAGTGAGAGTGCCATAGAAAACATAAGTGGGCAATGCTGTGCTCTAATAAAACTTTATTTATGGGCACTAAAATCTGAATTTCACATAATTTTCACTTATCACAAAATATTACCCTTCTTTTAATTTTTCAAAAGCCATTTAAAAACGTAAAACCACTTGTAGTTTGTGGGCCATACAAAAGCAGACAGTGGGCCAGATTTGGCCTAGTTTGCTAATCCTTAAACATAAAGCATAAAAATTAATATTCTCAGCTCAGGAAAGGAAATACACCACACAGGAGAAAGGGCTCATTCCCTCCTGTGCCTCCCTTCCTTGAGGAACTTGGTAACAGCAGAATTCACAGATAGGGAGATAAGCCTCTCATAACCAAAGGGAAGGACAGAAGTAAATTAAAAAAGTAAAGATGTGGTAGATTGGAGAACTATACTGACTTAAAAGAAAAGCATTACAATAGCAGAAGCTGCTGAATCAAAGCAGAAAATGAGAAAGACAGTGCTGGAAAGAAACTGGAGGGTTAACAAAGAGGCTCCTCTGTGAACTCCATGGAAAAGACCAGGACTCCAGAGGTTTGTAATGTGCTGGAGGGTAATCAGTGGGAGCTTAGAGTCAAAGACCTTTGTGATCTTACACAGGCCTGAGGTTGTCTACTCTCGTGTCCTCCTGCTGGGGTGATTTTCTATTTACCAAGTTTTGTATGGCTGGCAGGTACACAGAAATGATTGGATCCCCTGATGGTAAAACAAAATTTATCCTGAACATTCTACTGCAGATATTGATGAATTATAGACTGGTAGCTGGTCTCTCTGATTCCAGCCATTCACAATGCCCATAAACTACCTTCTTGAAATACAGATTCAAGACTCAAATGGCCACATGAGAATAGTATCATGATTAGGAACATGTGTTTTGGAGCCCAACTGCCTGGGTTCAATCCCTGCTTTGTTACATACTAGCTGCCTAATCCTAGGCAAATTAGATTACCCTCTCTGTGGCTCAGTTTACTCATTGGTAAGAAGAGGGTGAAAATAATAGCCCCTAACTCATACGGTTGTTGTAAAGACTAAACAAAAAGTATGTATGTGAGCTGCCTAGAAAACTGTCTGACATATATGATCAACATCTATTATATCCTGATAATCATCATGATTATCATTAACCAAAAAAACCCCTTGGTGCAGCACAAAACTCCCCATTATTCTGCCCCAGCTGGTATTTCTCACTAATTTTCTAATTAGTGAAATTTTCACTAATTTCACTAGTTTTTTTCACTAATTTCACTGCCCCATTTTTCACTAATTTGCCCACGTCTTCCATTTACATACACACACTAAGCTCTAGCCCAATATTTATTCACACTATGGGTTCTGACATACTGGTTAATTATACAGTCAACTTCATGGGTTATAACCAGCATTTGTTTTAATGAAATAGATTAGAATAGAATACAACAGAAAATACCAGATAACATCACATGTAGTAGTAGAAGTATATTAGCACATATACTCATTGAATTGTGATATAAAGTGCATTTCTTAATGCGGTTCATGTTTTTGTTGTCGCTGTTAAAAAAGGCTAAACACAACAGCTCTAATCACACTAGAATACATCAAGCTTCTAAGCCACATCACAAATTTTTTTATGTCACTATGACTTTTCTTTCGCCTGGGATGCTATTTTCCCTTACACTGACTGGAAAATTTCTGCCAGCCTTTAAATTGCACCTGCTGAATGTTGAAACTTCATAAAAGTCTTTGCCAGACTCCCCAGTTAAGCAGAATAAATTGTTTCTTCCACTGTGCTTATATAAGACTACAGGCATATTTCAGATATACCACTAAACCCATTCCATCTTAATTATCTGTTTCCCTGCGGCTTCCTCTGATATTCTGTGAACTCCATGAAGGCAAGCATCATATTTTATTTTTGCATCCTCAAGACTGAACACCATGCCTAGTATAGAGCAGATCAACACCATGCAGTTGAATGTTTTCATATCAGTGACTTAAGGCAAGACGACTGATGGCATGTGCATCAGATTTCTAATGACTCAGAGCTTGGAAAGGAGGATGAGGTAGTAGAGAACCTGTCAATATATTAGATGATAAAATCTACATGCCAAAAGACCTCATGACTTTGGAATGAAGTAACTGAAACATATTATAAGTCTCCATCAAATCCAAAAAGTCTACCAGTCAAGCATGGAATCAAAGAGCTCTAGCTTAAGAGATGCTGAGATTTTACTTTGACCTGAATAAACAATGTGACATGAACAGTGAAAAGGTAAATAATTTTATGGGTCAATATTGATACTTTTTTAAAATGTAGTAACAAGATACTCTTTGGGGCTTCATGTTCAGTTTCCACTGCCAAATTTTTAACAAGAACACTGAAAAACTGAAGCTGTTTATAGAAAACAAGAGTTTGGTAAGTTAGAACAGTGTCATATTAAAAATAAAAACCTAAACTTAACAGGGATGTTGAACAAATTCAGATGCTTTCTGACAAATACTGTCCCTGGTAACTTTGACATTTGGTACTCAGTAAATTTTTTTTTTTTTTTGCTGAACTAGACATGAAAATGTTCTGTATTTCCAATGTAACAAAAGGTTTTAATTTTTTAGGGGAAGTAGTCTGAGATTCTTCATAATTTTTAAATCTGTATACATTTCCTAAATATTTAACACACTGATTCATAGTCTTTAGAGGGTTTCTAATTACTTCAATGTATATTATAAAGTTTTAATTCCAATTTGATATACATAAAATATAGGTGATGGCAATAGGAACAGACCAATAAAGCACCATTAAAAGTCAAGTGCTGGCATAACTCATTTGCAAAACCCTCAAAGAATAGATTACAAGGTATAAAAATTAGTATTCCATAAGAATGATTTGGAAAATCCTTCATCTTTCATTTTCTTTCTTAGCTCACCCTGATAATAAACTCTGATATTTTTCTGTTTTTCTTTTTTTCACAACAAACAAGCAACTATTACATTATAAAATCAAATAAAGGATAGCTTAGGTTACTGATGGTAGTCATTTTATCAGAGCTCCGTAGTTAACATCAAATGGTGCTTACTATAGACCAACATATTCCTGATGCTTGAAACGGACTTCTGTTTGTATCTGCAACTTGCTCTGAATTCTAAAATGTAAACATAAAATAAAATGTTTCCAGTTTTATTGTGTTCTCGTTTGAGTTTTCCACAGAAGTCAATATGAAATCTCCTAAATGTTTCAGAATATTTCCAACCACTTAAATTTGAAAAAAAAAAAAAATGTAAGTCACTGATAGCCTCCCAACCATCTCAAGGACCACTGGGAAGGCAGTAATCCTGAACAAAGAAGGTATAAGTAAAAATAGCAACATGTACAGCATGCTCAGAACCAACATATATATGGTGAAATGGATTTGAGGCATAAACTCTCAAGTAGGAAACTCTTCTGCAGCAGGGTGGCCAACAGATGAGGTAGAGGAAAGAATGCATCTACAAATAAAAACACCAAGTCTCAGAACCAAGGAAACCACCTTGTTATCTGGAGAAGATACAAAGTTCACCAGGGAAATGTGCTTTGTGCAGGTGGAACTCCTGAACTCCTCACTGTTGTCTCTGTTAGAAGCAAGAGACTTAGAAAATGTTCATTAGTTAAAAGTTTCTCCCTCCACCAGGTTAACCCTAAGTAACTGGATTTGCTACAGAGAAACCTTCACAACAAGGAAACAGGTTTGATTCTCACTGAAGAAGGCTGACCGCTGAAGAATGAAAAGAATCTTAACTGTATAGCAGATTTCACTCTCCAGATCTCTGGGCATTGATTTCAATAATGATGCTCCTTAGGGACACTCCACTGTATTTTTTCAATTCCTATTTATGTATGGCACTTGTAAACTGTGTGAAAATTTTTAAAAATTATATATTTGACCTAAAAATTTAGCATAAGGATCTTCTGTAAAAATACAATTTGTGGGGAAGCTTAAAATGTTTCTTAAGTATCAGTCGTCAGGCATATAATAATTAACATAAATAACATAAGAATAATTAGGAAGGAAAATAGTGATAACCTTATTTACAATTTATTGTAATCAAATTATAAGAGCCTATGTTCTTATCTGAGCAATTAGTAGCCACTTAATAAAGTTATAAAAATCTACATATGTATGTAAACACAATACACATTTAATACATACTGATGTAATATATATAAATTAAATTGTTCAGCAAAGTGGTTTTTGGGTTACATCCCTATCCAGAAGTCCAACTCTATGTGAGGCTCAGCTTTTCCAATGACTGTCAGGTTCTGAAATATACATAAGAACATGATACCCTCAGAATTTTCAGAGCATGTGGAGACATTGAATGGTACCACCTGTCAAGTATACAGATTACTACTGACTCACTGTCTGCAAGGAATGTGATCCGGTTTGTTTTTCTAGTGGTGGCAATGGGGTCAATTAGGGCTGATATTCGCCTCATAAGAATGCTGTAAAGGATGGTGAAAATACACTATAAAAAATAAACTATAAAAAAAAAAAAGGTTTACATTCCCATGATGGAGTCAGGTGCCAAACAACTGAATTAGGTATCAGAAGGTCTGGATTTGAGTCCCAGATAGAACACATGTGCACCTCTGGGTTGTTGGCAATGCCACTTGATCTTTCTGGGTCTCAGAGAGTCATCTGAAGAATGACGATACTTCCAATTTTGTTAGACTGTTATAAGTAATAGTGCCCCACAGACTGTATAGTGTTATTAAATTATAGGTAATGTATATCTAATGCCCTCTTGCTTGGTAGCCCCGTGAACCACTCTATCTAAATATTTAGCAATCAACTTTCATTTGTCTCTGTCCATGAAAAAACATAAGGCAAACTAACCTATATGAACAATGATCTTACTTTTACTGCAGTATGTTGATTAATGCTGACAGAAAGGATATAATAGCAGTAATTATTATTAATTATAAAACAAGAGCAATTAACATCCTAGTACTTATGTGGAAGAAATTATGCTAAGCAATTTATATGAAATGTCAAATTATGCTATCATATTAATTCTATGACGATGGTTCTATTATTGTCTCCACTTTTCTGATAGCGAAACTTTAAAAAGTATTTAATTATCCAAGTTCACATTTCCTATAAGTACTAAGTGCCAGGTTTTGATTTCAAGTTTGTATGACTCCACAGAACTGGCTGCTAAACAATTAAAAGACATTATTTTGCTCTCTAAATGAACTAACCAGACAATTTTCTCTGAGAACAGAGAAAAGGAATTAGTATTTCTTGAGCATCAAACATGTGGTGGTGCTACTAAAGTACTCTATAGGCTTGATCTCATTTCTGTTTAAAAATCTAACTCTACTCCTTACTAGTCATGTGACCTCAGCCCATTTACTTAACTTCTCTGCACCTCATTTTATTTATCTAGAAAATGAGTTTTAGCAGTTTTCTTATCTAATATGTTGGTTGTGAAGATTAAATGAGTTTACATGTAACGTGCTTAGGGCAGTACCTGGTTAACTATTATAAAGCGTAACTATTATCGTTTAAAAATGTGATCAAATAACAAAATCAGTAATTCTACAACTCTATATAACATAATAGAGTCTACTGATAGAAGGCACAATAAAGGGATTCATAAGTAGTCTCAAAACAACTATCAAATGGTTTCTAGTTCGCCCAGAGAATTCAGTACCAAATACAGTCACTGCCAGAGAATATCTGTCTAAGAGAGAGACTCAGCTCAGTGGCCATCAGCAACATATGAAAAACCAATCCTGACCATTCTCTGTAGGACCTGTTGAAAACAGGAGGAAAGTAAGGTGATTTAAATCCATGCTCTGATCCTATAAACCACTTTCCTTTGTTTTTTTAATTAATTTTTATTGGAGTATAGTTGATTTACAATGTTGTGTTGGTTTCTGCTGTACAGCAAAGTGAATGAATCAGTTATACATATACATATATCCACTTTTTTTAGATTCTTTTCCCATATAGGTCATTACAGAATATTGAATAGAGTTCCCTGTGCTATACAGTAGGTTCTTATTAGTTATCTATTTTATATATAGTAGCATGTATATGTCAATCCCAATCTCCCAATTTACCCCTCCCCCACTTCTCCTATGGTAACCATATGTTGGTCACTGAACTGAGTTATTCACCTAATTTAATGGATAATAAATACTTTGGACTCATGATGAGAACAATCCAAAAGGGAATTCCCTGGCGGTCCAGTGCCCCCTGCAGTAGAAGCCCAGAGTCCTAATGACTGGACCGCCAGAGAATTTCCTTTTGGATTGTTCTCATCATGAATCCAAAGTATTTATTATGCATTAAATTAGATGAATAACTCGCTTTAGTGGTAAACTCTTTTAAATTTGAAATAAGTATCTGTAATTCTTCTAGATTCCCCAAACCATTTGTATATTTGAGACAACAAATTAGAATGCAGCCATTTTTCACATGAAGGAAATTTTAAGGTTGTAAAAGGAATTAATTGTGATACTTAGCCACAGATTTCTTTAGGTACTATACGCTAAAATTATTATTTTTTAACATGCCTTGCCGTGTAATAGCCACAGATTTCTTTAGGTACTATACGCTAAAATTATTATTTTTTAACATGCCTTGCCATGTAATTAACAAATGTTCAGAGGCAGAACCAAACTCTATTATGGACAGAACAAAGGGACAAGAATTATCCAGTTCTACTATAGCTTTCAATAGAAATCAATGTAAAGAAAATCAAGTTCTATTTTTACATGACTAATATTATATCATTTATTTTTGTTTTAAAACCATGGAAGAATGTTCACATGATTTCCAGTAAGGTCTAAGTGAAAACGAAAACCAGTCTTAAAAACATTTCCCATGGAAATGAAAATGTACCTTTTAACTTTAACGGGTAGTATTTCTCAAGTCTCTTTTATCTAATAAAACCAGCCCATGTTAACTGCATACCGTGTGCTGAGGAATTTTTTTTTTTAGAAGAAATATGGACTTTAATGAAGATTCTTTCCCTTTGGTATAAGTGAGACATGTGAAAACATACAAACAAAAAGAAAAGAAAAAAAAAGGGAGGTGAGGATTAGATAGTCCAGGCTCCCGTATCCACAAGGCCTAATGACAGAGCAGGGCCGGCCTGGAGAAGGGATTCAGTAACTGCAGGTTTTAAGTGTCCCCATCCCCCCAGCCCCCTGCCCCATGTGAAACTGACACTCATTCAGCCAAACTTCTGCCTCCCAGCCTCTCGGTGGGGGGTCCAAGTTTCTCTAGTCCTAGCTCACACCCGAATTCTCTCGGCCTCTGGTCTCTCTAGTAGAGAAGATGATGCTACTGGTCCCAACTGCCTCAAAGGCCAGGGTGAGGAAAAATAAATGTAATCGATTATTAGCGTTTTGTGCTCAGGAATAAGCTATGGAAAACAAATTAGGAAAGTAAATCTACAGCCCTAAAATATATGCATATAAAATAAACAACAAATGCAGTTCCAAATCTACCGATGGTATCTGGGGATTGTCTACTGCTTTAGAGTCTCAACGCCCCTGTTCCCACCTCCACAAAATCCACCTAGGATGACACTTCAGTCATCCCCCCACCACTCCAGCAGGGGGAGGCAGGGCAGAGGCTACAGGGGGAAGGGCTATACTTTGGCTCTAGAGTATAACATGCATGCAACATGGGAGGGGTGGGCTTACCAAATGTATATATGGACCCCCTGGGGTGAGGGCCCTGCCAGGAGGCACTGAGCAAGGGAGAGGTCCATCTCCCCACTGGCTGGGAGGGGGCTCTGAGGCAATCTCTAAGGGTTGCATATCCCCGGGGAGAGGGGACAGCTGCCAGCACCCCCATCCTTGACTTCAGGGGCCCAAGAACTCTTTGCATAAAATATCTTCAGACCTAGCAGATGGTCAAAGGCACAAAGTTTAAACGCTGGGCGTGAGGGTTGTTGAGAGGGGTCTGTGGGGTACCCTGAGCCCAGGGGTAGATTAAAGGTGTGGTTCATCCCCCCTTCCCTGGAAGGGTGATTGCTCCATTGGGCCTATCACCACAGGATATTTTCCATTACAAGGAGGCATACTGCCCAGGCCTGTGCTGGGGAATTTTTAAATCAAGACAGATACATTAAATAGGTTTGATTCAAAGTGGGCAAGTTCGGGCTTATTTACAACATTTTTATCATTAAGATATTTCACACTAAAACGTTTGTTTGCTAAAAGTAGAAAAAAAAATATTTCACGAAAGAGTATTCTAAAGAGCAGCATGGAGTAGTCAAAAGACTGCTGGTCTGAGGAACTGAGTTCTGGTCCTAATTCTGCCCCCAGCCAGCCGTTCAGTCCGTTTATAGGTGGAAAATGAGCCACTGGTCACCCAGATTTCTCCCTAATGTATTTGTTTTTGACTAGGAACTCAGATATGAAGTTCTACCAATATTTTGGAGTCAGCCAGTTTATGCAGGAACACGTGTGGAAACTGCAGACATGACGTACAATTCATTCTCTCTGGGGGCAAGGAGGACGCTTCCAATACAATGAAATATAGCTGTTAATATATACAAAAAAGTGTGAAAACAAGTTATAACTCATCTTGCTCTATAATAATGCTGCTCTAGGGATATTCATATTGTGGAAATTCTAGCTGGCATTATTCATTCGGAATACCTATGTTCCACTCATTTCTAGAATTTAAGTCAGCAGTGTATGAGGAGATGAATTAAAGAAACCAAACATGCACTTCTATGTCTGACACATGTAATAGGTCAGGCCTGCAATACAATTTCATTCTGCATACACCCTCAGACTAAGAACCTTTAAATAAATACATTCTTGACAAGTGTTTATGGATAATTCTTCTAATCTTTAGCTATTCACAAAGCAGGACCCATCTCTTCTGTCCTTCAGTTCAACAACCCCGTCATTAATCTTTTCTAATGCCTCTCACAGATGCAGTGTTTTTTTCCCACAACTGTAACTTGCTCAGGGCCTTGCTTTCCACAGCAAAGTATCAGGTGTCTCAAAGCTCAAAGCTCAAGTGTGTCTCAAAAACACACTTTAACAAAGGAAATGTTTGCGATCCATGGACTTTATCCACTTCGGTTAAATAGGATCATCTGCTTGTGAGGAGAGGGCCACTCTGACTCGGTTGTTTTCCACTAGGTCCAAGCTGAGGAGGTCCTGACTGCAGTGGACCTTAACTGACACTCTTGCCTTCCAGCTGACTCATCAGCCTGAACACACTTGTGGGAAATCTCCACTGTCAAGACTGTGAAAAGTGTAAGAGTGTCATTTGTAGAATTAACTTTATTTACCAAGTAAGAAAATACCTAAGTAAAACAGGAAGTAAAGCGATAGAAAAAAAAAAAAAAAATCAACATTTTCAAGATTTTTATTCCTACCAAGATGTTTCTGCAATAACAGAAAAAAAGAAAATTGACCTATACAAATATTGCAGAAGAGAATGCCTGCTTTCTGTTCACTTTACTAAACAAGGATTACTTAGCAGCTGAGAAACAAGATAGTACTAAGAGCCATCAGGCAAATAAAATACACAGAATCACCACCACCAAGAGGCCCAGTACAACCATATTTATGCTCAAGATTTCATCTGAATTAATTCAACTACAAGTTTAACCTCCCAAGCAGTAGGCAAGGTCATAGAACACTGTTGTGTGTCCCCAGCTGATCTGTCCAGCAATTGAGATACTTAAAAAACAAAATAAAATGGGTGTAATTGCTCATGCTATTGCAACTGTAGCTAACCTAAACCTGCAAATAAGAATCTATACACATATGAAATTTACTATTTTAAATGGGCCAAAAAGTTGGAATATTCTGTGCTACAGAAAGAATTCTTCACAAAGGTTTTTAACTTCATAAAAATATCACTGATGAAGTGAAATATGGTAAATCAAGGCTTTGAAGGAAAATGGCTTGATTTCAGATCCATAGTCTGATTTCCCAGCTCTGTGAAATGGTGCATGCAGGTGACCTCATCATTTTCCTCACTGTAAAGCAGATGTAACACCTGTACTCACCACTAAGGTTGCTTGTGAGGACTTAATCAGGTCACAGATGTAATAGCTCAGTGAAATCTATCCTACAGTATAGATCTCAAGAAAGATCAGCTATTATTATTCTTGAAAACACTTTTTCTTGCTCTGAGACACCACATTCTTGTATTTTCTTCCTTCTTCTGCTTCTTCCTTCTCAGCCTCCTCATCCGTCTTTCTTTCTTTCCAAACATCAAATGTTGAGAGTTCTCAGATTATATAGAATTTAGGTCCTCTTCTCAATCTACTCTTTCCCAGGGGGATCTAATCTATCTCCATGATTTTAATTATCACCTAGAGGACAATTCCCAAACATATTTCTAATTCAGATCTGAACATACACCTGCTAACTCACCACCTCCATTTGGATGACTCAGAGAAACCTCAAATTCATTCATGGCAAACCATCTTTGCCATCCAAACATAAATGTTCCCTATCTCAGTAAGTGGCTCCAAAAAACACCCAATTTTACAACATAGAACCCTGGGAGTCATCACTGAAATGTCCTGTTGCTCACTTCCCAGTATGTAACCCATTTCCTACCCTTTCCATTTTACCTCTGAAATACATCCCATTGTCTCCACAGCCAGTGTTCCCTTCTGAATCCAAAATAACTGTCCTTTAACTCCCAAGCATGGTTTCCCTCAAGCAGTCCTGCTTCCTCCAATCTATGCATGGCATGCAACTAGAGTGACATTTTAAAATATCAAAATATTTTATAATATTTTGATCAAATATAATCACTCCTCTACCTACAACTTTTCTTTATCTTATCAGTGAATAAGAGTAAAATAGAATAAGGAGTAAATACAAAGGCGTGCACATGTCCTCCATCCCCACGGTCCTTTATATTCTGAACACATTAAAACTTTTTCCACTAAATGTCAGGCTCTTTCCTTCTTCAAGGCCTTTATTCATACCTACTCTGTTCCCTCTTCTGGAGTGTAAAGAAGGTTCCTCCCTTGCTGCCCCTGTATCCCCATTTCTAGCTGTTTCTTTCTCATCATTTAGTTCTCTGCTTAACCAATATTTCCACCAGAAGGCATTGCTTGGTTCTCTGGACAAGGTCAGTTCCATTAATTATACTCTCACAAAGCACCCCGCACTTCTGTATCACAATCCTCAGTGCATTTGTAAATACACAAAAGATAATAAATGACACAAGTGCAGGGAGCTTGTCTGTCTTGTTTACAATTGTATCCCTTAATCTTATCAAACACCATACTTGCCACAAGTGGGCCAACCAAGATATTGATAAATGTTTGCTGAATTAACACAGAAATGGTTCTGGTTTAGTTCTTGACTTGATAATGGCTCATAATTGGTGGAGAAATGCACATAAAACTCTGGTTCAAGGCAGACTGTGATAGCTTTTTACAGGAAATAAGCATCAGGACTACTTGATTCTGTAAGAAAAAAAAATCATTTCTGGAATGGGAACAGATATACGAGGAAAGATCCACATAAAGGAAGGCTTCTTTCTGGTGCTGGAATATAAGAGACCATGGAGAGCTAGCAAGACTGCAACAAGTTAAGGGTAAGAAATATTCCAAGGAGGGGAAAAGTTCGGGCAAAGCCATTAGTGGAGCCAGGATATATACAGGGACTAGTGAACAGACAGTTGTACCAGATGAGGGAGGTATACTGAAATGTAGAAAGTGGCCACACTGTGAAAAAATGTCATTATCGAGATTAAACTCTCTCTCTCAGAGACAACCATTGAAGGTTTCATCATTGAAGAACGACTGTTAAACATGGCAAAAATTTGTTAACAGATTAGGGTGGGGATGTAGAGACCAACTAGTAGGCTATTTCAATATTTCAGACAAAAGGGAGGAGAATAGAGGAGAAATATTCCTGCAGGAGAATGAAAGCACTGTTCAAAGAGGGAAGAGGTATGTCATTGACTAATTGGAAAACCAAATCAGAGAAAGGATAGGGGAAGGATGACAGATGACGGGTTCTATTTTGGAAACCCAAATTTTATGTCCTTACATGATGTTGAGAAGGTAGTTAAACATGGATCTAAGAAAGAGGATGCAAGTAAATTTCAGAAATTATTAGGCTCAGGGAAATTTTAATTGATCCATAACCAATTAAACATTAATGCAAAGGCCTGACAAAGATGTCTAAAGTTTTCCACAAACACTTTATATTATATTCTTAATATTTTTATTTATATTCTTAATATTTTTATTAAGAATAAAAAATACAAAAAATAATAAAAGGTCTTTTATAATTACTACCTAAATTTTCAATATACATACCTCGTGCCTAATTTTATTTTATATAGATGTTAGGAACGCTCCTCATATTTTTACCATAATTTCACCGTCTTTACAACAGTTAATTTCCTACCATTGTTGGGATGGGAGGAACCCACTTATGCTGACCTTTTTCTCTATTCAGTAGAAGAATAATATCTTTTCTGTGTTTAAAAGAATTCCAGTCTTTGTAATAGGCTCTGTGCAAAAATTTTAAATGACGTATGGAAGTTTTAAAAGGTCATTCTAATTTCAAAAATGTTAACATTTGAAATTACGTTTGTCTTCTTTAATTATCAGGAGAATATCCAAAGAATAATAAAATGCAACACTTACTTTTGCTGCACCTATTTGTTCTTTGCGAAATTTCTCAAGTGGCGCAATTAATACATCATTAGCGTTTTGAATCTGAAATCAAAAATGCAAATACATTAAATTCTGTATAAGTCATGCAAACAATATTGAAATAAAGATGGCTCCTTTATTCCACTTATTTAAATAAACAGCTTTTCTTCTCCTTTGCTTCTATAAATGAAATAAAAATACCTCACATGTTATATAGTTTTTTCTATTTTATAATTGTTCTCACAAATTATTTCACTTCATCCTAACAATAATGTGAATAATGTGAAAGCATGTACACATGGTGAGATCTTAAATATTTAAATTTCATATTCTAAAATTTAACTAAAATAGCACATCAGATACTAAATTTTAAAATACCTTTAATTATACTGGTTTAATGTAGTCAGTTCAAGCATCATTTTAAAACTGAGCCATATAAAAGCTCTTCCATCTTGCCACTAGAATGTTATAATTCTACAGCTGCAAAATAAAATAAGGCTTATTTTTTCCCTATTTAATTAGATTCCTTACACTTGGGATTTGCCTGAATGTTCTCATTTCATACTGTTCGCATTTCATTTCAATGAACAGTATTTTAGCCCAAAACTCCAAATTGGGTTTTATTTAAATTTTAAAACAGATAAATCTTTAAATTGATCTGCAAGAATATTGTGAGGGGGTACGAGGTGGGGCAGGGGCAGTGACTGGATACGAGGAGACAGACATTTCTAAGGAGAGCAGTATGCTGGAAGGAAATCTTGATTTTTAAAAAATCCCTTTGGAAAGCATTAAAATTAAACATAGGATCTTAAATGTTCTCACCCCAAAAAGAAATGGTAACAATGTGACAAGATTAAGATATTAGCTAATGCCATGGGTGGTAATCATTTTGCAATACATAAATGTATCAAATCAACATGTCGTACACTTTAAACTTACACAATGTTATGTGTCAATTATATCTCAATAAAGCCGAGGGGGGGCTTCCCTGGTGGCGCAGTGGTTGAGAATCTGCCTGCTAATGCAGGGGACACGGGTTCGAGCCCTGGTCTGGGAAGATCCCACATGCCGCAGAGCAACTAGGCCCGTGAGCCACAACTACTGAGCCTGCGCATCTGGAGCCTGTGCTCCGCAACAAGAGAGGCCACGATAGTGAGAGGCCCGCGCACCGTGATGAAGAGTGGCCCCCGCTTGCCGCAACTAGAGAAAGCCCTAGCACAGAAACTAAGACCCAACATAGCAATCAATCAATCAATCAATCAATCTTTAAAAAAAAAAAAAAAAAAGCTAAGGGGGGAAAAGGTAGGCCCAGTTAACAAGATTATCATTCGTTCTACCACTGTGATAATAACATGACTTATTACATAATTAGCAAATGCTAAGATGAAAGAAAAACCTATTTTTCAAATAGGTCACTATTTAAAAATAGGTTAAAGAGTATATAGGAGTTCCTTATATTCTTCTTATAATTTTTCTGTAAGTTTGAAATTATATCAAAATTTTAAAATTTCAATAAAAGGGTTTTACTTTCACTTATTTTCACTAAACTGGTTATTCTCTAGTCAAATTATGGAATTTATTTCTTAAATTCCATAATCTAAACACACAAAGATAGTATACACAAAAATAAAAACTAAAGTAGTAACGCCTCCCATGATTCTGTCATTCTCCAATTTGCAGAAAAATGAGATGACCTCTTGAAAAGAGGACCTAAAATCCTCCATTGTGAAAACATACAAAGTAGATCAATAGTCAAAATCCTTCCCAAGACACTGAGGGCAACTGTAGATACCTCTGACATCCATTACCTACTTCCCATTTGTGAGCTCAAGACAGGCAATCCCTCCAGATACACTGTGCAGGCATTGCATCTTACTACAGAGAGATGATTGGAAACAGTAGCAAAGTAGCTCACTTTAAATTCTCACTCTCTAAATCCTCTTTGCCCTCATGAAACTCCAAATACATTTAAACACACACATATATATTTCTCCAGATTTTACAGAGGTAATAAATAGCTGATTCTGCCTTTAAAGTTTGCATAAGGGGAAACACAATGTCATGGACACTTTAGTGTACTTTGGAAAAATAGCAACAATAAAGGCTAACAGTCACTGAATGTTTACTTTATGCTGGAAACCAGCATGATCAATGTATTTAAAGTTAATGTACTTAAACAGGGAGGTATGGCTCAAGTGGTGAAAACTCCAACAATGAGGGTGAATACCAAGATATACAGCACAGCACTTAAGTATACGTGTTTAAAATCAAGAATGCCGGGCTTCCCTGGTGGCGCAGTGGTTGAGAATCTGCCTGCCAATGCAGGGGACACGGGTTTGAGCCCTGGTCTGGGGGGATCCCACATGCCGCGGGGCAGCTGGGCCCATGAGCCACAATTACTGAGCCTGCGCGTCTGGAGCCTGTGCTCCGTAACAAGAGAGGCCGCAATGGTGAGAGGCCCGCGCACCGTGATGAAGAGTGGTCCCCACTTGCCGCAACTGGAGAAAGCCCTCGCACAGAAACGAAGACTCAACACAGTCATAAATAAATAAATAAATAAAATAAAAGAACGTGAATTTCTAAAAAAAAAAAAAAAAAAAATCAAGAATGCCTGAGTTTAAACCCAGTTCTATTGCTTATGAGCTGCTATTTAACCATTCTGAGCATCAGCTGCATCACCTATCCAACAGCTTGGTTCTAAGGATGAAGATGATAAATGTAAAACACTTAGCTCAGTGCCTTACATCTAGTAAGTATTAAAAGTTTAAGGCTTTTAATATGTCCAGATAAACACAGATAATGTATCTCATTCTGTAATTATATACCTGATACACTTCTTTATCTTAATCTTCTGTGCTACTCTTTTGGTTGAAGTGCATCTATGTGCACAAAATGAGAAGGTATTTTCCCATGAAAGTCACAAAAGACAGATGGTCTAGACTCTCCTACATTCAATCACTAGGTATTTATATATGTGCCAAGCACATTGCTGAGCTATGTGGGGAAGGGAAAAAATTAAAACATGGGCTAAACCTTCCAGAAAGTTGATGTCTACTTGTGAAGAGGGAAAAAATTATTCATCCAACAAGTATTTAATGCTCATAAAGCCCTGCTAAAATTTTCAGAAAAACTGAGACAAAACTGATTACATTGAGAATAGTTACATGATAAACTATGCAGAATTCCTCATAAATATGTCAGAATTTTGACAACAGGAAAGATCCATGAGAACTAAATAAGTCAAGGTAGTATTTGCATAGTGGATGTGAATTAGAAGCAGATATGAATTGGACACACCAAAGAGAAAAAATATCCTAGGAACAGGGAACACCATGAAAAAGGCAAGGGGGGGTAAAACTAAGCATGGAATGTGAGAAGGGGGAGTGCAGTGCAGGAAAAGAAACTATTTATTCCACGCTCATTAAGAGTCCATCCCCATTGTGAGTGCATTGACCAAGTTACAGGCCTTCAGTTAACTTTTTAAAAATGGGAATGGCACAATGAATATAAAGTACGTTGAACAGTTTTGGCACATAGCAGGTTCCATATGTTATTAACTAATAACATTATCTAACTGGGGAAAAGCATGTACATTATTAGTAGGAAACTTAACTGGAATAAGTATGGAAAGGATACCCATAATCTAGGCAAAGTAACCTGAACATGGAATCACTGCTGGTTTCTGAAAAGAAGATTAATGTAAAAACTTGTTCTAGGAAGTAATATGTGGGATACTTTGAGAATGAAGATATAAAGACAAGATATGCAAGCTGAATGGCTGGGAGAAGAACACAAGTTTGAAGTGATAACTAGATCAGGGGGCTGAGGTGTTGACAGATGGGTAGCAGGGAACTGCAGAGGCAGGTGTTTAAAAAAAAAAAAAAATTAGAAGGACCCAGAAGGAGAGGAATCAAAGGTAACACTAAGTTTTTTGCCTCAGGCACTGGAACTTTGGCACCACATTAAGAACTAGGATAAATGAGGTAGGGAGTATGTTTGGTAGAGAAAGAATAAAGACAATGGATTTCACTTTGGACCTATTACGTCTGATGCCATGGGAAGACTCAAAAGAAATATTGCAGCAGAGTATACCACCTCAAAATAGCAGAACTAATCAATATGAATAAAATGGTTTTTTATTGGGAAGGGAAAAATTAGAAAAGAGAGTGGATGTGGGGACTTCCCTGGTGGCGCAGTTGTTAAGATCCCCCTGCCAATGCAGGGGACGTGGATTCAAGCCCTGGTCCGGGAAGATCCCACATGCTGTGGAGCAACTAAGCCCATGCGCCACAACTACTGAGCCTGTGCTCTAGAGCCTGCGAGTCACAACTACTGAGCCCGCATGCTGCAACTACTGAAGCCCACACGCCTAGAGCCTGTGCTCCACAACAAGAGAAGCCATTGCAATGAGAAGCCCATGCACCAAAATGAAGAGTAGCCCCCACTCACTGCAACTAGAGAAAACCCATGCACAGCAATGAAGACCCAACACAACCAAAAAAAAAAAAAAAAAAAAAGAGAGAGAGAATGTATGCGGATCTGTATACTAAGACACTGGCATTCACATTCATATCCAATAGTTTAAATCTCTGCCACAACTCTTATGTGGCTGTTATGTAAGTATGACCTGGGAATAAAACAAAACTTGAGGATATGAACTTGAACCAAATGTGATCATTAACAACCACGCAATGGGGCAAGTATTACTTCCCATCTCTATTTCTTCCATATTTCTTCATTTTTTTTCTCTTGTTTTTGGACTTGCTCAATTTTTTTCTCTTTCTTCTCCCTACTCTCATTCTATTAATGTGAAATTGAAGGAATAACACATAAATTCCAGAGGTACTAAACAGAGAAAAATGACAGGGGAGAAAAACATCCAATGGAGTGATAGAGATAACAAGAGAGATGATTTGTTGAGTGTTTAATGTGTGCCAAGTACTATGCTAAGTCCTTCACAATATTGAGATTAAAGTTGATTTTATGTAACGAAGTTCAAAACCTAAAAATCATCTGGAATATATTAAGAATATGAGTGTTAAAGTTAGACCCAGATCCATTTTGAATCTCGGCACCTAAACTGCTAAGACTTGATGTCTTCATTCCTATACCTTTTAAGGTTTTTATAAAAATCAAAGGGAAAATATATGTATTTTTAAAATAACAAGCACAGATTTGGCATATGGCAGGCTTTCGATAAATGTTTGTTTCTTCAGAGAATTCACAACGTCAACTATGTGTTCAGAACCTTCCTAAGCAGTCTGAGAATGTCCCAAGATGATTTAAAATGTAGTTATTCAAAAGGTAGAAATTGAAATCCAAATTAATTTAACAGAACAGAGACCCATTTAGAGTATCCATCTACAGTGGTAGATAACACAGGAACCTAAATTTCTCCATAAACCATAATAACATATGTGTGGTTTTACATCTGAAATATGATGCTTCTTTTGTATGCAGTCGATGGGCTGTTGTTCACATCATGTGAATCTAAATTCAAGAGATCAAAATGGAAATGTCAATACTCAAAGGGTACAAAGTGGATTTACAACCCGATCTGGCTGCTTCTGACCCTCACCTTTGTACACCCCCCAGGGAACACATGCCTTTCATCCCTACACACTGGTCAATCACAAGGATGAAATTCTTCAAATCTGAAGTAATCCAAGTGTGAAGTAAAGAAGGTATCTAAATTTTTGTTAGTTACTGTTACTACCGCATAATAAAGGAAAATAACATACAAAATGCTAGAAAACCATAACTAAAAATGTGAATCTGGGGTACAGCTCTGGTGAGTTAACTTTCACAAGGTTTAAAAAAGAATCTAGAGAAATGCAATTCTGGCTCACATGGAACTCTTTCTCCCCAGATTTACGCAAGAGGCTTGATAAAACTCCTTCCAGAAGGTAATTCTGGGGGGTGAGGGGGGTGGGAATCAAGTCACAGAGTTCAGGAGATTCAGGCTCCCATAATATTTGTGGAACGTGTTACTTTGCATGACCTCACTAAGAAGCTTTAGGAAAAATACAAAAGCAATTTTAATGCTCTCCCTAGATATTGATAATATAAATTCTTGAAAAGGTCATATTTCAGTAATTAAGGCACAATTAACTATTATCTATTTTATAATTCTTAATCATTAACTAAACCTTGGGTTTAGACAACTTATTTTTATAGATATTGGTCCATTTTTAAATTCAAAAATAATCACCAGCTATTTCACTTATTTTTTGCAGCAGAGAAGCAAATCTGATATTGGGTAAGACTTTACAATACTGCATTTACTGGGTAGACACACTTTAACTGTGGGTGTGTTACATTAAACCAGGCAGTTAAGCTTGCTGTTGCTTTTCTTTTGCTATTTCAAACGGTTCTAATAAACAGCCACAAGGGAGTGCTCATAAATCGCTCAAAAGTAATGGCTAGATGTTTTTATGTGGTTAGAAGAATGATTATCCAAACATGTTTGGGGTTTTTTTTTCTCCAAGTATACATGAATTATTATTTTCTATAGACCGTGAATTTTCAAGTGCTGTCCTACAGGAATTTTCAATGCTTGCTTTTCACTGCTGAGAGCCTTACCATAACTTGTTTGTCCAAGGAAGTGAGTAGTGATGGAATAAAACAAATCTGAAAAGTAATTCTTCTTACACTTTTACTTTCTCTCCCCCCTCCACGTTTTGGTTAAACTTGAGTGTTGTTGGTACCAGTCACAGATCATCACATATCAATGATTACAGTGTCCCACCAGGATGTAAGGTTACAATTCTGTACCTCAAACTATCAAAGCTCTGAAAGACTCCAGGTTTTGAAGAGAAGATTTAATGATTTTCTGCAGTGCTATCAAAAGCAACTGTTTGACAAGGCTACAACAGAACAAGTTATTTACAGAAATAAAACACGGATGATGTAGCTCACTGCAAAAACAATTTCCTGTTGAGACGCCTATTATAGCCAATCCACGCAAAGGGGAAAGATCACAAAGGTTATGTAATAATGAGTAGAGTGAACATAATCAATGTGGAAGACACCTATAAATAGTCTCTGAAGCAAGACTGGATCATTTTCCCATTGGTATTTGCAACTGGGAAAATCAGATCGGAGTCCTAATTTGGGATTACAGGCAAGTATCTCTCCTCGGCCTGTTCCAATCCCCGTCCTATTGCCCCCTCCTTTTAGATGAAGCTCTGGCAAGTGGTCTAGGGACAGCCCGAGGCTCACGCTGAGACTGGTCAAGTTAACTCTCCACTTAGAGTCAGTCCTCTAAGTCAGCAAACCCACAGCTCTTCTAAACTAGAACTCAAAACCCAAATCTCACAGAAAGTGTGAAGGATAGACATATGAACAAGACTTTCACATAATAAGTACCATGATGTCAAAACTAAATGCATTTTACTTTATATCCTTTAATGTGAGCAGCAAAGTACTTTTAAAGATGTCTTCATCTTTAAAAAAAAAATGTAAGGTTATCTGGGTACCACAGTAATCCATTTAATTCCTACTTGAATGTCACTTATTACTTCAATATTGGATGTTTTGATTCTCTCTATTAAGTTGGTGTTCCATTATGAATCCCCCTTCAATGGACCTCATCTATTTAGATCCAACTCACTTATATTTAATATTAGTTTCATCTTTACTTTTACCAGTAATAATACTTTTCTTATAGGAATATACTTAGGAAAAGAAATTTAAGATTTTGGAGAATGGTGCTATATGAATCCCATCTTTTATTTCAAAAAATAAGTAGAAGTACACTCTCCAGGAGAGTGCATGGATTTGTATTTAATTCTCGAATTATCCCATGAAAACTGTGCAATCTCAGTCAAGTTACTCAAACTCTCCGTGTCTGTTTCCCTTTCTACAGAATAAAGATGATAACGTGCCTTTATCTCATAGCCTGTTTACAAAGATTTTTACATTTTATGTATAATGATCGTAAGAGCTTATTAATACAAAGTTGTACTTGCTTCCTACTAAATTCATTCTTTTTGAGTAGGTCAATTGTAATGCAATATCACTTTTTAAAATGACTTAGGAAGTTGCTACTGGAGTTTTATATAAAAGAGTGAAATCGCACCAGCACATACTGGATGTCAAGGCTTCTTAAATGGAACACACAGGTTCCTAGGCCAAATAGCAAGCAGTCCTCTCTGCTTCTAGAACTTACGACTGTCCCGAATATAACTCAAAGTAAACTCTTTTTTAATAAAACCATCTATACTCATAAGATGAGGGAGAAGAGCATTCATCCAAGAAGAAACTGACCATTTTCACAGAATCTAGCTGAGAAAGGAGAGGAGAGTGGTAAATTGCAAAATTTCATACAACCCACTGTGATCTAATAATGTCATTAACTCTGTTGTACCAAATGAAATTCTCTGAATACTGAGTTATTTGGACTAAAAAGGTAAATTATTTTTCTTAGATATTTTTTGTCATTCTTAAACTACTTTTGCTTTATTTCTTCTTACCCAGCAATCACTAATGGGAGGTTAAACTAAGAATACTTTTACAGCACTCAAGCATTGTGGAAAACATCTGTAAACAGCAGATCTAACCAGAACATACTGCCTCCTCACAAACTTGTGTCTACTTATTGACATCCTGATTACTACATATATAACTATAATAACAGAGGCTTTAAAAAAAAGTGTCCTTGTGATGATGGAAATATAGCTCCTCCCCTCTCCCCCACTTTAAAAATCAGAAACCCTGTATAGCCTGAGCTGAGACAACTATAGCCACAATGAAGATTTTTTTCTTCCAGGTTTATCCCCGAGCTTAGAGGGGTCAAAGTGGCTTTATGTGTGAGGGCAGGGGGAGGGAGCTTCAACAAATTGATAATTTATGTAATTGAATGTTTATCACCTCCTCCTCTTTTAATACTGTTTCTTCTTGATAATTTTCCTCTACCCTTCTCAGTATTCACTACTAAAAATATCCTTGGAGAGAGAAATTAGAATCATGCATCTTTTGAAAATTCTTCATTTGTGAATTTAAGCAAACTTCTAAGAGTCTTTGCAAGTTTATAAAAGAAATGAAAATTCATTAATTAAATTCACAGTCACAGTTAATTTACAGCAATTACGTTTTAGTAGCTAGACGTTAATGTATTTTAATCATAATTGCTCAGTATTTACGTAATAGCAGATTGTTAAAACCTTAAGGAAGATTTAAGATATCCCAGTGTATATGCAATTTCTTAAATTTCTTACTGCAGCTTTGCAATAACAGAAGGGCTGGAAGACAAAGGAGGAGGGGGGTGAGGAGAGAAGGGAGGAAGGAGTTTTACGCAGGATAAAGATGCATATAAACAAAGCCAAGACTGACCTAACCAAAACAAGCAGTGACTGAGAAAGATTAGGACTTTGGGCTGCGGGCCAGTGCTGTGCTGGGGCGAGCGCACGGGGCAAGCTCACAGTGGCTCCCGGGATCCATTACGTGGCATCTCTTCCCAACCTGCATTCGGCAACTTGGGCCAAAATCATCTGAGGTGAAGATGTCTACACCATGGAAATCAGCAAGCATTACAAATCAGGGTTTTTTATACACATGTACACACACCCCTACCTGAGTGCTGGCAGTTAACTTTTTACCAGCACATCACAGCTTAGAGCTAAACATGTATTTTGAAGGCACCAATACTGAACCATAAACAATGGTAAAGAGTGCTAACTATACAAGATTCCTTTTATCTAGTTATTAACGCATCTCTTTAAAACCTGTATGTGTGGGCTTATAAGATTTCCAATTTAGTATGTCTTTCTCAATACCTAAAAGATTGAACTCATTTGTACTTCTTTACACTTAAACTTACTTTTACACAAAGCAAGGCTTTTGAATTTCCTGGCTTCCACAGCGACACCTTGAACAAACTTCTACTATAGCAATGATGACAAATAGTTTACACTTCCCAAGTTTCTCTGAGTGACAGCAGGTTTCTGTAGTGCTGGCTTGAGAAGATTCTGAAGCTGAACCTGGGCACTGAAGGATGATCACAAAATGCTGGCTATAAACATCTCCTGCTAACAAGAGTGGCAGTACTCATGCTGCAGGTTATTTATATATCTATCTTTCCAGCCCTGTAAAGGTAGAGATAATGTCTTATTGATTTTTTAATAGTCATTGCCCAGCAAAGTGCTTTGACATAGTGGAAACTCAACATACTACTGCTAAATTGATGAAAAAAGTTATTTCTGGTAACGTAATTGGTACCTGCAATGAGTTGCTGTAACAAATACTGTTCCTCATAATATTACTAAGGATGACAACCTACCTATAGGAAACTAAATATTTTTGAAAATAAGAAAAGTATTTCTATAAAATGTACTCTGATATATGCTGTGTATTATAGGTAGCAATCTATAACTATATGGGTAGCAATTCGAAGCTAACCTCATCACTATTATCTTTAGAAAAAAATTCAGTCACGGAAAAACAAATAACTATTAACTTACAATGACTTCTTATGTTCACACAAGGTTCTTTACTTATAAATTAGTTTTGCAAAGAAAAAAAATGCAACACTGTACTTCAAGTCGAAACACCACAGAGGGCAGATTATTATCATACAAACTGCCATAGTGGGCTAAAACGGAAAAAGCAGTAACTCCTCAAAAACAGGGGATGCAAATCACCTTCCAAATTCTTCCTACTCCTCCTTCCTTAAGGTTGGTTACACTGTTGTGATGAACTGAAAACTTGAGAAAGAAAACCATATGGCTCTGTTAGATTTTAGCTGGAAACCAGGACAGGGGTTTGAGCGGGGCAGTATGTTACAGAACATCGGCTGAAAGCATAGAGGAGAAAAGCAAACCGGTCACTCCCATCAGGTAAATGGGGAAATGGATTCTAGAGCACACACATAACAGTAATTCGTGAACACTTACCATGGGCCAAGGGAGTTCTCCTTCAGTCCTCCCAACAGCTCCATAAAAAAGTAAATACTATTATTATTATTCCCATTTCATAGTTAAGGAAACTGAGACCCAAAGAGGATAAGTAACTCGCCCAAGGTCACAAATGGCTGGTAGGTGGCAAGGCCACACCATGAACCCAAGCAGTCTGAATCTAGAGTTGGTATTTCTAACCACTCTACTATATATACCACATTACACATTCTCAGACAATAAGAATACACTGCAGGACCAAAAATAAGTCTTGCCCCCAAATAAAGTTACATGAAATATGAGTAAGGCTGTCATTAAAGAAAGGAAAAAACAAACAAACAAAAAAGAGCTACAGTGTTAGAGCAATGAGATGATTATTTTCCTATTTTCTAATTTCTAAACCCTGAAATGTGGATATATTATTTTCACTATTACAAATCTTTTTTGGAAAATGATAAACACTTTTTATTGCATCCCCAAACAGTTTCACTATTGTGCTGATGTCATATTTATGTGTGTGATAAAAGGTCAAGCTAAGTTGAATAATAATGATTTTCCTGGCTCATGAAATGCTAAGTTGTAATAATGTAACACTGAGGTAAGAATCAGCATAGACAGATGGAAGATTAGGAAGAGATTTCTGCAATTATTAACTTAAAATAGGAGCATTTCCCCCCCAGAATTCTATCCAACTAAAGTTTGGGAAATGAGAAAAAAGGGGTATTCTTTGAGAAACATAACCATAATAGTACTGCCTTTTCCTAGTTCACTTTCCCTGGTACAACACTTACTTGGGATGTTTATGTCACATACTATCTTGATATAAATAAACACAGGAAATACTGTTATTGGGACTTGAACAGTTAAGAAAAAAACAGCACCAGAAACTAATACACACACAGTATATCTTTCCTATAAACGACCTCTGTAGCAACTGCTTGAATGTGACTATTTTAAGGATGTCTGGGGGCTGGGGGAAGAGAAAATAATCTTCTGAAATAAATAATTCCTTAATTGAATAAAGCAACAAATTGAATCGCAGTGCTGTTAAAAATAAAGCCAGAAAAAATTGATTAAAAGAGAAAACGTCAGAGCTTTAATACAGAATTACAGAAGTCCATGAGTACCCAAAAGTTATCTAAGTCCTACAATTTAGCAAACAAGAGATATGATTTATTTTGCAAACATTTTCTTTTAAACTTTCCCAGGCATTTGAGCACAGGCTCTTAGTCATAGCTAAGAATTACTTCCCAAATAAGTTCCATATGTTATAACTCTCGTTCCTGGTCTTTTCCAAAGCCAGATCTGGTCATAAACTATGAGCTAGTTTACCACACTGTACAGCTGTCAAAAACTTTTCTTACCCAATGAAGTAAAGAACCTCATTCAGCCCTTTCTGTGAGGTCTTATATCATGTGAAATACGAGGGCTATGTCAATACTAGAGAAATTCCCTTTACAACACACGGCAAATATTAAAAAAAATACACTTTTCCTTATCTGTGAAAAGTATGTCCCAATAGAAAACACCGTCATTTAATAAATCATTAACATCTGACCTCTCCGGGGCTTACCCTCAGGCTATGGCTTGAATTACATTCGGTTCATAGAACTGGGTAAAAGGATGTTTAAGATTCTTTTCCAGAAAATAAAGCTTGAAACTACTTTCCTTCCTGACAGCAGCAGACAGCCTGAGACCTTCAGACTCTAGAGCATTTAAGATGACACGCAGAACCTGATACAATGCAAAGCAGTAATGCTATGTTATGAGACACCTGAAAAGGTATGGGAAAAAAATCTCTTGCTTCTTTTTCTGCTTCCTCTTAAAAAATTAAGAGATACTATACTTAGTGGAGAACAAAAGTTTGCACCTCAGATGCCCAGTGTACACAAACAAGAAGACTGATGCTGCTGGTAAAACCCTTCTTCTTATCTCAACATTACCCAGATTCCCAAACAGAAGCCCAACAGGATGATCCCCATCACTTTGACTGCCGACAATCACATACTGTTTGTAAATTTCTGCTTCTAGTAATTCCTAACATATTCTAGTATACGACCAGAGTTAAGGCATATTTTAATTAATCTAAAAATTAATGAATCTGAAAATGTTGGATGAGAAAATGCACTGTCAAATAATTCAGGAATTCTAATAAAGCTGGACTGTATATTACAACTATCAAAAGAAAAATAGCTTTGCATATACCAACGTAAAGACACAAAGCTAATGAAATCAGTACCCAAAAGCTTCCACCCCATCCCTACTAAGCATATCGTCATGAGATCATCTAGGTGTATCTTTAGGTCATCTTCAACGGCCTTTTGACCCCATCAGCTTTCAAGAATTCCCTTGCAGAGTAAAAGAAGGAAAGACAGACTCAACTAACTTACCTTTATCTTACATTTCAAGATAAGAGAAAACTCTACATCCTATCCATGGGTGACCTAATGTAGTTTCATGCCTCAAATATTACAAGAAGAGATGGCTTATAAATCTTGTCTCCAGCCCAGACATTTCTGCTAAGCTCCCTATCTGTAAACCAAGTGTCTGTCCCATTCCCACAGGCACCTCAAAAACACACCCCCAAGACAGGGCCCAACCTTCTCTACTCTCTCGATTTGTCTCCTCTCAGTGAATGGCACCAAATTCAGCCAGCTGCCCCATCATCCTAGCCTGCAGCCTCTTCACCTTCCACATCCAATCCATGGTCTCCCCATGGCCTCAGCATGCATCCTACCACCTCTTCCCAAGATTACAGCAATATCCACCTTACACATCTCTCAGCACCCAGTATCGAAATCCACTCATTTTTAATTTTCCACACAGCTGCCAGAATAGTCTCTATAAATTAAGAAAGAGTATGTCAACCTCCAGCTTTTATCATCTCTCCACAACCTTCAATATAAAAGACCTTTCTTTAGCCCACTATCCCAAGATCCTTAATGAAGGGGCCCCTCCCAAGCTCCTGATAACCTTTTCTGTGGCCACTCCCCCATGGGAAGTCTTCTCTTTACCACACAGCATGACTTACAAGCCCTAGATCACACTGTGACCTTTTCGAAAGTTATCTTTCCCTAGTTCACTTGTTCCATTCACTATCTAAATGTCTCTTAGGTATCCTTTAAACCTCAGCCCAAGTGTCACATCCTTGGTAAGCTTTCATGAATATTCCAAGTGTAAGGTGTTTTGTTTTGTTTTTTATTGAAGTACAGTTGATTTACAATGTTGTGTAAGTTTCAGGTATATAGCACAGTGATTCAATTATACACACACACACACATGTATATTCTTTTTCAGATTCTTTTCCCTCTAAGTTATTACAAAATACTGAGTATAGTTCCCAGTGCTATATAGTAGGTCCTTGTTGGTTATCTATATTATATATAGGAGTGTGTATATGTTAATCCCAAGCTCCTAATTTATCCCCCACCTTCCCCTTTGGTAACCATAAGTTTGTTTTCTATGTCTGTGGGTCTATTTCTGTTTTGTAAATACGTCCATTTGTATCATTTTTTTAGATTCCACATACAAGCGATATCATATGACATTTGTCTTTCTCTGTCTGGCTTACTTAACTTAGTATGATCATCTCTAGGTCCATCCATGTTGCTGCAAATGGCATTCTTTTTTATGGCTGAGTAATATTCCACTGTATATTTTAAGGGTCTTCTTCAAACTCCCACAGGACTGGGATCATACCACTATCTCAGCAGATCACAGAACACTGCAGGCCACCCTGTGTCAGTCTGTCTTCCCAACCAAATTATGAGTATTTCTGAGGAAATGCCTATGCCTCCCGCTTTCACTTGTGTATCCTCGAGATCCTAGAGTAGTATCTGAGGCATACTGTTACAGGCCAAAAAAACATTTCTTGGTACAAGCCCACTGGGGTGGGGGAGCAGGTGGGGAAAGGAGCTAGAAGTTAGAGAATAGAAAACGCCAAGATCAAACTGAAGTAAGATGAACAATGCTGGACTTGGCACTCATGCAAACTAAATGTCATTTTCCTATTCATATACTAGTTTCGGTCTCAAATAATAGTCCATTCATTCATACACTAGTTGAGTGTGAAGTGTTCTGAAAACACTGAAGAAGGGGAAAATGGAAGTATATGGATATCAATATTAAGGACCCCCCACCTTTGTCTCTTTGGGGACAAATGAGGATTTTAACAGATAATGAAGGTAGCCTACCTTCTACTTGGGCATGCCAGATTATAGATATTTTCACTATATATGCAATCAAAGGCTAATCACATCAGTAAATTTTCATTTCTACTTTTAAAAGGTGAATGGATAAGATTAACTTCTGTAACTTATTCTGATTCTTTATTTACTCTAGTTACCATTTTGGAAATAAATCTTGAATAAGTGCTGGGGATAGGGGAGGGAGAACAGGCAAGCTGAATGCTATTTGGCAAACCAAGCTATCCCTAGATGTTTCTTAGGGATGAATAAGCAATGCCTGCTGTCTTATCACTGGAAGATGCCTTGCTACCCTGTGCCAAAACTTCAATTAGGCTTATCAACATCCTTGAAGAATGAGGAATGAAAAACAGAGCTTCTTGCGGCCTTTGAGCTTACCAGCCAGGGAGCACACTACATCAATAAGGTACTAAATTACATTACTGTGTTACAGTTAGAGCACTTAGGCCAAAAGGCAAAAATAAGGGCAAGCTAAGTCAAATTGTGAAGTGGATAAAATTTGTTTTCAGAAACTTCTACCTCTTCAGTTGCCACTACAGAGGCTTTATTTGGCCTTTATTCCAGTGTGTTTATTCAGGTCACACACCACCATCCCCTTTCTCTCCCACTTGAGCCCCTCACCGAAGACTACACTCCCAGGGAACCTGATAAATATTTCCAACCATTACCACACTCGCTGGCCCATCAACAAAGTCTTATTACTTCTACGGCTCCTTTCATTAAGACCTTTCTTCATGTTTCCTAACAACAAGTAAATCTTACTCACTGACAAGTACTAATCTTCTTCTTGTACTCTGAAAGCTATCTGCCCTTGGGAAATGTAAACCAGCATGACAATCCAGTGGTGGGGATTTCAATGCCATGGATGGTCCATTGAGAATTGGGCCGATGAAAAAATAGTTGCCTTCTATATCTACACGTGTGGCAAAATGTGAATAGGTTACGTCCAAAATAATGACAACTTTATTGCAGACTAGGCTAATTCCCAGATAACCTAGTAATAATACTTCCCTTCTTGGTTTACATATATAGATGATAGTGAATATAGGATTAACAGGTACATACCCAATGAAGCTTATTGTCCAACCAGAAGCAACGTATAAACTATTCTTCATAACTTTTCAGGTGAGAATTTAAAATGAATCACAAATGAATTGCTTGTAAACCAAACCTAGAAGTTTCTGATGATTTAGTTTAAAATATTTCAATCATTAGGCTGTAATTCATGACTTAATATCTGAACTCAAATGGTTTTCAAGCAAATATTTACTATGAAATACAAAGGCCCTGCTCTTATGATACTATTATATTATAATTCAGAATGACAGGCAAATAAACAAAAAATAAATAAGATAAAATCAGATAATGATAGGAGCCAGGAAGAAAACTTAAAAAGTTGATGTGACAGAAAATTATGGCACTGGAGATATGAATTTAAACTGAGTGGTAAGCAAAAGACTCAATGAAGAGGCATCTTAGGACTGAGGCATGAATTATAGTAACTACTCACCCCCTAACTTCCACTCAAAGATCTAGAAAAAGAGTTCCAGGCAGGGAGAACAGCCAGCACAAACATCCTAAAACAGAAGTATGCTTGACACGTTGATGGAAGGAGAAGACCAGCATGACTAAAGCATAGGGGAAGGCAACAGAGAATGGTCTGAGATTAAAGCAGAGTCCAGAACATGCAAGGCCATGAAAACCACAGTATGAAATTTTAATTTTATTCTATATTAGCTATCACAGAAATACGGAATGTGATAAAATGACAAGGGATGCAAATTATACTCTAAATATAATTCCCATTTGTACTACTACATGCCATTACTATCGACGAAAGTATTGTACATCTTGGGGTTTTTAAAACTACTGTCACTGCAAAGAAGACTGAAATCCACTGAGAGTTGAAGGGAAGTTCTGCCCCTAAATTGAACTCAACTCCTGCACAAACCAAAATGCAACAACAACAACAACAAAAAACTATGGAAAAACCCTTTGGTATTAACTGCCAAGAACTTCCCATCAAATAAACCCAAATACTCATAGCTTTTATCTATGACTACACAGACAAGGTTAAAGCAACTGCTTCCTAGCGTGAAAGAAAGGGGATTTTTGTATCTGAATTAACCTGAGTGGTGACCTCCATTTATCACATTCAATGTTATTTAATTATAAAGTACATGTCTGTATACACAAAAGTGTATACGTCTTGATTTGTCAAGAGACTATAGTTCATGGCATATCTACAAGTTGAATCTGTTTTTCACATGTCAAGGTTAAAGTAGACTGAAAATAATCTAGAGCTAAGGGGCAGCACTGAGATAATCATACCTACTATTGTCCCTTTTAGAAGGAGATTTAAGCCCTAAGAGGTTAAAACTGAACAAATATTTAATAGTATTGAATAGATCCAAGACTAACACAGTGTCTTTTTCCCATTGAACTCAAATGAACTCATGTCTGTCCTCACCCAGTGATCACTTATTAACATTTTGAATACAAATATGGGGATAATTTTAAACACTATTCTACATTATCAAGAAGCAATTAGGTACCTCATCAGAGATAGACAGCTTTACACAAAAAATATTAGAATCCTAAAAGACAAATGCTTCAGCTACCCTGCTTTAAAATAATCCCCCTTCTTTTTTTATTTTTAATTTTTTATTAAACCATTCCAACTGGCAGCATATGAGCGAGCGAGAGAGAGAAAAAGAAAGAGGGAGAGAGAGAGAGAAAGGTGATCCAGGTCATATTTTCTCTTCTTGACATGTTCTAAAATCAACTTACTTAGTCAAAGAAGTTTTCAGAAATTTGCATTAAATATTAAATGTTTAGTATTATTATTAGCATTATAAAGATAGATAATTCCAATGTATATACTTTATTTATTGAATATCAAAGCCCCTCTATTATTTGTGAAAAAAGTGGGAAGTCTTGAGTGGTCTCTTGAGCCACCCATGGGAGGAAATGCCCAAGAGATAGACGAACATTTTCAAACCCGGTCTCCTCTTTGAAAATCCCTGCACTAGAAAGACACTGTTACTGACAGAAGTGTGATAGCGGCCTCCAATGAGCTGAGACAAAGAACAAAGGGACAACAGCTTTGTGACAGTTCTTTGCAAGGGCTGCATGTCCGTTTTCCAGGAAATGTAAGAAACGTTTAACTATTTTAAGAGATTGTGGAGGGCATGTTTAATGCATGCATTCAATATACGCTTTCAGAAGTTCTTTCCTCCTTTCTAACACTGTTACTTCATAACTTAACAATGTAAAATTTAAATTTACAAATTTAAAATTAGTTCATATTTTTTACTTCTGATTTAACTTATAGTCTACAAAGTAGAAACTAAGGCCTCTGAGCCACATAGCACATCTAATAGGATGCTCTGGCATTGTATTGTCTTTATAGGTGAGGTCTGGAAAATCATTCTAGCCCCTTAGTTTGCTCCTTAAGAATCACCAATTATCTGACATAAAACTGAACACATCGCCTAATTATCAGTTAGTCTTTATGGTAGTGGTTCACATGGTGTCAACTCCATCCTTGGGCAATGGTACTTCTGCTCTGTGCCATCTCAGGACCGCATTCCAAATACCCTCGAGTTACTCCTTTCTATTTTCTTTATAGTAGATCCTGTCAAGAGTGTTTCTGGCTAGCCGAGGAGTGGAATAGTATGTTTACTCCAATTAACCAGGGAATGACAACTCCAAAACTGCTGTGTTCAGAGTCACTCATATTCATCTTTATTGACTACAGAGAAAGTTCAGGTTACTTTGATTTAAGATAAAGGATCCTTGTCTTCCCTTAACAATTTATCTGAATGACCATAAAATATCAATGAAGTAGATTTAGGATTTGCAGATACTGCTACATCTCAGGAACACAAGTGTCGTAAGTAATAATAATGGCTAGCCTAGAGCTGTCAGTCACTCTCCATTTCATTCCATGAGAACTGAGTTAGCACATACTACCTGTTTACCACACCTTACTAGATACTAAGAGATGTGAGGTTACTACGCTATAGTTGTGTTCTGTAGATGATATGCAGGATGCATGCTAGAACATATAATACATGTAAGTAGTATATAATACATGTCCTAGACAAGGTTATAATTTCACTGAGACACTAGGAAAACCATGAGAGAGTGCTTCAAAACAGTGAATGTTGGTGCAAGACTAAGTAATAAAAAAGAGATGGAGATCAGGATGGCTTCCAAGGAATTGAACTGGGCCATTAATGAAAACCCTATATTTCTGTTCCTGTCAATGATTGATCACTCAACAGTTGATCCTCAATGAAGACTGAAGAGTTGTGTATCCTATAAACAGTCTAAATGTGTCTTTTTTTTTCCTTATACTATCATGTTCTAAAACAGAATCATCAAACATCTTACAAAGATGCTAAAACACAGCAAGAGAAAACAATTTTAAAACAGGGTTAAAAATAAAGCAAAAGGAGAACAAGGATGGGAAGAGGAAATGGTGATGTGAAACAAGTGAACAGAATGTGTGCCCGGAGTCCTGTAAGAAAACTCAAGAAGGCTTAAACGTTACAGCAGTACTTAAGTAGAAGAGTACCAAAGCTCCATCCTTTGATTTTTATGTGCCATGAGCTAATGTTTAATGCTTACCACCTTTGTATTACCCAAATGATAACATGAAAATTATTAAATGTTCTTTCTGTTGAGCACTACTTCTTTAGTGTTTCTTTTTGTAAACTGATTGAGAGGCATGAAAAATATTCCTTGTTAGAATCATTAAAAGACATTCAACTCGGTGGATGAAAATTTGATGAGAAACAGGACGTCTACACACACAGTCTTCCCTCACAAAGAACTTACTAATTCCAAGGAGGGAATACAGTGAGAAGCAGAGCAGATGCCATGTTAATCAAGAGATCAAAGTTTACAACAACAGTAAAGAGACAAAGTACCTTAATTCCTGCCAAAAATTCACAACTTGAATTTATTCATAAGGAAACACCAGACAAACCCAAATTGAGGGACATTCTACAAAGTAGCTAGCCTAAACTTTTCAAAAATGTCAATGTCATGAAAAACAAAAAAGACGGAGGAACCATTCCAGATGTTCATGTTCAAGGTCAAGAAAAAATTTCTATAAAGGGCATTATTGTGACAGTTAGCAACATTTCAAGAAAGTCTACGGTAACAGTGTTCTATCAGTGTTAAATTTCTTGATTTGAATAATTATACTGTAGTGACATAAGTGAATGTCTCTGTCTTAGGAAATAAACACTTAAGTATTTACGGGTTTAAAAAAAACCCAGCATGGTGGTGGCAACTCACTCTCAAGAGAAAGAGTACTAAAGCAAATTTGGCAAAATGCTAGTAACTGATGAATCTTGGTGACAGGTACATGGAGATTTTTGTGCTATTCTTGAAAATCATCTATAAAATTTAAATTATTTCAAAATAAAAAGTTAAAGATTTTTAATAGTTGAGAATGCAAATATGAGAAACATAAAATTTTGAACACTCTTCTCTTCCTCATAATATATTTCTATATTTCCACAAACCAAAAATATTTTCCTACAACCAATCATTTATTCGTGATATATCTACCTCCACAGAATAGAAAATAGAAAGTAATCGGTAACATTCAAATCATACAAAAGGGACAGACTGAAAATAACAGTGAGGTGTTTTAAGTTATAGAAGATATATATTTAGTGGGATTTTTTTTTAATGTATGGCTATTTTGAGGTCTTTCATTTAGTTTAACTAAAAAAAAAAAGCCTTATATGTCTCAAATCAGGTTTATATTTAAAAGAGAATACTAATCGCTCTACAACTAACAAAAAGAGCCTAAATACACAAAAAGTTTTACAAAGTCACCATTCATGGCAAAATTTATCTATAATTTTAACTTATTAGGAAAGGCAGAGAGAACATTGAACATAAATTCCTACTCATTTAAACTCGACATTTTCCAACTATATTTCACATTTCTTTAACTCAGAGTTCTCCTAACAACATAAATATTTCACAGTAAATTTCAGACCTAAACATTGACATTTAACTTAGCAAAAGGGCTGATTGTCCATGATGGAAAGTTTGTGTTCTACCTTTAAAAGGTCTGCATAATGGAAAATTCTAACCTTCCCTCAGAAACCACTAACCAATCCACTGTTTTATACTGCCTATAAAATTCCATTAGTATAGGAAACTAAAAGTTGACCTGTGAACAATTTAGGAAAAAGATATGGACTATGAAATTAGAAGATTAAACTCTAATAACTGGCTGAATGATCTGGGCCAATCACTAGAACTTTCTGAGGCTCAGTTTCTTCATCTATTAAAGAATGAGATTTAAAACTAACTAATTTCTCATCAGTCATTTTCAAAGCTCTAGTGATTTGTCACTCTTTCTTAAATATGCTCTTATCTGCTATTTTTGTCTTGGTTTTGATGAATGACCCAAAATCTCACAGAAAGAATTCCTCATTTGGCAGCCTTTAAAACCACACTAACTAGATAATTACAGGTGTAGGGTGAGCTTGGAACTCCATGATTAACCATACAATGAGAAACATTCAAACACACTGGTGAAATTCAAAGTCAGATCTATTCCTACCAAATAATGGCTTAAACTAAGGAGGAAGGAAAGAGCAATTAGCTCTTCTATCAATTAGAAATCTAACAGAATATATATAAATACAGAATATATATACAAATATGTACCATAATAGTTATAACCAAATGAAAACTAAGTATTTAATTGAGATAAAAATAAAGTATAGATATAAGCATATAATTAAGATGATCTAAATCACACTCCTTCTGGGATATTCTCAGATATACATAATATAACACATACTATGGTTATGATAGGTACTATTACCATGAGTTTCCCATTCAACGTCTTTGTTGTACTTGAGAATCTATGTTAATCAGTTCAAATCTTCCATGAAATGAGTCTGGTCAAAAGAAAAAACTGATTTTAAGGAAAGTTACAATGCAAAGCAGTATTTAAGAATAAAAAGCACCACCATCACAAAACTCATGTAAGAATATGATGAGGCACCAATTCAAGATCACCTTGGGTCTTAGTAGGGTGATATAATCAAGAATCTTTAGGATTAGATTAGAAGACTACAGTGTCCATGTACACCTGTGAATAAAGGGAATGTACACACAGACTGTAAAATGGTAGAAATTCATTTAAATTCCTTTGAAACTCAATAATAAATGCAAAGCTGGTGGTCTCTTGGAGGGTATTAAGAGAGAACAGCAAACCACGGAAGAAGAGGGATTTCAAGGTTGATTTCCTCACTTTTTTATCCAAACACCTTGGGGACAGGGGACAGGGGCTTCCCACTTAAACAGTATAAAATACACAGATGTAAAGATGAACCTCTATACTAGTTGACACATTTCGGATTTTTCATGAAAGTGTACAATCTAATGTTAAATATTATTTCACTCAGATAAGGTATTTTGTTTATGAAACTGGGTGAATGAAGTCATCCAAAAATTAGTTTATAAGTTTTTAGAAAGTTTAAAACCAAGGTTTCTAGACAGGAAGACCCACTCAAGAGTTGAGAATAATCACTTCAGTATACTGGATCCAGGACCCAAATAAAGTCCTCAAAAGCTCCCTGTCCGAAGTGGAGGTGTGGCCAAGCACACATTTACTGCCTCCTGCTCCTAGTCTTCCTCTCCCATCACTTTGTTTACATCTTGGTCATAGCATTTCTCATCCTCTATTTTAGCTCATTTGCTCCAGTTTGTCTAGATCTCTGCCCGTTTCCTTTTTGCTACTAATGATGCCTCCAGTACTAATGGATGTCTCTTCATGGTGTGAGCTTGAACTTCTGATCCTCAGTATTGTCTTAGCTTTCACTATTTGAATCCTCCTGTGTCTTTTCAACCTGCTGTTCATATCCCTTGGCTTTGCTTGAGTACCTAATGACAACTCTCAGGTTTGATTTCTGTAGTTGTCTCAATCTACACACTGAAGCCATATCTCAACCCAGACACTTGCCCTGGACTTGGCCTCAGTAGCCCAGTATATACTGTAGGGATCAAAAGAACATAGGCAGACTAAGTTTTGCTCCATATAAAGGAAATTTTCTACTGTTCATAGAGGACCTGCCCAAAAAAGGAATGCTCTGGGTCTAGAGAGTATACAGCAAAGAACTATGAGAGCTGATTCTGGAATAGACAGACCTGGGTTCAAACCCAATTCCTCTGCTGTCTACAGCTACCTTAACCTCCCTAAGCCTAAATTTTTTCTGCTGTAGAATGGGAAAAATAATCACCTTAATAAAACATTATGTCACATAGCTGTAAATGATGACTTGAGAGTTTTAAATGAGATTAAATGTAAAGGGCAAAGACAGTGCTTACCATATAGAAAGCACCGACCTGGTCCACCATTAGAAATTGGATATATCACTTTATTTTTCCAAACCTAAGCTTTTATTACAAGCCCTTGAAACAACATCACATGTAAGAAACTATCACAACTTCCTAATGATACTTAACATCGTTCTTTAAATAACTACCTCTCTCATTTTAAAACATGTCTTCAAATTAACACTCCTCCCATCAAAAGGTGAAACCCACAGCTACATGCAAAAGAATGAAACTATTACACCAAACACGAAAATCAATCAAAATAAGTAACAGACTTAAATGTAAGAATTGAAACCATAAAAATCCCAGAAGAAAAGATGGGGGTAAGCTCCTTAACATCAATCTTGGCAATGATTTTTTTGTATTTGACACTAAAAGCAAAGGCAACAAAAGCAAAAATAGACACGTGGAACTGCATCAAACTAAAAAGCTTCTGCACAGCAAAGGAAACTTACCAAATGGGAGCAAATATATGCAAATCATATATATCTGATAAGGAGATAATATCCAAACTATATAAAGGACTTAATGCAACAGCAAAAAAAAAAAAAAATCCGATTAACAAAGGGCAGAAGATCTGAATAGATGTTGTTCCAAAGAAAACTTATGGATGGCCAATAGGTGCATGAAAAGGTGTTCAACATCACTAATTATCATGGAAATGCAAATCTAAACCACAATGAGATTATTATTTTCCATCTGTTAGAATGGCTACTATCAAAAAACATGAAATAACAAGTGTTGGCAAGGATATGGAAAAAGGGGAACCCTTGTGCACTGTTGCTGGGAATGTAAATTGGTACAGCCATTATGGAAAACAGTATGGAGGTTCCCCAGAATTTTAAAATAGAACTATCATTAGATCCAGCAATCCCACTTCTGGGTATTTATCCAAAGGAAATGAAAACAGGAACTTGAAATATATCTAACCCCCGTGTTCACTGCAGCATTGTTTACAATAGCCAATATATGGAAAAAACCTAAGTGTCCACTGATGGATGAATGGATTTTTAAAAAATGTGATACACACACACACACACACACACACACACACACACACACACAGAGGAATATCATTCAGCCATGAAAAAGAAGGAAATCCTGAGGGCATGGACATCCCTGAGGGCATTAGTGAAATAAATCAGACAGAGAATGACAAATACCATGTGATCTCACTTACATGTGGAATCTTAAAAAAAAAAAAAAAATGGTGGATACAGAGAACAGATTGGTGATTGCCAGAGGCAGTGGGTGAGAGGCGGGCAAAATAGGTCAAGGGAGTCAAAAGGTACAAACTTCCAGTTATAAAATAAATAAGTCCTAGGGATGTAATGTACAGCATGGTGACTACAGTTAATAATACTGTATTATATATTTGAAAGTTGCTAAAGGAGTAGATCTTAAAAGTTCTCATAATAAGAAAAAAAAATATTTGTAACTATGTAAGGTGATGGTTAACTAGACTTATTGTGGTGATCATTTCACAATATACACAAATATTGAACCATTATTTGGTACACTCAAGCTAATATAATGTTATCTGTCAATTATCTCAATTAAAGAATAACAAAAAACAAACAACATCAACAATAACAACAAAAATTACACCATAGTTGTTCAAAGGATTAAGGATAGGGTTGTCCCTCTTTCCCTCCACTTTATTTTCTCTACTTTTCCTGTTTCATCTTTCTTATGAAAGCAGCCACACTCCCCCATCTATTGCCTGAAAATGGCAGATTTATTTGCCCACAAACTAAATTCATTCACAAACCTGCTCTCATTCAACCCAGAGAATTACCTTCAAAGCACTTTAAAAAGATTTATTCCAACAAGAACCTTCATAAGTTGCTGGCAGAAATGCAGATGGTGCAGCCACTTTGAAAAACAAGCATTTTGTTAAAAAGTTAAACATACATTTATCATATACCCCAGCAACCTCACACCTAGATGTATACTCAAGAGAAATGAAAACACATGTCCACATAAAAACCTGTACACAAATGTTCAAAGCAGCATTATTCAGAATAGCCAAAGAGCAGAAAACAACTCAAACGTCCATCAACTGGTGAATGGTTAAATAATATATATGCTATGTCCATACAATGGAATACTACTCAGCAATAAAAAGGAATGAAATACTGATTCATGTTACAACATGGATGAACCTCAAAAACATTGTGCTAAGTGAAAAAAAGCCAAAAACAAATGACATGTAATATATGATTCCATTTATATGAAATATCCCAAAAAAGCAAATCTAGAAAGACAGAAAGTAGATTAAGTGATTGCCTGGGACTGTCAGTTAACTGTAAATGGGCATGAGGAATTCTACTATGGTCATGAAATGTTCTAAAACTGGATTGTGCTAATACCTGCACAACTGCATACATTCACTGAAAAAAAACACTGAATTATTTAGTTAAAATGAGTGAATTTTATGGTATGTAAATTATCCCCCAATAAAGTTGTAAGGAAAAAACTGTGCCATGTATATACTGTCTAAAAACAAGGTTTACTCCATTCCTACTGCATTCAAAGCCTGGTTAAGTGCAGTGACATAGTCCCTATACTCAACAAACTTTAAATATAATAGAATGTTAACATTTAAAATAAAAAAACAAATAAGCTTTAAAAAGAAAGAAAGAAAGATGAAACCCAATTCCCTACCTCTTGAATATGGCTGGTCTAAGTGACTCACTTCCGCTATAAATAAAGCAGTAATAGTGCACTCTGACTTCAGGGACTAGGTCAAACAAGGCAATACAGCTTCTTCCTGGCTCTTTTTTCACTTGGGACATGAACTTTGGAAGTCCTGATTCTACATGTAAGAAGTCTGACTACCCTAAAGGACCGTGCTGAAGAGACAACATAGAGAAAGCAATGCCCAAGGAACCCAATGCCAGCCTCCTATTGAGTCTTTCCAGCATCAACCAGGAGACATGTGAATGAGCCTTCAGATGACTGCAGCTCCCAGCCTTCAAGTCACCCCAGCGGACACGGAGTAGAACAGTTGGCGAGCTGTCCCCACTGAACCTTAACCCAAATTGCACATTCATGAGTGAAATAAATGGTCCAGTTTCTGGCCACTAATATTTGAGTTGGTTTGTTACACAGCATTGAAAAATCAGAACATTATCTTAAAATGTTGGCCAGCGCTTATAAGGAACTTAGCGTAAAAAAAGTAACATTCTCTAAGAAAGTATTCAAACTCCCTAAAGCTGAGAACTTTCAGCAACAGGTTGGTCCTGTCTGTTCCAATCAAAATGTACAAATCTCAATTTCCATTCTGGATAATAACTTTATTTTCAATGTTGAATTTTACAGCAGAGATAAAGCATTAAGAGTCAAAATGACCTTTGGCAAAAAAGAGTAGATATTCAGACAACTTAGGATGTAGAAGTATGCAAAAAGAGAGTTAGATTTTTGTCAGCAGGCTGTATCCTGTAAAGGATATAAAACCCACATTCTAGTCAGCTGTGATGCCAATCAAGCACCACACTTCCCTCCTGGTAAACTGAAAAGGAACCCAGCTCGCTGCTCAGCATACCATTCAGAAGCCTTCCACATCATATGTCACAATCAATTGGGTGGATTCAGGTCCAGTCTTTTTTTAGTGAAAGGAATTTATTACCAACAGGTTTACTTCCTTCCCATCCACATCCTGTGCCCCTGCAGTGCCCAGGAGGGCACCACATCTGGTCGAGCTAACTCTTTCAAAAGAGCAGGGAAGAGGAGAGAGAGAAAACCGTACCAATCAGAGAATATAATCAATAACCTGTGAGAAATCAAACTGAAGAGTTCGCTGCAACAGTGCATAAAAGTTTGTCAGACATTCTAGTAAACAAAACTCTTATCTAAACTTTCCAATCATAAGAGAATTCATGACTTTTATGTACTACAAGATCCTAAAAGATTTTGTCCACATACTGTGATAGAAGGACTTTATTCTTATTATTATATCAGTTACGAGGTTTTAAAGGCAAGAGATGGAAAACCCAATTCAAAGTGGTTTAAATGACACAGAAAGATATCCATCCATAAAACAGGAGACACAGGGGTAGGAGAATCTTCAGGTTTAGCTAATCCAGAAAGTCTAAGACATCATCAAAGATTCAGATTTTTCCAGTCTCTCCATTTCATTGCCCAGAATGTCAGCTTTATCCACAGCTCCCTGTAGGAGAGCCATCAGGAGACTAAGACCTTCCTTGTTTGGGTCTAGCAGAGTAAAGAGAATGCCTCTGCCCACAAAATCAAACCCAAATCCTGTCATTTGCCCAACTATGCCAGCTGAGGCTGTGTGGCTAACAGGGGGATGTCATATGCTGAATGGCCTGGCCATGAGCTCACAAAGCCATCTGGGGCAAGAGGGCCAGATTACCATGATGGGCTTAGAGCTGGAGCTGCACACGGTGAAATGGACCTAATGGAAGCAAGAGACCAACTTCCAAGTCCACTAAAATTCATATCATCTGTTAAATGGTCTATTTGATCAATTAGAAAAAGAGATTCTTCAGTTTCCAAGCGGATTTTGTTCTAAAAGTTCACCTCATGTCAGTTTTGATCTTAAAGTATGATTAGGGCATATGGGACATAGAATGCATTTTCCCACCGAAGTCATATATTTCCCATGTGCTCAAATTAGTTCTTGGTACATTTAAACCATTTATAGTTGAAGTATTTAAGCTGGGAATGCCTCTTTCCCTCTTTTCCCAGTGGATCAGAAAAAAACAGAGACTCACCACCTACAGGTTATCATGCCCTGGCACCAGGGCGGTAGAAACAAGGAACTCTCCACAAGCAACCATCAGTAAGAGCACAAAGTTCTCCAGAAGGAACCCATATTCCACAGTAGCAGCAGCTCAGATGGCAGCAGGGTGAGCTTCCCGAAGGCCATCTGTGCTTGCAGAATACTTGTCAGTCACTGACATAAAAATGTTTTATCTTGAATTTAAAAACAAAAAAAGAAACCTATTAACTAGTTTTTCTAGTACAATGCTATAATGCCCTAATAATGTGGATGATTCCTTTTAAATTAAGTCAGTTCTGTGTTTTTAATATTTTTTAATGTGAGTTCCTTTCAAGAACTCAGAAATCCATCATGTGATTAAAACCTTGTTTAATGATCTAATGATGATTTTCATGAGTACACTGACAACAGTAAGCAGAGCTATCCCTTAGAGGGTACCCTTCCCCATTTAATCCTCAAAACAGCCTTGCAAGGTAGGTGGTACTGATGCTCGCTCACACACGTGGAAACTCAGGCTTGGGGCACTTTGGTAATGTGCCCAAATCCACATGATTAGAACATAGAGGAAAAAGGATTCCACCGTAGCAGATATGATTCCAAAATGCAAACACAGAAAATTCCAACTAATAAATGTGCAAGTACTTTATTAAATCAGGTCAAATTATCTTTTTAAAAAATGTTTAAAGTATGACCCGTTTCCCATATTTCCCTTGCCCCATACATTACTCATGATATTTTGAGAAGGGAAAAAAAAAAAAAATTATGTTCCAAGAATGTTTCCCTCCACTTTTTCCCTTTGGTTCTGAAATAGTAACCTGTGGTGCCCACTGACGTTGCTTTAAGCAGGATGTTGACCTTGCCAGAGCTGACAAATTGTCCACCTGGACACCATTTCCCAACAATGCCAAGATGACAGTTCACTGTATGACATTATTGTTATAGTTGGCACTAAGCCACATAGGTAACTGGTTTGTTCTCTGTTCACTAAAAGCTGAAATTCTACCCAAGCAACAATTTGACAAGAATGTTGGTATCAAAGATGATTTGAGATGTTATTCTCTAGATCAGGTGTTCTCGGACTTTAAGATGCACAAGTAACACCTGGGAATCTTGTGAAAATGCTGGTTCTTATTCAGTAGGTCCAGGCCATGCCTGAGATTCTGCATTTCTAACACGTCATCAGTTGAGTCTGATGCTGCTGCACCATAGTCCACGCTTTCAGTAGCAATCATTCAGTTCACCGCAGAAAAAGAAAAGCATGGGCTCTTCAAACTGCAGTCATAGCTTGCCAATATTAATCTTAAACAGCATGGTATCCTTTTCTAAACAGCTACTCTCAAATTTGAATTTTTACTTAGCATCTTCCTGAATTTGTTGCTGCCTCATGGTCAGCACTTTGCAAAGAGCACTCAGTATAATGCTGGTCAAGCTTGGGTAATGTTAGATACTACACACTCTTCTTGATGAGACACAGTGCACACGCCTATTTAAAATTGAGAGGTACTCTAGTACAAAAATAAAAGCTTGTACTAGATTTCTGAGTACAGACTGTATGATAGTGATTTCTCAAATGTGTCCCTGACTCAGCTTGGAGGGCCTGAAATAAAAATAGCTCTAAGTAAAACCCATGAAAGCTCTTCCACTGAACTTCGCAAAGCACTGAGGAAACAAAACAAAACTTCTTTGGGATCCTTTCAGAGGGTGTAACACAAAGGGAGAAAAGTCTCACCTGCATGCTTTGTCAATGATTACAAATCAGCTTTGGTCAAGTGAGAAGTCTGGATTGATAATGTCAAATACAACAACCGGTACCCTAAACATGGAATGTCATGATAAGAGCCAGTTGACTTTTACCTCCCATTGTCCCTCTAGATCTGCTCACTGGGAACAGTCCTTCACTCGCTCTCACGATGAGACTTTGGGCAGTCCCCAGGTCTTTTCTGGACATTCAGGAAATGAAAGTCTCTAAATCTCCTACCCACCCACTCCACACTGGTGCAGGGGAGAACTATTCTCTGTAAAGGGTAAATCCTAGCTGGCTTCTTTTCTTTTTCACATACCTCATTTCCCATTTACTCCTTCCTGTTAATAACCACTTTCCAGGATTACTGTGGGTTACTGGGAAGGAAAATTCTCACTTGATACTTAACAACAAAAGATTCTTGTTCTCTGGCCAGGGAAGCGGCTAACACCAACTCACTCCTGTGGGTATTTATATAGGTTCTTTAGAAACTCACTCCGCTAAACCCCTCTAACTATGGCTTCCCTAATGCGGCAGTGTCTCGCCTTTGGCTAGCCACTCCTGACCCTTATCAGCTGCCAAACCCAGGAATATACCCCACAGTCTCTTACTAATGGGTCCCCTACCCTGTTGGCATGATCCCTTTTTTAAATGACCACAGGTAAACATTTCTACCCTGGGTTCCCCAACAGGTCCTTGGCATTCACACATTTTTGACATGCCACCAATTAGAAATACAGTCACCCCCTTAGAGGATCAGCTGTCTGTTCCAAGTGTTACAGGCTACATCAACTTCCTAAAGGATGAGTAAGGCACCAGACCACTATGCGCCCCCATAACTACAGGAAAATCGTACCAAGATTCACTTCTTCCCATGACAGTCCCCCATCACTCTATGTAAAGATGTAAGACTCACAGCAAAGCTCGCCCAAAGAATCCTTCTCACAAAATCCTCTCTCCATAGCCAAACTGGTTTATCCATGTGGAATATAAGAATTGTGTAATTAGTTTTTGCAAACTTCCTTTGAAAATCTGTAGCTTGGTCTTTTATCTCACCTCTGGATAGGACATCAATAGCAAAATATTTTTCCCAGCTGAGCAACAGAAAGAACTGCACGCCCCAGAGAGGCAGTGGTGATATCAGCAGGAGCCATTTCTCTGCAAATGTATGAGACAGTCCCTGAGTATTCCTGAAAATTACTAGGTGAGAAAAGGAATTTGAGAGTCTGGAAATCATGTAATCTGAGGATTGGGGCAGTAAGCCAGTAAAACACGAGCTTTTACTGTTAATATACTTTTATTAATACTCAAAAGCTGGTAAGAGCTATACAAATTCAGTTTATTGGAATACAAGATGATAAATTCTTAATTATAGACATCAGTGAAGGCCACAAATTGTCCAAATTTACATCTATTTGGTCTTGAGTATTACATGATTCAGTGTAGTTATCAATTACTTTCTAATGATATCGTCCCTAGGATAACACTAAGGTTAATTTGGATGTCCAGAGTATATGCCTCGAAGCTGAGGGGCAGCAAGCAGAAAGGGAGTAAATATATTCAGAAGCACTCTGAGTTAACAGGGGTGGTCAACAACAGGGGTGGTCAGTTTAGAACTTCAAAATCAAACTACAGAAAGGCCACAAAACGAGTAACATACATATTCAATAACCATCTGATTCATGTGTTTCCCCAACAGGAAATTATTGGATGTATTCTACACCAAGCCACAAAAATATTTTCTTAAAATTCTTTGCACAGAATCATTAAAACTCTGGCATAAATGTTAGGTGAATTCCTTCAATGCCATGCTCTCAAAAATACATTAAGAGAGAGAGAGAAAAGAGAGAGAGAAGAGAGAGGAGTTTGAAAGAAACAACTTTTCAGCAGCTAGAATAAACATAACTCATCCATCACTTAGACTCATTAATCCTGGATGTAAGCTTCTAATGTAGAGATCAAAGACTCTAGTGAAGTGAAACATCTGACAATAACAGGATCTCAGTCACTGCATGGTTTTCCTCATCCTATTATATGCTGAGCTCTCTAGCAATCTTGAGCAATTCAAAACAAATAAATAAACACAAGAGACTCTTTTCAAAAATAGCTGCCTAAATTGAAGGCACAAAACACATGCACACTGAATGTGGGTACATGCCCACACAAGCTGGACTTGTAAAGAGTGCAATGAAAGAATGAAAAACAGAAGAAATCTGGGAGTGGCACTTGCAAAGAGATTTAAGGAGCATGCTGTGTAACAGATACATGGCACCCTCACTTCATCCATGCAGAAAAGGACAGCACACGCAGCCAACACAGCATGAGAGAAGAGAGAAGAGAGAAGAGAGAAGAGAGAAGAGGAAGCACCATCTCTCCACCCCCAAATCACACAGCCAGATGCCAGGATCCAACCATTTTTTACAAATTAGGAATTAAAGGAATAGTAAAAGTGTTTTTATTTGGATAGCTGACATAAAAGAAACATTTTAATGCCATTACATTTAATGGTTTTAGAGTTAACATTTTCCAAATACTAAATGGGAAATTTTCAATTGCCCTATGAAGTTAAATTACAGTTGTGTTAACCCTTTATATGATTAAATGAGTATGCCCTCTTTTCATAAACTTATCGAATTAACTTCCAACTGGATAAGAAACAAGGTATCATATGAGAAACAAACACAGAACATAATATGAACACAAAATATCATTTAAAATCTGAGCTTACACTATTTAACAATTATTAAATGAGAGTAGTTAGTCCACATTAGTTGATTAATTACAGAGTATTTCAATTTTTCAGGAGAATTCTGCAAAATTCTTAATTGTATGAAAACAAGGCACTTCCATTACTATTATTTTCAGAGTTACATCATTTCTTGTGATTAATGTGCAATACCCTCAATCCTATTAATTATTTTCCTTTGTTTCTCGATTAGTTCATTCACACAAATATTCACTCATCTAAATGACTGAGCCCAGCTGTGCTATGTGCTAAGGATCCTGAAACACATAATAAAGCTTCAAGGAGCCTATAGCTTAGAATGGGAAACAAATAAATAAGCAGTGACTGCAAAACAAAGCGAAACGTACAACAGAGGTACACGTTATTCAAAACTTCTCATATTTCAAACTGCTTTCATAGACGTTAAGTTTCTATATAACTCATGAAGTAGGGAGGGAAAGTATTTAAAATCCCAATATTAAAGATCACAGACTCCAAAATTAAATCTTTCATCCGCAATTATATAGCTGATTAGTGGCAGAGTCTCAGCTAAATTAATGGAAGCCGAGACTTACATTATATGTTCTTTTCTCTATACCAAGCTGCATCTCACAGTTCCTGAAGATCTGACAAAAAGTCACCATCGGACCCACAACTAGTTATTGAATTCATGTGCTTCCTAGATCTGCATTCATACTGGAAAGTATAGCAGCTAGTGCAATAGTCTCTGTTCTGATCCTCTGAAATTTTAATGAATCTGTCCTTTCATTCTCATTTCTAAACTGTGTCTCTTAACCTTTCTTGTCATCCCCTTCCCTTTCAGTGGAAAGGACTTGAGTTGTTAGTGGCCTCCAAATGAAAAACAATGAGGGCAACCGTAAAGTAAGCACCATTAAACTTTAACTTGGAAAAAAAAAAGGGCCAAGGGCAGACCACACAATCTATGTAAGCACGTACATTTAGAGATATGGCCACCTACCAGATGAATAACAACTGTATGTTATCCTGGGAGATTTCTCACAGACGGACATTCCGCAAACTTTACTTCCAAAGGCTACAATGCTCCCCTCACCCTGCCTGTCTTCAGATATGCTTATTGTGTAAAAGCACAAACAAATTGTCTTAATTACAACAAACTAATAAACTAGTGGTTAAATCCTTGGCCAAATTATGCCCTTATTTTTTCAGCAATGCTTTCCTTATTGAAAAATCTTTGTTTTAGAATCTTGCTTCTGAAATTGCCATCAGGATAGCACATTCTTTTCAAATACCCTCAAAAATGGTATTTATAAACTTTAAATGTGGGTGTGGTTTTTGGGAAAAAAATAACTGTTATTAGAGGCAATTCCTTGTTTTGACCAATGACCTCATCATAGGACCAAATGTAGAGCTTCTCAAAGGAGGACAGTTCTTAGGAAGACAAATAAATAATAGTGTATAGCCTATAACCTAATAATCACAATATTTTAACTTGACCATCTGCAAGACTCATGAGTAAAGACTTAATAAAAGAGGCTTTTTCCAGTCAGAAAAATATCTCAGACTTCACTGGCTGTTGCTTAGTTCAAGGGCTTGCAGAACCCTCCAAAGAAAATATTCCCTCTCGTAATACTTGGATTAAAATGGTGATTTGGGTGTTTTGGCCAATGAAGACACTAGGGAATTGCAGGCCTCAATCAGACACGGCCTTTGTAATAAAAAGCTGAACCATAGATAGTGTTAGTTTCTCAATCACATAAATTTGGTGGAGGGATGCCAACTAAAGAAGAAGATCTACTGACACACTGTCTACACTAACTCTAGTTATGAAGATGGCTCTGAAATATCCTTTTCCCCAGGAGCCTCTGGAGGAAGAAGTGGTCCACTATCAATTCAGAGAAGCCTGGGGAAAAGGTAGAACAAAAGAGACAACCCTGAAAGCTGTCCTTCAGGGCAAGATCTCTCATATGCTTTCTAATAAAACAAACCAAATTAAAGAAGCAAACTGTGTTCCTCGAACTAAAACGGATACGTTGGTTTCTAATTCTTTCTTCATCCAAAAGATTTTAGTGTGAACCTACCCACTGTCTGGGCTTCCAAGCTTAATATCTATATTTATTTTGCCATATTATAGTTTCTGGGCAGAAAAATAGAGCTTTGAGACAGTATCGTACAGAGCGAAGGTAACCAGACTGAAAAAGTTGGAAAACTGACGACTCTAGTCATTGCACTAACCCCCATCCCATTAATAAATTCTTATGTACAGACATCAGTGAAGCCCACAAATTGTCCAAATTTACATCTATTTGGTCTTGAGTATTCTATAACCCCCACCTGCTGTGTGACTGTCACCTGTTTGGGTGCCAGGCTCCTTCACTATCAAATGGACTACCAGTGGGCACTCCACTTCAAAAAGCATCTTTAACCCTCATTCACTTTTGGCTAACAAAGCAAATCATAGTTTTTGTATCACAGACTGTTATGCACAGATGAATGTGTTAATTCATTCTTGGAGGGTAGTTTCTGTTCCTACTCAATTATCTAAAGATTTTCTCACCCTTTGGTCACAAGTTTTGGTCTGCAAAACTTACAGATCTGTTGGGGGGAAGAACTGTGCACACTGTAGAGTGAGACCACATGGGCACAGAGCTAATAAGCATTTTATAATGATGGATGATTGCTCTCCTCAAAGCATCTGCAAGTCCTTCATATTAAATCACTACAGTCTACAAATAGTGTAGAAATAATCCAATCACTTCCACCATGGCTGAGGAAATTGAAGGATAAAGAGTTTTTAGAAAGAAATTTGGAAGTAAGATCCAAGTAAGTATTAAAAAAACAAACAAGAAAAGCAATGGAATTATGGAAAATGACACTGAAATAAACAGTAATCAGTTTTATTACTATTATACAACTTGACGTATCTACTCATCACTGACCCCTATAATCCACCAGTGATTCAACAGAAATTTATCTGGGCAATAATGATAGAAAAATAGATGACAAAAAACATTGAAAAATACTCAACAATCAGAAATTCTTAAGTTTTTCTAAAGATACACCCTAAAATTTGTAAATGACTTAAGGTTATGCTTTGAGGAAACTTCAATTTTTATTCCAGGGTCAAATTACTGAAAATATTTCTGTTCTGGACAAGTAGTAAATTGTGTAGCCTCAACTCAGAGAGTATCAAATACCACCCTCCAGATAGAGGTCGTGACCCTGCCTACATCCTGTGGAAGGATTATCTTCTAGGCAAATGGTTGAAAAAATCTCGCCTAATTGAATGTTTTACTCATGCATTTCTCTGTACTTCCAAGGACACTCACTGGATATTCACCATCAGGAGCAGTATCTATCTAGATGAAGAAAACAGGAGAAAAATACAATTCCTGCTCTGGAAATTATTTAAATGTAGAGTCATTAGGAATAATCCCATCAGTTGCCACCGGAGCATATGGTTTAGATTAAGGTAAAATAAGAATGAATACACAAACACATTGCTCAAACTACTTCAGTTGTCATAATAAAAGTATTGCTTCAAACTGTGTTGGAGGGAAAAGAAATGTAAATATACAGGAAGGAAGTATTAATAGAAAAATAAGATAGTGAAAAGGATAACTAAGTTGGGTTTTAAAAAGGCAATAAAAGAGAAAGATGTCTGCTCTTTCTCTGGTTTTCTTTTACTTTTTACTCTTTTTTAGGGGGGAAAGGGGGAGAGGAAAAGAGGAAAGTAAATTGCTCAGGCATACAAGCACAATTTTACAGTCATATTTCACTCCTACTGATAGAACAAGGGATGATCCTCTCACCCTTTTGAACAGGCTGCCCCAAATCATGCTCCCTCTGTCTCCCTGCAACAGCTTACCAACACTCAAAACTTGATGATCTGGAAACTGGGAGATGGTATTTCCAAACTCCTGCCAACTAAACATTGCCACTCGCCATCTGCCTCAACAAGGATGAAGTCACTAGCCACTGCATCCGCTGACCATCAACACACCCTGAAAGGAATTGAGGGTGGAGATCAGGAATGAGGCACTCTGTGCTCTGGGAAAAACTGGCAGAGCAGGCCTTCAGATAGTCAGATATTTTCAGGAGAAGACTTTATGAGCCCAATTTCTTGCATCTTCTCATATCTAGAAAAGCACTAAAATCATTAATGGAGACATCTGCTCCTCGTGACTAGCAGCCACCTTTTTGTGAACCTTCTGCAAAATGCAAGCTTGACTTCCCCTCTTACCTCTCCAGAGCAGTTCCTCAGAGCTATCCGAGAGGCTGTCTCCTGGGTTACAGTCCTCATTTTGCCCCAAATAAAACTTAACTCACAACTCTTACGCTGTGCTTTTTTTTTTTTTTTTTTTCCAGTCGACACTACATAACATAGAAGCCTTGCTCTAGTCAGTTTTTCATTTCTTTCCCTCACCTACACTCTGCTCTAGGAGGTAAATCTCTTCACCATACACTCTTAAGTTCCTGCTTACTCAGGGCCTTGGTTCCTCCCACCTAAAAGAGCCTAGAATCTACCTGCTCTTTTCAAACCAAAATCCTACCCAGTCCTGGTCACCACAAGATCTGGTTACTTTATTCCATTCCATCTCTCTCCACCTCCAAGATCCCATGTGTACTTACACAGTTCAACAAGTGTTTTCTAAATGTTGCATGGTTATGCTTTTCTTGGTAACTGGACAGTAAGCCATACTCCAAGGTTAAGTCAAATCCTTTTCTTATATCTCCCCTGAGGGCTGGAAAGGGAAGCGCTTAATTTTTTTTTAATTATAATAAAAATTTTAAAAACCTGATAACTGGCAATTAATCAAAAAGAGTTCTCTTCCAAAACATAGACAGCCCATGCACTGGTTACAGCCTAGTACAGGAAATCATAAACTAAACCTTTATGGCAGCCTTGAAACACCCTAAGGACATCATACTATGACTTTGGTCTTCATCTGTTTATGACTTACCCTATCAGAACTCTCCCCACTTCAAATTATACAATAACCTCACAGGCAGCCCAGAAGTCAGAGTGAAAGTGGTGTCTTTATAAATTAAGAGATATCTGCAAAATTAGGCAAAAGAAGTTATATATACACACTTTTGGTAATTAACAGGTGTTGTCTAGGGACCATCATTGTGAATACGAAACTCAAGACTTCATTGTGGCTTTAGTACTTTATCACATCTACTGCCAACAAGAATTACAGCAGCACTACTAGCAGATTAGGATCCTGCACCAAAAATTATCAGTGAAAAACTGAGAAATCATATAAAAATACCCAAATATTAATATTGAAAAAGAAATGGGCAATGCCAAGGACAGAAAAGCACTATTGTGCTGCTAAACTCAAAAGGAATATTCTTTAGTCAAAAACTCCTGAATATCAGAAAAAAAAAAGCAGCTCACCAGCTTAAAAATCAAGTCATTCATATTCTGTCCTAAATCCCCTTCATTATTCTATATTTGGATACAGATTTGAAAAACTCCCTAGTAATTGGATTTTATTTAGCAAATAATGATATAGCCTTAATGTAGCAGGCACTGTTCTAAGAAACTCTGCAAATATTAATTCGGTTATTCCTACACTGGTAGGATTCTTATCCTATTCCCAATGGGGAAACTGAATCATTGAAATATATGTGCCTGAGGTCACACACAGCTAACGATACAGAGCAGACCCAGGGTCCACTCATTTCAAACCCTGTGCTCTTAACCATTACATTATGTTGCTTTTCCTAAAACATCCCAAGCTAAACTCAACACATTCCCCACCCTCCCCAATCCAGCAATCCCTACACATGCAATGACATCCTCACCCTCTAAGTAACCTACTACCATGTCCATCTCTTCCATCTCCACTGCCCTTTACCAACCGCACAGCACCCCCCCTCACAATCAGGAGTTGTCCCTTAAATTCTATTTCCACTCACCACTTGCTTCCATCCCTTACTCTCCATCTCTACTCGTAGAATTATCATTTAGGACCTCACTTCTTCTTAGCATTAATACAATAGCCTTATAACTAATTTGGCCTGCCTCTCGTCTTCTATGATCTGTTCTAAATATTACCAATAAAATTGACTTATTCAGTATGCACTTATCAATCCAGGTCCCTTGCTAAGTGTTGTGAATGCAAAAATGAATCAAATATATGTATAACTGATTCACTTTGTTATAAAGCAGAAGCTAACACACCATTGTAAGGCAATTATACTTCCATAAAGATGTTTAAAAAAAAAAAACAAAACAGTTTTTCAATTGTTCTTCCACAAGCTGAAGACCCACTAATACACACTAATTTGTATTTGTGGTTTCTAAACCCTCTCTTTTTCTTATTAATCCTTATCATTATCATTTTGAGGTATTAAAACCTCACCCAGTTATTCCTCCACCCCTGCTCTGCCATCCTTTTTTCCTCTCTACAAATGTGAAAATTAGAGAGCTCTTTCCCAGATAAACTATATGCAGAAAATTAGAGCTTCCTTGCTAAGTGTATTAAAGCATAAAAACAAGGTGATCCAGCATGTATTTGCTTATTAAAAACTATTTAAAGAGGACTAATTGTAAAAATATTAATGCTTCCCATTAATTGAGATCCTACTATACTAATAAAGACATTACATTCTGATAAAAAAAAAAAAAAAATGAATCAAAGCCCTGTTACAGAGGGAGTGACAACACAGGTCTTCCAGCTCTGATCGTGCAACCTGAAAATACTCACTGAAGCTCTACCGTCTGCTGAACTATGTCCAAACTCCTTAGCTGTCTTCCAGGTTTTCCATAATATGAATTTTTTTTCTACCCTTTCACACAAACCAAGTTTTTCCTATTAAAGCCACCTATATTTTGGACTTCCCTAGTGGTCCAGTGGTTAAGACTGCACTTCCACTGCAGGGGGTGCAGGTTCAATCCCTGGTCAGGGAAGTTCTGCATGCTGCATGGTACTGCAAAAAAAAAAAAAAAAACCCACCCATATTTTGACATCTCCCTGCAATTGCTCGTGTTCTCTTTCCTATCACAATGCCATCTTTGCCACTTCCATCTAATCTAGCTGAAATCCTACCCAAATACCACAGCTCAGCTTTCTCAGATATTCCCAACCAGACAATGGCTTCCCACAGACCAAAGAACCTTAGCACCTTGAAACACATAGGACATATCCCTGTGCCTTGCATTCTCCTGTTTGCCAACAAACTCTGATTTACAAAGCACGTTTAAGTTTATCCTTTGGGATGAATACCTTCTCTGATACTCACCGCAAGAAGAGCTAGCTCAGCTGAACAGTCCTTTCTCCCTATACTTCACGCTTCTTGGCATTCCCTTCCCTCCTCTACCCTTCTCCTCCATCTGCTGTTGCTGGTGTATTTCACTTAAGACCTGGTGCAAATGCTGTCTCCTCCACAAAGCCTTTCCAAATTCCTCCAGCTAGAAGTAACCTCTCCCTCCTCTGAGTTCCCATAACATTTTACCTGTGCATCTCTTCTAGCATTCACCATCTGGTACATCATTGACGCTATTTATGTACATCTTCACCAGTAACTTAGCACCTCTCAAGAGCAGACACTCGCCTTGCTCATTTCTACCTGCTTATCAACTGATGACCTCTGTGCTGTGATAATGATAATGGGTGGATAACAGGTAATGGGTGATTGCATTACACGTGTTGGTCCTGGTCAAGAAGCTAACATAATTAAAGTGAACCAGATAACTCCAGAGGAGGCAGGATGGTAGGACCAGGCCAGACTCTATTGGAGCCAACAGGAATGTTGCAACTTATGAAATTACTGTTTCAGAAAAGCAGTAACTTGGAAGAAATCAAAGTTCCTGACATGCCAAGCTAGAACTCTGATGACAGCCCTACAGACAGATGGCTACAATCTTGGTTTGGCTGTATATAGTCATTCACTGAAGACCTCATGCAAGGCCCTGAGAATTGTATGGCTGGAGAAGCAGTCTTCCGTGCGGTTTAGAGCTGCACTTCTGGATACAGGTTAAATTTTCAGTTCTGCTACTTATAAACATCAACAGTAGGTAAGCCTCAATTTTTCCATGCATAAAGTCAGGATAATACTAGAACTTAGCTCATACAGTGAATGTGAGGATTAAATAAGTGTATGTGGGCATTTCCCTGGTGGCACAGTGGTTGAGAGTCTGCCTGCCAATGCAGGGGACACGGGTTCGAGCCCTGGTCTGGGAAGATCCCACATGCCGCGGAGCAACTAGGCCCGTGAGCCACAACTACTGAGCCTGCGCGTCTGGAGCCTGTGCTCCGCAACAAGAGAGGCCACGATAGTGAGAGGCCCGCGCACCACGATGAAGAGGGGCCTCCGCTTGCCACAACTAGAGAAAGCCCTTGCACAGAAACGAAGACCCAACACAGCCAAAAATAAATAAATAAATGAAAAAATAAATAAATAAATAAAAATAAGTATATGTAAGCAAAGTGCTTAACAGTGTCTGGCATATAAGAAGGGGTTAAGCAACATTAGTTACTATATAAATATGTAAAAACTTTTGTTTGACTTTAAGAAATTTACAGTCAAGTTGGAGAAGATAATATTTGCCAAAACACTTCATCTGAATTCAATTCGGCAACCATTTCCTGAACTGCAACTTGTTATACAAGAGACAACACTAGGTACTAAGGAGAGTAAAGATAAGAAGCTGAGAATGTACATAGTCTAGGAGACAAGACCAACAAGCACTCCCAATTAACTATAACAAGTCAGATCATGTTAAGGAATACCTACTAGATACACTAGAAATGGCTCCCCAGTAAATACCTAGTCCACTGGTTCTCAACTGGGGACATCTGGCAATGTCTGGAGACATCTTGGCTTGTTCAACTGGAGGCGTTGGGGCAGATGTCTGCTACTGGCATTTAGTAGAGGACAGAGATGCTGCTGAACATCCTACAACGCTCAAGTCCATCCTCAACACAAGGAATCATTCTGCCCAATATGTCAACACTGCCAGGTCAAGAATCCCTACTCTCCTCCAACTGTAAACGACTCTGCTCTGGAGTTCCAGGTCCCGTATCTCTACCCACTGCCTGATTCACTTCTGATGAGATGGGCTTCCTGAGGCTTTGGGATTGTGGCACTCTGCCAGTGTTGTGTAATGGTTGTTTCTCTTGCAGACTTATCGTCCCTTTGTTCTAGGTCTACCCTTCCACATGTCACCCCATGCCCAACCAGGCCATGATCAGATCTATGAAGCTGCCTAAACTCCCAGTTTTATCATTCCCCACTGTGGCATCTCAGCCCCATTCAAGCTCCAGTTATAACAACAAGGAGGTCTGCATGAAAATATCAAACTATTTTAATTTTTATAGCCTGCTTTTTGGAGCTGGCAGTAAAACCTTTTAAACCTTTGCCTGAAAAGAATAAAAGGTAAAGTAAATTACTGTTACCTAACTGTTGCCAATTAAAATAATGAAGCTTCAAATAACTGAATTATCCACTGAATAAACATACTTTAGATTAGACTCTTGTTTCCACAGTGATCATTGTTCTTGATGATTTAACAACTTATAACACAGACTAAAAAAAAATTTTTTTGATGTTTTGACACTGTCTGCCCTATCACAAAGCATGGTCTGCGTCAGTGTCTTCTGAAAGAGTAAACATTTCCTGCTGCTTTAAAACATTCACTATCTGTTAACCTTGTAAATTCACGGATATAAAGCATATATACTCACCCACCCCAACCACATCTAAAAGCAAACTTAAACCCTAAAGTTGTCCCACCCATTAGGATGGCTACTATCAAAAAAACAGAAAGCACCAAGTGTTAGGGTAGACGTTAGGCAGGATGTAGAGAAACTGGAACCCTTGTGCACTGTTGGTGGGAATGTAAAATGGCGTAGCCACTATGGGAAACAATATGGTGGTTCCTCAAAAAATTAAAAAGGATTGAAGGCAGGGTCTTAAAGAGAAATTTATACACTATATTCATTGCAGCATTATTTACAATAGTCAAAAGGTGGAAGCAACCCTAGTATCCATCAACAGATAGATGGAAAAACAAAATGTGGCATATACATACAATGGAATATTATTCAGCCTTAAAAAAGGAAAAATTCTGACATGCTACAACATGGACAAATGTTGAGGACGTTATACTGAGTGAAAAAAGCAATTATGTGTCTTTTACCACAATTAAAACATCACAAAGTTGTTAATATTTAATGTATCACTTGTAGGAATCATTAACTCAAAATCCTCTCCATATTTACAGTTTTGTTAATTATACCTCATCTCTTGATTAACTCCCTGCATAATCTCAACCGCAAAACAGTGGATTTAAATACCGTCTATGCACTGACAATTTCCAAATCTGGCTCTGACCTCTCCCCTGACTCCTAACTCAACAGCTCTAGCTGACTAATAGTTAACATGTCTGAAATAAAATTCTTGAGAACACCCACCACACCTGTTCCCCCCATGATCACTGCATCCCAGGAGCCTGTCAACTAAAAAATTATTCACAACCTAAAAGGTGAGTTATGTTTTATTCAGTGGGAATTTTTAGGACTTCAAGCCTGGGAGGCAGCATCTCAAGTAACCCTGAAAGAACTGCTCTGAGGAGGAAAGCGGGGGAGCCAGGACATATAGGAGTTTTGCAACAAAGGGCAGGTAGTCTCAATGTCAAAAGATTATTGTTAACTAAAGAAAACCAGACATCTCAAGTCAAGGAATTCAGCGCTTTTCTATGTATGGGAAGATGCGAGAGTCTAGGCTCACGGAAATCATTCCTTAGATATGTACCTCAGGTACCTGGGGCCAGTATCCTGTGTTTTTATATCCTGAGTTTCCTCAGGGCTCAACGTAGGGAGTTCCCTCAGGGCTAACCGGCTCACCCCGGCTCACCCCTGGCTGGTGGCTTCAATCACTGACTGTGAGATTGTGACATCCTTTGTTTACTGATAGGGCAGGCAATATTCCCTTTCTCAATCCCATCAGGCCAAAAGCCTTAGGTAAGTGGTTTTCAATAGGTCAACTCTGCCCCTCAGGGTATAAAATGTCTTGAAGGCATTTTTCACTATCATAACTTGGAAGGAAGGGGAGGGGGTACATCAAGAGTTATAGAGGCCAAGGATCTCACTAAACACCCTACAATGCACAGGACAGACTTCCATAACAAAAATTTATCTGGCCCCAAATGTCAATAGCGCTGAGGTGGAGAAACCCTGCCTCAGAAGCACAGTTGCCTCCTCTCTGTCAATTAGTATGTGATCAAGCAGCGAATCCTGTTATATCGCCTACAAAATAAGCCCAGAATCTGATTACTTCCACTGCTTTCATCCTGGTGCACATCACCATGGTCTCCAACCTAATGAAATAACTAAAATAGCCTCCTGACTGGTATCTCCCCAGTTAGGAGACAACCATCCAGCCATGTCCTCTACACTCTATAAAAACAATCAGGTAATCCCTTAAAATTCTAAATCAGTTCATGTCATTCCTCTGCTGAAAGACCCTTCCACAGAGCAACAGTCCAATCTCTCCCAAGGCCCTACATACTCTTCACATTCCCCCACCCCACCCCATCCCACTGCCCCTCTTCCCACTTTCCCATTTGTTCCTATGCTTTAACCACATTGGCCTCGTTCCTCAAACACCCCAAACACTCTCCAACCTCAGGGTCTTTGCACTTGTTGTTGAGTTGTTTGAGCTACCTTAAGAGCACTTCCACCAGAGATCTGCAGGACTAACTGCTCTTTCTTTTGTCTGGTCTCTGATTAAATGACACCTAATCACGGAGGCTTTCTCTGATACCCTACATTAAAACACATCTACATCCCCCCTACATCCTCCTTTACACTCCTTTGCCCGGAGCACCTATTACCATCTGATGTCAACTGCAAGACAGAAACTCTTTTTGCCCATACCTATATTCTCAACTCCAGGAGAAGAAAATCAATATTTGTTGAATAATGACTGCTATCTTTCCCAACTATTTCAATGTAAAAAATTACAGAAGTTTTGCTTTGTAAATTAAAAAAAAGAAACCATGTTATACATACTGGTCTACCACCTGCTTTGCTTATAGAGGTACCCAAATTCTACTATTGACAGCTTCAATTTTTTAGCATAAGATATTAAGCAAAATCTGGCTTAACTTACCACAAATGTGTTCACTATATGATGGCTTGTTCTTTCATATGAAATTGATGAGATATCAGATCGCTTCAGGTGTAATTCTTTTTTTTTTTCAATATAAGCTCCATAAATGAGGTAGTGAACTTGGAGACTAGTCATTGGCTATGTCTAGCAGAGCATACAGTCAGAGAAGACAATCAAAATCAAAAACATTTAAAGCATATATATCACCTATGCCATGGATTCCCAAATTTCAGTCACTCATATACTACTTCCACAATTTTGGCCATATCAATGTCCTCCATTTTTCCTTATAAACTGACCCACTTCTTTTACTAAGCTTCCTGAAAAGCAATAATTTCCGTTAAATTCAGAGTTGTCCTTTATTCAATACACATTAAAATAAAACTACTAAAATGTAAGTTGTTCATTCATATAATGCTTAATATCTAACACATTGCTGGTAGTTTCCATTTTACACTCAGGGAAACAGAATACTCTTCATTTATAAAAAAGAAAACATAATCCTGAGAAGCTTAGTGTTTTACTTGATGTCAACAATTAATTGGAATCGAGACAGAACAGAACAGAACTTCGTGTTCTGTTTTCACTCAGTAGGGAAAGTACATTTTATTTGCATCGCTTAAATAGTATTCTGTTATGTGTGGTGAGTAGAAATTATACTGTGGATGAAATATAAAGTGAACAGAATTAAAAGTCTCAGATCTGTGGGGATATTTTATTTTGCCATGAGAGACTTAAACAGAAATACAATAATTACTATGTAGAGCACTGTTCTGCCACCAACTTGATTAGGAATGGTTATACAAATGAAGAGTACACCAGTTTCTCAAAAAGCAGTGTTTCTGTTGTTGAAAATATCTCAGATCCAAAGGTTTCGCAGAAGTTTGGAAATATGATTAAAGTAAGGTCTTCATAGGGTGACCACATTTTCCAAATGAAAAAAGGAAATACACTAACTTCAGGACTAGCCTGTGGTTCACCACTACACTAAGTAAAAAGTTAATCAAATTGCTTAAGTTAGATGGTTACAGTAAAGCTCTCTTGTCTAGTATAGTTGGGAGAAAAAGTAATGTTGGTTAAAATCATTCTTCTTAACTGACTCACTGTATTGTTTTTTCTATAAAGCATTGTAATTTCACACATAAAAGTCCTGTACATACTTTGTAGAGTTATTCTTAAGTATCTTATTCTTTTGTTGCAATTTTGAGATGGTGTACAAAAATATAATTCATATATATCTATCAACCTGGCTAGACTCTTATTTCTAAATAAATTCTCTGTAGATTACTTAAGATGTTCTATGTGGGAAAATCACATCAATAGATTATAGAATTAAGGAAAGAAAATTAAGTCTTATATCTTCTATGACTCTGGTTTTATTTTACTCCATAGACTAGGTGCCCTCCAAAACAATATTGAATTTAAGTAGTAGTAGTGTATATCCTTGCCTGACTCCTGATTTTTAAAGTGAATGTTTCTAACGTTTGGATGGTGAATATTATGTCTTGTAAGTCCTGTAAAATTTCAGACACATACACACACACACAAAATTTCAGACACAATTCACTGTCATAGTATTCTGCTCAAATGACAATGTTAACTGGAAATGTCTTAAGGCCATTACCATGCTATAATAGATGAGGTCGGTAATTATCTAAATCACACTAATTTCCTCATTTCTGAAAACAGTACTCATATTTAGAAGAACACATACAACATACTCAGTCCCCTTGGCCTTGGTGATTGGTCATGGGTCTTTAAATGATATTGATTGGGCCAATCAGAGCCTTTTTAAATTTTTTTTTTTAAGTTTACCAATGGAAACTAGACAGGCGTCCTCTAGAAACAATGTCTGTGAGGTATGGAGGCAGTGTTTATGACTCTCCATGTGGAAGAAGCCAACTGAGAGAATGAAGTTGACAAGCAAATGAAAGTCAGAGACAAAAAAGCCCTCTCTTTTGGAAGAGTTGATGATTCTAGCTGTTCCCGAATCCCACATGCAACACAGCACTTCCCACAAATGAATGAGACATCCCAGTGTCTTCCCAGTCAATGTGCTGTTTGCCTTGCAAACAAGTGTCCTGGTGACACACAAATAACAGATCCCATCCTGAAGTGACACAAAGCATCTTGATAAGAATCCACTAAGAGTCCGACTTTTGTCTTCAAATGATGAGTCCTGATTCTAGGACAAATGGCAAGCTTATGAATTTGCAGTTATTTTTAATTAGTATTATAACTTAAAGTAAAATGTAATAAGCTATTTTACTATGATTTTACAAAACGTTACCATTGGGAGAAACTGGCTAAAGAATACACAGGATTCCTCTGTATGTATGTGAATTTATAATTATCTCAAAATAAAGAAAAGTTTAATTAAAAAAGCTTTCAGTCTCTTTTATCTTGATGGTAATTAAATGTGCAATTTCTCCTGTAGAGCATGAACAATATGACTGTGGTTTAATCATAAAGACAAAAACATTTTGCTCACTGAAGAACACCCCAACTTCTTATTTCTGAATACCTGGTTGGTCTGTCAGCTGATATCTCTGAACCACAGATAGCTTTGTCACATCATTTAAAATTTCCCCTCATGCTTATCTTTTACCGCTGTTTTTCAAGTCTAACTTATGTCTACTTAGGTTTATTTTCTTTGCCCTTTAGAATTAAATGCCCCATCCAGATCTTAAAACTTTGGGGTATGGTGACAAAATGATTTTATATATTTACTATTTATGGTATCAAAGTGTCTTTGTGTTTCCTAACTATCAAAAAACAAATCAAGGGACTTCCCAGGTGGTCCAGTGGTAAAGAATCTGCCTTACAACGCAGGGGACACGGGTTCGATCCCTGGTCAGGGAACTAAGATCCCACATACAGCAGGGCAACTAAGCCCGTGCACCACAACTACTGAGCTCACGTGCCTCAACTAGAGCCCGCATGCCGCAAACTACAGAGCCCACGCGCCCTGGAGCCTGCGGGCCACAACTAGAGAAGAGAAAACCTGCCTGCCACAACTAGAGAAGAGAAAACCTGCCTGCCACAACTAGAGAGACTTCACACCACAACGAAGAGCCCGCACACCACAGTGAAAGATCCCGTGTGCCTAACAAAGATCCTGCGTGCTGCAACTAAGACCCAACGCAGCCAAAAATAAATAAAATAAGTCAATAAATAATAAATAAATCTTAAAAATAGAAACAAATCAAAACATGGTTTATAAATGTAGTAAAGACTAACACATACCCAACGGTATCAATGAAATATGATGACCAACACCACAGAATAAATGTATTTTTGAAAATATGATATGCAATTATAAGACTCCAAAGTAAAGCCTATACAACTGGGATCAATGGCAAAGGCAGGAAGATGGAAGAACTAGAGATGGGACGCACAGGTGCTGTGTCCAATAGCAGACTCTTGCAGCCATAAGCAACAAAAACCTAACACCCAAATATTCATGCCAAAGTAGCAAAACTGAAAAGGAAATTTTCAATACAGTTTATGTCTTGATAGGAAAAAAAAGTGAAAGTTCTTTATTCACATATCCTATTTTAAATTGATTGTTTTTAAAATAGCACTATCTGGTGGAAAAGTTCCCCTAAATCCTTCCATACAGTCAAGGTTAATCTTAAAAATATAAAGGGGTCTTTGGAAACAGGAAGATATAAAGACTGGATGCTTACTGCCACATTTCCATTTACAAATCTTTAAATCTAGCAATCTGATATACACCCATGAAATACCAGCTGTGAGAATGGCATCAACCAAAAGAAAAAAAATTATGCCCAAATATTAATGAAACTGGTATACCTAAATACAAATATATTTCAAAATTAGTGTCATCTCAGTTCCCTCTGCTGACTGCTAGCCAAGACAGCAGAACTGAAACAGGAGGGAAGGGGGCAGGGCACAACCTTTAAAAGAATGACACAGCCATAGGACATGACAAAAACTGTTTAGAACCAACTAGGTCCAAGATGGCGGAATATTCAACTTCCAGTGGACCTTGAGCCTCATTATACACTCATTGTAATACATTAGCATATGGTAAATGACACACCCACCAGCACCATGACAGTTCTGAGGCTAACTATAAAAGGCCAAAAATGGATGGTGGCCCAATTCCTGGAAATCTCCACCCCTTCCCCAAAATAACTTGCATAATCCTCCCACTCATTAGCCTATGAAATTACCCATCCCATAAAAACTAGCCATGCCATATTTCAAGGTTCTCTCTCACCTTCTGAGATGGCCCACACTCTGTCTGTGGAGTGTGTCTCTCTAAATAAATCCACTTCTTACCTATCACTTCGTCTCCAAATTCCTTCACAATGAAGCAAGGACCCCAGATTCACCGGGAACATAACTTAGAATAGCATACAAACCTTAATTTAACTACAGAAGGTACAAGCTGCTTTCCTTCTTCTGTGAGAGCTGGTACGGAACATAACAATCAAGTCTCAAGTTTTCTCTTTTATCCCCTTTGCTGTACTCTAGGGTAGAAGTGTGAATGAGCAGGGAAATGGCTCAAAGGCAGCCTGTCAGGACAGCTTCACTGTCTGACCACTACACTAGATCTATTCAAAGATCTTTTCAGAATTTTGACAGACATTTCTAGTCATCATTGTGTCCTAAAACTTTTTCAGTTATAGAATCAAAAGACATAATTCACAAATATGAACACTTTGAGGTATTTTTTGAAACCCTAGCAATTACCCTATTAAAGGTCTTCACACAAAATTAACAAATTTTACTAAAGAAAGTTTATTTCTCTTTCAGACTTAACCATAATGAATTAAGTAAACAATCTGAGAAATGGCAAATAGGAAGCTGTGATAACTTTCAAAACCACCTTTTCTTTTTCTGTAAAGGAGTATGCATTATTCTAAATTTTGGACAACCAAGACAGTTTTCAGAACACCTAATATACACAAGGGAAAAAACAAACAAAACAAAACAGATCAGGCCTCTGTCCTCAAGGAGTTTAAAATTTAAATAAAAAAAGAGAATACACAGGATGTAACAGAACAATGGGCTGAAGTCCAAAGACCTAAAATTGAGTCCTACTCAATTTGACTCTGTCACTTAGTAGTGGTATGTATCACCTTGAGTAAGTCATCTAGATTCTGAGCTCAGTTTCAGATTGTTGGAGGATAAAATAAAAATATATATTAAAAGCATCTTGCACACTCTAAAAAATACAAATCAATACTAGGACTATTACCAATGAAAAATAAAAGACACTATCATTGCAGTCATGATGAATTGTATGTGACCTGCCACCTCTGAATCCTACCTTTTCATATTTCACCAAATAACTGAAAATCAAGGAAATCATGGGAAGCCTCTGCAATTCAATAAATGTGAAAAATCAGAACTTTGTACATGTAGAACATTGAGTTTTTTTTGTTTTTTTAAAATTTCAGGTGAAATCGTTGTATAAAAATGTTGGTATGGGGACTTCTCTGGCGGTCCAGTGGTTAAGACCCCGCACTTCCACTGCAGGGGGCACGGCTTCGATCCCTGGTCAGGGAACTAAGATCCCACATGCTGCACAGCGTGGCCAAAAAAAAAAAAAAAAAAAAGATTAATTAAAAAAAAAAAAATGGGGCTTCCCTGCTGGTGCAGTGGTTGAGAATCTGCCTGCCAATGCAGGGGACACGGGTTCGAGCCCTGGTCTGGGAAGATCCCACATGCCGCAGAGCAACTAGGCCCGTGAGCCACAACTGCTGAGCCTGCGCGTCTGGAGCCTGTGCTCCACAACAAGAGAGGCCGCGATAGTGAGAGGCCCGTGCACCGTGATGAAGAGTGGCCCCCACCTGCCACAACTAGAGAAAGCCCTAGCACAGAAACGAAGACCCAACACAGCCAAAAATAAATAAATAAATAAATATTAAAAAAAAAAAAAAAATGTTGGTATGTAGGCCAGCATACCTAAAGTTTGCTTCTAATAAATGTTAACCTAAGACATACCAGAAACATAATCCATACTCATACATGTGGAATGTTGGCATACTGTGCATTATTTATCTGAGATAATAAAAGAAACTGGATTACTTCACAGATAATTGGACTTAAGCATATAACAGTATCAATGCCAGAAACTCAGAGATTAATCAATATCATCTGACAGCATATGTGCAATGCAAAAATCGATGGCAAATTTTCCATTAAACAAAGGAAAACCTTTCATTGAGAGAAATAAGGACATGTAATTTTCTCAACATTTAAAATATTCTCCAATTTCATGAATTCTTGGTTCAAAGGAGTGGGGAGAGACTTTAGGCTCTCACATGCCAAAATTTGATGAGAGAACTGTCAACGGATTAATGAATTAAGTTTTTGCTGAAATGTATGCCTGTTTAAATATGAAGAAATTTAAAAATCTAATTTCAAAACTTGTAATGCCTGTGATCTTCCCTAATTTTTCTAAGATACTGAAATAATACACCTACAGCACTTAATAGAGCATTTCACATACTATATTAATAATATGTTTGCTATTGTTATGCAATTTTTTGTTTTAAAAGTCTTAGTTTGTAACAGTATGAATTATGTGGAGGCTCTGGAGCCCAACAGCCTGGGATTAAACCCTCGGGTACCACTTATTACTATGTGCCTTTGAGTTTGCTCCTCTTTAAAATGGATCTATTAATAGCATACATCTGAGAGGGTTGCTGTGCAGATTAAATTAGGTAAAAATATAAGCAATTGTAGCAGTGCCTGGTACCTTGAAAATGCTCAGGGTCAGCTGTTATTTTGTATAGCAGTGCTTCACAATAGAAATATAATGCAAACCACAAAATAACTAACACATCTCAGGTGCTAAATAGCCACAGATGACTAGTGTCTAATGTAACAGACATCACAGATATGTTTTTTAAATCTCTTAAGACTCATATAAGAGACTGAAATCTTATATCAATAATCAAGTAATTTATGTTTGACATATTTTTTCTTTTTTTAATACAGATCTAAAACTATTTTGATTTTATCCCTCATTAACCCTTATACAGGACTGATTATGCTTTTTAAAAAAGTATAATAACAACAAAAATGTATAACAAAGGAAAGCAGAGGTTTCAAAACTCTTACAAAGGAAGTAATTATTAAGGTTACACATTTCACCTCCTAGTACCTCATCTTGTTCTTGTTGTTGTTATTCCAAAGTAATGCCCAGACACCTAGCCTATTTCAGGAAAGTACTTTCATTGCCCAAGGATAAAAAAGACAAACATGGGCACTGAATAGAAAGAATATAACTCATGGGAAACCTGAAGTGAAATCTGTAACCTTACACAGGTCAAATGTGAATGTTAAATGTTATAGGTAATAACAGTAAAAATAAGAGGTTTCTAGTATTAATCAAAATGAAAACTATTAAGAAACAAGTTCATCTACATAAATTCTTCACGATAAACACAGGCTAAAATATTCTGAAGTTCTGGCTTCCTTAATTGGAGACAAAGATTAAAAAAAATCTACATTGCTACGCACACATACCCACACCCAAAACAAACAAACAAACAAACAACACACATGCACACCAAAACTTTTTTTGTCAAGGTCAGGGACTCTGAGTACCCAGAAAGTGAGGGCCCAGGGGCTGGGTTGCAGGAGCAGCATAGGGTAAACAGATAATTTGGAGCCTCTATCCTGAAGAAGGCTACAGCCTCTGGTCCATATCCTGTAAGTTTCCATTTATTATTGCCCTACATCTCCATGATACCCAAGTGAATAAATGGGACTTCCAGCAAGCTGTTCAAACAGCTCTCCCCTGGTCCTCTTACTGATCCAAATCTCCTTTGTTGATTCTACCTCATCTGACCAAACTCTGGACTCCGCACCTCAGGGCTTGACCCTCCCACCTTTTCTGTCTGCACACTCACAGACTGGGTGATCTCATACATTCCCACAGCTTTAAATACTCTCAACATGTTGACAATGTCTAAATTTATATCTCCAGTTCCATGTACTCCCCTGAACTCCAGACTCATACATATACCCAGATGCTCCCTCAACAAGGGTACTTGGATATCCAGTAAACACCTAAATAGATTCAAATTTTAACTATTTCTCCCTCATCTCCTTCTTCATCCCAATAAATGGCAACATATTCTACCAGGTGCATTATTTTTCTTTTTAGCATTTACCTCCCTCAGACATAATTTGTTTAAATGTATGTTTCTCCCCAGTAGAATATAAGCTGCATGAGAGCAGGTATTTCTGTCAAAGAAATACCGAAGGGGACTAATTTAAACTGTATGGAAAGTGCAAGCCCCCAGGAGATATAGAAGGTGAAGTCTGAAGGACAAAATGGAACCAATCATGAGAGGATATATGGATCTGGATATTCAAGGCAGAAGAAATGACAAATGCAAAGGTCTAAATCCAAAAGAAGCTTGTAGAGACACACTGAGAGCAGAAAGAAAGCCCAGGGAGACGGAGAATAGGGAACTAGAGGCAGAGTATTGAGAAGGGAGGAATGAGGGGTGAAGTACAGTTCCAGGGCTTCAGGGAGAGGGGGATGTCAGGGCCAAAGGCCTGGAGGCAAAAGGGTCAAATTCAGTATTTCAATAGAAATAACAAAGGAGAAGCTACCAAGATCTCTTCCAGAAGGCCTCAACTGACCATTTCATGCTTCTCCAGAGGGTTCTCTTGATATGTTAATATTTGTTCAAATTAATTTTGAACAGCATGGGTTAAATGGTAGCATTTGCACAGCCCAGTCAGCTATGATCTGCAGTAAAATAGAGCAGTTTCTGTGGAGAAACGGAAACTGAAGAGACCTTACCACCAAGTTTATATGGCTTAGAAGCCCCTGTCTACACTGGGGACTGTCTCAGAAGCTTTCCACCTAGACACCCAATTTATGACATCTCTAATCAAAAGCATGGACATGCTGCATTCCATGGGGAAAAACCCTAACATTTCCAATAAAGATGCACTTTTTAAAAAAAGCCTCTATCACTAATCAATACCATATCCCGACTGCAAGTAATAAGCATTTTACTAAGGCCATTACAAAGGGCTATTAAATTATTTCTTACATTTGTCTTGTTAAAAGGCTGTTCTCTATTAGCCCCTTGATGGCAAGTGTCAATTGACATCTTGGAAAATGTCAAATCATGGAAGATGGGTTTTTAAGTGAGAAGTATGACAGGATAAACTATATCCTCATAAGTGTCTGAAATAGATATTTTCAAACTTACTCTGGGTCACTTTTTTGTTGCATTAAAACTATGCATTTTCAGTTGGCTTTAGCAGAGTTTGTTTTCAAAAACTCAATACTTAAAGTTAGTAAAGAGCAAAGAGGAAGTTCCATTTCTAAAAATCAATGTTTCTTTAGGCTCTTTCTCTGCAGATAGACTTTAGGTGACCCAGATGATGTACTCAGTATGGTAAATCATTGGAAGCAAGAGAATTTGTTTAAACTGTTGTGTCCTTTTTCATCTTCCTGAGATTTTATTTTTGTTTAGTCACTGTTCTGACATGCTTAGGTTTTGGTTAAATTCAATTAATATACAATGTCATGATTTATCACTAAAAAAAGAATGATTAATTGACTTTATAATCAGTTATAGGACTCTTTTACACTTTCCTAGTACACTTAAAATATCCTACTTCCTAAATGAAGCACTACTTTTTAAAATACAAATTCTTTGCACAAAATCCATTACCAGCTGTATCTTCAGTTATAGTAACACCAAAAGACTGGAAGTGTTGATTAAATACTCCAATATTTAGATTTGTGTGTTTAAATGATTACTTTTATATAATCTTTGTGGAAATGCAATCCATTAGTCTTTCATCTATAGAGATTTTTCTTCATTATTTTGCATTTTTTATCTCAGACCTTCTCTGAAACAACAGGTAAGGCAATCAAAACCCACAGTATGACTTCACTCATGAATGTAGAATTCCCTCTTTGCTCCAACATGAGAAATATGGCTAAGGGCAGAAATGAAGATCCTTGAAACACTATGAGCTGGTGGGCCAATCTCCATCTCCATTGCTTATGAAACACTCTACCACATTCCTCAGCCACTTCTTGGTTTTTGGCCTTTATCCTGTTATCATATTGGATGATCTCAACATCCTGCTCATAAAACTTCCAAACTTCAGAGCTCAGCTTTCCCAATTTCTAGGGTCTTTCTCCCTGCTCAGCCACACCTTAACTTTATCTAAACTAGCTCCATTGCCAAGTTCACTATGTTTCAACTGCCACTCCTGATCACAATGTCCTTGTCCTCTCTTAGAATCTCCTGTGTTCCTAGTTAACTTCATTATAGGTAAGCACTCATGCTTGCCCTCTCTGCTTCCTAAGACTATCAGTATCCTCCTGCCTCAGTCATCGCTGTACTCAATCAGGACCCATTTTCATATCATACAAATCCACATCCCTGTAATCCAACACCATGTCTTCTGTGCCAACCACCTACCTGAATCTGACCTCCCAACTGTTCTTACCACTCACAATCCAGGGCTCTGGGTATTGTTAGAAAAATCCATGAAAACATGGTTATTAATCTTTCCTGGACATATTCATGATGTTTAACTTCCATGGCTCTTGATCCCTGACCAGGAGTCCCTTTTCTCTTGTAGAACCTGCTCCTGGCCGTTCTAAACTGTTTCTACAATCTCCTCTCACAGCAGATGACCACTCCTTCCTAATACTGTTATCCATCCATCCAACCAACAAATTTACTGTCCAAAGTTCTATGTTTTAACCAATCCTCTCTTTTGTCCCAGCACAGAAGAAGAGCTTTTCCCTTGGTGCCTCCAGGCCTCTCCTCAGTGCTAGAAGAGAACATTCTCTTGGCTCTTTTTCCTCCTGCAAGCTACAACACACTTTCCCATACTCTTACACATTTTCTATAATTATAGCCCATGCTAGTTGACTCATTGCTCTCCTGAACTATTTGCACAGGATTTGAATCACTCAACCCAGAAACCTAACTAACACGGGAGTTAAGGGCACAGTGGAAAATCCACATGTAACTGATAGTCAGCCCTCCATATCCACGGATTCAGCCAACAGTAAATTGTGTAGCACTGTAGTATTTACTACCGAAAAAGATCTGCGTATACCTAGACCCATGCAGTTCCATCCCATATTGTCCAAGGGTCAACTGTATTCTCCTGGTTCCCATGCCATTTCCAACCCTTTATTTTCACTTCTCTCTAACCACTCTTTCCCACTTCCATCATCAGATTGTCTTCTGGGCCATAAGTGCACATACCACCCACATCTCCCCATGGAACCTGAACTTCGATTGTATAGAAGTTTATGAAGGCTTATGTATAAAGCACTTAAAAGTGTCAAGTCACCCCCACAGAAAAGCTTTTTCTGACCACCCCAGAGAGGGTCAGTCTCCCACAGTGGCTCATCTCTATCTAGAACAGATCACATTGCATGGCTATCTCTCTGATACTGGGACCAGACCTATGGTAGGCTGAGGTTTCCTAAGAAAACATGGTCACCCCTCTCCACAACATTTCTTCCTTACCTAATATGTCTCCCACATGGCCACCAAATTAATCTCTCCTAAATCCCATATTGATCCTCTCATTCTTCTATCAAAAACTTCTAGCAATTTTCCCACAGCCTATAACAAAGACCAAAACTTCTTAGCCCGGCTCTTAAACGCCACATACGCCCAAAACTACCAACCAGTCTTCTACTGATAACTTCTAAGAACCCTCTGCCTTATTCTACAAATATACACAGTACTTCCTCCCACCTGTGGCCTCCGCTCAAGCTCACTTATATAACTGCCATGTCTTAGTTGTGTGATTCTCCCTCAGCTCAGGCAATGTTCCCCAGGAGTCAGGGCCTCCTTAAGGGCACCCTCCTCAAATTTCTCTCCCTCATCTATTGAGCAAAATGACACCAAACTGCTGTGTTCCTAGCCCATTCAGTCCACACCCCGAGCACTTTATTTATGTGTATATATAACTCCCCAACAGGATGGTGAAGCCAGTGATATCAAAGATGATGTTTTAAATGTCTGTAACCCTCACTGTAACTGACAACCAACATCTTTACCACCATCAGCATTTATTTATAATGTGCCAGGTGCTGCTACAAATGCTTTACAACGATCTTGTGGGATATATGTTACTATTTTTTCCATATGCGAATGGGCAGCCTGGGTCATAGACAGGGGCCTACACAGAACTTTGAACACAATGGGTACAAAATTATATCTGTGAGTGGATAAATGTATTACTAATAACCATGCTCTGATACTGTCACATAAGTTAATGTGTCAGCGTAGAATGCTTTCCCATTCTTCCCAGCCCAGCAAAATCCTCCGAGCCTTCAAAACCCAATTCAAATGTCACCTTTTCAAGAAAGTCCCCTGCTAACACCCTGGCAAAGTTAGTTGCTCCTTCCAAAAACTGTCTTTAATACTTGTAATGTGTCTTCATTATACCACTAAGGTTATTTAGAAGACTGCTCAATTAGAATGGGTTTCTTCATGGCAGTCTGTTCAATACTTTTAATATTCAGAACAACTAAATGGAAAGTAAAATGAATGTAATTTATATCTGCTGACCAAATGAAACAAAAAGAAATGGTATATCTTATTAGCAATATTTGATCATCATACTCACAAATCTTTTCTGTAACATTCAGTACATGTATCAAGTTATAAAATCTGGTATGGCTAAATCTAATTCAGAAGGTCTATTTTTTCTTTTAACATGTCCAAACAAAGCATTATTCTTAAGAAATGGAGAAGAGACTTACCAGTCTTCTCCTTTCTTCTTCTACTGCGATGAGTAGTCTTGCAAATTCTTTTAGTGACTGAGCTATTTAGAAGATAAGTTTAAAAAAAAAAAAGCATTAACCTCTTTACATTGCTGATATCCAATTGCACAAGAATAAACATTACAATAAAGATACTTATGAATTTGTATATATTCTGTGGTTTTATGTTTTTATAAGCAGGAAACAGTATGTACAATAGGATTTCAATGACTAACAGCTATATATAAGCGACGTTTGTGTGCTACAAATTGAAGTTTAGCACATATCAAGTATAATATTTTTTCTTCAAAGGCACTAGGGGAATATAGTTTATATATTTAATAAATAAAATTCACACATTAATAAAAGTGTAGTACTGGAATCACTTCTAAACAGGATCTTACAAATAATAAATTCATTAAATCTATAAGAAGCAATAAATCCAGTACTAAGATGCACTTAGTAGCAGCCAGTAAGGCAAAGTCTCCCACTGACTTCTTTCTTGAAGCTCAACACTTATAGATACTTAAAAACAGACTCTGTATTCTGTATTACTGTATCACTCTCATATCCAAGGTACTTTAGACCTTTGCTAGTCAGAATGGTCAGAGGGCCACCAGCATCAGCATTTTGGGAGCTTGTTAGAAATACAGATGCTCAGGCCCCAGCCCAGAATCTGCATTTTAACAGGTTCCCCAGTTGATCCCTTTGCACATTAAAGTTGAGAAGCACTGCCTTAGAAAACTATCTGAACCTATATTGTTGAGGCCTGGGAAGTGTTCAGGAACTTTGTGAGGACAAACGAAAAAATAAGTGAATAGGGAGTTACAACAGCATATTCTTTAAAAATGCACAATGCCACACAGTAAACTGTGAAAGATTAATTCATCCACATCAATTTCTGTAACTTATACTTAATATGAATTATTAACTAAAGTCGGAATGTTTGGATTACAAAACTAACAAAAGAAATAAGGTGAATGCAAATTTTATTTTGATTTAAGCCTTGAACCTTCCCTTCTATGTCCTTATTCTTTAGGCTCCCACCTCTTCCTTCATCCATACTAAGATTGAAAACATCCTGTGAGACCAGAAGTCTAGTAAGTCTGGCATAAAGTCTACAATAAAAGGAGGTGAGTGAGAACAGCACATCAAGAGTCTTACCAACAAAACTCATTAAGAAAGAGAAAGAATAGTTTCCATTTAAGAATTTAAAATTACAATCTCGGATTTTTCTTCTCTTTTTTCAAAACCACTAGGCTTACACTAACTAAGCTGGTTTGAAATTCTATTCCTATGATTACTTCACACTGTATTTTATTCAGTTACCAAAACAGAAACCAAAGGATTACCTGGGAGACTCACATTAACCTCAAAAACACAGTAATAGCCTTAAAGTAAGTGGAACTTTTCTGAAGTGTTTAAAAATGTGATTTTAATTTCTGCAGAAATAACTATCATTGCTACATTACAACCCAGTTTTGACAACAATAAGTTGAAGAGAAAAACATTTTACAAATAGATAGAAGATTTTAACTGGAGTGTGCAATAGCATATTATATGTTTGTACTTTCGGTAAAGAAATATCCAGTCATCATTCTGGCAGCTCTCTACTGCCACTGAAGATCTGTTGATGAGCCTGGGAAAAGTCAACAAAACTTTGAATGATGGAAGGTAATGTTAACATGCCTGCAGAGAAAGAAGCCAAAAAGTATGTCAATTAGGGCTACAGAAGGAGAGGCAACAGGTACTCCTGAGGTGAGAAAATAAGAGGAGATGTAAATAGAAAGAGTACACTAGTTGAAAGTCTGTATAAGAAGCACTTTAACCCCAGATTTTTAACTTAACACCTCCCAACCTTTTTAATAAATATCAAAACAAAAACAAAAAACCTTACTCTCATATGCTTCTTTTTATCAGAAGCTATTGGTTAACACACTCTCACAAAACTTGGGGACAAAACATGAAAATGTGAATTCTAGAAAAGCAAAGAAGCAAATGGAATTCTCAGGACAACACTGAGCTATTCTAGGACAACAGTTGTGCCAAAGGTCCAGAGAGGCTCTTGTCTACACTGGAGCAATAGGTTAGAAGCTCCAGGAAATGTCTGCAGAGAAAGAAAAATAGAACTGATCAATATCCTGATGTGTCTAAATGTAATGAGAGGAAATTTACACTTCTTTTTGTTTGTTTGTTTTTAAAGAAAACTCAAAGGCAATTATAGCTAGTGAGCAAAAATATTCAGGGGGAAAAAATTCCAGAAGTTCCAAAAAGCAAAACTTGAATTTGCTGCGTGCCACAAATATTTACGTGGCATTTACATTGTATTAGGTATTGTAAGTAATCTAGAGATGACTGAAAGTAATATGGGAGGATATGCATAGGTTATATGCAAATACTATGGGATTTTATATTAAGGACTTGAACATTTGTGGATTCTGGAAGCCAGGGGGTACGGGAACCAATCCCCTGCAAATACCAAGGGACAAGTGAATTAACTCCTGGGAAAACAAAGTTATACAAATAACACAATCAAAATAATTGAAATAACTGAGTCGTGAGTAATATGTACAAAATCACTGAAATATAAACTTTAAAAATTGAATTCATTTTGCCAAAATGAAGTTTTACCTCTACTGAGAGAAAGGGAAAGGAGCATGTAAGATAGTATGAACTCAAGACATAGTGTGACAACACTATGAAGTGAAAGGATGGTACCTAAAACTAAAAAGCAAAACAACAACAAGAAAAACTCAAGAAGTAGCAAGGTAATCATGGTCTTGAAAGAAACTGAGGAATGGCTAAAAGTTCAAAGTGGTCTTGAGACAGTAAAGAAGGGAGCAGGGCACAACCTTTAAAAGAATGACACAGCCATTAGGAAGAACAGGATAGGACAAAAACTGGTTAGAACCCATTAGGCCCAAGATGGCAGAAGACCGGACTTCCAGTAGACCTTGAGCCTCATTATAGACTCACTGTAATACTTAGCATATGCTAAATGACACACCCACAGGTGCCATAACCATAAAAGACCAAAAAATGGGCAGTGGCACAATTCCTGGAAATCTCTGCCCCCTCCCCAAAATAGTTAGAATAATCCTCCCCCTCCTTAGCCTATGAAATTACCCAGCCCATAAAAACTAACCACCCCGTATTTCGGGGCTGCTCTCGCTTTCTTAGACAGACCACATTCTGCCTATGGAATGTGTATCTCTCTAAATAAACTTGCTTTCACTTTACTATGGCTCACTCTTGAATTCTTTCCTGCGCAAAGCCAAGGACCCTCACTTGGTGGTGCATCCCAGGGACTCGCCCAAGACCTGGGACATGACCATCCTCTGATACCCCATTCTCCTGCAACAGTCTTTCTGAGGAATTAAGTGGCAGGGACTGGTAGAAAAGGAGATTGCTAGTTTTTGTAAAGCCTAAAAAATAATCTATAACTTTTTAAACAAATAATGAAAAACACTTTATTTTCCTATTAGCCTACACCCTAGGAGGGCACAGACCACATATTATTAATTTTCTCAAAGGGTAAATAAATATCTAGCACAGAGAAGCCTGTCAGCAGGTATTTTTGAAATAAATTAGATTATAACTTGATTTTAGACTGACGTGGGTATACTAGAACCTTCCAGTTGATCAACCCAGAAAATGTTCACTGGCCTATGTAGCAGAGCCCTAGTGGTCCCAGGGAGTATTTTACGATGATGACTTCAGAAGTCCAAAGGTTTCCCCAAGGTAACTGCTACCCCAAAACTGTGGTGTTGCCTTAAATCAGATTTTGGTTACAAGGAAGGAAACTCAAGTTCTCACTTTGCTGTTGCACCTCTTTGTCCAAAACTTAATGGCCATTTTCTGCTTTACTTGAATGGTTTTCTGGTCTGTTTCCCTTACAAATACTATTTATAAACTCAGTGTGACAATAGTAGATTATAATGAGGAAGTCTGGGGAGAAATTTTAACATTTGCAAAAGCAACTGCATGTCTGGTTCCTCACAACGAAAACGACTCTCCTTCCAGCAGTTTTCTGGGTCTGCCCCAATTTGACAGTAACTTTTGTTCCCTCTTTTTCTTTGGTTGATTTTTCAGGGAAATGACTTCAAAAAAACTAAGATTGTTCTCTTTAAATATTATAGTCCTAGTTCTATAAAAGCATACTATGTTTCTTGGTCCAAATGAAGCTTTCAGATTCATCATTTGTTCTATAAGAAAAGAAACAGGAACACTAAATAATTTATTTCATGAATTAGGGACAGTGGCCTACTAACTTTTTAAACCCATATCTAATGTTTTTCCCTAAATATTTTTCTTTATAATGATGTCAAAGTATCACATTAATAGTTTACTAAGCACAACATAACAAAGAAAGAAAACAGAAATTAACAATCCTATAACGCAAGTATAAAATAATTCAAGGTATTATCACATAAATTGGGTTTTAGGAGAAAGGGCAGATGGATAGCCAGTCACTTCCCTGCCTGCCCCACCCTCAAAGTCCAACAGGTACCTCCGACACAAATCAGGCAGATCCAAGCTGCCTAGTTAGTGTTCCCCAGCAGTACTCTAGAGATTAGAAGCCAGTATTAGAATCTCTGGTGCATGAGACCTACAAATGCCTTAAGAGACCATGAAAACTAGAGGGAGTCTATTCTCCACCAGACCTTGGGCACAAAACATATACAAAATGACTCTCTCGGCACTTATCACAGGGCCTTATACAAAATGGCTATGGATTTTGTGACTGCTTGAGCCATTTTTTCTAAGACTTTGCTTAAGCAAAATCTGAAAACATTTTTTATTACATGCAAGTTTCTGATACCCGAATATTTTCTCTTATAATCAATTATTTGTGATGCTCTATATTTTATTTATTAATATTCACATAAATAAAAACCACTGCATTATCTGATTTGGGGGGTCCAGACTAACACTGAATATAACAGCTGGTCCTGCAATGATAGATCTTGACGATACCTAGGTGGTATGACAGGAGTTTGATTTAGTGAGAGTAATATTCCAAAAACAATACTTAATACGCAGTGGGCTTTCAATAGATGAATTTAACAATACATTCCCACCATCTATTTGCTCTATAAGGAGAAACATACCAACTCTTATTCTAGACTTCATAAAATATTATGAAAAGGATAGGCCAGATACTTTGGAAAATTATGTTAGCTATCAACATTCTTGCCACCTGCATGAAACTTTCCTGGCTGTATTTGCCAGTAATAATCTTTCCCCTTCCTGACCATCTGGACCATGAGATTACTGGAGAGCAATCAAAATGTAGCTTTATATATAAATTTTAACTTTCCAAAAAATTATTGAGGTCAAGAACACTGCTATAGGTTTCCTTTTTACCTCCACAATGTGATATTGGAAAAATACTTTTGGAACAAAAGAAATCTATTATTCAGATGCATTTATGACGGGTCCCAAGAGCATAAACATTCACAAAGACAACAGTTGAATTATACCTAGATGGTGAAGAAGTACGATAATGGCTTCTATATTTACCAATATCGTAAATTCTGAAACATTCCTGAACTGTATAAAATATCTATTTCCTAACAATCTCTTCAGCAGGCTTAAATTCATCCTACTATTTCTAACTGTGGAAAATCTGTTTAGTGTCTGGAAGTAAGAATGAGTGAGAATAAAGAAAATTATTCCCTGTTCATTGTTGATATAATTCCACAACCTTAAGTACTAAGCATTATATACTATTAAATGTTTCAGCAATTGAACAGCTTGGGCTTTACAGATTTCACAACTATAAGAACTGAAAAAGCATGTCTCTCTTGCATCTAACCAACATTTATATCATAGTCAGACAATGATGTGCTAAATATTTCTCCTAGGAGTCTTTCCTCAAACCTAAACAGCATAAACACATACTCAAAAAAAAAAAAAAGTACAGATCACAAATCCAGTGATATATACAATTATGTCCACAACACATTTTTTTCACTTTATTAGAGTGAGCAAATCACTTACGAAGTTCAGATATGCTGATGAATAGAGGGGAACTGGGTTAGCAGTAGGATTTAGACTTGATTAAAACTCAAGGAAAACACGAAAACTTGTAAAAGTCTATAAAAGCCAGATTGAACCAATGCAATCATATTTTATAAGTCCAGATGATACCCCAACAGTCACTTGACTTTTCTATTTGGGTGTGAGTGGGCTTTGTCAAGCTTTTTCTCTGGCACCGACTTTTCATGAAGGATAGGAGCAAGGCAGTAAAACATCAGTACTGAACTGAGGATCTGAGCCAGAGCAGGTGAATCCATCCTATCCTTCTAGGCCACATGGAGAATTATTAGAATAGAATCAACCTACATAGCCAAGGGACACCCAGCATTACACTACAAAAGCATGCAATAATCTAACAGGGTATCACATCAGCAGTTCAGGCCTGGAACTTCCACTGAGGGAGTTTTAATTCTCTGAACACTAAAAAGATCAAAGGTAGCATACTGGCTGAAGTATCCAGTGGAAAGTTTTGGTTCAGGAACAATTTAACCCATAAACAAAGCAGGCAGCACGGTCAGCTTGTGGCATGCCTGAATAATAAATAACTATGTCTATAAAACAGAGTGATATAAAAATTGACACCAACTCTCCCACCAGATATTGCAAGTCTTTGGTAACAATTAATATCCCTACTGACGGGCTGTCCACTCTGTCTGCAATATTGGCATTATTTGCAACCACAAACTCTAGTTATTAGTTTCCAAAAGCCACAACATCAAATAAGATTTTTCCACTCTATTTGTGGCTTCAAGCTCCATGGATGCCTAGTTGCAAAGCCAATAAATTGCTTCCTAAACCAACAGAAGAAAAAAAAAGTCACAGGCCCACTGTGGAATGCTGGCAGGTTACTGTAATACACCCTAGTACTCAGAGGAACTGATCTTTCTTCTAGAGCTTCACAGCCCAGCCCGGTGGAATCCAAGGTCTCACGAAAACACAGGCAAATTTAGTTCTCTTTGAGGTAACTAAACTGGGTTCTCCACAATGTCCTCCAAGTGGTCAGTCTTTTTTTTTCATTGCCAAACAAATCAAAAAGCAAGATTAATCTTGAAAACAAGCCCCTGAAAACTTGCATTTAAATTTTTTTATATCCTACCAATGCATCATTGTGTAGCATTGTATTCAGGTGAATTAGGTTTCAGTAAATATGAGATGTATCAAGTTGGAAGAGCATATTAGATATTATTTTGGTAATAAAAGGTTAATATTACAGCATAGTTTTCTAATTAAGCATTAAAGAACAATAAGAAATGCACAACCTGCAAATGAAAACAGTTGTAAAATTAAACTTTTATCCAGTTGACCAGGTACTCTGCAGAGTTAGGAACTGCCTTGTCTCTGCTTCGTCACTTGTTCCATACTGCCATCAGCTATGCTATAATCTGTCTGTCCAGTACTTGGATGCCAGTGTAGACTCTGAACAGGACACAGGAACAGAATCCTCATTCTGGAATCCACTGGCTTAATATCAAGTCATTTCTTTCTGCTTTCTCTCGGTCCTGTTCATCCTCTAACCATATTAGCCAGATTCTTTGCAGGGGTTCTAACCAGTAATATGTCTCCTTTTAAATTCCCAACTCCTATTCCTAGTGCCTCCCTCCATACCTGGGTTCTGACATTCCTTGGGTCCCTAAGCACTAACCTGTGCTAGACTTTAATCTGATCTATCAACGTGGGTCCCAACATTGACTGCCACTGTACATTTGGGCTGAGATTCAGAACTTGTGGCCAAAATGTCAATCTTTCATTCTTCTGGTCTAACTAGATACTCAGTCTGGTTTATCTTATCCTCACTGGCGTAATAACTGGACTCAAAAGAAGAAAGATACCATCTGTAAGCCAGGGGCTTCACCTATAAAAGAAAGCTACCACTACTACTACTGTTACAGATTGATAACTAATAAAAGTGAGGAGAATTATGATTCCAAGAAGAAAGTCACAGTGGATGCACAGATATAATTCTAGACTATATGTCTAACGATTTTCCTTCATATACTCTCTCTGAACAGGGGTAGGACCTTTCAGTAATATCTGCTTTGAAACTGCCAAACTACCGGGTAGTTTGAGAATTCTATTATTATCTCTACATATAGACAGATAGGTAGATATAGATATAGATATTGATGTATAGACTAGGCTTGTTATTTTATATAGATATAGATATAAAGTATATAACAATTCACATAAGGCCAAGTTTTGACAAATGAATACATGCAAATACAGAAAGGCGGTCTTTCAATTTTACACAATTCCAAAATTTAATTCCAGCTGGTTTCTCCCAAGACTTCATCCCACTACTCATTACTTCAAATGAATTTCATCTGAATTCTAGTTAAAAATTTTTTTTTTACTATGAAATTTTATGTTGATGCAATAAGTACTGTTGTGCATAACATCGTCTGCAAGCCACATATATTTAATTTTCTTTCCAAGCACACATATTAATTAGAAAATGAAGAACTGTGCTATTCTGATGTTGCCTTTTTTTAGTTTTTGTTTTGTTTTGTGGTGTTTGACCTGTTCCCCAAAGCCAAAACAACTCCCAATTCAGAAACCATTTTCCCAAGATGTAAACCACTCCCACTTCGGAGCAGCTCTGCCAAGAGGTAGAGATGTTACATAAACTCTTTCATTTAATGCCCAACCAATGATATGAGGTACTGAAGTTAAGTGTTACCTTCATTTTGCAGATGAGAAAAAGATCAATTAGCTGGGGTAGCTTGCCCCATGATCTCACAGCTAGTAAGTAGAGAAGCAAGTATTCAGTTTTGAATGTTTGATTCCAAAGTCTATTCTCTTCCAGCAAACCATTACTGCGAAAGGAGGGGTGGGTAGATAAAAGATAGTGCCAGCCTACTACCCAGGTCCACTACAGAAAAGAAGAGGCTTATCATCTTTAAAGGCAAACAGAACCAGAACTATTTGTGCTCAGAGGATAACCAGGCGCCAAGTATCCTGCCTTAAAGGGAACAACCAGTAATTTGCTGCTAACAAACAAGCATTTACACCAAGTACACTCCCACCCCCCATCCTTATTGGCATCAGGAACTGACCTCTCAACACTTCTTCACATTCCACAAAGGCTGAAGCACCCCATTCATACTCCTCCTCTGCACCCAATCCTCCTGCCACCACCCTACTGAAGCTTCAACATCCGCTTCCTTGTCCAATATGCAGCCTCTCTCTTCCACAACCTCTTAACCTCTAATGACCTTCTCTCTTCTGTAATTCACACACCCACAAGGACACGAAGAGTTCAAGCAATCTAACCCCTTTGCTTCTGCTTCTTGGCAATCCTTTTCTTCAACTCTAGTTTACTCTTAATCTTATTTCCCACAGTGGCCATCTAAAAAGAATTTTCTCCTTTCTCAAGAACCCAGCCCCAAACTTCCCTCACTCACACCAGATGGCCTGGCCTCCTGCTTTTCTGATCAACATGGTCTCCATTCTTTTCAACTTGCCTGTCTCAGAGGAGGGGCCCTCTTCCTCTCAAAAGCTAACAACTCCCCAAGAAGCTTCTAATCTCACCCTTTTCCATCTCCATTCTCCATTTTTTTCTCTCCCGCTCTTATTTCCACCAGCACTGTTCTCTCCTCACAAGCCATTTCTCCTTCTCCTCATCTACACACTTACTCCAGTGGACTCCCATCCTCATGAAGGAGGAAGACAGGAAGACCTGGGAGTGGGGAAGAAGGAGCTTTGGTACCCGCACCAGCACGGTGCACAGCTCTTTAACCCTCACAACACCCTACAAGGCGCTCACAAGTAAAACACCCAAATCTTCTATCACCATTCTCCTACTTTTCAAATAATGAAACTGACATGTAGAGGTTAAAGAATATGCAAGGCCATAGAGCTAATGACTGTCAGAGCTAACCTCTGAACTCAAATTAGCTCACCTGAAATTTATACACTTTCCTTCTATTCTAGGCACAGTCCCACAACCCCACCTCACTATTCTAAATGTAACAAATCTGATTATATATCCTGGGAATTTCTACTAGGAATTTTGTCTGAATCTCAAAACTTAACATGTACCAAAACTTAACTCGTAATTCTGCTCCACCCCGAGGTACCCTGGCCACATATAAACATATAAATGGGCCCCTAACACCGTTCTCCTAGTAACTGGAGTGATGGATTATCCTCAGTCCTTCCTTCCACAGATTCAATTGCCAAATGCTGTTGATCTCTCTCCTCTACCCTTCTTCCATACCCATGTAAGGGTATCACTTCATCTTTGCTGTACTATTACAACAGCCTAGTTATTGGTTTCCCAGCTCCTATGGCTCCAGCTCACCCTATGTAGTAATGGTCAGAATAAAATTCCTAAAGGGCTCCTTTGATTGTGTCATTATCCAACTCAAAAACTGAATGAGTAAATAAAGTCAGAAGTCCATATTGCAAATGATTTGGGGCCTCCAAGATGTGACCCCAAAGTACCTTTCCAACTGTGTTAGCTTGAGATGCTACTACTTCTGGTCTCTTAGTACTTTGAAACTACTAACATTCCTATAGTATCCCATTTCCATGTCTTTCCTTTAACTACTGGGTTGGCCAAAAGGTTCTTTCATTGTTTTTCCATAAGATGGCTCTGGTAGCACTTAGTTGTCTTTAACTTCATTTGAAACAATTTTGTTAGATTGTACGTGACAGCTGTCATATCAGAGTGCATTTTAAAAGAGACTTATCAAAACTGGTGAATTTTTGTGTAGCCATTTTAATACTGAAGATGGAAGAAAAAAAGCAACATTTTCAGCATACTATGCTTTATTATTTCAAGAAAGGTAAAAACACAACTGAAATGCAAAAAAGATTTGTGCAGTGTATGGAGAGGGTGCTGTGACTGATTGAACGTGTCAAAAGTGGTTTGCGAAGTTTCATGCTGGAGATTTCTCACTGGACGATGCACCACGGTCGGGTAGACCAGTTGAAGTTGATAGTGATCAAATCAAGACATTAATTGAGAACAATCAACATTATACCACGCAGGAGATAGCCGACATACTCAAAATATCCAAATCAAGCACTGAACATCATTTGCACCAGCTTGGTTATGTTCATCACTTTGATGTTTGGGTTCCACGTAAGTTAAGCGAGAAAAACCTTCTTAACTGTACTTCCGCATGTGATTCTCTACTGAAACATAATGAAAACGTTCCATTTTTAAAACAAATTGTGATGGGCGACGAAAAGTGGATACTGTACAATAATGTGGAACAGAAGAGATTGCGGGGCAAGCAAAATGAACCACCACAAACCACACCAAAGGCCAGTATTCATCCAAAGAAGGTGATGTTGTGTATATGGTGGGATTGGAAGGGAGTCCTCTATTATGAGCTTCTTCCGGAAAACCAAACGATTAATTCGAACAAGTACTGCTCCCAATTAGACCAACTGAAAGCAGCACTCGACGAAAAGCATCCAGAATTAGTCAACAGAAAACGCATAATCTTCCATCAGGATAACGCAAGACTGTATGTTTCTTTGATGACCAGGCAAAAACTGTTACAGCTTGGCTGGGAAGTTCTGATTCATCAGCCGTATTCACCAGACATTGAACCTTTGGATTTCCATTTATTTAGGTCTTTACAAAATTCCCTTAGTGGAAAAAATTTCAATCCCCTGGAAGACTGTAAAAGGTACCTGGAACAGTTCTTTGCTCAAAAAGATAAAAAGTTTTGGGAAGATGGAATTATGAAGTTGCCTGAAAAATGGCACAAGGTAGTAGAACAAAAGTGTGAATACATTGTTCAATAAAGTTCTTGGTGAAAATGAAAAATGTGGCTTTTATTTTTACTTAAAAACCAAAGGCACATTTTGGCCAACCCAATACATTTCCTAAGCTGTATCTTACCTAGACATTGGGACTCAGCTCAAATAACATCCTCCTTTTAAGCATCTTCTGATGTCCCTTCTCCAGCTTTGGTGCTCTCACAGCATTTCTGTTCTTACTACTCTACCTAAAGCACTCAGCACATTCTCCTGAGTAACATAGTGATGATATCATAAAGCTATTTTTGGACCCCCTTCTATTACAAGAAGATCTTATTCATGTTGCATGTACCAAATTACCCATAAGGTTCTTTGCACTCAGAAGATATTATTAGTAGAGAATTCCAGAGAATCCAAAGTCAACATGAACTAAATGACATCTTATATGGGATTTTAATTTGAAAAGTTGATTTTTTCCTTCATCCCTGAGTAATCTGCACAGCATCTACACTGGCCCATAAACACTATCTCTCATTCTAAGATAGATAGATAGGTAGATAGATAGATAGACAGACCAATTTGTTCTGCATAAACCAAAACCTTTTTTCAGGCTGTGAAGGAAAAATGGGGCAACAAATGACCAGGTTTCCCCACAAACATATGGCTTCTATAGCCTCAGTGGCTCCACTGGCATCAGGGATCTGGTGACCCACAAAGCACTCCTCTGGAACAGACCTTTTCCCAGCTTTAGTACCTTCCCCAGCTGTGCCTCCCTCCCTCGGTATAAAGCACAAGTATATTGTTTAGAGTAGCAATTTTTCCCAGGCTGCATCAGACAACACGAATCTCCATAAAATGAAAGGCTCCTAACGTCTCAACCCAGAGGATTCTACCTTAGTTCAGGTCTGGGGGTGAAGCCCAAGAATCAAAATTTTAAGGCTCCCCATACTTGATTCTGATGCTAGGCAGCTTGGCAACTGCTGACTTTGTGGCAGGCGTGGGGGGGAGGAATGCATGCTTTGTGTGAGGAATTAAGAGTTAAAAATATATTTAAATAGAAAACAGTAGATATACGTGAGTGTGTGTGTGTGTGTGTGTGTGTGTGTGTGTAATTGTTTAAAATAAGATTTGTAAGAATGCTCCTTGCCTAAAGCACATCTGTACTTTCAATGGCAGAAGTAGTTACTCGTGGCCCTCTTGGTAATGGAAGAAACAGAACACTATGTCTGAGTCCTAAGAATCAAGCAGGACCTGAAAGCTCTTCTCTCTACAGCCCTCCGAATCATGACTCAGCAACTACGCTGAATTCTCTCAATGACCGAGAAATTACTCTGAATTAAGCTGTTTTTTTCCCAGCCACATATTCCTTGATAACTATCCAAGGCAAGCTTTTCTTTCTTTTGTAGGCCTGTTATTCAACTATTTTCTTGCTTTCCTCCTCCCCTACCCCAAGGCTGTCTCCATTGCTCATATGCTGTCCTTGCCTTTTGCCAGTGAGTTTTCATTAGTCTCTGGGTGCCCACGTCCTGCCTCCTAACTCACTTATTTCAGATACAGTCTCCAGGACTATTGCCTTTCTGGTTCAAACCTTTTAATGTCAAAATTGAAACTGTACTTTTATTATTTCATTTATATTTAGAAATGTTCTGTCTTGGTCCATTAAAAAAAATGCTGATGAAGGCAATCCTTGACTCAACTCTGAACTGGCAAAGACTTCCATGCTATAATTCATCACATAAATTGAATCCAGAATAAATCTCCTAAAGGGCAACTTCAATCACAAGCCTCAAGTGTCTCCTGAGGACATGTAAAATAAACTTGAGACTATGTGGCAAGCCCTCTACGATATTCTGTGGCTCCCACTCCTTGTACTCCAGCTAAGAAGATACCTTTACACCTTTTGCACCAAATGGTTTCAAATCCAGAAACAGGTCAATGTTTACATAGTCATATAAATTTGATTGATCACACAGGGAATGGAGGGTAAAATGAGGTTCATTTTATAAGCAGTTTACAGTAATACCACTATCTTGAAATTAGATATCTGTATATTAAAAATACTAAAGAAAAATTTTAAGTAATCTCCCTTCTTTTTGTATCTCTATAGCACTTATGGTCTAATAATATATAATGAAGTTATGTATTTTATCGTCTAACTCCTCGAACGGCAAACCCATTAGGGTGGGGATTTTTTTTTTTTTTTTTTCTGTTTTGTACATTGATGTGTCTTCAGCACCCAAACGGTGTCTAACAAATCACAAGTGCTTTACTGAATAAATGAACAAGTAAACTCAAAGTTCATGACCCAGGAGCCAGGTGATCAAGGTTCTAATGCTTGTGTGACTTTAGAAAATCATTTCACCTGCATCTCAATCAAAATGACAGATTTAGCTCCCATGTTCTCCAAGGTCTCTTTCTACTCTACGATACTAAACTTGCGATTCTAAGAAACCAGGCCAACATTTCTGTCAGAAGTAGCTCTTTCTGATAATTCAAAAAAACAAAACAGACAAACAAAAAAAACAACAGCTTGTGCAACTTCCCATCTTCCCACCCCCATATGTACATAAAGAAGGTACATGAATTATCCTAGAACTAAAGAAATGCAGCTCCCAAATAGAAAGATAGAAACTACTCCACACCAAGAAGACAACTGTGACACAATACTATCTTCAAAAGCTGTTTTCAAAGTGGATGCACAATTTACATGATATTCAACATGGGTGGATCAACTCTATTAGGCAAAGCAGGAAATTCACCAACAAAGGTAGAAACTATGCACCTACCACACACATGGGCCACGGCTTACCTTTCTGATACCTAATATTTACCAATACGCAATAAAACATGTTTCTGTTCCTGAAGTCATCCTTCATCCCCGCTTGCAGCTCGAGGCAGTCTGGGCTCTGACCAACATTGCCTCGGGGACTTCAGAGCTGACTTGTGCCGCTGTGGATGGAGGGGCCAGCCAGCCCTCGGTTGAGCTCCTGTCTTCCACTCATACGACTGTGTGTGAGCAGGCAGTGTGGGCCCTTGGTAATATAGCAGATGATGGACCAGAATTCAGAGACAATGTTATCTCGGGTGATGCCATTCCACATTTGCTGACCCTGGTTTCATCAAGTATACCAGTCACATTCGTGAGCAACATCACGTGGACCTTGTCCAACCTGTGCTGGAACAAGAACCCGCACCCTTCTGATCACACAGTGAAGCAGATGTTGCCCGCCCTCTTCCACCTCCTGTGGCACCCAGACGGAGAGGTTCTCTCGGACACCTGCTGGGCCCTGTCCTACCTCACCGACGGCTGTGATGCACACATCAGCCAAGTGGTGGACACCGGGGTCCTGCCCAGGCTGGTCGAGCTCATGAGCAGCTCAGAACTTAATGTCTTGACCCCCTCTCTGCGCACTGTGGGGAACATTGTCACGGGGACGGACCACCAGACCCAGCTGGCCCTGGACACGGCCATCCTGGCTGTGCGGCCCCAGCTCCTCACACACCCCCGCCCCTCCATCCAGAAGGAGGCAGCCTGGGCCCTAAGCAATGTGGCCGCGGGGCCCTGCCAGCACACCCAGCAGCCGATCGCTTGCAGTGTGCTGCCTCCCTTGGTGGCTGTTCTAGAAAACGGAGAACTTAAAGCCCAGTAAGAGGCTGTCTGGACAGTGGCTAACTTCACAGCTGGGGGCACCGTGGACCAGTTGATCCAGCTTGTCCAGGCTGGAGTCTTGGAGCCTCTAATAAATCTTCTCAACATTCCAGACACCAAAATTGTTATCATCATCCTCGACATCCTCTTTTTATCCTCCAGGAAGAAGAAACTGGCACAACCTTACCAGCCCGGGACCAAGATCGTGAGTTCTAAAAGCACTTAACAAACACATACCAAAGCTCCACAACTCCTAAACCAGGGACCAGACCCAAAGAGTCACTTCTTTTTTTTTTTCAAATATTTTCTTTCAGCACTTTTTTTTATTTTTTAAATAAATTTATTTATTTAATTTATTTATTTATGGCTGTGTTGGGTCTTCGTTTCTGTGCGAGGGCTTTCTCTAGTTGTGGAGAGCGGGGGCCACTCTTCATCGCGGTGCGCGGGCCTCTCACTATTGCGGCCTCTCTTGTTGCGGAGCACAGGCTCCAGACGCGCAGGCTCAGTAGTTGTGGCTCACGGGCCTAGTTGCTCCGCGGCATGTGGGATCTTCCCAGACCAGGGCTCGAACCCGTGTGCCCTGCATTGGCAGGCAGATTCTCAACCACTGTGCCACCAGGGAAGCCGAGTCACTTCTTTAAGATCCCCTTCCCCTTGGTGTACCACAGGTATAAAACTTTTAAAACTGAATGATAATAAAATTTTCCACACTTTCACCTCCATCGAACAACAACAACAAAAAAAATGGCATGTGTGAAGGTTATGGGCAGGTAGACAAGACCTAATAGGCCATGTTAGGGATGTGGAATTTCAACCTGAAGACAATGAGAAGCCATTTCAGGGCATTAATCAGAGAATTGACATCATCTTTGCATTTTAAAAAGGTTACTCTGACAGCCTTTGGAAGAAGGCTGCCCCAGATGAGATTTTCTTACAAGGTGGAACTTGGCCATTTCTCTGGGTTTGTGCCCAGGAGAAAATGGGGTATGGGTAGCTTGACTTTATAATGTAACCTATGGATACCTGGTTTGTATATTTGTTTGTTTTAATGCACTTGCATTGACCCACAGAACCACAGTTGGAGTACATCTCTTTTATTTTAGGTATGAATAGAATGGCGTTGGTAAAATTGGAATCATATGGTTAGTTTATAATTTTAAGCCTGAAGCATGGCATACTCTTGATGACATTTTTGTCATAATGTTTTGCATAATAACAAAGCCCCAACTGAATTTTCTTCTTTAATACACTTTAGCCTATTGCTCTTATAGAAGAGCAAAAATCTATCCTATTTGTCTTCAATGAGTCAAGGCTGCCTCATGCACCTATAAAATGCACCATATTTTATACAGTAGATTCTCCATGAGTCAGGCGACTCAACTTTTTCACCTCTCTACAGATGACCAAGAATGACCACAAAAGTGCCAGGGGTATTGATCTGGGGGATACCAATAAATTGTAGAGGAAGCAAAATTGCAAATACAGAATTTGTGGATAATGAGAATCAACTGTATATTCCTGCATCCCAAGTTCTATTGGGCCAGAGCATTTATCTCACTGTCTAGTCATTTTGTTGAATTTTTTTGATCTCTTATAAGTCACTAACCATAGATAAAAGTTCTCTTTTCACTCTCTATCCACTCACCCTGAAATAAGCCTTTTTTAAGGCATGTTATCCCTAAAGGAAGGATATTGCTACCATCTTATTCTTTAGTCTGTACACTCCATGAGGGCAAAAGCTTTGACTACTCTTTTCACCACCAGGTCCCTGGGGATTGGCACAGAGCTTGTCACCTAACAAGTAGTCAATAAACATTGAATAATAAACTAAAGAATATTACGATATTTAGCTCTGGTTTGAAACATTTACAAATATTAAGATATTTGTTCTAAATCATTCTCAATTATATGCAAAAGTTACATATATGTGTGTGTCTGTGTTTGTGTATTTATATATAAATACAGTTGGCTCTCTGTATCCAGTTCTGCATCCTCAGATTCAACCAACTGTGAATTAAAAATACTTGGGAAAAAAAATTCCAGAAAGTTTCAAAAAGCAAAACTTGAATTTTCCACATGCTGGTAACTATTTATATAGCACTTATATCATATTTATAACTATTTACATAGCATTTATATTGTATTAGGTATTATAGGTAAGCTAGAGATGAGTTAAAGTATATACAAGAGGACTGTGTAGGTTATATGCAAATACCACACCACTTTACATAAGGGACTTGAGCATCTAAGGATTTTGGTATCCATGAAAGTTCCTGAAACCAATCTGCTGTGGATATCAAGGGATGACTATATATGAACTATTTTCCCTCTCAAAATTTAGTTTATTACCATACTGAAAAGAATCATTCTGGATATACCCAAATACGTACATTTTATTTTTTAATATATGACTCTAAAATTTTATTTATGCACCTTAAAGTGATTTGTTTCTAGAAACGTTTACTAGGTTTTCCAGGGGGACTATTTATGCAACAAATATTTACTAAGCTTCTGCTACAAATAAGATGCTAAAGAATTTTGCAGGAATAGAAATGTGAGAAAACTTTCTGACCTCAGACAGCATAAAATTTGCTGGAGGAGATAAGGGACTGATTTCTCTGTGATAAAGACAGCCACTTTTTGTTCAGCAAAACAAATCACAAAAGACAGAAAGGGGTTTCAGGGGATTAACGTATATAGATAAATTAAAAGGCAAATTTTTTTCTTTGAGATGTGACTTTTAACATGATAAGTTTCTGAATCTTTTTTTTAACTTCAGATTCTGGAAAAACAATCTAAGCTTTTGAACTTCAAATTAAATCAAATAAAGTTCTTTAAAATACAGAGATAATATGATGAAAACATCTCTCTCAAGTGGTGTGTTTTTTTAAAGAGAGGAACTCCACCTGAAATGTGCAACTTTCCCAGCTGTTTCAGTCCTTAATTGTGGGTGGTTTCTGTGTGGGTGCAAAAATAAGGGTGGTAAAAGAAAATGGAAAACAATAATTCAATTGTCCAACTGAGAGCCATAAAAAGTCAAATATGCTTCCTCTACAGAGTTCAAAAGAAAATGTTATTTATATAAACAATTTAGGCATTTGGAAATGTTCCACTTTAATAGAGGACTTCCTGATTTATATAACCACATTTAAGTGGGTTGTAATGAGGGTTCGTAATAACTGATGGATTTTCTTTTGATTCAGCAAATGAGAAGGTAATTTGTTTCCCAGAATTTAATAAAATCACAGGTCTTTTTTTTGAAGAGTTCAGTTGTGGTTGGTAATGGCATCGTGTCTGGTTTGCTAACTTTTTCCTAAGAGATGCCCAAGAAGAGTCTCATGGCCACACTACCTTATGCAACCCAATATCATCAGACAAATGGTAGTAGTGATCTGTATGGATGAGTATATGTAGCTCATAACTGAATTCTGAAGAAAATCTTTACAGAAGCATTTTCAATTTAATAGCTTAATAGCTGAATTTTATTAGTTTAACTTGAAGAAAAGAGGTGTGTTTTTTTCTTAGCTAAAATCATTTATGATCATTTAAGTGCATTTCCTGGGGTGTATAAATATACTAGTTCTTTTTAACCTGAAATACAGGTTACTATCTCTCAAAGTGTTTCTATTCTATAAAGGAATCCCTTCAAAACACACAAAGCAAACTGTTTGCCATACTTCCCACACTAGATCATATTCTTATTTATCACTTGGAAAACTGGATCAAATACTACCTTTCCATTAGACCTAACAGATACATCCTTGAAGTGAATGAATTTATTTGGTAAAAGATTTATGCATTTTCCCCCAGTAATTCCTCTAACAAAGAAAATGAAAAAAATTTTTCAACCACCCCCTTGAAAAAGGTCTTCTACTTCACACCCTCTGAGCAAGCATCCGTGATCACTCTCAGGCTTCTGTCTAGGCGATTTCACTTAGCCACTGCATTACACTGATGCACACCCAGCTTCAGAGAGGTAATCTAACAACAAATATTTGCACCTGGGCAAAACACTGCTTGCTCAGGAAGACACAATAAAGTCCCTGTGAGTTAAAATGTCACTATTTTAAATTAATTTCCTATAGTCTCACCTTTCAACGTATTTTCCAAAAGAATAGAAAAGAATTCAAAACATAAGGCACATTCCAGCCAATGCAGTATACAAAACTTGGTTCGGTTTGAGTTACCATCCGTCAATCTGTACACATAAGATTTGTAAGGGTTTAAAAAAAAAAAAAGATATAACATGTTCTTCATTCTAAGAACTATTAAGCATTAACCACTGTTATTGCTATGTGTGCATATCTGTATTCAAAACAGAGTAAATACCTGAACACAAATACATGAGTTAAGTCAGAACTATCCGTACAATTATCAATATTATGAAATATATTTTGATCTGAATTACCTACTTCATGGACTCATTTCTCCACTCAGAGTTGGGAGCCATAACCTTAGTTGACAAGTGCTTGTATGTAGCCTGTCTCTACCACAGGAATTTTCTGTTTAGGTATGTCTAAAGGAATAAGTCCCCACCTAGAATATTTACTAGCAAACTGACTCTCCTTCTTGGTAAATGTTTAATCTCTTGAGTGCAAAGTTCACATTGTCCAAGACTTTCCTGAGCACTACAATAGGCCATCACACAACATCACTAGCCAAGCTATTTATGGAAAACCACAACTGGACTTTGCAATGGTTTCCAAGATTACATAGAATGAATGAGCTTTGCCTCATATTAATGACTAATATTTTTATTGGCACCGATTCAGCGTGACTAACAATATCTGATTTTGTTTTTAATGTAGACTTTTTTTAAGACTTGGTTAAAAGTGATTTCAAATTATAGGCACTAAATATGCATAACAAAAACCACAGCCTCAGACAGATTCACAGTAATATCTTTGAGCTTCTACTTGTTCAAATGAACCACTGTAAAGAGTTTTCAAAAGAATAGTGTTTTATTTTCTGTAGAGATAGTTTTTTATTTCCTACTAGTAAGGTTTTAGGGCCGGTCACATGACATTAGCAATTCCCACACACATACCAGGATTAATGCAGTAGGTATTGTCTTTTGTATAATTATGGTTAAACAACGGTACATTTTGTTTCCAGTCTACCCATATAAATTTATTGTTTGAGGAGGCCTGAATCTTATACCAGTTTGTAATCATTCCTTTCCCCTCCATCACCAATTTCTAATCCCCAAGCATCCAGCCACTCAATTCCTAACTTACTCCTAACTCAATGTCTTTACTCAGTCCAGAAAAGCAAAGTAGTATAAAAAGTGGGCAGTTAGAACAGCTGTGGGAAGTTAAGTTGGATGGCCTCCCACTGGGCCAGCGCTGTGGTAGGCAGATAAAAGGAAGCAATCAAAAGTTCACAGGCAGCTCAATCATCCTTAGAGGAGGGAGGAACAACGAACGGCCTCTTGCTGCTGTAAGATGGAAATGAGGTGCTCAAAGGAGAGTACAGGATGCTGCCCTGCTTGGGACTTCAGTTCTGGAAACAACTGACCTGCTCCCTGAGCCACAGGAATTCCCCACTGGGTCCCAGACAACTAATCCCATTTTGCTTCCTTCCAAGCCAGCACTGTCTCACTGGCACCAAAAAACAAACACACAAACCGGCAAGCACAAGGCCAGAAGGGTGGGAGCAGATGGGGACAGCTGAAGAGTGGGGCCGATTTACAGGACAGACACCGGCCTACGTGCCTAACAAAGTCCCGGAACAGCTTCCACAAGTTGAGTCATCATACTGATATAGTAACAGAACCCTCTTTTCCTTACTTTGCTCAAAATCTGTTTTTTGCCCTATTCCACCGTCAGCACACTGAAAACAGACATCTTACTCATCTTCCACCCCCTCCCACCACCATAACTTATATGCAGAAAGTTTGCAAATGCCTTGACTTTACAAGTTATTTTGCACTGACACTGCTCCTTTATAATAAAAGATGAGCTTTTTTTGTAAGTCATCATCTTCAGTGGTTACATCAATGGTAAGTCTCAAGGCTACTCTGGCTGAGAGTATTATGGCTAATATTCAATGCTAAGCGTCACAGCTGTCCCTCTTTCATTCCTCTTTTATTAAATCAGAGGAATAAAGAAGGAGCTGAAACTGGGGCTTCAACAAGCTATTTTTTTTTTAACTTTTCATTTTATATTGGAGTATAGCCAATTAACAATGCTGTGATAGTTTCAGGGGCTCAGCAAAGCAACTCAGCGGAACATATACACGTATCCATTCTCCCTCAAACTCCCATCTAGGCTGCCACATAACATTGAGCAGAGTTCCCTGTGCTATACAGTAGGTCTTTATTGGTCTAAAGACAGCTGAAACTTTGTATCTTCCCCTGTGGAACTGAAGCTAATGAAGGTAGGTAAGGATAGTTCTTGAACTCCATCCACACCAACCTTACGCATTATTCTCAGGGATACATTCTTAGATCATTGTCCTTGGTACAACAGCTTGCGTTAGCCTCACAATTCCTCCATGTTTGGAATGATTATTCAAAGTCTTCTACTATTTCTTTATTATATACATAGTTATTTTTAACTATTGACAGTGCATTTGGGGGCTCAGTAAAAGGATTAAAAGTGCTGGATGGTGAGGATATGGGAATATATCTATATTTTTACGTTAGTTGTTTCAGAAATAATTTTCGTTTATAAATCTCTGTCCTCTAAGTTAGGTTTTCCTAACAAAGCATTGGTGTTTAAATCAAATTCCCAGTAGGAGTTAAATAAGTCTCCTGATTTAAAAGTAGGGAGCCATAACATCTACCCCTATATAGTATTCACCTTCCACTCCCCAACCCTGGATTTAATTCCTCAAAGCCCTGAAAGCATTAGAACTTAATATTCAGCGCCTATCATAAGCTTTCACATACTGATCAATTCACACCTTTCCAATCTAATCTGCAAGAGCCACAACAATAACATCCATCTAGACAAAGTGGAAAGAGAGAAACAGAGCAAAGTTGAGATATCAAGTTCACCACAACAGGGGGAAATCGCCTACCATCCATCTGCCTGCAAGGTCAAAGAGCACAGTGGTTAAAAACGCCCACCTCTGCCATTACTCCATGTGGCTTCAAGAAGATATTTTAAGTAAGAAGCTTAAAGGAAATTGTGAAATATGCAGAAATATATTTATTGCACTGTTAAAAAGTAAAAGACCAACTAGAAGCAGTCTGAATGTACCAAAGAGATGATTTCATACATTCATGTACATGAACCTATGGAATATTTTAAAATCATAAGATCATTAAAACTTACAATATCTATAAAAACCCAGAAGTATTTGCTAGAATCCTCTTTATAAAGGAGAAGTAACAAATTATATACAATATGTAGTTATATGTAGTATAACTATATTAATTATATTAGAAAAAGATACACATAAGTGAAAAAGTTAAGTTTATAAGGAAAATTATATCATTTATACAACAATTTAACCGAAGGTTTACCACGAGTCAGACCCTGGGTCAGGGGCTAAAGTGAAATGATTGAAAGAAAAAAAAAAAAAAAAAAAGATCTGGCCTCTGCCTTCTTGGATTTTACAGTCTCATTACTAAGTGAAAATAATGGCTGTTACGTGAAGTATATGGGTGTTCTTTCTTTCTTCTAAATAATAATGCTACTATATTAGTATTTTAGTAATATAACCGAGGCTTTTGTCTGGTGAGGTGTATTCCAAAGCCAATGTTGGGGGCTAGACATTTATGACACAAACATCATGAAACGGCACACAGGATGACAACTGTTCCAGCTGTCAGTGTCACGTGATCACTGATGCCGGCCTTCCGCATGTGTCCTGTAAAGAGGAGGAAGTCACGCTGCCTGAGGACCATGTGGCAGCCCTCTCCCTCCTTCCTAGAGGCTCCCTACCTACACCTCAGCCAAGTCGGGCTCAGCCGCCTCTCCCCACAGACCTGAGGGTGTACAGAGCCCCTCACGATCCCAAGACCAGCCACCTCCACACCCCCTCAGCATACCTAACACTCCTAAAGGAGCAGACAAATCAAGCAACCACCCGGCACAGCTCCTCTGAAAGAAGCCAGCTGGGCCATGTGACAACTGCACAACACGAACCCCACACAAGAAACAGCTTGTTTGAGGACTGTGCACGTGATTTCTCCAGACGGAACTTTTGTGAATGTAACAAGCTAAAGCCGCACAATGAATTGGAAACTCATTCGGCTTATCTTCTCCTGAGAGCTCTTTCCTTTCACAGCTAGGTTTGGACCTGATACTTTAGGTCAATAAAAATGTATTTTTTAGAAATACATATATAACTGACAAAACTATATAAGAAAAGGAAAAGGCAGAGGAAGGAGAGGAGTATGATTGTGGAGAAGCATGTCAGGGATTCCAAAGCCCTGCTACTCAAAGAGAGGTCCGTGGACTAGTGACACTGACATCACCTTCAAGTGTGTTAGAAACACAGAATCACACACTCCATCTGAGACCTTCTGAATCATAGTCTGCACTTAATGAGATCTCCAGGCGTATCATATACACATTAAAGTTTGGGAGTCACTATTCTAAATGCTTGTAATATTCTATTTTTACCTGGAAGGTAAGTACACTTAGTATATTATTCTCTAAAACGTACGCACATATTTTATACAGTCTTCTGATTGCGTGACTCTAATCCAGCCTACAAATGGACCCCATGTCTACAAACTGGCAAGTAGGGATTGTTTAAATGTGAGGAAAAGAATGCTACATGAATCTGATCTTCAAACAGTAAAAACTCAGATACAGATAAAACTTGAGACCACATAACCCAACCTCTTCACTTATGGGAAATGAAACCATCCGATTCAGGAAGGGGTGTACCTTCACCAGGGTCAGATTGCTAAATATCTGTGGGAAAATCAGATGAGGGCTCAAGTCTCCTGATCCCCAGTAATGTTCTGTGTCCTACACTAATACTGGTTAATACGTCCTGACCGATTTTTTTTTCTTTATAAACAAATACTGAAGTTAAAAGAGAAATCAGTATTAAGTTTTAAAAAAAAGTAAGATAATTCTTAAACCAGTACCTTGTACATTTAATGGCAGATGACCAATATGTATTTGTTTGAATGAATGATTCACTTTGAGGCAAAGAAAAACAGTGTTATCCACATCTTCTCAAAGGGCTGAGCTGAATTATAGAATGATTAAGCAATTTCCTTATGGAAAAAACCACAGAGCTCAATTTTAAAACAATTCATAATACTCTCCTCCACAGAAACCAAAAAAATCGCCCTTATGCTTTTATCAAAGTCAGAATATTTGACATATTTAGTATTTGGGTGTGTGCATCTGTTTGATTTCAATCAAGTCATTATCTGAAGTAAGACTTTTAAAATTATTACTTAGAATATTGAAAAATATCACAACTCACCAATACTAATTTCATCATCTGTTTCAGCATCACCAATACATTCAAACTGGAAATCTTGCAGTGACTGGGAAAATTTCTGTACTGCCATAGACAGATCTGTAATTAAAAGTTTAAAAAAAAATCGTTAAGTTGAAGGTACAATACCATGGAATACTCAAGAGTTTCCACATGTATTTACATAACTTTGCTGCTAATGCTATATTAACCAGAACCTTTTAAAATACCAGCTTGATAAATTTAAGCAGAATTTAAAGGGACTACTAAAGAAATATTTTAGGGATTAGATCTGCTCTGCTTCCAAAGGAGATTTGCCCCTTTAAGAAAGTTTTGGTGCCAGTTGTGTATTATCTGGAAGCCAATTTCCCAAAGCCTTTATCAAAGAATTACCATTCATTCCCTATAAATGGAGCATTTATTTAAAAAAAAAAAAAAAAGAAGAAGAAGAAGGAATGCTACCAAGGTTACTGGTGGGAAAAAAAAAGAAAAGTAGCGAACCTTTGATGAGAAAGGGTCACCGATGTTATTCTATACAGACAGGGAATGTGGAGCAGATAGGGAATGTGTTTTTACCAATAAACACATTCTCATTCTAAGGTGAAAGGCCACCAGAAAAGTTGTTTACGAATAACCTTTTGATTTATAGGAGACCTCAAGCTAAATATACTCCTCAGTCCTGACTTCAGTCTGAACAAATTCCAGAAAGTGACTAAATCCAGAAGAAGAATTCTTCCTTAATCATGGAGAGAATAAAGAAAAGCCCAGAATAATGAGAAGTAAATTCCTGGGAGGCAAAAGCCTAGGATGCAACCTAACAGTGACTAAGAATGCAGACTCTGGAGCCAAGGCGGCCTGGGTTGAAATCCAAGTCCTGCCATTTACTCATTATGTGACCTTGGGCAAATTTTTTTAACTCTTCTGGGCCTCTATTTCCTCATCTGTAAAGAGTGAATAACAGTAGTATAACCACTTTATAGAGCTGTTTTGAGGACTAAGTAAAGTAACATTTCCAAAGCGTTTAGAACAGAACCTGGCACTTAATAAGCACTATTTATGTTTGCTAAATAAAATTAAATCAATCTGACAGTGCAGCATCAGGGGAGCTTTAGAGGTCCCACCTCTCAGAGCTACTGTGATCTTCCATGCTAACCCTCCACAGAAGTCTATGCCCGTAGGAAACACATTTTTATGGAAGTTTGTCTACACTTTATTTAATGTTATCTCCCATCGTTCAATTCTGATACTTTGAATGCTTAACATTTAATTCAAGCAATAGGACTTGACAAAGACTCTCTCCCTGACCAATCTTCAGTCAGGCTCCTCTGAGCCCTCTTCTTGACTATGCCTCTACTTTGGCTCTCTGTCCTCACTGGGCCTACATAGACCAGTTTTAGCAAAAATCCTGCCAAGTCAGTTTAGAGAATATCTAAACTGATATCTGATCAAATTCCCCATCCCCCACCGTTGATGCTTAAGCCCTTGACCTTCCTTCACCAAGAATCCTCCAAACCTTTACACCTTCTCCTCTTAGTAACTTTCCATCCACTGACAGTCCCCCTTAGCCCCGCCACCGAACATGCTCCTTGGCTATAAATCCCCATTTGTTCTTGTTGCATTCAGGGTGGAGCCTGAACTCTCTCCCCTATTGTGACACTCTCAACATCTACAGCGTCCGACCTGAATAAAGTCCTCCTTACGATTTTAACTAGCATCAGAATCATTTTTCTTTAAGAGAACAATTATGGCCTGATGCCTAGACGTGACACCAGGACTTAATGTGGTAACCCACCACTCATGAAACTGCAAGCACAGGTACCAATCACAGTAAGCACCCATGAGTGAATAGGTCTCCAAACAAGAAGGTCACTTACTGCACCATGTGAATCAAGAACTCACCAACACCCTCACCAACAGGAATTCTGAAGACCACAGGTCTTGAGCCTCAGAGAGGCTTTTAACACACACACACACACACACACACACACACACACACACACACAAAGACTGACATTTTTTTTAATCTTGTTTGAAAAAATAAATTGTGCCCTGGAAAGAGGGTATTACTACTCACAGACTAACACCTCTTCCCAAAAGAGGGGTAGAACTTTGGCGCCAGCTGCACATTCTACTTAAGAGGTACTTTGGATTTAGGAGAATAGAAAGGTCTGTCAGCTTAAGAATGGTTCTGCTTTGGGCTCTCAGGAAGAAAGATGAAAAGAGCCTCCTTAGTGGATTGTTAGTCAATGAGAAAAACAAAGGCTTCATCAGAACTAGGCTTCACCAATTGGCTGTGAGGCCCTAGACAAATCATTCATCCTTCACAAGACCTGTTTTTCTTACCTATGGAACAGAGAAGGAATACTCATCTCACAGATTGTTATAAAAACTAAATGAGGTCTGTGCCTGGTACAGACGAGGCAACTTAATAAATGGTATCAGTTGTTATCATTCAAGCCCAGCTCAAAGGGTGGCAAAGTTGACTGGTCTTCCAAACAGAAGGGACCCATGCATGCAAAAGTATGCATTTATCTGACATTGCATAGCTCTGGCTAAGGGTAAAGAAATCATAACACCTATATCAAATGTTATGAGAAGACAAAAAAAAAAAAAAAAAAAATCAGACTCCTAGGATAATTTTTAAGCCAAGCTTTGCACAGGTACTCTCCGTGAGAAATGGGAAAAGCATTCCATTTAACGTTTATTTTTCTATGTACAACATATAGGCCTTATGCTAAACTGGATTTGAAGTCACAGATGGAATTCCTATAGCAGAGTAGGGGTAGTAGGTAATATGGGTGGATCAGGGTGCTTAGGAATCTTGTAACAGATAGCCTTCCTTCTCTCCCCTCATCACCACAAGTTCCTCTGAGTTTCCCCTCAAACTCAAGGAGATACCTGGAAGCTTTGTCCTAGGGCAGGGGTCCCCAACCCCCAGGCCAGGACTGGTAATGTGGTCCGTGGTCTGTTAGGAACCGGGCTGCACAGCAGGAGGTGAGTGGCCGGCGAGCAAGCGAAGCTTCTTCTGTATTTACAGCAGCTCCCCATCACCCCCATTACCACCTGAGCTCCGCCTCCTGTCAGATCAGTGGCGGCATTCGATTCTCATAGGAGCTCGAACCCTACTGTGAACTGTGCACGCGAGGGATCTAGGTTGCGTACTCCTTATGAGAATCTAATGCTTGATGATCTGGCTGGGGAGAGGCTGCAAATACAGATTATCATTAGCAGAGAAGTTCGACTGCACAGAGACCATAATAAATCATGTGCTTGCAGACCCATATCAAAGCCCTATCAGTGAGTGGCAAGTGAAAACCAGCTCAGGGCTCCCACTGATTCTGCATTATGGTGAGGTATATAATTATTTCATTATATATTACAATGTAATAATAATAGAAATTAAAAGTACACAATAAATGTAATATGCTTGAATCATCCTGAAACCATCCCCCTTACCCCCGTCTGTGGAAAAACTGTCTTCCATGAAACCGGTCCCTGGTGCCAAAAAGGTTGGGGACTGCTGTCCTAGGGAACTCCTGACATAAAACCCCACAACCAAACATTTCTTCCTAGACCATTCTTTGCTTCCCATGGCCTTGCTCCTTGACTGAGAAAGGTAAGCTGTTTCATCCTTTCACAGAGATCTCAGTGAGTACACTGTAAAAATTCCCATCCCTGAACAAGAACACAGGAGCCCACTGTCCATATAGCCAAGGGATCGAGAGTATGAGCTCTAGTGGCAGATGAAATGGGTTAGCTTCCTGCTTCTACCAATCAGTGGCAAGATCATGGGCAGCCTTCATAACCTCTCTGTACGTACCTCATCTGGTAAGTGGGACAGAACCCATCTCTCAGGCTTATTGTGAGGAGTAAATGAGTTAATATAGATGAAGCATTTAGAACAGCGTCTGACATACAGCTAAGCACTTAAAACGTGTTGGCTGTTTCCCTGTTGAAAGCCTCAGAAAAGAAAGGAAAACGGAAAATTTCAGGAATGAAGGTGGCAGCTGTTAGGCCTTAGACAACCTTGGAAAGTGCTCAGTAAAACAGTCTGTTGATTGCAGTTTCAAATTCTCTCTTGGTGCACTGCAATCACGCCGTGACAGAGACTACCTGATCATTCAGTATTTCTATGTAAGAGATGGGTGTCTATTTCAATGCTGGATAGAATCAAGAATTCATGAATGATCTTCATGAAGCATAATGAGACATAATGAAGCATAATGAGACAGGTCTATACAAGAAAATATGGTTCTCAACTAGTTCAGATAATCCCAAAAATAAAGGGGAAGTTCGAAAAACGACTTATTTTCAACTTCAATTGTCTGAGTTCTCGATTTTCCTTTTGTTTGTTCTCATTTTCCAAAAACCAAAGTAATGATGAAGTCAAAAATATGACCAAAGTAAAGAACTTCTGATATTTTCTGGCAGTCATATGGATCAATCTGAAAAATGAGGAATCCAGTTCACACTTTTAATTTTGGCTCCATCTCCCACTGAGTGCAATTCTGAACTAGAAAGAACAACACCTTTCACTGACATAACTCCAGGGAACACATTCTTCCCTAATTGTCTAAGATTTCTCAACAATGGTCAGATGCACAAAACAGAAGTACTGGTACTAAATCCTTGTAAATAAAATTGATTCACATCCAGTTATATAGACCTTGAATTTAAAACCTAATTCAGTTCTTAGAGTTTATTGTTGAATTTTAAAGTATCAAATTGTGTAATGACAGAATCTACATTTCTCTTAAATACAAAAAGAAAGATCAAATGTATAAAGCATGACAAGCAGGGAATCTAGCATAGGCAAGACTCTCTCTTTCTCCCTATTTCTACTCAACTATTAGAACATGAAGACAAACAAGGAAAAAAATCCCAGTCGGAGCCACCTTGGCTGTATTCGAGGCAAAGGTGGGGGAGTAACATTTACTAGGGGTCAAAGTTGTACATAGTAAAGATGCTGCAAGTATCACTCATACCATATCCTTTCTATTTACCTAATGAGTTAAGCATAGGGTGTCTTCACATGTATTCACATTATAACTTGGAAGAATTACAGTAGGCTTTAATTAGTCAGCAATGTTTTTATATCAAAGAGTTAACCCGTAGCACCCACAATTAGATGATGCTAATGAAGCACTAAAACTTCATTTCATTAGAAACACTTCAACCTCATTAGAGAAATAAAAAACACTTAGTAAATATTTAATTACAACTCTTCTTACACACAGACTGAAGAGCTAGAGTTACCTGTTACTTTAGAAGTGTCAATGGAATTACTTTTACAATGTTAGCTGTATTTATCTCAGAACAAGTACAACCAGTCCCTTGGTCTAAGGCAGTTTTTCTTGAAATCTAGTTGCTCTGGGATTAGATTTAAGCAAGACTCAGAGGAGCAGACATATGTGTCATAGAATTATTACCTTCACACTACAGCGCAGAAGGCACACAGGATGAAGCCATGGGAATACAAAGGTAAGAACAGAATACATCCTTCCCTCAAAAGGGCACGGTCCCATAGGGACATGAGGTATGTAAATAAATCATATCAGAGGACAATGGATAAAGTCTCCGACAGAGGCTAATAATAACAACATCACCGCAGATAGTACTTACTATGTGCCTGATACTTATCCAAGAACTTAATGTAAACTAAAACCATTAATCCTCACAACAGCCTCATGAAGTAGACATCATCACTCCCATTTTACAGATGAAGGAACTGAGGCACACAGAGGTTAAGTGACATCCCCAAGGTTGCTCAAGCTAGTAAATAACAGCAAGAATTTCGACCCAGGGAGCCTGGCTCCAGAGTCCCCACTTAACCACACTGCCAGACGGCTCTGTGCACAGAGGTAACAAATAAGAAGGCACAATCAGTCCAGCTGGAGTGCATGGGGGAAGGCTCCTCAGAGGATTCAATGAAGACAAGGACTTGAAAGACGTGACAACACACCAGGCAAGGCCACATTAACAAAATGTCCAAAAGCTTTCAAAAGGCAGCTTCTACCTACATATCCAAACACCTCTATCATGACTCATATCAAGCTGAGTACTGGTTACCACCAGCAACAGACCATCCAGTCTCTTGTACTTATTTTTATATTGTTATTCCACCTCCTTAGGATAGACTCTTCTCCCAAGTTCTCTTTCAAGATCTCTCTCTCTCAAGTCCCCATTTCCTCCAAAAAGCTCTTCTGGATCCCTTTCAATGTGGCATTATCGCCTCCTTTATACCTCCTACCACATGGTGTGACGCTCTTGCTGTGCTTTCTCTATTTTTACCTTTTATCAAGTTATTCATAAACCTAGGTTATCCATCTTATTTTAAAAAGTGTTTTAAAGGTAGAAAACTTTATCATCAATGAATACTACCCAAGTATCCACTACCATATCTTGTATACAACTAGAGCTCAACTGTTGAAACCATTAATTTCTGCAAGGTGGATAAATACTTAAGCCTTCCAGATGTAAAACATGAGTTATCCACTTTCCAATACAAGAAGCTTTAATATACATTCACAATAACGATAGCAATAGTGTCGGTAAGATGTTTTACTCTTTCAAAGTTCTTACGTATTTTTCTTAATTCTCACACAAAGCTATGAGGGCTGAAGCTCTGAAAAGTTAGGTAATAACTTAATTTGCCCAGAGTCTAAGAGCTCGGCTCCAACCTGGACTGCTTCCCAAATTGGATGTTCTTTCTACTACATACCATAGCTACTTCTCAAAGAGTAACAAGCATTAAAACCAGGGAGCATGTGACCTTTAGACAACATCTAATTAATCCCTTACCTGCTGTATAAAATCTAAGATAGTAAGACTCTCTGTACTGAACTATATGAGAGTGAGCTAGGTATGCTTATTAGCCTGGAATAAGCTACCAGCAAACATATATTAGATGGCCTAAAAGTCAAAGGAAATGCACATTCTTTCTTGTACTTTCTAGTGCCACCAAGATAACTGAATAATGTTCTAGGTGTTAAGCTTCTTAAAGGTAGGTATATATTCTTCACCTCTCGTCACCATTAGTGCCCAAAAGAAAGCAGACAGAAAAGAGAACAGAGGGACCAGAAAGAGAAAAGTGTACACCAACTACCAATGCATTCATAACATAAGAATCCACCATAGATAAATCCACCATAGATAAAGCAGACAGAAAAGAGAACAGAGGGACCAGAAAGAGAAAAGTGTACACCAACTACCAATGCATTCATAACATAAGAATCCACCATAGATAAATTACTGAAAAGCTTATGGTACTGGGAACATGAATATCACTCCAAGCCTTAATAATAAACAAACCATACATTATATAGGAGAATACGTCAAGGAATTACCAAATAAGCCTTGGCTTTTAATACCTGCAGTTATGCTTTTAATGTTCTCTCAGAGAGCTACAAATGTCAGATTGTTAGATGGAGAAAAGTCAGAGGAAAAGAACACTGGGTTTGTGGCAGAGTATAAGAAAGAAACACAATGAGAACTTCTTGTCAGTAAGAATCATTCCTATGGCTCTTATTTGAACAAAGTTTGAAAATGACTACTTTGCTATTTTCTATTTTACATAAATGGCTAGAAAATCATGGTTATCCAATATTATTAAAGAAAGTCTTCTTAAAGAAGGTCCGAGACAAAGCTTGGTACTAGTAATCACTCAATAAATATATGTTGAGGTGAAGTGAAATTAACTGAGTGACTTGTAATAATGGAATCAAGGAATTCTCTTTCCTTGAAGCCCTAGAGAAACACTGCCATGTCCATGGGAGGTGAATGGAGACAGAATCACCAGAGGGCAATGGGGCACTGATGCTATTCTTCATCCCCCTGGAAATGCAAAAGGCACAGACTACACTAGGCCACTAAATTAACTTGTTATATTCTAGGATGGAACAACATGATTGTCTTGGCATGGTAAAACAAATTAGCCTAGCTTTAGACAGACTCATTCATTTCCACACCAGATATGCATTCAGGGTTATGTGAGGGATGTGCTCAGATAGGGGAAAAAAATCCTTCCTTAGAATCAATCATTCTTTCATGTCATGGACTAAGCGTGCACAAGACTCAGATAGACATGGACACCAATCCACCACTTACTGAAATATGGCTTAGAGCAAGCACTTAGCTTCTCTAAATCTCAGGTTCCTCATGTACAAAAGGAAGATACTAATCCCTTACAAAACTGTCAAGAATATTACATGAAATGGACTTAGCACAGTGCCTGGTACAGAACAGAAACTTGAAATTCTGGTTCTCAACAAATGTTAACTATTAAACCACTATTTATTATGATGGCAAATGCAGAATATGAAATATTTTCATTGTAAGCATAACATATTTAATCTGTGTATTAAATTACTATCTTCAGGAGAGGTTCAGTGAAAATAAATAGTGGTACTGGCCTCTAATGAAGACCAAACAGTTTGTAATCCCATAAATGATATGTGTCTGGCAAGCAGTTCCAGAAGATTCCAGCCTAAAAACAACAAACAGGAACCAACACTTGGCCAGATTTTATCCATAGTTTCTATAAAGCTACAAATTCCATAAAAATTAAAAACGAAAAACCACAAAGACTTCACTATTGCTACAACCCAAGTTAAAAATAGACAGTTGAAAGGATGAAATAAATCACCCATCTTCCTACCCTGGGGGAAAAACTTGGGGGGCGGCGGGGAGGGGGAACGGGAGGCGAAGGAAACAGTGGCACACTGCAGTTTCTCTGGATTTTCTTCCTGCCTCAATAAGCATTCCTTTGAGATTTCTCTTCCTCATACTCTTTCCTTCAGGAAAGATAAACCTATCTTTAGCCACCTTGTTTTAGCTCAATACACGTTTTCTTTTAAAAAGTACTACTTATGTATCTGTATGTTGGCAACTCCTAAGTGGCAATTTAAGTTTGGATGCTGGAATTCCAAACAAAATTTTATAAAATATCCCACTTGACTTTTTTGATTTAACTAAAAAATATTGAGTTATCCAGCATGGAGGACCTTGCAGGTTTCCTAAGCTTCTCAGCAACACTGGTTATGGCCTGGCATGCTTTCCTGGACCTCTTGGTCTATCTTGCCACACATGACCTGTTCCTTAGTCCAATCATTGTTTTCTGGGCATTTACAACTTATGCCCTTATTAACAGATTTGGTAATGGAAAGTGTTTAGTGTTCTAGCTTTACTTCTAGCCCTCTTTTCTCTGGACTACCTGAAGTATCTCTCTGCCCAAGATAATGACTCTGCAAGAGCATTTTGTGTTACCTTATCTTTCAGGTCACCTATCAGCCTGTTTCCAACTCTTAAAACTTACTTCCCTTTTCCATCAGCTCCTTCTTGGTATCATATGACAAACACATTTGTGAAAAAGTCATGACTTGACTAGTTTAATCTCCTTTTTAAAGCATCACACTAAATTATTACCTATTAGGCAAGTCAAGCATATCATCTTTCCTCTATGTTTTTTAGGCCATCTTTTTTCTCAAACTGGTCCTTGTACCTTCAATGTTCCAGCCAAACAAAACAATCTAAACTTCTGTTCTCCCAGCATCCACAGAGTCATTCTTCATGTTGGAAACAGCCCTTTGTCTCTGCTGTGACCTTCAATTACCTTCAAATGAATCAGTACTCACAGTTCCACTGTGAAGCTGGATTATACCTTACAAGAGCAGCGGGCTATACTTGAGGATGGTACCTGGAGCTTCCTTTAGTTCTTTTAAAGCAGCTTTAAGACCTGCCTCTTTCTAGATTAATCTGAAAGCCCCACCCTAAATAATCCAACCAGGGCAACACATTTGCTGATTTACAGATACCAAATACTGACACGCCTTATGGCACACAGCAGTGTGCCAGGAGTTCAGAAAGCCATGAATACTTTCAGTGTATCTTCTGGTGCCGCAACATTTATTAGAAAACTAAAGAGAAGGAAGTGTAGTAGTTTTATCCTGTTTTACATTTTTTTTAAATGCCAGTATAGCAGAATTTATATGAATTAACTTGTATCTTGTTACTTCCATTGAGGCAGCCAGTTTGGGTCATGTTTCCAGACTACTGAGAGTACATTTTCCCACTCATCTGATAGAAAATTCTAAGAAGTACTATACTATTGTAATCTAGCTCCTTTTTGAATGTCTACTGACACACCCTACATTATAATTTTATTATATTACATATTTATTTGTGTGTAAGTCCCATTACCCTCATCAAACATTAAGCCCGTGGTGGGCAGAGAACCTCTCCAGTCTTTTTTGCCTCCAGCATAGGGCCTTGAAAATAAGGGGTTGTCAAATAGAATAGAATGCAAAAATTCAGAGTATTTAGAAAAGGTAAAGTAAGGCTTTTCTAGGACTGGCAAAGAGCAATTAGAGATAAGAAGCCAGGTGGTAAGACTCAGACCCGGATCTAGCTATAAAAGGGGTTATGGGAACAGAGGAGCCCCAGCAAACAAACACACCTGAGTATCTGGACATCAAGTCAAGTAGATGAGATCGGAGGGCCAGAGGGAATGGCTAAAAGCTTCTTTCATTTAGGATCTATTGGTTAGCTTTGCAAAAAGCAAAGCAGTGGAAGCTGACAGAAGCAGCCTAGGTGTTCTAGGTGCTAACCTAAAATCTCAGTATTGCTTTAGAATAAACCCACCTCTAAAAATTATTCTGGTAATCTAATCAAGCTCAATGGGGAGAGAATCCAGTTTAAAACAAAACAAAACAAAAAAACCCTAAAAGTTCCACAAACTTAAGTCACTACAGAGAAAGCTAGTCTAGGCTTTTATTTCCTTGCATCATCTTCTAATATAAAGAAGTCTCATTTAACAAAATGATAAAAGCAAGGATTTTGGTGTCAAACAGACTACCAGTTTTGCTATGTGGGCAAGTTACTTAAGCTCTTCAAGTTTCAGTTTACCTGTTTGTAAAATGAGGATAATAGTAATATACCTACTTCATAAGATTGTTGTAATGACCAAATGAAATCATGCATGTAAAGTACATAGTAAGAGCCTGGCAAATTGTCATAATTATAACTGCTATTATTTTTAAGGAGGAAATCATTGGCTAGAAAGCCACGCTATTCTTGTCTCTTGGTTACTACTCCTATGTTAAGCTTACCTCTCAGGACCTAAAAAGATGCCTACCATTATATGATGGCACCAAATTTAATGCAGCCAAAGTGCCTGCCAACCAAGGAAACACTCAAGTGATACCAAACGTCATTACAGTCAATTGTCTCTATTCCAAAAGGTAATTTATCATTTACTTAAGTGCATTTTCCCATCAGCAGTTTAGCACCATGTACCATTAAAAAAATTTATACCACACTCATATTGCTTCTGATGAAACTTCAAAATATCATCCCAGTGGTTAACAGATATCTGCATTCCAGCATTCCCTAAGAAAACACTGCTAGACCCAATAATGAAATCTGCTTAGCCAAGCAAAGAAACAATCTAACATACATGAACCTCCAAAAATATTCTAAGTTCAATATAAATGAAGTGATGAGCTTAGAATGTGGGTATAGCATAAGTGGCTGGCTATGTTTATTGTGACCACATATTTGGGTTTTCACTATTGCATTTTTATTTATTTATTTTCTTTAGCCAAACTAAAGTATATTATATCATGTAATAGCATGGCTATCCATGAACAGTAATGGTGGCAAAATAATTTTTTCACATAGCAGCATGACTAACATCCTCTTAAAGATTGGAAATATTTTATAATGAATAGTAATTGAAAGCCGAATACATAAGCCTCTGTCTTGGACAAGATGTGGAAGTATGCTGGCATCATGCCTTGTTCTTCCAAAAAGAACAGAAAAAAACAACACTGCAAAACAAGGTTGAGCTTGGCTGCCAGGGAAGTAAGGGCACAAAGATCATTATTCTCCATTTACACAATGTTTTTTGTAAGTTGTTTTCAATAAACTTGCTATCCCACATGTCTACAGACTTCATTTTTCTGCTGTCCTACCCCATGTTGAAACATTAAAGGAATGTTTCAGAATATTTCAGGAAAACTTGCATTTTAACAGTGTAGTTTCCATTTTGTACCTTTGAGCCAACACCCCGTCCCATCTTTAAGGTACCACAAAAGAGATAATTTTGTTGGGATACATTATTTTATTACTTTTTTAAGTTCCAAGTGTTCTTCTTTTAATAAAATGACTTACTATAGCCATCTCACTATCTTAAATACAAATGATGAGATTTTTCAAGTCATATTTGTACCCCTTATCTCACTAGAAACCTACTGGGCAAACAGACTGAGTAGATAATCACCTACATTCTATTCTACAGATGAGAAAACTAAGGTGCACGGTTAAGTGACTTTTCCAAGCAATAGAATCAGAGCTGGAATCTTAATCTCCCATGTCTAGGCCAACCCTCCTCTTTCCATACCATCTTAAATAAATAATCCTCTTACACCTACAATTCTACCATACTGGGCTTAGCTCAGTAGTAAAAACTTAAAAAAAAATTTTTCTTACCAGACCATTTGCAGTTTTCTTATCATTTCCTCACTTAAAAAAAAAAATCCTCATTTTTATGGATCTTACTATATCTCCATTATGTAACTAGTTTAACTGTTGGTAAAAATGTTTTAAGTGGCTTTGAGGAAGATACTTTAAACATATGATACATTTTATTTTTATTTAGGGGTGATTGATTATACTCATCGAAAAACATGAAGATAAATCTCAACCTTTTATTCCGAAAACTAAAACTCATTCACCTAAATACCATGCTGTTTGAGTTGCCAACATGCATGCACAACCATCTGTACAGAGTCAGCAGCTGCCTGCTGTGATTCTGAATAGCTGAGACTTTTATTTAGCAATCAGAACTAAGGAATTCCAACTGTGTCAACTTGTGCAACTATGTCTGGCTTTAGAGCTTCCCACACTCTGGGAGACAGATTGTCTCTAATTACTTTATTGCTGCAAAAAAAGGGACTTTTCATAGAAGTTATACACATAATTTATGTCAGGCTTTTATCAGACAGCATGTAGTCAACCCATGATTAGGCCATCCTTAAATATATATGTGGCTTGCAACTCTTCTTACCTGGTATTTTTTATTTACTTCAGAACTTATTAGTTCCTCAGCTACTAAAATTTTAAGGTGATTTACCATAGTTCATACATTCTAAGCTGCTAAATTGTAAGCCCCCTACCCAATTTTAAGAGATATTAATATAAAAACTACAACGTTGGCTCCCTGAGTCCCAGTATATCTTTATATTTTATATTTCGTCCAGTCATACTGAACAATGGCATCTTTTGCAGCATCTGACATTGTCAAGTAAAGAAAAGCATTATCCCTAACCTCAAGGAGCTACTAACCTGACAAAACAAACAGCACACAGGGCATTGCCTCGATTGCCTTTTCCTATCTTTGAATGCCACAAAAACCTGACACCAGGAAAAGCCTGTTTCAGAAATATTTGATCTCTGTTCTCCCTAACCATTACGAGAGTGGGGAATAAGAAATCAGCTCTCTGTAGCTTAGCTTCTCATTCTTTTGACATATAAAGGGCCTGAAGCCTTGAAGCCACCCAGCCCCTTGGGCTTGTTTCTGGGCTCCAAGCCTAAAATAAGGGCTGAAGGGGGCTTCTATCAGCTGTGTGCTCATGAAAGCCATCTGAGACCACCAGAAATGCTGTAACCGTGGGACTGTGGGCAGTATTTCAACAAGGGCTCTCCAGATAGTGAACAAGACAGTCAGGCACTATAGACTCTGTATTTTCAGAAAGAAAATTCATGAAAGAGATACACAACCAAGAAATGAAATTGTGTATACAGTTTCTGTTTGCTCCACATGCTCCCTGACCTTAACTTTTTAAGTATAAAAAATTCTCTATAATCTAAGACTCACATTCAGTTCCAATGCCATGCAGTTTAGGGAGGCAGCCCATTGTGATTCAAGGTCAGCTACCTTGATGGTAAATGAAGTAACGTCTGTGCATTAGTTACAGAAGGCTGGGCACAGGTAAGTACTGTCTTCAGCTGATTAATTTAGTAACTTCAGCTACATCAGAATAGTGAAGGGTATAACCTAGACTTCTCTCTGAGAATCCCTAGAAATCATGCCTATGAGTGACTAAAATCTGCTACTATTAGCAACACTGCAAAGTTACACTGAATATCAAACTAACAACATCTAACTTATTAGATCATTTCAATTAAATTAAATGGCGTATTTCTTCAATCACAACCCTTCAAACCAAAAGAGTAAAGAAGTATTGGCTGAGTAGAAGTCCTTAAGGTTTTAGCTTTACTGAATTGTAAACCTGATAAATAATCAGCATATCAATTACATATAAATGGTAGTTTCTAAAAGGCTTGAGAGATTTTCTTCCTCAATACCTTGACAGCTATCCTGCAAACAAATCTTTGTGCTTTGAACTTGCACCTTGGAGAAACTGTCTGCTTAAGTAAAGGTAAATTTTAACCCTGCATGAGTTGCAACTGCAATGAATCCTCAGTTAAGTACAAGTGAATGAGTTTCTTATTGAAAATGTTATGATGCAATAGATGAAAAAAATAACAAAGTGGTTCATTTTATCAAAACTTTCCCACAGAGGCTCATTTAGTCAATCAAAAGGTATGTATTAACTTCCTTATCTATGAAACTTCTACATTACTTGTTCTACAAGATCCCACTTCCTTTCACCCACTTTGGTAAGTAAAAACTGGAGTGATTTGGAATGTCAAACTGCTCCATGACTACTAAAGATTAGTGGAGAACAAACTGCATACTTATAGACACTGAAGAAACTACTTTCTCTAACCCCAATCAAGTAGCTCTGAGAAGAGTTTGTCAACTTGCAAATCACTTAATTGAGAATCACCTCCAGATTCTAAAGGCGGTACAAAATGAGTGATAATAGTATACCAGCTAGTTAAAAATCAATAAAATAAATGAGAATTTACTTAAATGTTTTTCCCTCAGGTTAAGAAGAAATTAGTTCTTAATGTTCACAGCAGCACTATTTACAATAGCCAGGACATGGAAGCAACCTAAATATCCATCAACAGAGGAATGGATAAAGAAGATGTGGTACATATATACGATGTAATATTATTCAGCCATAAAAAGGAATGAAATTGGGTCATTTGTAGAGATGTGGATGGACCTAGAGAGTGCCATACAGAGTGAAGTCAGAAAGAGAAAAACAAATAACGTATAATAACACATGTACGTGGAATCTAAAAAAATGGTATAGATGATCTTATTTGCAAAGCAGAAATAGAGACACAGATGTAGAGAACAAATGTATAGGTACCAAGGGGGAAAGGGGTGGGGTGGGAGGAATTGGGAGACTGGGATTGACACTTATACATTACTGATACTATGTATAAACTAGACAACTGATGGGAACATACTGTATAGCACAGGGAACTCTACCTAATGCACTGTGGTAACCTAAATGGGAGGGAAGTCCAAAAGGGAGGGGATCTCTGTATGTGTATGGCTGATTCATTTTGCTGTGCAGTGGAGGCTAACACAACATTGTAAAGCGACCATACTCCAATAAAAATTTAAAAAAAAAAAAAAGAAATTGGTTCTTGAACTATCTAAATATAGCCTTCCTCCCTCTCTCACTCCCTTCCGGTCTTCAAATGTCACCTTCTCAGTAAGGGCTTCCCCTGTAACTATCCAAACCTATAGCCACCCCTACAGAACATGAACTCGAGCACACACACAAACTTATAATAACCTCCCCAATTTACTTTTCTCAGTAGCATTTTCACCATCTGATCTATGACATATGTCTTTGGATTTATAATTTTTTTAATTGAGGTAACACTGGTTTATAACACTGGTTTCTTGTATACATTATATTTCGACTTCTGTATACACTGCAGTGTGCTCACCACCCAAAATTTAGTTTCCATCCATCACCATACAATTGACCTCTTTTATGCATTTCACCCTCCCCCGACCTCCTATCCCTTCTGGTAACTACTACTCTATTCTCTGTATCTATGTGTTTGTTTTCATTTTGCTTGTTCATTTATTTTGTTTATTTTTTTTATATTCCACATGAGTGAAATCATTATTTGTCTTTCTCTGACTTATATCATTTAGTATATTACCTTCAAGGTCCATCTATGTTTTTGCAAGTGGCAAAATTTCATATTTTTCTTTTTATGACTGAGTAGTATTCCACTGTGTGTGTGTGTGTGTGTGTGTGTGTGTGTGTGTGTGTGTATATATACACACACACATACCATATCTTCTTTTTTTTTTTAATTAAATACCATATATTTTTTTTTAATTAATTAATTTATTTTTGGCTGTGTTGGGTCTTCATTTCTGTGCACAGGCTTTCTCTAGTTGTGGCAAGTGGGGGCCACTCTTCATCGCGGTGCGCGGGCCTCTCACTATGGTGGCCTCTCTTGTTGCGGAGCACAGGCTCCAGACGCGCAGGCTCAGTAGTTGTGGCTCATGGGCCTAGTTGCTCCACGGCATGTGAGATCTTCCCAGACCAGGGCTCGAACCCGTGTCCCCTGCATTGGCAGGCAGATTCTCAACCACTGCGCCACCAGGGAAGCCCTACCATATCTTCTTTATCCATTCATCCGTCATGGGCACTTAGCTTGTTTCCATATCTTACCTACTGTGATTAGTGCTGTGATGAACATTGAGATATATGTATCTTTTCAAATTAGTGTTTTTGTATTCTTTGGATAAATACTCAGAAGTGGAATAGCTGGATCACATGGCAGTTCTATTCTTCATAAGTTTTTGAAGAATCTCTATACTGTTTTCCATAGTGGCTGCACCAATTTACATTCCCACCAAGAATACATGTCCACATCCTCCCCCATACTTGCTATGTCTTGCCTTTTTGATAACAGCCTATAAGCATGAGGTAATATCTTATTGTGGTTTTGATTTGCATTTTCCTAATAATTTGTGACCTTGAACATCTTTTCACGTGCTTTGCATCTTCTTTGGAAAAAATGTCTCTTCAGATCCTCTCCCCATTTTTGAATCAGGTTGTTTGTTTTTTTGTTGTTGAGTTGTATGAATTATTTGTATATTTTTGGATATTAACCCCTTATCAGATAAACAATTTGCAAATATCTTCTCCCATTCAGTAGGTTTTCACTTATTTTTACAAGTTGAAAATACAATTTTTATTTATTTATGGGGGGGAGGGGGTTTGGGTTCTTGTGCTCAACATTTTTTTAACTTTTTATTTTATATTGGAGCATAGTTGATTAACAATGTTGTGTTCGTTTCAGGTGTACAGCAAAGTGATTCAGTTATACATATACATATATCTATTCTTTTTTAGACTTTTTCACTATAGGTTATTACAAGATATTGAGTATAGTTCCCTGTGCTATACAGTAGGTCCTTATTGGTTATCCATTTTAAATATAGCAGTGTGTACATGTCAGTCCCAAACTCCCTAACTATTCCTTCCCCCCAGCCTTCCCCCCAGTAACCATAAGTTCCTTCTCTAAGTCTGTGAGTCTGTTTCTGTTTTGTAAATAAGTTCATTTGTATCATTTATTTTAGATTCTGCATATCAGCATTATCATATGATTTTTCTCTTTCTCTGTCTGACTTACTTCACTCAGTAGACAATCTCTAGGTCCATCCATGGTGCTGCAAATGGCATTTTTTCATTCTTTTTAATGGCTGAGTAATATTCCATTGTATGTATGTACCACATCTTCTTTATCCATTCCTCTGTTTCATTTTACTGATGGTTTTCTTCACTGTGTAGAAGTTTTTAGTTTGATGGAGTCCCATTTGTTTACTGTTGCTTTTGTCTCCCTTGCTTGAGGAGACATATCTAAAAAGATACTGCTTATACCTACACCAAAGAACATACTGCCTATGTTTTCTTCTAGGAGTTTTATAGTTTCAGATATTAAAGTCTTTAAATCCATTTTGAGTTAATTTTTGTGTATGGTGTAAGAGAGTGGTCTAACTTCATTCTTTTGCATGAGCCTGTCCAGTTATGCATATACCATTTATTGAAGAAAGTGTCCTTTCTCCATTGTATATTCTTTGCTCCTTTGTCATAAATTAATTGTGTGGCTTTATTTCTGGGCTTTTAATTCTGTTGAATTGATTTGTGTGTCTGTGTTTATGTCAATACCATGCTGTTTTTTGGTTTTGTTTGTTTGTTTTAAAGATTAGTATATATTTTTTTTAATTCTTGTTATTTATTTATTTATTTAATTTATTTGGCTGTGTTGGGTCTTAGTTGCGGCACATGGGATCTTCGTTGCGGCATGTGGAGTCCTTCATGGTGGTGCACAGGCTCCTCGTTGCAGCATGCGGGCTTCTCTCTAGTTATGGCACAGAGCACATGGGCTCAGTAGCTGTGGCACACAGGCTTAGTTGCCCTGTGGCATGTGGGATCTTAGTTCCCTGACCAGGGATCAAACCCGCGTCCGCTGCATTGGAAGGCAGATTCTTAACCACTGCACTACCAAGGAAGTCCTAATACCATGCTGTTTTTATTACTACAGTTTTCTAGTATAATTTGAAATCAGGGAGTATGGTACCTCTCTGGCTTTGAATTTTTTCTCAGGATTGCTTTGGCTATTTAAGATCTTTAATAGTTCTGTATAAATTTTAGGACTTCTTTTTATTCTAGTTCTCTGAAAAACAACATTGGGATTTTGATAGGGACTGCACTGAACCTGCAGATTGCTTTGGATACTAGGGACATTTTAACAATGTTAATTCTTCCAATCCATGAGCACAAAATATCTTTCCATTTCTTTGTGTCTTAAATTCTGTTCAATAATGTCTTATAGTTTTCAGTGTACAGGTTTTTCACCTCCTTGGTTAAATTTATTCCTAGGTATTTTATTCTTTTTGTTCCAACTATAAGGAGGATTATATTCTTAATTTCTCTGATAGTTCAATGTTAATGTATAGAAATGCAACAGATTTTTGTACGCTGATATTGTACCCTGCAACTTTACTGTATTCATTTATTTCTAATAGGTTTTTGGTGGAGTCTTTAGGGTTTTCTATGAATAAAATTATATCATCTGCAAACAGTGACAGTTTTACCTCCTTTCCAATTTAGATGCCTTTGTTTCTTTTTCTTGCCTAACTGCTCCTGCTAGGACTTCTAATACTATGTTGAATTAGAATGGCAAGAATGGGCATCCTTGTATTGTTCCTGATATCAGAGGAATAGCTTTCAGTTTTCCACCACTGAGTATAATGTTAGCAGTGGGTTTATCATATATTGCCTTTATGATGTTGAGGTACATTCCTTCTATACCCATTTTATTGAGTTATCATAAATAGGTGTTGAATCTTGTCAAATATTTGGTTTGCTTATATTTTATTGAGGATTTCTGCATCTCTGTTCACCAGAGATTTTGGCCTAGAATTTTCTTTTTTGTGTTGTTCTTGACTGGTTTTGGTATCAGGGTAATGTCCTCATTAAATGAGTTAGGAAATGTTCCCTCCAATTTTTTTGAAACAGTTTGAGAAGGACAGGTATTAAATCTTCTTTGAATGTTTGGTAGAATTTGCTTGTGAAGCCACTGGTCCTGGAATTTTGTGGAGGAGATTTTGGGTTACTGTTTTCAATCTCCATACTAGTGAATGGTCTATTCAGATTTTCTATTCATGATTCAATCTTAGAAGACTGTATGATACTAAGAATTTATCCATTTCATTGAGGTTGACCAATATGTTGGTATATAGCTATTCATAATATTCTCTTATAATCCTCTGTATTTCTGTGGTATCCATTGAAATTTCTCCTCTTTTGTTTCTGATTTTACTTCTCTGATCCTCCTCTCTTTTTTCTTAGTGAGTCCAGCTAAAGGTTTGTCAATTTTGTTTACCTTTTCAAAGAACAAGGTCTTAGTTTCACTGATCTTTTCTATTGTCTTATTAGTCTCTTATTTCATTTATTTTCACTCTTATATTTATTAGTTCCTTCCTTCTGCTGACTTTGGGCTTTGCCTGTCCTTCTTTTTCTAGTTCCTTAAGGTGTAAGGTTAGATTGTTTATTTAAGATTTTTCTTGTTTCTTGAGATAGGCCTGTATTGCTATAAATTTCCCTCTTAGTACCACTTTTGCTACATCCCACAGATTTTGGTGTGTCATATTTTCATTTTCGTTTATCTTCAGAAATTTTCTGATGTCTTTATTGACCCAATAGTTGTTAGGTAGCATGTTGTTTAGTTTCCAAATACTTGTGATTTTTCCACCTTTCTTGTTATAGTTGATTTCTAGTTTCATAGAAACTAGTGTGTTCAGAAAAGATCCTTGATATGATTTCAACTTTCTTAAATTTATTGAGACTTGTTTTATATTCAACATATGGTCTATCCTTGAGAATGTCCCATGTGCACTTGAGAAGGATGTGTATTCTGCTGCATTTGGATGAAATGTTCTGTATAAATCTATTAAGCCCACATGGTTTCTTCTAAGGTCACTATTTCCTCATTGACTTTCTATCTGGATAATCTATCCATTGATGTAAGTAGGGTGTTGAAGTCCCCTATTATTACTGTGTTGCTGTAAATTTCTCCCTTTTGGTCTGTTAATAATTGCTTATATATTTTGATGCTCCTATGTTAAGTGCATATATATTAATAAGTTATATCTTCTTGATGAATTGTCCCTTTTATCATTATATATCCATCTTTGTCTCCTGTTACCTTTTTTGCCTTGAAGTTACCTTTAAGTCTATTTTGTCTATGTCTATGGTTACATCTGCTTTCTTTTGACTGCCATTTGTATGGAGTACCATCTTCCATCTCTTCACTTAGAGCTTCTCTGAGTCTTCTGGACCCAGCATATAGTTGGGTCTTGTTTTTCAATCCATCCAGCTACTCTGTGTCTTTTGATTGGTGAATTCAATCCATTTACATTTCAGGTGATTATTGATAGATAAGGTCTTAGTATTACCATTTTATATTTTTTGTTTTCTGGTTGCTCTACATCTCCATTCTTTCCTTGTGTTTCTATCTGCCATTTTAGTTTGATGGTATTCTGTGATATCTTTCCAGTTTCCCCTCTTCTTGATGTTTAATGTCTCTTCTCTAGATTTATGTTTTTTGTTTACCATGAGGTTTGTATAAAATGTCTCATAGATATGATCCTTTTTCTGCACATAGCATCTTATCTTCATTTGCCTATACGGGTTCCATCTTTTTCCTCTTCCCCTTTTATGTTGTCTCAAATTATCCTTTTTTATGTTGTGAATTTGTTACCAAATTGAAGTATCTATGGTTATTTTTACTGTTTTCCCTTTAACCTTTATGTTATAATTAAGCATTTAACAACCTATTCCGATAGAGTTGCAATTTTCTGACTTTGTCTATTTACCACCTTATTCAAAGTTTTGTGTACTTTTGCCTTTTCATTTTAGGTAGAAGAGCAGCTTTCAACATTTCTTGCAAGGCAGATCTAGTGGTGATGAACTCCCTCAGATTTTGTTTGTCTGGAAAAGCCTTTATTTTTCCTTCATATCTGAATGATAACTTTGCTGGATGGAGTATTATTAGCTGACAGTTTTTATCTTTCAATACTTTTGAAGATATCATTGTACTCACTCCTGAGCTGTAGTTTCTGCTGAAAAATCTGCTGATAGCCTAATGTGGGTTCCTTTGTAGGTTACTGTCTCTTCTTTTTCCTAGCTGCCTTTAAAATTTTTTCTCTGCCATCGACTTTTTTTTTTTAATAGCTACTTTATTTATTTATTTATTTTTGGCTGTGTTGGGTCTTCGTTTCGTGCGAGGGCTTTCTCTCGTTGCGGCAAGTGGGGGCCACTCTTCATCGTGGTGCGCGGGGTTGCTCTTCATCGCGGTGCGCGGGCCTTTCACTATCGCGGCCCCTCCCATTGCGGGGCACAGGCTCCAGATGTGCAGGCTCAGTAGTTGTGGCTCACAGGCCCAGCTGCTCCACGGCATGTGGGATCTTTCCAGACCAGGGCTCGAACCCGTGTCCCCTGCATTAGCAGGCAGCTTCTCAACCACTGCGCCACCAGGGAAGCCCTGCCATTGACTTTTGAAAGTTTTAATATAATGTGTTTTGGAGAAGGTCTTTTTGCATTGAGGTAATTAGGTGGTCTCGTATTAGCATCATGGACTTGTATATCCAGTTCCTTCGCCAGATTTGGGAAGTTCTCAGCTATTAAACAAACTGCTTCCTTCCTCTTTTCTCCTTCTGGGATACCCACTACCCTTATGATGCCCTTCCTAATGAAGATGAATAGTTCTCATAGAATTTCTCCATTTTTCTTAGCTCTTAGCTCTCTCTACTCTTCTACCTGTATCATTTCTAGATTTGTCTTTGAGTTCACTGATTCTCTCTTCCATATGGTCTTCTCTGTTTCCAATACTATGTTCATCTCATTTATTGAGTTTTTCAGCCCCAGAATTCTGTTTCTTTTTTAAAAGTTTTAATGTCTTCGGTAATGTCTTCTGTTTATTAGTTTTACTCCTGAAGTCACTGAACTACCTTTCTGAGTTTTCTTGTAGCTCATTGAGTTTCTTCATGACAGCTAACTTGAATTTTCTATAAGTAGATCACAATACTATGACTTTAAGTGTGGTTTCTAGGAAATTATCATTTTCTTTTCTGTGATACCAAGGCACTGTGGTTTTTCGTGGTGCTTGATGCGTTGTTCCTCTGGCCAGTGCATTTGAAGTAGCAAACACCTTTCTTCTTCAGGTAAAGCTTTTTTTACTTGTTTCTAACAACTCAGCAGGTTAGTAATTAGAACCCTCTCTTTTGTTTTTCAGTAGGTGGCACTATAGCACAGGTTTTTGGTTTCTCTTACCTGACTGCCTCTGGTTATATTTGAGAATGTGCACTTTCCACCCTCCAATGCCTCTTGTCATCTGGTGCCCTCGTTGTCACTGCTTGTGCCTCCAGTGTCGCTAGTGCCTTTGTTGCTGCCAGTGTTGCCATTTTTGCTGGCATTGCTGCCTGGGCACCAAAATGGCAGGCACCTCCACCATGTCCAGGGTGGCCTGGGTCACAGGCTCTACAAATATGGGCAGGGGCAGCCAGTGTCATGGGCACCTCTGCTGCACACAGGGTTTTGGGGTCTGCAGGCACTGGTGCTGCAGGCAGGGGGGCTGGAGTCACAGGCACCTCTGTGGCTGGAGGGACGGGGTTGCAGGCTCTGCTGCCCCCTCATTCCCTGTGGCCATGGGTGCCACTGCAGCCAGCAAGCTGGAGTTGTCCACACCGCCTCCCTAGCTGCTACCAGTGGAGTTCTCTGAGGCTCTGGGCCCAGCCAGCATGGCCAGGATCACAGGCACCACCTCCACTCTTCCCCCAGTTCCACCTCCTCTATGTGTTCCAGTCCACTCACCTTTAGATGTACAGATGTGTGGAACTACCTGGTGCCCTGGTGTATGGGGCAGAGGAACCTTTGCTGAGTTATGGATGTTTTACTGGTTGTAGATTGAAGGGAAGAGACAAAGAAAGCATCTCATACTGCCATGATGCTGACCTGACCAATAACATTTTATTCATTGATTTGTCTCCCCCAGTTAAAATTAATTTCTATGAAAGCACAAAATTTTGCCTTTTTTGTTCACTGTTCAACAAATAGATCTGAGCCTGGTACATAAAAGATATTTAGTTTTGCATAAACAGTTGAAACAATAAAAGCATATAGTAAGACCCTCTAATAGTGCCCTTTTTAAAACTGGGTATGTATATACTGTCGTGGTGTAACATAGGATAAGCATACCACTTCGGGTTTTTTTGTTTGTTTGTTTCTTTTGTTTTTAATGAAAACAAATGCACAGTATGGAATAGAGTTTAAAAAAAATACACTCAAAAGCAAGTTTGGCTTGCGATAGGAAGAATGGAGCTATTTAGTCATGTAGGGAAACAGTAGTAGGTGTTTAGAATGGGGTAATATTGTGAGAATGTATGGAAAGTAATACTCTGAAACTAAAACTTGACCAACAGAAACAATTACATTTTGTTAATACACCTGAAAAGAAATAAATGTTTCCCAGTTATGTATCCTGCTATTAAGGAATCTTCTTTAAAGCTAATTTGAATCAAGTAATCAAAGACTAAAATGTTCACAGTTTATTTCCTACAAGTATGGAAAAGAACTTAGCCAGGGAAAAAGGATAGTGAGGAATTGACAAAAAGAGGGACATGGGCTGAACTCAAATTTCCTTAAGGTACCAGTTGGTTTCTGAGATGAAATAGGCCATCCTCAGTTGACTACACCTTTTTTACATCATAAAGTTAGCACTTGTTACATGAAAGATCTTTTATTTAGTCTTTCTTCTCCCACTAAAGATTTTACACATCTTTGTTTTCTAGGTCAGTGCTCAGTTTTAATACCAAATTGAGGAATAATTCTTTAATGCTCCTCCACAATCTACTACTGCCCTTGTTTACAATGACTGTATTTATCCAAATAAACTACTATGGCTAAGTGCTCCAAGAACCTTACCAATTTGATGAGAATGATTTTTTTGAAAGTCCTCCAAATCAGCCAACTTAAATTTCATTTGTTTTATCATGTGGTTATAAGCAGTTCTAAAGGGAATTAACTCAAGGTTAAAGATTTAGAATTAAAATGCTCATCCAACACAACAAACATTTACGCCTCATGAGACTTAAAAATATGTAGACTTTGGATTATTACTCACACATAACTGGACAGAGTGTCAGAAGTCAAGGCTTGTAGTCCCAGTTCTACCGGCATTAATTACTACATGACCCTGAGTGACTACTAGGCAATTACTTCTCTGGGCCTAAGGGGGGGTGGGAACCTCAGTGTGGCATGTAACAAGTGTTCAGTAATTCAACCAAGAAGACTTTCTAATTAATAGGATCTGTTGTTTCAAATTATAGAACATGTTCCTTCCAAAGGAACCTCAAAGCCCTTCAAATATATTACCATCACCAACCACAGGTTACATGCCTGAAACCTCAGCTATACACAGCACTGAAAAGTAGAGCCCTCGGAATCTCATGCTCCACTGCCCCTGCACTGTGTTCCTGCAGGACAGTCAACTGCAAACTGTAGTTACTGAATGAGACGTTATGGCCATTTCAGTCCCAAAGCCAGCTTCCTGTCAAACTTTCAAAAGAAATGAAGGAAGACACTGATTCTAGTTCAACGATGATAATCAGTTAACATTATAAACACAAAGGCCTACCTATTAAGTTATACAAAAAATAAGACCTTCTCTCTCATCCAGGAGTTAATAGCCTGGTAGAGAATAAGCAGATTATTTTCATTAATAGGATTGGTGTGATGAAAGTATTTGACTCACAATGAGAAAGAAGCAGAAGGAGATGGTTTGAAGCATGAGTATGAGCCTGCTTAGGGAAACAAAAGGGAAGAAGACTAGCTATAATTTTAGGACAACTGCCCTTCATTTTTTGTTTCCTGAGAAGATCACTAAGATTTCCTCTAAAGTTTATTTTTTTAAAAATCCTCAAAAAAATAAAAAGATTGCAAGTCTCAGATTAAAGCAGACCACCTGGTGGATTTCCTTCTAAGCCCGGGCATCCCAGAACTGCACCCTGCAGTCACTAGTACAAATGCAAAGTAATTCATGCTCTAAACTTGGTTAAGGAAAAAATGACATTTTCATCTTAAAAGAAGTACTTCCCATACTAAGTTGTTTTATCAAAATTAATCTCTACTTTCACAATGGAACACCGCAGGGAAAAAAGTCTTACACAAGAGAAAGCTGCTTTCCAGGCAGCATTTCAGGGACATGGGTCCTCTAACACTTTCATTCAGGCTCAGAGCTGTTAACTGGTGTGGCCATAATTCAGATTCCTAGTAACTGAGACAGGACAAGGAAGCTAAACCTTCAGGGTTCTTCAGTTCAGGCTAGGGCCTGCAGAGAGCAGCCAAGGGATGTGTAAAGGTCAGTGACACAGCGGATATGCTGGAACAGGAAACGGTCCACTGCGGAGTTTCCCGTATCCCACACTCCTCTCACACACACTTAACCCTCACGCCCTGCAGCTTTTGAGAAGGCATCACATCTCACTATCTATAAGAACAAGGCTCCTTCTTCCCTCTCTTATAACGTGTACTCCACAAAGTGGCCCACAGTCCATCAAATAAACCTGCCTGCTTTCCACCTAAGCCCAGGGAGGTGGAATGAGGCCTCATGTTGTCGCTCCAGGAGAAACTACACTTTATACAGAACCCTGACAGCTTCTGTCTCCTTAGGACAGGGGAAATAAAGTATCACCACAAGTATTCCATTTACTCTACATATATATTGTTTTTAAATAATACAATAAGTTCCCAAAACTGGGTCAGGCGCAGGGTCAGGGTTAGGGTCAGGGCTAGGCTAGGCTCAGGGTCAGGGTCAGGGTCAGGGTCAGGGTCAGGGTCAGTGTTAGGGTTGCAGGAATCTTCCCTGGAGCAGCAAAGTCTGACACTGGAAGAAGCAGATGGGCAGCTACCAGGAGCAGGTATTACCCAACCCTTTCTCTTGCACTTTCTGGTCTCAGACACTTTCACTTTCAGGACCATTCCATATATAAATTCTGTCTTCTAGGCTTTTTTCCTGCCCACCCTCCATTCACTTGCCCGTAGACCATAAAGCTCCTGGATAATGTTTGCGGCTTGAACAGTATTATCATCAAATGGCAAAGAACAGTACTTTAGCATCAAACAGTTTTAAATCCTAGTTCCATGATTGACTAGCTTTCCGTTACCTTGAGCAAATTACTTAACCTTTTCTATGCGGTCTCAATATTCTATATATAATAAAAGAATGCTATTGCCTATTTCACTGTGTTAGCGGGAAGTTTAGAAAAATTCAGAGCCCTGGTGTTTTTCAAACAAATATGTTTCTCTCCCCTCTATTCCAAAGGAAGAAATGTAGTGCATCATATATCCCACTTGGATATATGATGTCATGGAACAAGGTAATCTAAAGTATGTGTTAGCAATTAGATGTCATGGAACAAGGTAATCTAAAGTATGTGTTAGCAATTAGATTTCATTGTCAGCAGCAAAAGTTCCAGAAATAATACAAAAGGATGTACAGGGACACACATACAAACTAGCTTTAGTGAGTCCAAAATTAGAGGGAAAAAACAAACAGACACTAGTCAACCTGTAGCTTCCAGGATTATACCAAGTAACTTATTCTTTTTTTAATTTTCTATACACATGCAATATATCACACACAAAATGTTTTCACAGATATTCACTGCTCTAGGTAAAAGCCTTCCCTACTCGTGTTGTAAAAAGCTGCAGCTGGACTATGGGTCAGATGGCACTCAGCAGTTTTGTGTGTGTCGGGGGTGGGGTGTGTCAGGAATGAATGTGGTTATCAAGGCATTTCTAAGTAGGGAACCCTTGGAACAACATTAGAGTAAAGGTCATGGGAAAAGAAGTTTTGCTCACCCTACTTCCTGGCAGCATTTTCCGTACACAAGCCACAAGCAACTCATGTTTACAAGATGGAACAAGAAAAGAGGGGCTTATTAGATGAAGGGGGCCAGGGGAGTCAACGCATACATACACACAGATTGTAAATTATGTACGCTTTTTGAATTTTTATTTTAAAATTCCAGAAAGAGGTTAAAAGACTTACATACCATACTTCACTGTGCAAAATATCCTTAGTGCTTTAATAAACTGAATTAAGTTAGAATATTTTTATTAGCGTCAATCACACAAATGAAACTCAATTAGGAAGAAAACAATCATGATATATCTATTTTATCCTTCTCAGCAAAAAATGCAATTTGAATTATTTTTCAGAATCATACAAAAAATATTTCTCAGGATTTCAAACTTTCAAACCTAGAGTTCTTCATGTTAAACCAAAACTGTTTAAGAAGGTGAATGTATCCTGAAATAGATGTAAAATTCAAGAGCATTTTATTTACCGTAGGTCAACAGTTTCTCACTTTTTAATCACCTTGCTAAAACTCACAGACAAAAGATAACCAGTTAACAAATCTCAAATTATACAACTAATACAAGCTACCTCTTTTTTAAAAAGAGGAGTCTAAGACAATTCAACCTAAGGGAGGAATAAGGCACTGCCAAATCTATATATTTCTATTTTGTGTTTCCTTGTCTTAATCCTGGAATTCTGGAAAAGTATAAGCACTTTTCAAAAATATCTCAAACTAGGTCTGGGTGTTACAAGCAACTTTTTTCTTAAATTCTGAAGTACATGCTTTCTTTATAACTATGGATTTACCAAGGAAAGTGTCTTCCTGATTGCCTCTATGCTTGAGTGTTATTGAACTAAACAGTCAGACAAAATATGAGGAACTGACCTTGGCATGAAATGCAACAGGCATAGTTTTTTTTTTTTTTTCTCCTCTGCTTCTTCTTAAAAAGAAAACAAAATATCCAAACTTGAAACGTAATAATACAGATTTCCGCATGTTCACTTTACTTGTAACATAATATTTCCACTCTGTATTTATCTTTGGTAGTTAGTAGTAGTAGTAGCAGCAGTAATTTTGTAACAGACTTTATCACTTTATGTAGGGGAATATATTGTTTACCAGCTTCACACATATTACTCTCATGGATAAAAATCAAAACCTCTCCTTATACAAAAAAAAAGATAAAATGCCCATAAGCAATGTTCTGATTGAACCGCAAAATGAAAAGAAAAAAAAAAAATCCATTAGAATTATTGAGTTACACTCGTTTTATAACTTTAAGCTAATGTCAGATCCTTTACATGGATACTCTTTTAAACCTAAAACAAAGCTGACACTAAGCTGTTAGGTTCAGACTTAAACATTTCCCTCACTAATCACAGTACTGAGGTCCTGAACAGACTTCATCTCTGAAGTATCAGCATCTAACCTCTTCTTGTTATTTCAATGGCTTTCAGCTCTCTCTACACTTGAATGCCAGTCTACATTAAAGAAATTCCTCTTTCCCACACTCACCCCCAATTATTAATATTCAAGATGAAGAGAGAAAACATAGGTAAACAATTGCCTCTGAAGCACTGTAATTATAATCAAATCAATATTTGACAGCTATAAATTACAGGCTACCCCAATATCTCTACAACTAAACAATTTCTCTAAGCATGTAAAATCATTTCTTACAGCAAATATTCTCCTAACTCCCCATCAAGATATCCAAGAACAATTCCAGTACAGAAAGAGTCCTCTTTTGACATCTAGCATCTGCCTACTATGTGCAAGACACTAGAAGGGAGTCTAACATGATCTCTCTCTCACCTTTAAAGAGTTTATAATCTAATTAGAAAGAAATGGCCACAGGAGTACTTTCTGAGGAAGAAGAAGGAAAAGGGACCTGAATGGGTAAAAAGTGAATGACTGAAACACTAATGTGAGGATCCAGACACCAGTGTCCACTACAGTGCTAGAGTATGGGTCCCTTTTAAATCCTCACCCAGCAGGTTGGTCAGTATAAGCCCGTTACCATTTAGTACTAATAATAAGTGTTTCAATAAAGATTAATTTTTCTGCTATAAGTTTTGCAGAAAGTAGAGCTTATTCATTCAACAAATAATTAAACATCTACTCAGGGCCAGTCACTGGGCCTGGTATAGAACTAGGTGCTAACAGTAAATAGTGAACAAAGCCAAGATAGGCCAAGATGTCTAAGCCTTGTGGAACAGGCCACTTAGGATAACTGTCAAGGTATCGAATGATAGGACACCAATATGTTCACTAATAGGGAAGCACTCAAAAGTTTTAAAGAACAAGCTCAGGTTAGAATTAAAATGATAGATGAAACATATAGTAATAGTAATAATGACAGCAACAAAGCATAAGAATCCCTGGCCAGATTGTGCTAATACCATCCCATTCTATCTTCACATCAACCCTACAAAAGCCTCCACAATAATCATCTTCATTTCACAGATGCAGAAACTGACCCTGGGAGAGGTTAAAGGACTTGCCTCATTTGTGAGCATCTGGGGACAGGGGAGGTGGGGGGCTCTTGCATAACCATAAGGCTATTCTCATCTATAACAAAATTAATAATGATTCTTTAATATCATAGAAAGCTAGTCCACATTCAAATTTCTCCAATTACTTTAAGATTTGTTTCCTACTTGCTTACAAATAAGGATCCTGGCAAAATCTACTCATTGCATTCACTTAAATGTTTTAAATCCCTTTTTATATAGAATAGTTCCCTGTTCATTTTTTCCTTCTTTTCCCAAGACACTGACTCTTGACTAAATTGTAGGATGTCCCAATTTCTGGATTCAGCTGAGTGCTTCCTCTAAGTGTTGTTGAGTTTGCTACTCTATCCCTGGTGTTTTGTGGAGTCAGGAAGTTATGTGTAAAGGCTTAATCAAAGGTAAAAGGAAAACCAGAACAAGTGTGCTTCTCCTGTCCCTTTTTCCTTTTTTAACAGAAAAAAAATGTTTATGTATGCCAAACTGACATAACATTTTTATTGAAAAGAGACAAACTGTTTGGATATAGCAATAAAAATCCAGATCCTTTTAGAGAAATTATTATGTTCTCTCCAGATCTAAGTATTTAAAATCACCCTATTTCCTACAAAAGGTACTACAAAAATTTGTGCTGTTTGTTTTGTTTGTTTGTTCTTGTTTTTGTTTTAATATTAACTGAGAGAGGAAGAAGAAAAGAGTTGCTAGAAAAACACACACACTCAAAGATCCCTTCCTGGGCTGTGACTCTTTCTGTACAACCCAATCCCAGTCTATCACATTTGATAAAATGGTAGTAGCAACTCCACAATTTATCTACCAGCCATCATCTGCCTAGGGCCCCATGATTTCTCAACCCAGGTTTATTCCAGGAAGGCAGCTCAGGGGATTTCCACCAAGTTTTCCCTCTCATCAGCCATCTTCAAGTGATAATCGGGAAGCCCTCGGCGTGGATCCACAAGAAGGAAATTATGAGGTGACTGTGGAAAATGGAGAAGTAGAAGAATGAAAAAAGCTCACAAAGCTCCACAAAATGAGAGTTCTCTATCCCTGTTCCTTGCTCAAATCCACTGAGGCCACGGGTTTCAAAAAAAAATCAAACCTTGGGGTAACTACAATATGTCCTCTCCCATTGTCCTACTCTAGATGGTTCCCAGGAGAAATGGTTGGACATGACTTTTTAGAAAAATATGTCCCAACTCTGAAAACTAACCTTCTCTTTCTACCGTTTTCCTTTACTTTTTTGATTTCTGAACACTATGTATGGCCTTTCCACATTACCTATATAAAGAAAGACTCAATAATATATGAAACAACACTTAAATGGTGTAAGATACTGTCCTATCACTGACTTTTCTTTACCCATTTCCTCTTTACCCAGTTCTTTCTTATTTCTAACTCTTAAAAGCCCCTGAAAGACTGGATTCCATGCAGATTTCTCCCTGAATAAGGAATGAAAGAGAAAATGACGGTAAAGTAACTTTGAATTAGAGTCATTTTTGGCATTTCCTCTTCCAGAGTTTAGCAAGCCTCTGAAGAGGCCAGAGACAAAAAGGGGGATTCCACTCACTAAGAGAGACCAAAGTAGGAGAAGGGGCAGGAACTCATTTGATCTGGAAATGACTTAGCATTAAACCCCAAACACATAAATTGAAAGGAATCATTTTAAAAAAAGTATTTACAAGAGAAAATCAGAGCAAGATGGGAAACTAGAGATTGTTTTGTCAGGCCTAACTCTTCACCTCACAGTGAGGATATGGAGCCCAAATGGTCAGGAGGAAAGTTTCACATCCAGTGTTTTTTTTTTTTTTTAAACTATTTCACACTGTCATTAATGTGTATTTCTATCCCACTTCTGTGAGCCAACTACCTCTTTATACTGATGAACTCAATACATTAAATGAAAAGTTTCTATGTGGTTTCATATCACACGGGAACCTGCAAAAATTAGAAAATGGAAAACTTCAGTCGATTCTGCTATAATGTCTTTCTGTAATGTGAATTAAGTTATTCATGATTAATAGATAAGGCATGACATAAAAGTCACACTGGTTTGAATGTGATATTTTTTCCAACACAATGACATTTTGAAGACATCAGGGACAGGCCTTTTCACAATTAAAAAGTGTTTTACCTATATAGAAGGACTTTAAGAGAAAAGCTAAAAATCCTGCAGAAGAGCGTTCCTTCAGCTCAAAAACAGGTGGATTTGGTTGATTCAATATCCACTATACTTCCCACAGAATTAAGCTATTTGGTGAAGCTGCACATGCAGATTCTGAGTGCTTATATTAAAAACAAAAATTAAGGAAGTCAACATTATGGAGCAGATTTTTCTGAAGGAAGCAGGAGCCCCACAGTTTAAGGCTGCATGGGATCTACTGGTGCTGGGTACAAATGCCAGTGTAATTCTGCTGGTATTTTTATCAGAACACTTTGTTTTTCTTGATGCTCTAGTTAAAGTCGCAGAGGTTTTTAATTATGTGCCCTTAACTCTATTTATTCCTAGTAAGTCCTGATATTTGCAGGGGTGTGTGTGTGTGCAATATCCGAAGATGGTAAGCTTTTTCAGAAATACATATGTCTCATTATGGCAGAAACACTTGTGTGTGAGAAAAAGCAAACTCATAAGATATTCAGGTTTCACAGATCCATCAAAAGTATGCAAAATCAAACTACCCTTTTGTACTGCACATTTGCTTGAGAACTATTTACTGTCCTGACTATACTCTCTTACATAGTCTAAGTCAGCGGTCCCCAACCTTTTTGGCACCAGGGACCAGTTTCGTGGAAGACAATTATTCCACAGACGGGGGTGGGGGGTGATAGTTCAGGCGGTAATGCGAGCGATGGGGAGCAATGGGGAGCGACAGATGAAGCTTCACTCGCTCGCCGGCCGCTCACCTCCTGCTGTGAGGCCTGGTTCTTAACAGGACACAGCCTGGTACCGGTCCACGGCCCAGAGGTTGGGGACCCCTGGTCTAAGTGCTTCTCAAACTTTCATGTGCATTTGGATCACCTTGTCAAACGCAGATCTTGATTTCGTAGGCTTACCGAAGGTCCTGATGAGCTCCGTACATTAAATAGAAGCTGTCGGGATGCTTCTGGTCCATGGACCACACTTTGAGCAGCAAGACTCTAGGAAACACTACTGTTCCCTGGCATTAAGTTGACATCATACTGCATGATTTACTTCTTTTTTTTTTGAATTTAGGGCCAAGCACTTTCTGAACATTTCTTCCAACACACATTACCAGAAAGACAGAGATAGAGGGAGAGATAATTAAAGCAAAAGTACATTTTATCCACAGATCCACTTTTGGCAGCATGTATTCAACAAAAAATGTATTCAACAAAAACTTTGTTGAAACAATAAAACTCATTTCAGCAGACAATTCTGTGTCGACATTATTAGGAAATTTTTTATCTTCTATGAACAAGTTATATACTATTTAATAAATACCTTTTTGAAATTTAAGCTTTTTTGTTTAGAGCGCAATAAAAAAATTCTGTAGGATACTTCAATCATAGTCAAAATTGAATAGGATATAATATTTACTATTGTGTTTTTAAAATTAGAACTTACTTGAGGACAAATGCCAGACTCAAGATAAATCCACAGGCCTCACTACACTCCACGAGTTTCATGTTCATGAAATTGGCCTCAGTGATGATTTTAAATATTGAGAATTAAGGTGTCATCTTGCAATTTCTCTGTTCTCAAGCATTACCTTATTGAACAAAAACTTTACTGCATAATCCAGCTAATATTTACATAATAGCTGTTACACTTATACGATAGTACAAAAAAATTCATGGAATTTGATATGTTCTAAAAGTAAATGCTTTCGTGATCAAGTGTGTGTGTGAGACCTAGGGAAGAGAGAGGGTGGGGGAAGGGACCATGGAGAGAGAGGAAGGCAGAGCCAGAGGAGATGTAAATTATATCCACATATTTTATGACCTTCAAATGTATTCAGGCCTGCTCCTTTAAAACCAGAAATTCAGCCCCATTTTCCCTTTTCACCTTCCTCTTAGTCTCAACAGAGGTTAAAAATCAGATAGCTAAATAAAGCATTCCAGGTTGCATTAAATCCTTTGGTTTACTGACAAAGATCATTTAAAAAAAAGGACAATACTAAAACCTTTGCTTTTGCTGCAATAGTTTCTTTACTACTTAAGGGGTTTTCTGGAAACCATTGTGTGCATCTAATTTTTGTAAATAAAGTTCATTTTAAACATATAAGGAGAATTTGATCTCTTAGGGATTTTTTTTCTTAATCTCAGTCTATGGGATCCCACTCACGAATCCATTCATAGCCAAAGTATGTACTTAGAATTTGGGTTTACTCTATAGTGCTGTAGACACAAAACACCTTTAATAAGTGAATAAATTCAAGCTAACATTTACTGAGCACTTACTATGTGCTAAGCACTTTGCCAAGGGCTTTATAAGAAATCTTACATACTCCTCATGACAACCCTATGAGTTAAGTGCTTTCACTCCATGTCATAGATAAGGAAACTGAGGCTTGGATATATTAAGTAACTTGCCATAAGTCACCTGGCTAGTAAGAGTGTGAACCTAAATCTGAATCCAGCAGTCAGACTACAGAATCAGAGCTCTTAACTGCTATTTTTACACTTGGTTTGCATAAACTGAGTGCATGTTAAATCCCAAACTTACATCTGTATGTGTTACATTGGATTTGTGGTGAAATTAAATATTTCATTATCAGTAAAATGAAGTTTGTGAATAAGTTAATCTGAAAACATTTGGGGGTCGGCTAATTAACATAATAAGTGTCGTAAGTGAATCAACATCTTGATGTTAGATAATTCATATATAAAGTATCTCTCAAGATTTTAGGGCCACCATAAAAAAGATTAGAGATTATTTTTCCATTGGTAACATTGCTGCTTCAGGTAAGCGTCTGATTTGCAGAGGAGTAAAAGCTCCTCGGTCTTATGAATAAGGAATAAAACACTCACTATGCCACGGGCCCAGCTCTCCACATCTAGAGCCTCTTGGCTTGTCTCCACGTCAGAGATTCTGGCCACTTAAGCTGATCACAGGACCTACCGATCTTGTCCCAAGAATGTCCTAGCATCTGATTTAGAGAAAAAGTCTCACCCAAGAAGTCGATCACTGTAACTGAGGGACCTATACGAGAAATTCCCCCAGCCAAACGTGGCTGTTTGCTCTTACTTGTGATTAAAGGCCCACAGTTTTGGCTAAATTTGGTCTGAGGCAATATACCTCCTGGTAAGAGTTTGCAGGGGTAGAGATTATAGATTCTACCTGCTTCTAACCAATGAAAGCTATTCAATCATCATCCATTCAACATTTATTGAGCACTGTCTCAGCTACTGGGATTCAGCAGTAAACAAGAGATAAAACCCCCTGCCCTCATGGAACTTACCTTCTAATGGAAAGATAACATGAAATAAAATGCACAGTGTGTTAGCTAGTGATAACTGCTACATGGGAGGTCAGAGAAAGGTGGGGGGGGCTGGGTGAGACAAGGAAGTTATTCAACTTTAAGATGGTAAGGGAAGGGTCTCTCTGAGAAAGCGACTTCTGAACAAAGATCTGATGAAATACGATATTCACCAAGTAGAACCGGGCATTCACATAACTACTAACTGAACTGGGCAGCTGGCTACAAGAAGGATCTCTTCTCGCCAGCGATTTATTTAGAGACTCAGCAAAAACCAGCTCTACGCACCCAGTGGCCCAAACAGACAACTCCCACCACACCTGCTCCCAGTGCCCTCAAAGTGGCCCACAAAAGCCAGTCTCACCAAGTTCAAGAACCCATTTCTCAGAAACAGCACCTTCCATTGACCAGAGCTGGACATCCAGCAAAATGAAGAGATCTTCCCAGTTATTTAGAATCACTAGAATAAAATTCTTTAGTCTTGACTTCAAACCTTTAAAAGTACATAAAGATGTAAATCTAGGTTATATTGTAAGGCAAAGTATCACTCCTTATTTTAAAGAGTATTTAAAAAGCCATTATACTGAAAGATGAAAAGATACTGAAAGACTGCACAAAATTATACAGAAAAAAAAAGAGTAAAAATAAACTATTATTTAAGCAACCCACTTCAAGGAAAAAAATGCAATTCAAACTTTCCAATTTATTTGACATGGCCTATGTCAGCATTTGCATGAGGTTTAATCAAAGACATATGCCATTCTGATAGTCCTTGAGAGGAAAGGAATTCAAGATTTGACGTGCATCTTCAGTGTTTCTTAAAAATCTCCTTGTGAGAAAGCAGTGCTGGCTTTCCAGCTGTAATTAAATTCCAGCCTAAAGAGGCCATTCTTGGTCAGAGGATATCCCTGCACTCACTCACACACTCAGCAGCATTAATACACAAGGTTTAACAGCCACAAGTACCTCTGAGGTCAAATGCAAGACAGCTGATCTTCTCCTAAAGAGAATTCAGCTGCAAATGCTCAGCAGCAAGCAGAAAGATGTACTGCAGAGAGCAAACCCATGACTCAGTTTCGAGCTTCTTTCTCTCCCTGCTGTGCACTTGATGAAGGAAACCATGACACCCAGGTGGAAAATGCAGCTACACAATTCACAATATATCAGACCTTCCCGAAGTAGAAAATCACCACCCCGTGTATTCGGTCACATTAATCTTATTTGAAATTTAGATGACAAACTTACTAATCAGGAACTTTACAGACTTCATAAACCCTGTCTTGATATTTAACTGTTAATAATAATTAATAAATACAATTTTCATAAAGGTAAAAGCTACCTCCATTCATTGTATAATGAGAGGAAGGGGAAAGTAAACCTCAATGAAATGTTACTTGAAAAAACTCCAGGCCCTTACTCTCTAAAATACCTTTTTACATGTGGAGTATGTCATTAAAAAGTGAAAACTGAACTATTTTTCTGCAGTGTGAGCGGGTCCAGGCCAAGGCACACCTGGCAAGAGAGATGACTCCAAACAAAAAGAAAAGGAAGGTGTAAACAACTGAACAGAGGGACTATCGTGGGCTCGGAAGCTGGGGGCCAAGAGTCCCAGTAACCTCCCCGGCAACCTCTGCTGTACATCAGCAGAAACCAGTGTCATACGATGTTCGTACGCTCACACCCGGCATCAAGAGATTCACCTAGTAGACCCCGTGCTAAATAGGAACGCAAGTAAACTATTTCGGAAATGCCATTTAAATTACTACTTTTTGAAAGTTAGCGTCATTTATCTATAAAATTGAGGCGCATAGACACTTTGTTTCCTCTCAGTGATGAGTAAACTGACATGAAGCATGTCTAGAGGATGACGACAAGGCACAGCAGACTCTCTTCATAGGCTAGAAATGTAACTTCAGTCTAATCCTTCCCTTGACTACATGAGCATCGGGCATATTCTCCAAAACCAGACCAAATTCACAACAGGGGCACAATCTCCTAAACTGGTAGTAGCCATGATTTTCTTATGCTTTAATTTTCAACTTCTTGATGCACAGGTTTCCTTTTGCCTCTTGAAATGTGGATATATATTTACTAATATCTGTTGAATGCCAAGATTCAGGGTTTACCCTTACTCAGTAAGTTTGTCATGTCATCTAAAAGTTACCAAACATCCTTTGGCCACTATATTAATGATGTAAATACAGGTCTATTTTTTGTTACAGTTAGCATACAATTAAATGGTTTGGCTAACTAAGAGAAACCCCCAACACATTATTTTCTGATTCTATTACTGGAGGTAGGAAAAATATAGAGTAAAGAAAGTTGCTCATATAATTTCACTTATTCAAAATGTATTTAGACCTACTATGTGCCAAACACACTGTTAAAGATAGTTTTCTACTTCTATAGAGCTTAGATGAGGAAAACAAAAGTAAACAATTGCAATGCATGTTGTAAGTGCTACAATTGACAACTACTCCCACAGAGGGGAGAGGGAGAAGAGGGCAACTCTGTGTTCTTCAATGTCACTGTTTCTCTCCTAAGTCATCCTTATCCCTCTCAACAAAAGCGCTTCTAGTCACTGAATCCGTGACTAAATCAGAAAGCTCTGAACTCTTACCCATGGTCTTCCATGTCTCTGTCCAATCACCACCCCATATGGGTTGCTCCACCCCTACACCTACTGCAGATGGAAACCCAGGTGCAGCCTTTATAGCAGGCTTGTTGACAGAGGTATCAATGCATGCGGTCTTCCCAGAAGGGAACAAAATTTATAAACTAAGCCCAAGTATATTTTAGCAATTACTAGCATATATCAACCAGTACAATAAATGTTAATGGTTTTCAAGGTTTGCTGCACAAAACTGTTTCAAATCAAGCTATTTATTTCAAAAACGGAAAGAGAAACTTTTCAGAATAAAACAATAATAAATTTCTCTTAGCCTTCCTTTCTTTCATCTATGGCTCTTCAAACACATGACAGCAGGCAGGAACTCATTCTCCCTGATCCCTGTGAAGAACAGAGGAAGTATAACCAACATGCACTTAAATCATGCCCCTAAATTGACAAAACAATTCTGCAGCATTCCTCAACTTTCAGCCCCTCTAGGACCACCTCACCTCCCCGATGGAAAGATGATTTCAAATTGAGCAAGGTCAGATGAATGCCAAATGAAGCCCAGCTGGCACAGATATAATCCTAAAAAAAAAGCACCACGGAGAAGTTCACCCAGCTGAGCTCAGCCACTTAAGAGAAAGTAATTCCAATCATCTCCACAACAATGGAGATGGCAGCAGCTCAATCATCCACTGAAGGAGCTGAAATTTGCAGGGCTTCCCTGGTGAGGTTCTACAATGACTTTTTGGTAGAGGTCCATGTCATTTACAGATATAGAAATAGAGCTCTCCAAATAATAATGCTTTCTTTCACAAATAAATTCCATTTTCCTTAAGAGTAAAAAAAGTTTTGGTCCTTTTTTCATCTGCATGACACAGTAGTTCTAAACAAAACAGTAGCTGCCATTGCACTTACTAGCTTACGTTCACTAAAAATGCACACACAAAAAAGATATCTTTTACCCAAAACTATTATGTGGCACACACCTGAGTTTGGGTTTTATTACTACTGTTGGAGAGTAGTGACCATTTAATGAGTACTTGCTGTGTGACAAACACTGACTTAATTACTTTACCTCCATCATGTCATTTAATCAACTTAACCCATCAGCATCATCAGTATCTCCACATTTAATAGAGAACAGAGCCAGGAACTTTAAGGGGCTGTATTTCAATTCCCTTGCCTTAACCATCAGGCTTGGGAGATACTTTCTCAAGTGGGCAGAACCAGAAAGCTTGCTCACTACTCTATGATCTACAGAGTACATCACTTTAACCTGTAATGTAAGAAATCTTTTATTTTCTACCCCTTAATTCAGCCTGCAGTTAATTCTCTGTTCTATTAAATTGTAAATAATTAATCAATCATTTGGTCAACAATCTGGACAAATTGTTTAGAAAACTTGGAGAAAGAAACTTGGGAAAGGGAACTTAGTTCTTAGCACTTTGGATTCTAATTTTAGCACTTTGATACTGTGGTGAGTTTCCCTGATTTAGGGTCTCTAAATTTGTCTATAGGGACCAGCTCTGCTGCCAAAGTGATGTATCCACCTCCTCAATTCATAGCTCCCACTACTTCTATAACCCAGCAATTAACCCTGGGCAATGACAACCCTTATTCTTCTATTTATGCTTACCTAACTTGTCTGTTGTGCCTTAATGTTTCATTTTTACTTCAGTCAATCTCATACCATAACAAGCAGCTGGCTCTCAAATATTTGATGCCTCCTACTCATTTATATATTATGCTTCTGCTTACACTTTATAATGGAAGACTCAATGGTACACTTTTATCTTCTTCTGAAAATGAAACATGCATATAATAGTTTAAAGATAATTATTTAAATCTGTAACATCTACTAGGATATATACTAAATAAGCAATAGATACACATTTACATATAGGACACACTCAGAAGTGAAACACTGGCAAAAAAATTTTAAAGTAGCAAACACTTGGGCATATTGGAAGGCTACAATTTCATCGTGTGGTCCCTCTCAGGGTAAGTGAACGAATGGACAAGAAGCGGTCCCACCTTTACTATAGTTCCACAGTTTCTATTTTTGGATGCTATACTGTTATGTGGAAGAATGGCAGTATAAACAATACACAGACAAGATTTCATTTACAAATGAAAATAAAAGGAAATAGACAATTAAGCACTTATGTATGTCATGCTGATAAAAATATAGCGCTCTCTACCCAGTTAACTATTATTTATTTAAAACCCAGTTAGTCTATTGTCTGCATACTCATAGTGTTTGTTTTCTGCAAAATGAACTGAATGAAAAAGGTAATTTAATGTTACTTTTAATATTTAATGTTAATAATTAATTTTACCTTTTACATTTAATATTAATAGAAAAAGACCACTAACCTAAAATTCTGTATCCAGTGAAATTATCTTTCAAAAGTGAAACAGAAATAAAGACTTTCTCAAACAAAAAGTGAGGAATTGTGTCATCAGTTGACCTGCCTTGCAAAAAATGTTAGAAGTTCTTCAGTCCTACATAAAAGAAACAGAAGAAATAAACGTAAAATAAAATTTTTTCCTTTTTTTTCTTAATTCACCTAATAGATAACGATTTTTTATCCATTAGGTGATAATGTATTGGTTAATTACAGCATACAGAGAAGTAAAATGAATGACAGCAATGTTATAAAGGAGAGGAGGAAGAAATTGGGAATACCCAGAATAAAGGTGACTGCACTGCGAGTGATGTGGTATAGTATTATTTGAAAGTGGACCTGCATTAGTTGTAAATGTAAATATATTGCAGATTCAAGAGCAAACACTTTAAAAATAATAAAAAGAAATATAATGGTATGTAAGAGAGGAGAGAAAATGGAATCATATAAAATCCCCAAATATTTGGAGATTAAACAACACATTTCTAAATAACACATGAGTCTCAGAAGTCACAAGAGGAATTTTTAAATATTTTCAACTAAATGAAAATGAAATAAACAACTTATTAAAAACTGTGGAAAGCAATGCTTTGAGGGAAATTTATAGCACTGAACACAAATATTAGAGAAGAAGAAGATCTGAAATCAATAATCTAAGCTTACACCTTAGGAAACTAGAGAATTGAAGAGCAATACAAGCCTAAAGCAAGCAGAAAACACAAAATAATAAATATTATAACAGAACCCAATAAAATTAGAAACAGAATAGCAATAGAGGGAAAACAAAAATCAATAAAATGAAAAGCTGTTTTTTTTTTTTAAAGAACCAATAAAACTACTAAACCTCGAGCCAGGCTAACTGAGAGAGAGAGAGAGAGAGAGGAGAAGAGAGAGAGAGATGACACAAATTACCGTATTAGAAATAAAATTAGGGTCATCACTATTAATAACATGGACATTAAAAGGATAATTAAAGAATAATATTGTATGAACAACTCTATACCTACAAATTTGATAATTTAGATGAGGTTCACCAATTCCTTGAAAGACACAAACTACCAAAACTCACACAAGGAGAAACAGATTATCTGAATAGACCTATAGATACTAAAGAAAGTGAATCAATCATTTAAAATCTACCAAAAAAAAAAGCACCATGCCTAGGTGGTTTCACTGGTGTATTCTACTAAACACTTAAGAAAGGAATAATAACAATTCTCTACAAGTTCTTCCAGAAAACAGAAGCTGAAAGAGTCATTCCATGAGTCCAACACTACCATAAAACCAGAACTAGACAAAGATATAACAAGAAAGGAAAACTACTTCTCTCGTGGATATAGATGCAAAAATCCTCAACAAAATATTAGAAAACTGAATCCAACAATTATAAAACAACCACTTGGGATTTATCCCAGGTATATAAGACTGGTTCAATATTTGAAAGTCAATTAATGTAATCCATTACATCAACACTCTGAAAGAAAAAAAAAAATCATATGATCATATCAACAGATGTGGAAAAAGCATGTGACAAAGTCCAACACATGTTCATAATAAAAACTCCCAGTAAATTAGGAATAGAGGGGAACTCCCTCAACTTGATTAAAAAAAAAAAAGAATCTAAAAGAAACCTACTGCTAAAATCATACTTAGGTGAGAAACTTAAAGGCTTTCCCCCAAGACTGGAAAGAAGGCAAGGATGTTCCCTCTCACCATTCTTGAATATCATGCTAGAAATCCTAGCTAATGCAATAATACAAGGAAAGGAAATGAAAAGTATACAGACAGAAAAGAAATAAAACTGTTTTTGTTCACAGATGACATGACTATCCATGAAGAATGTCCCAAATAATCAACAAAAAGACTCTTACAACTAATGAGAAATTATAGCAAGATTGCAGGATACAAGGTTAATATATAAAAATCAGTTGTCTTCCCATATACCGGCAAAGAACAATTAGAATTTAAAATTAAAAATAATATTTACATTAGCCTCAAAAAGTGAAATATTGAACTTTAAATCTAACAAAATATGTACAAGATCTAAATGAAGAAAACCACAATACTCTGATGAAAGACATCAAAGAAGATCTTAATAAATGGAGAGGTATTCCATGTTCATGGATAGGAAGACTCAATATCGTCAAGATGTCAATTCTTCCCGACTTTATTAAGAAGATCTTAATAAATGGAGAGGTATTCCATGTTCATGGATAGGAAGACTCAATATCGTCAAGATGTCAATTCTTCCCGACTTTATTAAGAAGATCTTAATAAATGGAGAGGTATTCCATGTTCATGGATAGGAAGACTCAATATCGTCAAGATGTCAATTCTTCCCGACTTGGTCTATAGAATTAATACAATCCTAAACAAAAATCTCAGCAAGTAATTTTGTCTAACTGATTCTAAAGTTTATATGGAACGGCAACAGACCCAGAATAACCAACAAAGTATCAAAAGAGAAAAACAAAGCCAGAGGACTGAAACTAGCCAACTTCAAGACTTAGTATAAAGCTGCCGTAATCGAGACTGTGGCCTTAGCAAAAGACAGATCAATGGAACAGTACAGAGAGCCCAGAATAGATCCACAAAAGTAAACTCAAATGATATTTGACAAAGTAGCAAAGGAAATTCAAAGGAAAAAGAACAGTCTTTTCAACAAATAAGGCTCAAACAACTGGACATCCATACACCAAAAAAAAAAAAAAAAGGAATCTAGACATAGATCTTACACGCTTTGCAAAAATTAACTCAAAATGCATCCTAGATCTAAATGTAAAACTACAAAACTCCTAGAAGATAACACAGGAGAAAATGTGGATAACTTTGGCTTTGGCTATGATGTTTTAGATCCAATACCAAAAGCACAATCCATGAAAAAAATTGATAAGTTGAACTTCATTAAAATTAAAAACTCTGCTCTGTGAAAGACACTGTTAGGAGAATAAAAAGATAGGCCGCAGACTAGGAGAAAATATTCGCAAAACACATATGTGATAAAGAACTTGTACCTAAAATATACAAAGAACTCTTAAATCTCAACACAAGAAAACAAACAACCCACTTAAAAAAATGGGCCAAAGATCCTGACAACTCACCAAAGAAGATACACAGATGGCAAACAAACACACACACACACACACAAAAAAATACTCCACATTATATGTCACAGGAAACTGTAAATTACAACAAGATGCCACTACATACCTATCAGAATGACCAAAATCCAAAACACTGACAACACCAGGTGCTGGAAAGAATGTGAAGCAATAGGAACACTCACTTATTCATTACTGGTGAGAATGCAAAGTGGTTCAGCAATTTTGGAAGATATTGATAGTTTGGCAGTTTCTTACATAACTAAATGTACTCTTAACATACAATCCAGCAATTACACTCCTTGATATTTACCCAAAGGAGATGAAAACTTATATCCACACAAAAACCTGCACACACGTGTTTACAGCAGTTTTATTATAACTGCCAAAACTTAGGAGCAACCAAGATGTCCTTAGGTAGGTAAATGGATAAACAAACTGTAGCAAATTCATACAATGGTCTAATTAAAAGAAAGGAGCTATCAAGCCACAGGAAAACATGGAAGGACCTTAATGCATATTGCTAAGTGAAAGAAGCCAATCTGAAAAGGCTATATATAACATTCTAGACAAGGCAAAACTACAGAGGCAGTAAAAAGATCAGTGGTTGCCAGGGGTTTGGGAGAAAAGAAGAGAGGGTTTTATTAAGTGATGCACAGGGTATACTTTAGACCTGTGAAACTACTCTGCCTGATACTATAATGGTGAATAAATGACATTATGCATTTGTCAAAATCCTTAGACCCATACAACATAAAGAGTGAATGCTAATGTAAACTATGGTTCTTAGGTAATAATAATATCAATAGTCCATTCATTCTAATAAAAGCACCACACTAATGCAAGATGTTAATAATAGGGGCAACTGCATATGTGTGTAGATGTTGGGAAAGGGTGAGTAATATGAGAACTCTATTATTACATGATCAGTTTTTTGTAAACAGCTTTTTTAAAAATGTGTATAGAAACTGAATGATAAGTATATGGTTGTTGATTATAATATTCTCTCTAATTTTGAGTGTGTTTGAAATGTTTATAGTAAAAATCACTAAAAAAAACTCTAACAAAATCTTAGTTAGAAGACCATCCATATTTATATTTTAAATTGTTAAAATATGTGCTCAATGAATATTAGATATTCAAAAAATAAACAATATTATCCCAAACAATAGTCAGATAAAATTAACATAAAAAGTCCACATTTTAAGTTTTCTGGATTTTTTGGTTTGTTTTTTCAAAGATTCTTCAAGATCAAGAATCTAGGCATGTTTTAACTTTTATAAATGGGTGATTTTCAACTTGGGCTGTTTTTCCTCACAAGAACAAAACCAGTTCTATTATTATTAAAAACTATTACTATTATTACATAAGCAATACTGAAACATTAAAGAAAAATGGGAAAAAGCCCAAAAATAACTATATTCCCAACATCAGAACAATTATTTGTATGAATTATCTTCCAAATTTTTTCCCAACATTATTAACAACTGTTACACATTAACAATTTAAATATGGAATCCCTTAAGGCCAACCTAAACTTTCCACTCACTTTACCTTTTAAGCAAAATAATCCATTTAATTTTATCAGATCATCTACTTGCTGTGCACTCAGTAACAGGCTGGTGAACTGAATTAAGGGGTGATTTGTTTAGATTTCTCAGACTCACATATACCAGATCATCTTACTTTATGGCCAGCAACCATGGTGTGACCCCTGGGGTAGGTCTCCAGCACCTGCAGATTCCAATTTAGGAAAACCATGCTATAGGGTCCATCACAACCGGAGCATGGAGACCACTTCCCCACAGAGAGACAGATGAGGAACAATGATCTTGCTCCAAAGCAACGATTCCAAGGCTATAAATGTTGACTACAGCACCAAGCCAACTGGGGCGTGATGACTCATCTGACAGCAGACATTGCACCAGCCAATGCATCATAGGAGGCAAGGGTGGGGCTGAAACTATGGCCTAGAATAGTGCCTGGGATGCAGAAGTAATAAAAAACTTTGCTGATAGGCTTTCTCTGCTTCTTTTTCTTTTTTCAAGCACATGTCTCTACTGAGTGTAAGAGATGGCTTCATTTTTCTTCTTTGTAAAATAACAGATTTAGGATGTGCAATATCTGAATGACAGGCAGAGCTGGTAGAGCCAAGAGTGTCCCTTTGCTGCCAGTTTCACCGTCTGTTAGTCTGAGCCTGCCCACACACGTGCACATGTGCATAACACACACACACACACAGAGAGAGAGAGAAAGAAGAGAAAGGAGGAGAGGAGAGAGGGAGGCAGAGATATGGGTGAGGCTCCCTGTGAGCAAATACCAGAAGCTGGAGCAAATGGCTATGTTTGCAGCACAGACCTGACCTCCAGCCTGCTGCAGAGTGCAGGCAGACACAGAAGCTAAGGAAAATGCTAATATGATGCCCAGAGAAGGCCAGCTACGGCTTCTACTGGACTTGACCACTTAAGTTCCTCTGAATCAATCTGTTTGTCTGCCTAGACTTTTCCTCTGTTGCCAGGCAGACCGATGTTAACTAATTATCATGGCCAAAACTTCCAACTGACATCTAAGTGGCCATATCCTGCAGTCATGGCCTTAATCTGCAATAAAATCGACCTAACTTGAAACTATCATTGAATATTCAATTGTTTTCTTTTTTTTTTTTTTAAAGGAACATTTATTTACTTATTATTTATTGGCTGTGCTGGGTCTTCGTTGCTGCACGCGGGCTTTCTCTAGTTGCGGAGAGCAGGGGCTACTCTTCGTTGCGGTGCGCAGGCTTCTCATTGCGGTGGCTTCTCTTGTTGCGGAGCACAGACTCTAGGCGCGCAGGCTTCAGTAGTTGTGGCACGCAGGCTCAGCAGTAGTGGCTGACGTGGCTCTAGAGCGCAGGCTCAGTAGTTGTGGTGCACGGGCTTAATTGCTCCGCGGCATGTGGAATCTTCCTGGACCAGGGATCGAACCCATGTCCCCTGCATTGGCAGGCTGATTCTTAACCACTGTGCCACCAGGGAAGTCCTATTCAATTGTTTTCTGACAATATTTAACATGGCTGGTATTTCAGCAAAAAGAAAAGGACAATATCCAATGGAAGCAAGAAATCTGAGTTCATTTAGCTGTGCCCTGACATTTTTTATGTTGACCCAGCACCACGTACTTATTCTTAGTTTTTCATTTAATTTTGAGGATTTTTCCAATACTTGTTCAGTAATATTGGTTTTCTTTGAAAGATGTACAGTCCTTTCAATCTATTAAGGAATCACTGTATTCAGTAAGTCACATAAATAAAAAATGTGCAGTGAAGCATCACAACTTCCCCTAACTTCCTCATTCACAAACACCATTCATTAAACAATTTAAAGCTTGAATCAAGTAACATAGGATCTATCAAACGCAACGCATATTTAAATAAGTTATGTCAAATAAAATACCGAACCATTACTTGCACAAGAAATTAATTTACATGATAGTTTACTCAACATAGGATTCAATTTAATTCACATTTTTTGATAATTTGTGCACTCAGTTTATAAACATATCCCTAAGTGAGAAATTACTATGCACCACATAGTAGATGATTCCAGTTTCATCAAATCCTTATTCTTCAGAGACTCATTTGTATTTTCCTTTTTGAAATCCATTTTTAAATGTCCTACCTATATGTAACTTTAATTTTTTTACTCTTGATTTATTGAAACTTTGTCTAATTTATTTATTATCCTCAGCTAACCTTATAAGATGCCCTGTGCTCTGTTTCAAACTCGCTCACTTAGTTAAATCCTTTTTCTAACAACCAAGCTATGCTCCTCCAAAACTCTGAAATATTCTCAATAGAACAAAATAAAGAGACATTGTTTCTTTCGGAAGTATAGGAGTTCACATAGAAAATATCTGCTTTCAAGAACTAGATAAATTCTCTTTCTTGAACTTCATGTCAGTTGCCTCACAGGACCCATGCGATGTGCCACTTGCCAAAGAACCCTATGACCTCAAAACATCTCCGTGGCACCAGAGAATTTATCTTCCCCATGCACCTGCCCACTCAACCTGCCCAAAGAAAACTTAATCAGGCTTCACCACATACATCTTAGACAGACACAACCTAATTCATCAAATGACATACTCATTTTTTTTACAGTTCTTGAAAAAACACTGATTTTTTTTTTTTACATTTTTGACCCTGACTCACAGTAAGAACTGTTTTACAATCCAATACTGTCTACTCATTCATGCATATTTATAAAACAGAAACAAGTTTCATTAAACAATATTTTCCCTTAATACACGGTGATATCTTATTTATTCTATTTTTTTTCCTAATACTAGTTCAACTCACCAAATCCATTTCAAGAACCCTCTAGGATCACAATCCACAGTCTGAAAACCATTGGAACATTTGAATATATAATATCCTACATGAGTGAACTTGAGTGCCAGGGTAGCACTCAAGGCAGCTCTGTGAAGAGTAAATACTAAATCCACATCAAGCGTGGATTATGTTTCCTTCCCTGCTTGCGAGAAATAAAACCAGGACTGCTTCTCCATGATTTCCTTTTTTGAACTTGTCCTCTCCATAACCTAGAATCATACTGAGATGATAAATGTTTAGTGATATTTGTTATTCAACAGATGTCTAAGCTGCTGAAATCCCCCATGAATACTTAATTCTGAACTTGAAGTACCTCAAGAGCTCATCCTGGAATTTTCCTCCCTAGCCCTCCTTCAGTTCAGGGGCTCTGCACTGATACCCACTGTCCTTCTCTCTTTGCTTATTTAATATTTCTTGTTGCTCTCCACTCAACACATTCATTCTCAAAATAACCTTGAGACAGTTATCTTCCCCCTAATGAAACACACTTTAACTCCAAAGGACATAAAACCATAAAAATATGGTTCTATTTCATGTCATAGGAGTAAGTCAGGAGAAAGAACTGATGCTTCAGAAATCAACAGTTAGCACCAGTTAGAATGGGCATCATCAGAAAATCTACAAACAACAAATGCTGGAGAGGGTGTGGAGAAAAGGGAACCCTCTTGCACTGTTGGTGGGAATGTAAATTGATACAGCCACTATGGAGAACAGTATGGAGGTCCCTTAAAAAACTAAAAATAGAATTACCGTACGACCTAGCAATCCCACTTCTGGGCATATACCCAGAGAAAACCATAATTCAAAAAGACACATGCACCCCAATGTTCATTGCAGCACTATTTACAATAGCCAGGTCATGGAAGCAACCTAAGTGTCCATCGACAGATGGATAAAGAAGATGTGGTACATATATACAATGGAATATTACTCAGCCAGAAAAAGGAACGAAATTGGGTCATTTGTAGAGACGTGGATGGACCTAGAGACTGTCATACAGAGTGAAGTCAGAAAGAGAAAAACAAATATCGTATATTAGTGCATATATGTGGAATATAGAAAAATGGTACAGATGAACCGGCTTGCAAGGCAGAAATAGACACAGATGTAGAGAACAAACGTATGGACACCAAGGGGGGAAAGTGGGGGGGGGGGGATGGTGATGATGGTGGGATGAATTGGGAGATTGGGACTGACAGATACATACTAATATGTATAAAATAGATAACTAATAAGAACCTGCTGTATATAAATAAATAAATTATGATCACTTCCTCCAAAAAAAAAAAATCAAGAGTTAGTAAATTCACTAACTAGAAAACTTCTACTAGTTTATTTCTTAAGTACTCAATTTCATCAGCTTCATTAATTACCTATAGCATTTCTTTGACCCAGGATCCACCAACTTTTTTCACTTACTTATATATAATTAAATTCTGGTTTCTTAATTATGTAAGCTTTAAAACATCCTTTGCAATGTACCACAAACTAGTTTTAACCAAAATTCTGCTTTGCTGGTCAGGGCCTGTGTTCAACATCTGATTCCACACCACCCAAGGACCCAGCTCAGTTCACGAAACAGAAAACTGCAGTGAATCAAAATACAGGGTGGGATAGGGAGGGTGGGAGGGAGGCTCAAGAGGGAGGGGATATGGGGATATATGTATACTTATAGCTGATTCACTTTGTTGCACAGCAGACACCAACACAATATTGTAAAGCAATTATACTCCAATAAAGACATAAAAATAAATAAACAAATAAATAAATAAATAACAAAAAAAAAAAATACAGGGTAGGCAAGGTCCCCATGGAGCTTACATCTAGTGGACTCTTAGCTTGGCTACCTTTCAAAGACATTCACAGTATGCGTTTCCCAGTTCTCTTCCCATTTCTTATTTGTTAACTGCTTTAGTTAATACAAGAAATCAATTTGTCAGCCCTGCCTCTCTACTTCAGTGCCGTCACTGTGCTGTCCTACATGGCTAGACTCTCTCCCCATACTAGGCCAACCCGTGCACATCACCGTCTCCAAGACATGCTGACTGCAATTCCTCTAGTGACCTCTCATCCACCAAAACCCATCCACTTTGGTTCTTTTCACATATCTGTGTTCTGTTTAGGTTGTAAGCTTTTCAGGAACAGAAATCATTGCTTCCTAATTTTTATAAGACCCATAATGGCTGGTATAGTTGCATTTTCCCTGGTAGTTAGCAGGTGAATCCTATTGACATTTAGCTTTCCTTGTGTTGGTATTTTATTATCCCTTTCAATTATGGTTTTAAATTTTTTAAAAAAAGAAAACTTTTTAATACGGCCTGTAGTAGTGAAAAAGAGATGATTATCTAATAAATCAGAACAAACATATACCTAGAGCCATAAGGAACTGCACTGTTTATTCTTGTTACCACCTTTAGATAAACATGTTCCCAAGCAGCAAGTTAAATAGAGCAGGAAATGGAATGGGGAGAGGGAGTCTCCTCAAAAGCAGATTACTACCTCCACCATGTTTGAAGTCTTGCCCCAGCCCTACACATTTAAGGACAAAAAGAGGAAAGTTAGTTTTCCCTATTCTCCAACTGGAGACAAGAGTTTAACAAGACTGCACAAGGACATAATTAACTTGGGATCCAAAGTCAAAATTAAATAAGAATTGTGGGGCTTCCCTGGCGGCGCAGTGGTTGGGAGTCTGCCTGCCAGTGCAGGGGACACGGGTTCGAGCCCTGGTCTGGGAAGATTCCACATGCCACGGAGCAACTAGGCCCGTGAGCCACAATTACTGAGCCTGCGCATCTGGAGCCTGTGCTCCGTAACAAGAGAGGCCGCGATGGTGAGAGGCCCACGCACCGCAATGAGGAGTGGCCCCCGCCTGCCGCGGCTGGAGAGTGCCCTCGCACAGAGGCGAAGACCCAACACAGCCAGGAGTGAATAAATAAATAAATAAACAAAGTAAACAATGCGTTTAAAAAAAAAAAAAAAAGAAAGGTTAAAAAAAAAATAAAAGAATTGTGTAGGTCTGGCTCATGTAGTTCAATCTAACCAAGAAAAAAGAATCTGAGAAGGCTAGAAGGTGTCTCCTCTCTTCTCTGACTGATGACTATCTCTTTATTGGGCCCAAGAACCATCTCTAGATGTTAGAGGGCTGGCTGTCACATCTGCTCCAGAAAATTCCTTTCATGTTGGAATTTTGAATTCCCATTCCCACTGGTAGTAGGAGAAAGATAAAGGACCTCAGCAACTTTGGAAGTACGGGTAAGTGGGAATGGCTGCTTCAGATGGCAGTAAATTATCTCAAATATCACACACATAAAAACACATAATACAAATAATTTGTAAGTTTTCATATAAGTGGACATAAAATTCAATTCTGTGTTCATCCTTTGAAGTGTTTTTATAAACTTTAGCAGATTTGGGAAAATAAAATGCCATTAACAAAAACCTTTTCACGTTGCAGCATTTAAGAACTGACATCACAGGTAAATACATTTTAATCCTCCTTAAGCAAATCATTTCATAGTCTCTCCAGATCATTTAAAACCTCTGCTAAAAAGATTGCATCTATTTCCACAAAAACAGGGTTTCAGAAATCTTTGCATCATTCTGCCCACTATGGTTACTCATGATTTAAATAACAGAATGCACAGGATACTGATACCATATTACAAAACCATACCTGTTCAGAGTGGCCAGACAGAGCCGATTGGCCAAAATTCTTGCCTTAGATTATTTTTTCCTTTTCATTAAAAAAAAAGAATAGATAAGACAACTGTGGCATAACTTTATTAGAAAGGATGACTAATAAATACAATGAAATTCAAATCACATTACAAATACAAACCCATGGATTACTAAAGTTAATAGAATGCAACAAATTTGTTCAAATTTAAGCTTGGCACAGAAAGGCAATGAATACAGCAGACCACTTACGGTAATACTTCCAAAGGAACAAATTTTTGCAGATTCCCTAAAGAAATCCCAAAAGTATAGCCAATAAATAGTTGATGTTTTATTATTCCAAATTCTTCTCAACTAAATGCTTTAAAATTTCCAAGAATTTTTTAGCAGAAACTAAAGAGAACCAAATTATCATTTTATTGTTATCCTATAAATGATAATTTGGATTTACTTTAAAATACTATGTTCCTAGAACAATGCTTGTTCACAGTAGGTGATTAATAGTTATCTGATAAATGAATGGATTTAATTATCAAGCTTTCTCCTTTTAACCTTGACCCATATGCCCCAATATTTGTTACCTCAGAAATGATAAGGAAATGATAAATGATAAAATGTGTTACCTCACACTTTCCTCCAAGGGATTTTCACAGGACTAGATTTGCTTCTTATAGTTTATAAAACATTACAAAAGAAATGAAACTCACCATGGGTTCTGTTGCTTAAACCATTACCAGAAATATATTCTCAACATCTTTAAAAGCTAAATCTGTTTTCCAGGAGAACCCTTATTGTTATTAATACTAGTTATATATATATTTTTTTTTAATGAAATCTTCTTTATTTATTTATTTATTTTTGGCTGTGTTGGGTCTTCGTTTCTATGCGAGGGCTTTCTCTAGTTGCGGCGAGCGGGGTCCCCTCTTCATCGTGGTGCGCGGGCCTCTCACTGTCGCGGCCTCTCTTGTTGCGGAGCACAGGCTCCAGACACGCAGGCTCAGTAGTTGTGGCTCACAGGCCCAGTTGCTCCGCTGTATGTGGGATCTTCCTGGACCGGGGCTCGAACCTGTGTCCCCTGCATTGGCAGGCAGATTCTCAACCACTGCGCCACCAAGGAAACCCCCAATACTAATTATATTTTAACAGAACTCCAGGTACAATTATTTGTCCATGAAAACAGTGTGCTTACCGCTACCAAACAAAACAGCCCAGGCCTGGGTATGTGTATTTTATGATAGCCTCAATATGCTATTTTTCAAGGAATAAAAAGAGAAACTGCTCAAAAACAACTGGATAAACGAAGAGAAAGCAAATTAAATAGCCAGCAATTGGAGGGTGGGAAAGCAGGTAGGGAAAGGATGTTAGGCCTATAAATTAAAGAAGTTGCTGGCAAATTATTTACAGGGAATTGTTAATGGATTGGAAAGAAATGTAGTTAAAGAGTAAAGAATAGAAAGTATTTATCTGAGCTTCTACCTCATCAACTCAGAACTTGGCTGGAGCTTGAGAGCTCGTGGCCTCCCACCCTACGTCCCCTCCCACCCCACTGGAAAACAGTGAGCACACCTGGAATCACAGCTGCAAAGCCCTAAGGAAGGGGGGGGGCGACTCTCCAACACCTCCCACTAGGTTCTCACTAACTTCCTTTTCCCCACTACTGGAGGCAGGGAAGCAAGGGCTGGGGAATCTCTCTCAAATCACCACCCTAGTATGTTTACATACAGGCATTTCTTTTTTGTACTAAGTTTTATCTCAAGCCTATTTTTCCCTCATACAATGACAAAAGCAGTACACATTTCTGTACCTTGTTTTTCTCTTAGATTTATATCCTAAGGGTTCTGTTTAATTGGCTAGTTAAGTCATTACTGTCAAAGTATACGAAATTAGTTGTTACTGCTAATTATTTTCTATTGTAAGTAAATTTTCATTATTGTCATAGGTTGGGACCACGGTTCCCCAATTGCATGCAGTACCACAACAAACTCATGGGGGCGCTGTGAGTCACTGAAACTTAGGAGAAACACAGCTGATGTACGTTACATCAAATGGTTAGAAGTGGGTCATGGGCAAGGGGAAATGGATTACCATGAGTGACTCAACAAATCAGGATTTATCCCTGATCTGGGGCGAGGATTGTGTTCCAGAACAAACTCAAGGTTTTTATAGAAAGAAAGGGCACAGACACTGTGTGGGAAATCAATATTACCCACTACAGGAAAAGTACCATAATTGGGATCACTGTAGATGTGGGTATAAATCCTTTAAGGTTCTTGAAACACATTACTAATTTACACTGCTATCAGCAGCATAATGAAAGAGTCTTCGTACACCCTAATTAGCACAAGGCATTTTTTAAAATATTTTGGCTAATTTAATAGATAGAAAATGGATACCTTACTCATATTCATTTGCATTTCTCTGACCCCTGGTAAAGGTTAACAACTGTATTTATCCTTCAGCTAATCAACTGTCCTGTGTCTAGTGCTCACTTATCTACAGGCCTCCTCACCTTCTTCCCCCTTTTATCTTATAGATACAAACCATTTGGTTTCAGTTATATATTCATCACCAATTTACATCTATTGAGAAAAAGTTCTTGTTGTACAATATGAACATCTACATTCAAGAGGAAGGAAGAGTTAAGGGAACTCTGAAAGACTAAGCAGAAAAAGTTAGCAAACTGATGAAGATTTGTAAGAGAATATGGCTCCACAGAAACCAAGGGAGAAGCAGCTTCAGGAAGAAAGGAGTGGCTGGCAGGGTCAAATATACCACAGTCCAGTAAAAACGACAGTGTCCTTTGGATTTGACAAGTGGTCACTAGAGTTCTAAGCTTCAGATTATATCAGTGTTAAGATTCCACAAGCTCAACATAACCATGTATTCATTCAACAGTCACCTGGCCACAAATATGTACCAGGCAGAGTACTAGACATAAAGAAAGAGACAGAGACCATAGTTTAGAGGAACCTGGATTGGAATGTGTGCACCTGTACAATTTGAGGGGGGCTGGAGCAGTAGGGGTAAATTTAACAAGCGGTCAGAAAGACCATCTAAAGCCAAAAGATGCCCTAAGGAACGAGTTTCTCCTCTCTAACTAATTTAATAAGTAACTCCTTTAAAAAGTACAGTGTTTATAACATATAAAAGATGAAGTAATGTATAATCCAAATAAACTAATAATTTAGGGCCCGAAAGGAAACATACAAGAACTAAGTTGTCCACGTTAAGAAAAAGAAGCAATCTAAATGTCCGAGCCTGAAGAAGCTTTAAAAATAGTTATTTCTGATTTCTGGTTAAGTTCAGCGGATGCCACAGCTGCACTCCAATGACAGAATATGTTGGGGCTCCCCAAACTCATGTCACAATGTATATATCACAGGCTTCATTTCAGAACAACAGATGAATGCAGATTTTAGGCAGGAAAAATTCTTTAAAAGATGAAAGTCTTATTCGATCACATAGCTGATACATGATCCAATTTCCTTTGGGTGAACTGCGGCAAACTGCAGATGTTTCTTTACTCAAAATGGAACCCACTCTGGTTTCACTTACATTTCATATGCAGACTGCTTTAAATTACTTACGCATAAGTATCACCTTCACCTGAGGACTTTTAGCCATAAATATGCTAAGAATAAAAATATGCAGAAGGAAAATATCTGATATAATGGTATTAATTTATATATAAATGGTATATATGTTATTACTGTATATTTTTAAGTGTGTTCATGTGGACATGGAAGGCTAAATGAAAAACAGTTTATTATCACAGAAAGGCACTGAAAATGTTTCCCATTTTAAACATTTTTTATATTGAGATTACTTCATTTTTTCTGCTAAATGTTATAATGTGATGATAATATCAACCATTTGCTGATTTCTGTGTGCCAGGCACTATGCTAGGTATATCTCATGAGAGACTTAATCCTCATGAAAAGAAGTAAGGATTATTATTATTATCCCCATTATAAAAATGAGGAAACCATGGCTTAAGAAGGAGAGTGACTTACTAGGGCCACTCAGCATACAAGTACGCACACACGCACGCGCACACACACACACACACACACACTCAATATCTAATACAGTATCGAGTGTCTGAAGTGTGGTAGGTGACCACTAAGTGTTTCCTGAATAGGTCTGACTGGATGAAGAATCGACATCCAGATTCTTAGGTGAGATCCTTATGCTGTGTTGACTGCTATAATGGAGGCGTGTGCAAGTCACTCTGTGCAACAGAGAAAGGGTGTCTAGAGGAAACAAAGGGTACACATGGTACCCACTAAGTCCTAACACCAAGCAGTAACAACCCACACACCACACAATATTAGCAGCATGCCCTCAGTAAACGTGAGCCCAGAAAAGCTGGGCCTCTGTCTGTTCCGTATTTCCAGGGCCTAAAGCAGTATCAGACATACAGCAAGTGCTAAATAAATATGCTGAATGAATATGTGAGTAAAAGTTCCATTTCCTCTTTCTTCTCCACAACTCTTCTGGCCCATCACATTATGTTCTTTATATTTTCTCCTTGTTTTCTCCTCTCTACTCCTCTTGCCACTCTTTGCACATATGTAAAAATTGTTACTATCCTGCATTTACATTATGAGATTTTTAAATACTTATCCATCTATAATGAAAATTAAAAGAACACAGGAATGCTTCCTCCTTAAATATCCACCAAATGATTCTGTTTTCTCTAATAAAACATAAGGGCCATATCTGAATTTGTTATGCGAAGTTATAACTTTGCTTTAAATATACATTTAGCTCTCAAAGTGCTTTCCATCATAAGAATGTAACATATATGCTTATAAACCTATTAAATTTCTATTTATAATGGGAAGTTCCAACACAGTTACCATATGACCCAAAAATTCCACACCAAGGGATATATCCTAGAGAATAAAAACATATGTCCACACAAAAACAGGTACGTGAATGTTTACAGCATTACTCATAATAGCAAAAAAAAAAAAAAAAAAGGAAACAACCAAAATGTCCATCAACTCATAAATGGGTAAACAAAATGTGGTGGTATATTCACACAACTGAATATTTGGCAATGAAAAGGAATAAAGTACCAATACATGCTAAAATACAGGTGAACCTTGAAAACATACTAAGTGAAAGAAGTCAGTCATAAAAGGCCACAGATTGTATAATTCCATTTACACAAAAAGTCCAGAGCAGACAAATCACAGAAACAGATAATATAGTAGTAACAGTTGCCAGGGGCTAGGGAAGAGAGTGAATAAGGAGTGACAGCTAATGGATGTGGAATTTCTTTTAGGGCAATGAAACTATTCTAAAATTACACAGTAGTTCCAAAATATATATTAAAAAAAAAAAACTCATGCAACTCAATAGCACAAAAAGATAAAAATAAAAATCTGACTTAAAAATGAGCAGAGAACCTGAATAGACATTTTTCCAAAGAAGATGTACAAGTGGCCAAGAGGTACATGAAAAGGTGCTCAACATCACTGATCATTGGGGAAATGCAAATCAAAACCACTTCACACCTGTTAGAATGGCTAGCATCAAAAAGAGGAGAGATAAGTATTGGTGAGAATGTGGAGGAAAGGGAACCCTTGGGCACTGTTGGTGGGAATGTAAATTGGTTAAGCCACTATGGAGGTTCCTCAAAAAATTAAAAATAGAACTACCATATGATCTAGCAATCCCACTTCTGGGTATATATCCAAAGGAAATGAAAACAAGATATCAAAGAGACATCTGCACTCCCATTTCCACTGCAGCATTATTTACAGTCACCAAGATATGAAAAAACCTAGTTGTCCATCAATGGCTGAATGGACAAAGAATATACATACACACAATGGAATATTATCAGCCATGGGAAAGAAGGAAATCCTGCCATTTGCAACAACACGGATGAACGGAGAGAGCATTATGTTAAGTGGAATAAGCCAAACAGAGAAAGGCAAATACTGCATGGTATCACTTATACGTTAAGAAAAAAAAAAAAAAAAATCAAACTCATAGAAGCGGAAAGTAAATTGGTGGTTGCCAGGGGCTAGAGGGTAGGAGAAATACGGAGAGGTTGGAGAAAGGATACAAACTTTTAGCTATTAGATGAATAAAGTAGGAGAATATAACATAAAACATAGTGACTATAGTTGGTAACACTGTATTATACAACTGAAATTTGCTAAGAGAGTTGAACTTAAATGGTCTCACCAAAAAATAAAAAATAAATAAATATGCAAGATGATGGATAAGTTAACTAGCTGGCAGGAATCCTTTGGAATTCTTTCACAATGTATACGTATATCAAATCACTAGTATGTACACCTTGTCAATTATACCTCAATAAAGCTGGAAAAACATTTTAATAAAATTAGACAATGGTGATAGTTGCACAACTCTGTAAACATAAAAAAAACCAATGGATTGTACACTTTTTAAAAGGATGAATTTTATGGCAGTGAACTATACCTCAATAATGCTATTTAAAAAGTGAATGACATTTTTAAAAGAAGGCATTTCCATAAATTAAAATCAACACTTTGAAATGGCATCTGGAAAATAACACATGCAATGCTTTGTTACAAATAGGAAACAACATAAATTGTCTGTGCAATTACACTTTCCTAGCAACATCTCTTGTATTTGAGCCTAACATATTACTGTCACTGCTGAAGAGAAAATTCATTCTTTAATAGACATATCAATTCCTTGAATAAGCCTGCTCTAATCAATCTCATTCTGGTAAATCTACATCCTATGCTACCGGCTTTTTCACTAAGATATTTATCTTCATATAGAAAGTTTTAGAATTGGTTTCAATATTAAATGGAGTGACAACCTGTGGATTTCTGCATCTCCAAACATTAGTTTGACACAACTTCCTACCTATAAGTTCAGTCATGTAATGGGCATTGACAAAAAATGTATCATATGTCCAGCTCCAGATCCGAAAGACCTGGTACTAACTCTTTCAGAGCTGACTTTCTAGAGAGAAAAACAGGCAAATAATCAAATCAGCATGGTGAACACCATGTTTTTTACAAAATCACAAAATCTCTGATGTGGAAAAGTCCTTAAAAAGCTAGCTACACCATTCCATGGAAGCAATGGCTTACTCCCGCTGCAAGTTACGTGCATGGTACCAAGTAATGACACATGGCCCACATCCACAGCTCTCTCACATCAACATTAAATCCAGTGCTCTCTCAACATATATTGTACATCTGTCCTGGCAAGGTAAAGATTTTGCTTAGAAAAGCCACCTCACATTCTTTCTTGAATAAAATATGGTGGCAGTTGTTGTTCATAACTTGGTCTCAACATTAGCTAGAAATGAGGTAGATGAGAAAATTAATATTTAATATCAAGTATCATACATTGTGCTAAATACTTTACATGTGTTATCTTATTTAATGCTGCAAATATGCATATGAAACAAATATTACTTCCATATTATAGACAAGGAAAAGCACAAAAGAAGCCAAGTGACTTGCTCACAGCCATGTAGCTAATAAGTGACAGCACTGGGATTGAAAAGCATTGCTCTGATTCTGAAGCCCAGGCTCTTTCTACTACACCAGGTTGACTGCTGTTAACGTTAAATCTACAATGAACCTACTTAACATTAAAATGTTCTAATGATTAAAGATTAAACATTATTAGCACTGCACCTGTGTGAATAACACTAAACTTAGCCGAAGACCAACCCCTCTGTTTCTTTAAACCAGATTTAATGTTCAGATTATTTGGATAAATTGGGATTACTTTAAATTAACATATGTTCTGACAGAAATGCAAAACACAATCTCAAACAAGAAACAAGTCAGCCTAAGCTGTAACTTAAGGACTTAAAGTGGGAAGAGTATCTTGCACCTGACATCTTGCTTCTCTCTCCTCCCCTCATCAGCGGGTGTCACAAAACATCACGTTCAGCCAGTCACAAATACTCACTGAATTCTAGTTTCCATTAGGGCAGTCTGAGGCACCAAGGCAATAACGGGAGAAAAAAAAAAAAACATGCATCCAACAGTTTAAACCTGACAAATCTGAAAGTTCTCACTCACTTGCTACTACTATCCCTTGTTCAGGCTTATTCAGGATCTCTATTTTCTTTCTTTATCCCCTGAGACTGGCCTTTTTCAGCCCTTGCTTTGCTTTCCAAACTGTCCCAGAAGTCCAGACTTCCTGTTCATCATTCCCTACTTGCCCCAGCCCCAGAGTAGAGCTTCCTTTAAGCTCACAGATCGCTTAAGAAAAAAAATTGTTTAAATAATCTATTTTGTCTTTAGGGTACCATCTAGATATACTCTCCTGGCGATTCTGACAATTCAATCACACCACCTTTCCTGGATCAACCAGCTTACAGGTTCAATTCAATTTTCTCATTGAGCCAACTGAATTTCCTCTTCAATTCCTAATTCAATGTTCTTTTTTTCCCATAACTCCCTGCTCCCAGATCCTCCAGCAACACCCTACCAGTCTTATCATTTTCTTTTCTCACCAATAACCACTAGGATGATCTCACCACAAACATGACATTTACAAAACATCTGTGCAGCATAAGAAACACCTCAGAAAGCACTTTTCTAAGCCACTGTCTGCCTTCAATGCAGAAATCAATGTGGAAAAAAGATCTCTCATCTGCATTTTGGCCTGTTATATTACGTGAAATTACCCAAGTATTTATTTCACTTCTGACAAGTGCAAGTTATGACCGTCACTTTTAACAACTTTTATAGACCGCTTGACCTAAGCCAGTAGAATCAAAGTACCAGCAGATACATCAATAAAGTCTCAAAATCTACACTGCCGGTTCAGGATTATCCCTAAATGGCAGCCCAATGCTTCCTGTTCCTTGGTTCCCAGATCATAATAGATAACTATTTATTTGTTTAAAAGTAAAAAGCTAAATCAAAACCATGCCACATCTCCTAATCACTTCCTACCAAAGAGACTTAATTTGGGGGACAAACAAACCCATGCTTTAACATTCTATTAAAGCATTTCCATCTCAATCATCTTGTCTGTGGGGTACGATAATAACACTGACAAGAACCTGTTAAAGTTAAGCCTTGAAAAAAGCTGAAGTTATCTGGATTACAAAGATCCTGCCTAAAGCAAATGAAAACAATGTTACATTTTTAAATTATGTTATTATGCATTTTGTCCATTGGCCCACATGAAAACCCTACAACGAATATACAGCAAATGCAACTCCCATTTTTTATGAAAATAGGGTCTAGGACAAATGGCTTGTACCCATGCCACTAGTCAGTGGCAGCAGCAGGACTAAAATGAAGTTCTACCTCCTGATGCTATCTGCTGTCCCCTGGATTACCCAGTCCTACAAGTCAGTGCAATCAGGCCAGAGCAGTTACATTTGACGCCTGATGGGAGAAATATTAAAGAACAAACTTGCAGTCCCCATTCCCTGGCTCATTCACTCCACAGATAATGAAAATCCTCCTCCATATAATGTTCTTAGTAAAATGTAAACTGGTTCATGTTCACTATTACTGAGTATCCACAGTGCAGTCAGATTAGAATACAGATAACCTTGGCACCTAGAAGTTTATATTCAAAAGACTAAGTAAAATCTAATAAACAGAGACACACAGTGAGTACTCTCTGTGACTGCAGAGGCATAGACAGGAGTAAAACAGCTACAAGGCAAAGGATTGTCTTCGACTGCTGACAACACCACAAGCTAGTAGAAGCAAAAAAGATCCTCCCTTAGAGCCTTCAGAGGGAGCATGGCCCTGCCGACACCTTGACTTTGGATTTTGGCCTCCAGAACTGAGAGAATAAATTTCTGTCATTTTAAGCTACGAAAAAAAATTATTTTGTATCTACATACATACATATACACATACACACAGAGACACACACAATGAAGGAGTATTAAGGCAGGCAGAGAACATCACATTTAAGATATTGTGAGCACAGAATTGCAGGAGTAACCAAATGTTAGGACCTGGGTGGAATGAAAAAACACCAGCTTAAAAATGGGGTTTCATGATCAAGTGGGGTTTATTCCAGGAATGCAAGGATTCTTCAATATATGCAAATCAATCAACGTGATACACCATATTAACAAATTGAAGGAGAAAAACCATATGATCATCTCAATAGATGCAGAGAAAGCTTTTGACAAAATTCAACACCCATTTATGATAAAAGCCCTGCAGAAAGTAGGCATAGAGGAAACTTTCCTCAACATAATAAAGGCCATATATGGCAAACCCACAGTCAACATTGTCCTCAATGGTGAAAAACTGAAAACATTTCCATTAAGATCAGGAACAAGACAAGGTTGTCCACTCTCACCACTATTATTCAACATAGTTTTGGAAGTGTTAGCCACAGCAATCAGAGAAGAGAAAGAAATAAAAGGAATCCAAATCAGAAAAGAAGAAGTAAAGCCGTCACTGTTTGCAGATGACATGATACTATACATAGAGAATCCTAAAGATGCTACCAGAAAACTACTAGAGCTAATCAATGAATTTGGTAAAGTAGCAGGATACAAAATTAATGCACAGAAATCTCTTGCATTCCTATACACTAATGATGAAAAATCTGAAAGTGAAACACTTAAGAAAACACTCCTGTTTACGATTGCAACAAAAATAATAAAATATCTAGGAATAAACCTACCTAAGGAGACAAAAGACCTGTATGCAGAAAATTATAAGACACTGATGAAAGAAATTAAAGATGATACAGATAGATGGAGAGATATACCATGTTCTTGGATTGGAAGAATCAACATTGTGAAAATGACTCTACTACCCAAAGCAATCTACAGATTCAATGCAATCCCTATCAAACTACCACTGGCATTTTTCACAGAACTAGAACAAAAAATTTCACAATTTGTATGGAAACACAAAAGACCTCGAATAGCCAAAGCAATCTTGAGAACGAAAAATGGAGCTGGAGGAATCAGGCTCTCTGACTTCAGACTATATTACAAAGCTACAGTAATCAAGACAGTTTGGTACTGGCACAAAAACAGAAACATAGATCAATGGAACAGGATAGAAAGCCCAGAGATAAACCCACGCACATATGGTCACCTTATCTTTGATAAAGGAGGAAAGCATATACAGTGGAGAAAAGACAGCCTCTTCAATAAGTGGTGCTGGGAAAACTGGACAGGTACATGTAAAAGTATGAAATTAGAACACTCCCTAACACCATACACAAAAATAAACTCAAAATGGATTAAAGACCTAAATGTAAGGCCAGACACTATAAAACTCTTAGAGGAAAACATAGGCAGAACACTCTATGGCATAAATCACAGCAAGATCCTTTTTGACCCAGCTCCTAGAGAAATGGAAATAAAAACAAAAATAAACAAATGGGACCTAATGAAACTTAAAAGCTTTTGCACAGCAAAGGAAACCATAAACAAGACCAAAAGACAACCCTCAGAATGGGAGAAAATATTTGCAAATGAGGCAACTGACAAAGGATTAATCTCCAAGATTTACAAGCAGCTCATGCAGCTCAATAACAAAAAAACGAACAACCCAATCCAAAAATTGGCAGAAGACCTAAATAGACATTTCTCCAAAGAAGACATACAGATTGCCAACAGACACATGAAAGAATGCTCAACATCATTAATCATTAGAGAAATGCAAATCAAAACTACAATGAGATATCATCTCATACTGGTCAGAATGGCCATCATCAAAAAATCTAGAAACAATAAATGCTGGAGAGGGTGTGGAGAAAAGGGAACACTCCTGCACTGTTGGTGGGAATGTAAATTGATACAGCCACTATGGAGAACAGTATGGAGGTTCCTTAAAAAACTAAAAATAGAACTACCATATGACCCAGCAATCCCACTACTGGGCATATACTCTGAGAAAACCATAATTCAAAAAGAGTCATGTACCAAATTGTTCATTGCAGCACTATTTACAATAGCCAGGACATGGAAGCAACCTAAGTGTCCATCATCGGGTGAATGGATAAAGAAGACGTGGCACATATATACAATGGAATATTACTCAGCCATAAAAAGAAACAAAATGGAGTTATTTGTAGTGAGGTGGATGGAGTTAGAGTCTGTCATACAGAGTGAAGTAAGTCAGAAAGAGAAAAACAAATACAGTATGCTAACACATATATACGGAATCTAAGGAAAAAAAAAAAAAAAAGGTCATGAAGAACCTAGTGCAAGATGGGAATAAAGACACAGACCTACTAGAGAATGGACTTGAGGATATGGGGAGCGGGAAGGGTAAGATGTGACAGGGTAAGAGAGTGGCATGGACATATATACACTACCAAATGTAAAATAGATAGCTAGTGGGAAGCAGCCGAATAGCACAGGGAGATCAGCTCGGTGCTTTGTGACCACCTAGAGGGGTGGGATAGGGAGGGTGGGAGGGAGGGAGATGCAAGAGGGAAGAGATATGGGAACATATGTATATGTATAACTGATTCACTTTGTTATAAAGCAGAAACTAACACACCATTGTAAAGCAATTATACTCCAATAAAGATGTTAAAAAACAAAAAAAAAGGGGAAAAAAATGGGGTTTAAAAACTGGAGTAGAAGGACACTGGAAGCATTAGAAAGACTCAGCTGTTTCTCTCTAAGATGACCAGGTGGATGAGGATATAACTGAACAAATGAGAACACAAAGAGAACAAGCTGCAGGAGGAAGAACTTTGTCTTGACATGCTGAGTCTGAGGGGCCCGCAGCACATCCAGGTGGTGATTGGTAGCGGACTGGTGAAAATCAGACACAGAGCTCAGGAAAAGGAAGTCAGAGCTGGAGCCCTGGCAGCAGATATTATCACATAAGGAAAGCAAACAGTAAAAGGACTCAGAAGGAATCCTTGCACACTACCAACATTTAAGAGAAGGATAGAGGAAATAAGGAAGAGGGATTCAACAACAGTGCATACTGAGAAAAAGGGGCCATGATGCAGCTGGGATCCAAAGGAAGTAATAACGTTAAAAAAGGGTCATGTGAGGAAAACCAGGATTGCTATGCAGTCAGTACAAGCCTGCGGAAGTCCCTTCCTATCATCTATGTTGACATCATTTTTTCAGGAGTACACAACTTTCTCAAATCTTCCCCAAATGGTGTACCCCTTAAAAATTCACACCTATTATCTCTTATGTTGACAATTTTTAATTGTCCCTCATATTTTCTGCAACCAACTTTTAAAACAGCTGGAATCTCTTATTCCTTTGATTCTCAGTGTCACATAATAATTTTTTCATAGACGGCACAAAAAAGTCTGAAACAAGTTCCAAAACCACAATATTTTAATTGCTTTCACAGCTCATTTTGATCTGCTTTTCCTTGCTAATCTCTCCCACCACTCCTTTTGTATTTGTTTTGTTTTGGGCCATATCTTTCATTCAGACATTTTAAGGAATAAAAAATTAAATAAATGAAAAAGAGAAAATTCTCAAAGCAAAGTAAAATCAATTTACACAGTTTCCATTTGAAAGGGGATAAATACACTATACAGAACACTCATTTCACGTATCACAAACATGTATCAGTTTTCTAAATTAAATCATCACTCTTCCTGTGTACTAAAGAGAGAACTGAAGCTGGGTCTTTCATTTGGATAAACTCCAGTATATGTGTACACATGAGGGAATACTTTTGGCATGTCTTTCATAAACTAGCAAGCAGTATGGCTTTTCAGATTTGCATGAGGAAATACAGAAATTCCACTACTGAGAAATGTGTCTGACTTCCAAATGAAAGGGGTCATTTTGTGTCTACCCACTTTTTCCCTGAGTAAAGTCAAGGTTCAGGGAAAGTACTATCAATGTAGCAAGGTTATGTCAAATGTGCATTTCTTCCCAATATTTTCATACCGCCCAACATTGAGAATCATCCCAGGATGGTTCCTCACCCTTCACAAAATACAAGATGCTCGCCATTATACCTGATAATCACCCAAATCAGATAAACCAGCAACATAAAAAAGTCATGTTTTGGCATTTTAAAAATACTATTAGGCATAGAGACTTTTACCACAAAATCTAAAAATTGGAAGTGAAAAATCTGTAATACTTAATATAAAATAATCTACAAAGAGTTAACTATTAGTCTTATCCTAGCCTTTTCCCATCATGTTCCATGTAAAAATTACAATTAGACAAATTACTCTCAAATGAAAGATTCAAAATCCTAGAAAAGTAGGGCTTATTTTTTTCTTCTTTTATGCATACACTCCTCTGCAACGAAGGAAAAAGGTTGGAAAAACTGACAGATTATCAGCTACTGTATGGCACCTTACTATTCCACAGTTCACTTTTTCTAAAACAAATCACTTTCCTTACACAGACTATTGTACATGCGTGTTTTGCTGTAACACTTTCTTCAGCATTATAACTGGATTCTTGATTATAAAATCAGAAAACTGCAGATACGAACAATGGCATATTCTGATGAACCAAACATTCCGGTTAGCTGTAATCCTACAGAGAAGGCTCCACAGTACCAGAAATATCCAGGCCAAGTTTAAGTCCACCTGGCCAAAAACAAAACCATTAAAATAACCACATTTCCATCATCTGTCCTGCTATCATCCTGCCCCAAAGGCCATTAAGATTAACAAATATTATGGAAGTCACTACACTTATACGAAACCCAGCCATGAAACTCAGAATATGGCAGCTGCAAAAGATGAAGCACAGATTCCTTGAACTAGACAGCCAGGTGCTCGGCAACTGGTTTTCATTTTCAGGATGAAAGTCAGCAGGAAGCAGGTAGCAAGCCCTTGGTTGGTAAGGCCAGATCCACTCGAGATACACTCTGAGGAGGATTAGATGCTGGGCAGAGATTCAGCAGGCTGGAGGAAAAAGGAAGACTGGCAGAGCTGCAAACTGAACTGGGTGGGCAGCAGGTGCAGCCATGGGGAAGCTGGCACCTGCCAAGATGCTGAAATGAGCAGAAATGACCATCCAGACAAGACAGCGGGGATGGCTGGGGCCAGAACAGGTGGCAACCACAGCTCTGGCAAGAAACAACATTCAGGAAAGAGATTCAAGACTAAGTAACCCCCCTTCCTTCACCCTTTCTCATCTGTCCATAATAAACATTTCACTGGTGCATAATGTTTACTGAATGCGGCTTAATAGCCTGAAAACTTTAATATTTCTCTTTATAAATCTAAAGAAAAGATTTGCCACTCTACGTATACATTACTTGAATAAAATTACACTTGGCACCACAGCAATACTGAATGTAAGCTTTATTATTTTTTTCTTATATAATTGGAGAAATGCTTCTTAAGCATCACCATGAACACGATTAACACTGTGCTCTAAGAAATGTTAATAACTGAAAGCATGTTTGTTAAAGCAGCTTTTCGGTGACTTCAATGTTTCGTGGTTACCTGAGTTTTCTGCATGCTCAGAGTATCTTGATCATAACTGTCATAGGAAGCAGTGTAAAAGGTGGTTATTGCTAAGCCATTCTCCTCCAAGAGACAGAAAACATGTTCTGTTCTCCCAGCAACCCACTCCTTTCTAACCGGACAACCCCTCAATTACTATCTGTGGAAAAAGGAAATCCAATGGAAATAAAGATACTGTTAAAGGGCACCGATTAAGCTCATGTAGACAATCAGAGAGAGGTAGACAGTAGTACTCAGCCAGCCCAATTTAATTCCACTTTGATGAGCGCCAAGGCTCCCATTTAAATTAACACAAGTCCAACTGCTCTTACTCATACATGTCTCTGAAGCAGAACCTTAAAGCACCACATTTCTAATCTACCAGTTCCTAAATTAATTACAGTTCATTTGAAAGATACAATTATTTCTGCTCATTTAACTCAAATTCTAATGAATAACTATAAGACCCAAATGAATAGTGGAAGTAATTACACATCTACACCTTTGACTAGGCTGCCCAGCTAAACAAGCAAAACAACATTAGTGGAATAAGCAACAGTGAAGTAGCTCTTGCAGGGTAAGCAAGAATCTACAGTGAGTTTTGGTAAACCAAATAAAACCTAGGTGCAAATTAAAATACCAAAAATAGCTTAAAACAATAGTAGTTCTCACTAAAAGCTGAAGGATGACCAAGGAAATAGTGCAATAACTACAGAAAGTCTTTCAAATTCCTTAAACTTGTCATTGCTCCTCCCTTTTATTTAACTCCTTCCCTGTGCCATCAAAAACTGGTAGCAAAGTGGACCCTGAACACACACAAAATAGAGACTGGCTTAAAGTGAAACACAGCAAATGGAAGGCAGGAGTACCTCACCCTTTCCAAGATAGTTCAATGTGGCCTTGGCATTTAGGATTATCTTTCATACTAAACAACTACTTTATCCCCAGATCACAAGTGCACCACGACAGTATACTTCCAACTGAGGTCTGTGGCCACAGAGGGTAGACACCTTTAAGAAACTGTGTGCTTCCCAAATGAACTTATCTATGAAACAGACTCACAGACACAGAGAACAGACTTGTGTTTGCCGGTGGGGGTGGGTATTAGGAGTTTGGGATTAGCAGATGCAAACTACTATATAGAGAATGAATAAACAACAAGGTTCTACTGTATAGCATAGGGAACTATATTCAATATCTTGTGATAAAACATAATGGAAAAGAATATGAAAAAGAATGTATACGTATGACTGAATCACTTTGCTGTACAGCAGAAAGTAACATAACGTTGCAAACCAACTATACTTGAATAAAATAAACTGTGTGCTTCCTCTTGCTAATGTCTTAATTAACTGCATATTCTACATCAATTTATGAGTGACCAACTTCTACCACTCAAATAGGTGCCCTTCTTATTTGTGTCATGGATCGCTAGTTTCAGGAACAACTGCTTTAAGAACAGAGGCAATACAACCAAGAAATAAAAGTTTGTGAGAGAGACAAGGCCATCATCAGGACAAGCTGATTTTGAGGAACTGTACTTTCAATCAGGAAAACAATGAGAAAATGAATCATCAACACACACAAGATATTATCAGCAGTTTTTATATGAGAGAAAATGTCATTTCAGCAAAATAACACCATCCATTGGTTAAATGTAGTTTAAAAGTTTTGAATTGGTTTCACAGTATTATTTATATTTAATGTGTAAACTGATTTGCTTTTAAGATTGCATGAATAAGCATAAGAATTACAGTTTCATGCAGGTATATTTTTAACTATCATAATTAATAAAATTATATTAGAGTCCACTAACTTTTTTTTTCTTTGAAAGAAGTCCAGCCATACAAGGTTGAGAAACACTCTCCTAAAGGTAGAGGAAATACCTGGCCAATTCCACCTTAAGGTGATGAGAGGAAGTGGGCAGTGATAAAGAAAGGAGGGATGGCCAAGATGCTGCTGGGCAGGTGGGAGGAAAGAATGTCGACATGATTAGGCTCTCTCCACCCAATCAATTCAATCAATTCGATTCAATGAGTAAAATTCCATTTCTGCCTTTTTTTCTCCCCTCTTTTTCTCTTCTTTTCTTGGGAGGGAGGGTCTGTCTATTCTTGTAAAGACAAAGCTCTACTCAACGATGGTTCTTTGAATTCAAAAGTATAAAAAGAGAAAGTAAAGGGGGGAATTATATGAGAAAGCCATTTTGAAATGTTTCTTTGTATATAATCTATAAAAGGAGAAAATTAATAAGCAAAACTAGCCTATAATTTCACAACCCAAATTTTAAGACTGGCACCTGTTAAAGGAACAAAGTTCATAGAGTAACATTTGATAAAAAGGGTGGAGATTGTGAGTCATACAGCATGAACTAGAACCCAATTCACCTATACCATATATTCTCAAATACCACTCACCAAATGTCTATATGGCATGTAACAAAATGAACAAATAATCCTAGTGGTAAGATTTTTATAGATGCTCCCTCATTTTACAGGAAAGGTAGGACCCAGAGATCAAGTTATTTGCTAATTATCACAGAGCATTTGACAGCACCAGAACTTAAACTCAGGTCTACGTTAAGTCACTATGTTAACTCACTTAGTTAACTGTCATCCATTTTCTCAGAGTGGATATGAATGTGAAATGCAATAAGTCATCTTTAAAATATGGTAAGTATCTTACATATATTATTTAAAATTCAAAGTTATTGTTATTTAAAATTATTTAAAATTTTAAAATTTAAAATTCAATGTCAAGGTCCTCATTTATAAGGATCCTTCAAAATACTCTGCTAAAGAAATGCACATCCTGAACAAAAGATTAAGGAGCATATGTGACTCCTACTGGAACAGTAAAGCATGTATTACCCAAGAGAGCATGCCAAGACTTTCACCAGAAAAGTTATTAACTAGGTTGGAAATAATATAAGATGCTTAGAAATGCACTGATGATTGCCAGCTCAGGAAATTCTTATTAAGAAACCATTAACTATGAATGAAAATGACAGCAAAGTGCTACGAATAAATCTGAAATGGATAATGGATACACTTATTGAAACAGCATGTATGGAGAAAGGAAAGGCATAGTTTAAGGTCAGGGAAAGTGAAGGCTTCCTAGGGCAGAAAGGAAAAACAGTCAGAAGGGGTAGGACTGGGGGAAGGAGGGCTCCTTGGTGGATCTTTGGGATAGAATTAAGCTGGCTTGAAGTCCTTTAGAGACACTCCGATCCTCCTACAGGAGCAGCTCCAGAGGCAGCCTAGCCTCAGAGCATCCTCCCCAAGGGACAGAAGGTCACTTGGTGGGAAGAAAGCAGCACCATCACGTGACTTCAAGGCTTTCTCAGCTCCAGATCTCCAGATCTTTCCCATTTGGAAGCTAATGTTGGGAATTCGTTTAACAAGGAATAAAACGTTTTCTTTCTACTACAAGAGAAGTAATCATCAAGTGTTAGTTAACGTAATGTACTCTCATCACAAACCTAAGAATCCTAGAAAGACAGGTTGTATATTTAAGCGTACAAGTTCAAGTTCATGAGGCAGGGTCTGTATGTTCAAGGAACTTACACTCTCCAGACTTCTTCACTTATGAATGGAAGAACAAACCTATAAAGATGGGAATCACCTGATTTTTGCAAGGTTAGATTCAATCACAGTAAAGTTCGTAATATTACTAGTAAAACGGTGCACATTTCAGAGGTTTTATCACAGCTATGTGTTTTCAACTTTTGAAGCAACAGAACTGATCTCCAGCAGAGCGAGAGGAAAATGTCATTTGTAGACCATATGGTAGCTCCAGCAAGAGTCAGCCTGGCATTCAACACTGAGATGGGGAAACTCTTTTTGAAAAGGCATCATGCTCCCTAAGATGCAGAGGCTAGTCCAGAGACCTCAAGTGGGATTTGCAAATCAGAAGGAAGGAGAGTTCACATTTGTGTATACATAAGATGGACAGAACTGCAGATAAACTAGTAGAGTTTTCACAGATCAGTAAATACTATCATTATCAGTAGCCTCAAATTCAGAAATTAAGTGAATGTAGACATAGAACATTATTTCCTTTACCCTGGTTAAGTAACACAAGTGATAAGTAGATGTTTTCACATTTGGGATGGTAAAATAAAAAGCATTTGGGAGCACACTAATTTCAAGACATTCTGCTAAGATTCAACCTTAGTACGAATACATACTTCCAAATAGAGATCAGATGCTAACGTTGTCTTAGTTTCAGGCACATGCACATCTCCATCATGTTGTTACTGACCTTGCACTTGACATATCAACGATGCTTCCCCTACCTATGTCCTGGGAATTGCTAGATGGATCACCCTAAGGCCTCTCTCCACCTTAACAAAAATATCTGGCTCACCTATGGGAGGTCAGAATTTCCAGGGGTTCGTTTCAGAGGCTTTCAGAAACCTCTATTAAAGTGCAAATAGGTCCTGGGGAAGGTAACAAAACAAATTAAGCCTTATCATTTAGTCAGTCAATTCTCTGTAAGAGAAACTCTAGAGTTTCTTTTACTAAGACTCTCGTAGGTCCTAGTAATTGAAAATGAAGATCCAGGGGACGCAGGAAGTACAGAAAATCTGAACAGGAGGTGTGTGGGAAAGGAGGTGGGAGAATCTCCTAAAGGCAGTCTTTACTTTCTGTAGATCATCAGAAGTTCTGATTGGTCTTTAGCCACTGAACGCTCATCCCCAGTGACTGGACCAACACCAGTTACAATGCAAACCAAAAATTAAGACGCACAAAAATCTTGTAAAGAGATAAGATCCACTGGTGCCGCTCTGTCTTCATCTTACTAAATCGCAAAGCTACAAATCTATATATGTTTTTAAAAGGCCAATTCAATGACTGATTGTGCCCAATGAAAAGCCACTGAGGTACAGAAGAAATTAATCATTTTCTTTGAATATCACTAAAACTAGCTTCATTTTTATCCTTAAGATAAACTCTCGAATCCCTCCTTAAGGACTTTTTTTTTTAAGTGTTCAAACTAGGCACAGTGAAGTTACAAAAAAGACCAATAGTCCCCAACGTTTTTCCAGGAGCGTTATACAAAAAGATGACTTTGAACAACGTTCCTCAGGATACACTCCGGGGTCTAGTAGAGAGAAACCTTTCCCTTCTCTGTAGACTTGGGAGTAAATAAGTCAAGAACACCTACGTACAAACTTTGTTGGTCACCAGCAGGGGAGCTCTTCAGCTTTTGTCCCCAAACCCATTCAAACAAAAGAAGCTTCTCTTCCTCCAACCCACCCCTCAGACCCACACCCCGGTGGGGGGGACTCTCCAGATCGCCGCGCCCTCTCCACCCATTCTCCGCCGGGGAAACTTACTCCTCAGCGCCCCGATGAGCAGAGAGCCGTCCTTAATGAGCTCTTTGATGAACTTGTTGGTTCGCTCCAGCTCAATCTCGTGACACTGCAGGCGCTCCCTGAAATCCGGGCTGTCCAAGTAGGAGTCGCTGAACTCCAGAGTCGGCAGCCCCATGGCACAGGCACTGCCAGCGGCCGCCGAGGACACGTCCGGGCCGGCGGTCAGGGCGGGGACAGCCGGCGACCGCGGCCGGCTCCGGGGACGCGCGATCGCAGGGAACTAGCCGGCACGCAAGGGGACGCGCAGGGGAAACGGGTCCCGCGCGCCGCGCCGCCTGCGCGGGGCTCCGCGGCGCGCGGACGCCTCCGGGCTCAGGCTTCTTCCCCGGAGGCGAGGCGAGCGCACACACGGGAGGCGGGCCGAGGCGCGGGTCCGCTCAGGTCGTTGTCACCCGGACGCATCGTCGCCGGGAGCGCGGAGGCCGCGGAGGCTCAGGGCCGCGGCCGGAGCAGGAAAGTTCTCTCGCGGCGCGCAGACACTTCCGGCAGCTCCGCTCTCCTGCTCCCTTGACAGTTGTTTGCGCTGGGAGTCAGAAGCGCCCAGCCGCCCCTCCGGCCGGGCCGGGGAAACCCTCCCCCTCGCTGGACGCAGGCTCAGAGCGCTCGCAGACCCTGCCGAGCTCGGAGACCCTCCTCCCGCCGCGGCGCTCCCAGCCCGCGCCGCCCCGCCCCTCCTGCCGTTTACCCTCCTGCCCCCGCCCGCCCGCACTTAGCTCCCGGGCTCCGCGCAGTTGCCGCGCGACAGCGCTCCTGCCTGCGCCCGGAGGTTAACTCTGCCCCTCCTGGGCGGCCGTTCCCCCTAGCCCGCGGTGACACTTCGGGGTCCGCCACCCCACAAAATGATCTCCAACTCCCAACATGCCTCCCTACCCCTGCCTCACCATCCACTCCCTGGAATTCTCTGGGAGAGAAGCCAACGTTAACTTTCTCTAAAGTTTGAAGCCTGGTTGGAAGATGCTACTTTCGAGCGTTAGTTTAGATTTTGCTTCGCGAGTCCGCACTGAATGCATATATATTCCAGGTTGAAAAGCTTTACTTTTTCCCACCGTTCACTGCATTGATCCTAGAAAGTCAGGTTTTTTATATTCAAAACGAAAAGCTACATAGGCCTAAGGCTGTTTGTTGTTGTTTTTCTTAGTTGCTGTGAAGGTGGGAAGATTTTAGGTCGTTTTTATTCCCCAAACAAGCACCTCGGACTTAGGTGTTCCTCTTGTAGAAGAATAACTATTTGTATCACAATACTACTTTTTATCGTCACCTTGATGGAATTGCCCCAAAAGCATGGAGCTTTTCAAACTGTTGAAGTTGGCTGAAGTTCCAAATGAATAGTTACTTCATACCAAGAGGCAGTTATCCCTCTGGTAGAGGATCACCTAATAAATTTCTGTTCTCTCAAAGCCTTGACAGCAAAAGAAACTGCTGCTTTACATCTAGTCCTGCCATCATCTATAGGATTTCTGAGAACTCAGTTATTTTCCTTAAGGATCTGCTTTTAATTTCTATGTTTTCATTGCTTCGTCCTTTTGAACCATCTGTTAAAAAAACTCTTCTACAGATCATGGGAAAAATTCCATTAAAGTGCTTTACATTTTTCCCAATTAAGTTTCAGAATCTGTCAAGACTTTTAGTTTTTTTTTTTTTTTAAGTACACATGAACATTAAAAATAGCATGGAAACCTTAAACCAAGACCGATAAGATGATGTAAACAGTATATTTGATAGCTGTGATTTTATTTTCTTCTGAGCCAGGGCAGTTGGACTTTAACCTTCCATCCATATTTACATCATTAGACCTCAAAACATTGGCAGAATGGCCGATTACCACTAGAGTCCTCTTCACTTTTAGTGTCTGTCTTGTGTCTGTCAGTTAAATACGCCTCATTTGGGAAGGTTGGGTGGGGTGGAGGCAATAATGCTATTTGTTAGTTGATGGAGTGATAGAAGCTGCAGTGGTGCAGTTTTTCACCTAAGGTGATTTTACATCTATTCATCACACAGCCTGAAAGACAAAAAATTAGGCCAAACAAGTAGTTCCCTTTCAACTTTTGCCATGTTGCTGTTACAAGCAACTAAATCCAATACCAATTGCTGAGATATGAAACAGGGTAAAATATAAAAATCTCTTCCTGTTTTTCATTAAATGGAAGTCCTGTGATTAATTCTTTAAAAATGCAACATTCTTTGATAAGTTTCATTTAGTAAGTTGGATTTCAATTTTCATTTTTTCTTGAAAAGTTTTATATGTCAGGACAGATTTATTCTAGATTCTAAGATATAAATTATCATTTACCCATTCATGTATGTAATTGCATGTTTTATGCCTACTGTATACATTATTAGGATCTGGGCAGAGAAGCGATTTATATGGAAAGATAAAGCAAAGCATTGTGGCTGACTTCAAGCAGTTCTCGGAATAAAAAACAGAGAATGAGTATCTGTATACCACATGAGGCAGAATATGCTGTTACAGAGTCTCACACAGACATTGGACCAATAATCACTGATGCCGTTATCAACATGTTTCCACTCAGACCCATCACTGCATTTACATGGGGTTAGGATATTTCCTCCTACCTTCCATCATTTAGCCTCTAAAGTTTAGTATGTTATAATGGACTTTTTCCCTTGTAGGTCCTTTCAGAGTTACTCATGACTTATTCCTGTGAATCATACTTTAATTATACCTGCTAGTCAGGCTTTCTCTTATGCCACATTAACCCAGCCACTTGAGAGACACCAGAAATGGTTTTGCTTTAAGGTGGATTTATGGTCAGTTTTGAACTGTTGTTTGCATGCTTTATTTCCCTACCATAATAATGGAACTGGATTCTTTCTAGAAGAATAGCCTTTCTAAAAAAAGAAGAGTGTCCATACTTGCAAGTTATTTTTCATAAGAAATTTTAATGGATTGAAATGTAGCCTCTCCAAAAATTTCTGCTTCATAGTATGTGGCCCTGTCAGCTGCATGGTGAGTTTCACAAATACCATTGGCTGACACACTCTTTGGCATGGTTACTGGCACAGAGAAATGTCTGTTTGCTTGCTTAATTCTGAAATGAGGTGTGCGGGGCTTTGTTTATTTTAAAGAGCAAAATAGTGAGGTGAGGATAGTAAACTAATATATGTTTGTAAATCTGACCAAAACATTTTTCTTGACCTATATCATGTCTGGCACTTAAGCCTGGTGCTTAATTTGTACTCAGCAAGTGTCACTGTTGGATTATTATTATTTTTCAATTAGTTTTGTAGATGTAGGCCTCCCAGACTCAGATATTCTGAGGCTAAATTCAGGCCTGGTAAGAGATGACAAAACAGAAGGCGAATGTAGCTAAGGAGACTAAACGTACCCTTCAGTACCTTTCCATGGTGAGAAGGCCGTGTCACTGTCTCTGTCTGCATTTCACCCCGGGTGTTATCTTTTCTCTTTTCTCAAAGCATACTCCTTGAAAGTGGGTTTTGTATCATTCTATTTCAACTTTACGTCACATGTAAAAATACAACATTGAATCCAAATGAGCAAAACACATGATTCAATTTTTTAACAATTTTTTTGTTGTGATAAAATGTATAACATAAAATTTACCATTTTAACCATTTTTAAGTGTACATTTCAGTGTCATTAAGTATATTGTTGTGCAACTAGCAACACCATCCAACTCCAGAACTTTTTTATCTTCTCCAACTGAGACTCTATTCCCCTTCAACAACAACTTCCCATACCCCTCTTTCCCCAGCCCCTGGTCAGCACCATTTTATTTTCTGTCTCTATGAATTTGACTTCTCTAAGTACCTCATACAAGGGAAATCACACAATATTTGTCTTTTGTGCCTGGCTTATTTCACTTAAATAATTTCATTATTAATTAGAGAAGCAAAGAAGACATAAGAATCAGTTAGTGGAAGCAGCAAGTCAAGACCACCAACTAAGGGAGCAGGAATAACTGCAGAGGGTAGAATTTGTCCCATGTGACACTATGACTTCTAAAGTACCTTCTAGAGCTAAGATTTTATGATGATGACAGATTTCTGAAGAACAGGCTGAAGGAAAAGAACAGAATTCTAAGTATGAAAGCATCGTGGACTAACTACATTTACAAGGGAGAAGAAACAGAGAGAGAGAGAGAGGGAGGGAGAAATTGATTTAACTGAGGAAAGTTTTTTGGTATTTTGTTTTGTTTTGTTTTGTTTTAGGTATAGATTTCAATTTCCATTTAGTATTATTGCCCCCTTGTGGCAAACCATGATGTTTGCTGACAAAAATGACAAAGCTATAAAGAAAGCAAAACCTAAGGGGACTAAAATGTCCTGCGCACCTCCATGTGCTGGGTTTGATGCACAGAGTGCTTTCATATATCGCAGAGTGCTTATGTGTATCACCTCATCTAAGCTTCTCCACAAGCCTGTGAAATAGGTATCGTTTAAGGAATGCAAGCCTCATTTTTAAGAGGTGAGGAAATTATGACTGAAAGTGGTTAAATAGATAGAAGGTACTGGAGTTGGGATCTCAACGCAAGTCCATCTAGTTCCAAAGGCCATGCTTAAAAGAACCAAATACACTCAACAAAGAGTTTTAGGCATCAGTTATACGCCTGTGCTGCTACAGATGCTGAGAATACAGGGGTAAGCAAAAACTCACCTCGTTCCTGCTATAAACTTTCAGTCTAGTGAATTATAGTAGAGACATTAATTAAATGGTTGCACAAAGGCCATTTATTAGCTATGTGATTTAGCGAGTTTCACCTTTCAGGCTTTCTGTCTTCCCAAAATATAAAATTATTTAATATTTTTATATAAATTTATATAATATAATTATTTAATTAATTTATTTATTTATTTGGTTTTGGCTGCATTGGGTCTTCGTTGCTGCGTGCAGGCTTTCTCTAGTTGCAGTGAGCAGGGGCTACTCTTAGTTGCAGTGGGTGGGCTTCTCATTGTGGTGTCTTCTCTTGTTGCGGAGCACGGGCTCTAGGTGCATGAGCCTCAGTAGCTGTGGCACATGGGCTCGGTAGTTGTGGCTCACGGACTCTAGAGCGCAGGCTCAGTAGTTGTGGCACATGGGCTTAGTTGCTCCGTGGCATGTGGGATCCTCCCAGACCAGGGCTCAAACCCGTGTTCCCTGCATTGGCAGGTGGATTCTTAACCACTGTGCCACCAGGGAAGTCCTATATAATATAATTAATAAATAATAATTATTATTTATTAATAATGATCATGGCTATTATTTATTAAGCACTTGCAATGTGCCAGTCACTGTCCTAACCTCTTTACATCTGCTGTTTCACTTAGGTCCCTTTTAGCTCTATACCTGAGATATTGCTGTGCCTCAGAGTTAGGATGGGGAATCTCCTCCACACTTTCAATAAGAATTAACTATGGGTGGAGTGTTTTTGACATTTTGCCCATGTGTAGTCAGAAACTTACCTCTGTTCGGAAGAGGACGTTTTGAACCCCCTTAGCTCTCACTGAAAGCCCTTCAGAGGTGGCCCCTGTGGATTCCACAGTGACCACCGGGCACACGGGAAGAAAGGAAGCTTTGACTGAGCAGCTGCAGTGCCCCTGAGCCCACTCGGCCTATCACTCCTCACCCTAACTCGGGAGGTAAGAATTTTATAATGAAGATGAGGACACTGAGGCAGAAAACCCACAAACAACAAATCAACCCTCCAGGATAAACAGAGCTGTCTCTGACTCCAAGACCACACGACGATGAACATCTCTGTTAGGACACAACATACGCATTTGTGATCATTTTTGTATAGCTCTTCCTCCACACTTGCATCCTCTGTTTTTAGACTCTAAACTTTTAGACCATGTCTTATTCTTGGTATCTCTTGCACTTCACACACTAGCAGCCCACAGAGGACACCTAACAAATGTTTTGAACCCCTGATCATCTTCTAAAACTAGTTTCTTGGCTTTTCTGGTAGAGGCGCCTGAACAGATCTGTAGGGACACAGAGGAAGGGTCCTCCCATTTGGCTTGAAGGGCTCTCTGAGCATGAAAGGCAGCATGGAGCTCATTATCCGTGCTTCCAGGCCACCAGCGTGTCTGTGCCCCCACTGCTGCCCCCCGGCCCACTGTAACAGGCCCTAGCTAAGGCGGTGAAAAACGCGAAGAAGAAAATAACAAGCCCAGGAGAAGCTTAAGGAAACTAACTCAAATAAATGAGTCCACACCCAGCAAGGAGAAGTCATAACTCAATCAGAGTGAAGCACACTAATGAGTGTGATAAGAAGGATAATTGAAAAAGAACAGACCCACGGTCTCCATAGTTTGAGCATTTCAGATGGAAAAAAGACCAAATCTGAAAGAGAATCTGCAACCCGTAGTCACAGTGGCAACTTCCTTTATGAGAAATAAAACGCAAGCTCTTATCCCTGAAAATGTACATTCACTTACATTCTGTCAGTCTGAATTGCATCTGATAATGGAATTAGAAAATTTTACAAAATTATATGTAATAATGACAGTTATTTTTTCAGAAAGGGTGAGTTCTTAGTTTTACATTTATTAGAGAATTCTTTTTTTTCCCTCCTGCTGCCAGTTTATTAAACTTTTATTGAGACAGACATGACTTACAGAGATTAGCTTTAGTTTACTCAATAAATAAAAGTAGTCTAACTGGTCTCAATTTCACATAATGCTGCAGCACGTTTAGCCTTTCTAATCCTTTCCTCTGTGATCTTTTGAAGAATGCTTCAAAGATTTGTGAAGCTCTCTGAACTGTGTTACATTATGGTGTCAAGTAGAACAACATTTACCATATAGTGAAAATCTCGTTGGTATGAGAGACAAATATCTGATGAATTATTGTAACTTTTCTAAACTTGCTTTTCCACCCAAACTTGGTATTATAAAAATTTTCAAACATACAAAAAGTTGAAAAAAATAACACTATGTATATATATAGTTGGTTGAGATGCTCAAACCATCTGTATATATGTAAAATTAGGAGAGCGAAATAAATATGGCAAAATGTGGACATTTTCTGAATATAGGTAGAGAGCATGTAGGTATCTATTATACACAAAGTTATAATATATGTAATCTATTTATCTATCTATAATATCTAAATATAAAACATGTTTTATCTACTGTATATAATAGACATCTAGATATAGATATAACAATATAATACGTACATATGTAATATATGTATATATTTTTTCTGAAACGTTTAAAGTAAATATTAGACATCCTGACACATATATCACCAAAGAAAAATGACATTCTCCAACATAATTAAAACTTAAAGAAAATACACGATACAAAATATCATCAAATATCCCGTTGTTCCAAAAATGCTCTCTGTAGCTTAAGAAAAAAAGCAAAACAGGATCTAACCAACGTTCCAAACTCAGTCTTAAGTGGCCCATGTAACCGCGAAGTACCATTTTGGAGGGCAGAAAACAAGTTTATCAATCATCACCTCACTAATTCAGAATTTGAAATAGCTGAGCCTAGATTATATGAGGTTTCCCTTCACACTGTACAGAAGAAACTGTTTGCTAATCAAATTAGTGGAATAAGACTGTTGAAGAGAACCATTGCAAAATCCCTAAGCCCCTAAATTTGTCACTGGGGGCTTCTAGGAGAGGACTGCCGCAGGGAAAGAGAATGCTACACAAAATGCACTGTCTGACAGAGTGTGTGATCAGTAAATATTTTTTGACTAAATTAATGAATGAAATACTGGGGACCTAAGGCAAACAACATCAACATTACCTGGGAACTGGTTAGAAGTGCAAATTTGGGGACTCCACCCTCCTTCTCTGAAATCCAAAACTCCAGGTGGGACCTGGCATCTGTATTTTAACAAACTCTCCAGGTAATATTGATGCTGGCTAAAGTTTGAGAACAGCTGATCTAGAACGATTCCTAGTAGGTGTCAAGATAGAAGAGAAGTCTCAGAAAACGGAGTGGAGGACATAGCTTGCCTTGGGAGAAAAGGTAAGTGAAGTGACAAGCAGATGCTTACCTTTTCGGAACAACAGGATATTTGGTGATATTTTTTATCGTGTATTTTCTTTAAGTTTTAATTATGTTGGAGAATGTCATCATTAACATCAATTTAATGGACCAACATTTAAACAATTTCCCTGTTTAGATCTTCAATCTTCTACCTAGACAAAATCTTTCTGAATCTGAACAGTTGAATAAATTTAGTACCCTAAACTTATAAAATGGCCAATCATAAGTTCTCTTAAGTATTCTAGTATTTTCATAAATTTTTGTACAATGTCAATTTAATTCTGCAAGTCAATTGAAGTTTCTAAATTGAAGTTATTTTTAAAAACCAAATTTCATAAACATTACAAGTATATAAAATATTAAACTACTTTTTACCTGAAAATATAATACTATAGTTTTGATTCTTTTAAATCTTTCTCAATGTACTAAATTTTAAATTTCCTTGGGGTTAAAAGATACATTTACCACTTAGAAACACTGTTATCATCTCAGTTGACTGAGGTTATTTAGATCAGATAGTTCAGCTATGATGCTGACTAGATTCTTGTTCAGAACTAGAATGGGACTCTGGATAATCTTTTTCGTAGCTACTGTGTCATTCTTCCATAACTCAAGTAGGTGGTCATGAGCCATGAACCTGAACTGAAATTATTCACACTATATCAGTGGCTTTCCATATTTTTGACTCAACTCATATAAAAAGAAATGAATACATTTCATATGATACAGGTATATTATATATATAAGTATATATATATATTTTTTAAACAATTGCTCATTCCAACCCACAAAATAGATTCCATGATACATTAGTAAGAAGCACTTCCCATTTACGAAAAGTTCCACACTACTTCATTTTTTGTATCCATTCAAAGACGTCTTCACTGCCTATCCAGAGTGATCACGTAAATTGAATTTGCATTTTAGGACTCTATTATGGACTGAATTTTGTCACCCCCAAATTCATACATTGAAGCCCTAGCTTCCAATGTGACTGTACCAGAGATAGTCTTTAAAAAGGTTAAACAGGTCAACTCTATAGAACTGGTGTCCTTAAAAAAGAGGAAGAGACACATTTCTTTTCACCATGTGAAGACACAGGAAGAAGGCAGCCATCTGAGCCAAAAACAGAAGTCTCACAAGAAACCAAACCCTGCTGGAACTTTGATCTTGGGCTTTCCAGCTTCCATGAGCTGTGAGAAAATAAACTTCTCTTTTGTAAGTCACATAATCTATGGTATTTTGTTATGGCAGCCTGAGCAGTCTAGGAGAGACTCTATTAAAAACATGTAAATGCAAAAATCAATGGGATTCTTAATGGAATGCATTTTCTTATATTTTGGGGGCTTACAACTCTTAAAAAGATATCTGATTGAATTGTGGGTATTTCATGTCAACTAATCTAACTTGCAATCATAATTCATGAGGCTATTTTACACGTATTCATCTGTGTCTAAACTCTTATGCTGCATTGTGCCCATTTTTAAAACCATAGAGAGGTGTCAGTTTTGGGGACTGGGTATAGTGTGAGTACCCACCCTGGGAGGGAAATCAGCTCATCCAAAACATCAGTGTAGATGAGTCTGGGGTTGACGGGAATCAGGTGAAATCCTGGGAAATGGAACAGGCAGGAGTCATGTGGTTCATCCAATTTCTTCAATACAGAGCAGTTCTCTAACTGAGGAGAAAGATGGAGGCAACATGAGAAAGTGCTCTGGGTCAGGAGTAGACTCAGCATAGTGATCCAAGGTAACACTTAAGGTGTCTTAAGTTATTCCTTAAACACAAAGAGGGCCACCCTCCAGGTGCTCACAGCTTACTGTGTGGGGAAGCAGAAGACTCTTTATGAACATTTACCACTGATGCATCTGCCATACCATCCAGCTGGGTTCCATTTGTTCTGGAGGAGAGGCCAAGAACGCACAGAAAGAATGGGACTAGGTAGGAAAGACAGATGTAGCTGGGTGACAGGATGAGTTTCTTTTCCTGACCCAGTCCCTTCTCTTGGGAGGAAAACTTAGGTAAGACAGGGAAGGGAGGACCTTTGTTTCCACAATGACTCCCTGGATTAGGTTTAAGGTCAATATCAGCATGAAACAGGTATGTTGGTATCGTGCCTTGTAGGTGCTTCACTCAGAAGGTAGACGGATGACTCAGGACCTGAATGATCTGACTTTTCCTTTCATGCTGGGGATGAGGACAGTGGAAGAAGGAATAAACATATTGAAAGAGTGCATTTGACAAGGATAAGAGAACAGAGAGGAGGGACTTCCAGGATATCCTTGCAGCTCAGGGGGACTCTTAGGTGACTGAGGGTGACAACAGAAAAAGTGTAGGACGGTTTTGCACCATTCTTAGAAACCATGTGCATCTGTTGGTGAGATTTTATTTCTGATAATAGTTTCTTTCTGCCCTTCCAGAGAGTAAGTAGTGGCTGATTTATGTATTGTACAAAGGAGACTGCTACTTTGTACAATGAAGACAGCTACTGATTAGCCTTCTCTAAAGCAGGAAAAAGTGTTACCTAACATTACATTTTTTTTCTCAAGTAAGAAACAAAAATCACAGTTCTCTTCTAAGCCGTTTCAGGGCACCTTCAAAAATGAGAAAAACAATTAGTAGCTGAATCATTTCTTTAAAAAGACATCTATTCCTGTTAACGTATGAGGCAAGACCCTTAACTGTGACAATATGGAAAGAATAATAATTTTGGTCGAGGATAAAACTAAAGTAGATATTTCATAAACACCAAGAATCTATTTTAATATATAGATTATATGGGGAAGCAAGGCAATAATTTAAAATTCCACATCTTCTCCATAAGTTATTCCCTGATGATTCTGTTTGCAATTGCCTTCACTCCTCCCAAATCTACATGCCCAGGCAGACCTTTGTCGCAGCTGCCCAATGGACATCTCCACAGTGGGTATTCCAAAGTTACCACAAGCCCAATATGTATACTTTGTTATGCTTAATCCTTTTTCCTAAACCTGCCCTTGGAATTGCTTTTCCTGCCTTAGTTGGCTGAGAAAGAAACTTGACATGCAATCAGTCACCAAGCTACTTCCTTGCTATCTCCGGTGCCCACCCCCTCCTCTCGAGCCCCAGTTTCAACCCTAGGTCAGCCCTCGTTGCCTGGGCAATTAAAATAAGCCCTTAGCTTGTCTCCACGGCTCCAGTCAGCCGTCCTCTAATCCATGATTTCAGCCAGAGTAATCTTTCTAAAAGTGCAAATCTCATCATTCTCTCCAGGGCTTAAAATCCTTCAGTGGCTCCTCATTGATTAACAGATAGAGTCCAAACTCCTTAGTTTGCCACACCAGTCCCTGTTATCTCTCCAACCTTATTGATTGCCATATCTTTTGCCCCTGGAATTATGCTTCAGTCAAGCTGGATTTCTTTAAATTCCACTAATGGGCTAGCGAGAGAGACCATCAGGAGGTCAAGAGGTCTCTATGAGAAGTTTTCTCTTTCATGTTTTAACTCTGACAATTATCTTCAAAAACAATATAAACATATTTTGAATCATCTAGAGTAGTGCTTTTCAAATTTTAGTGTGTCCAGGAATCACCTGGAGATCCTGTAAAGGGGCTGTCTCTGATTCAGTAAGTCCTGTGTGGCCCGAGGCAGTTCTGAAAAGCTCCCAGGCAATGCCAGTGTTGCTACACTTTGGACCACATTTTGAGCAATAAGGGTCTAGAGTGATCACTTTCTAAGTGAATACGACCACAAAATTGTCTCATTGTCATGAATTAATGAATAAAGAAGAGAGGTAGACTTAATATTTTTAATGACACATTCATTACAAATGAAGACCAAGTGATGTCACAGCTTGCTGTAAGAATAAAGATGTGGCAATGGTTCTAGTAAAAACAAAAAAGTGTTGAAAGAACTGAATCATCATTTTGCACAAAGTAGTATATAGGCATGTCAGCCTCGAAAGATTCACAGCAATCAAGACAATATTGTCCCAGTAAAAAATATCACTTATACCATTCAATTGATATTGTTATTTGGAATGGTATTACTTTTGTATTTTTCTTTATAATTAATTTGTCCATCTGTTTTGGTTTTATAATTATATAGTATCTATAAACATTAAGGTTTATACTTAGTGTTATGTCTCCACTTAAGAAAACAACTTAATTTGACTTTAGGGTACAACAGAAATTTTATGAGTTCTAAATACTGTGCAAGTTTGAGAAACAGTGAACTAAGCCAAGTCATGCCTCTTTGCCTTTGCTCCTGCTGTCACCTCTGCCTGGAGTCCCTTCCCTAATCCCTTGCCAACCTTGCCACCCTTCCATGTCCACTTAGCAAACAGCTACTTTTCCTTATGGCTCCTTTTCAGAGACCCATGGTCAATGTCTTATTACAACTGTGCCTTATTCTAATCTCTTTCACAACCTCTGTAACATACTGTTGCACACTTGGCTGGAAGTGTTTGTTTGCTTATTTTGTTGACTGTCTCTTCTATCCCAAGAAAAAAATCTTGTCTTTGTCTTCTTTGTATTTGTCCAATGCTTGGCACATAACACTTGCTCAATAAATGTTTTTTGAATGCATGAATGGATACTAAACTTGTCTTGCTTCTTCCTAGAGAGAAAGAAAGAATATACAAGAGTATGTCAACATACCATGTGTTCACATTTGTGGGTAAAAAATTAAAGGTATAAAATAATTGCAATATTCTTCTACATGTAATTTGCTTTCAACATGGCAATTCAAAAGCCTTGTTTCCTAGAGTATCTGCGGAAAGTCTGTATTTTCACTAATTTTCAGAGATCTGCTTGTGGAGGTTAAAGCCTAGAGAGTTTTAAACGAATGCAAAAAGAACATTGTGATTACATTTTGGTGACACATCACCAGAACTAAAAATAGAATGGAAAGACTGAAAAATCTTTACTCAAACTTCTAGCCAAAGTATGGTTAAACATTATGGGTGAGCTGGAACTGCGGCTAACTTTCAGCTTCCAGTTATGCAGGATAAATTCTGCAGCCCATAGAGACTCCTGGCCCCAACTTCCTTGTGTCTTGATTTTCTCATTCAGTTTTGGTTAGCACCTTCACTGGAGCTGGAAGAGGGAGTGAAGCTCAGTTTGCCTTTAAAGGACAATGCCTGACATATGTTCACCTTTATTTGATAGTGAAACTGATTTTCTGGCCTATATATAGCAAGAGGCCTACTTCCTAATAAGACCCTCTCTAAATTAACCAGGATGATAGTGTGGGGTTGGGGTTGGGATGAGGAGCTAAAAAACACAAAATGGGGGACTTCCCTGGTGGCGCAGTGGTTAAGAATCCGCCTGCCAATGCCCAGGACATGGGTTCAATCCCTGGTCCGGGAAGATCCCACATGCCACAGAGCAACTAAGCCCGTGCGCCACAACTACTGAGCCTGCGTGCCACAACTACTGAGCCTGCGTGCCACAACTACTGAAGCCCGCGTGCCTAGAGCCCGTGCTCAGCAACAAGAGAAGCCACCGCAATGAGAAGCCCGTGCACTGCAACAAAGAGTAGCCCCTGCTCACCACAACTAGAGAAAGCCCATGCACAGCAACAAAGACCCAACACAGCCATAAATAAATAAATTAGTTAACTAATTAATTTTTTTAAAAAACACACAAAATGGGTTCCACCCATTTCTATCCCTAATGTATAAATATGACTATAGTGCTATGCAAATACTGTTGGAGAGAATGGCTCTGATGGAACAAAGTTGGGCTGGCACAACACAGAACTAGATTTTTATTTTATGTGTAGAGCTGCTGCCGTGTCATTATCAGAACAATATCCTTTTGATCCCAGAGCCATAGAAACTTGTACAGCTCAGTGGTTTTGGAGTATAATTAATTCATTTATGGCTTCAATTGGACATTTCTCTACTTAGAATAAATAATCTAAGGGGATTTCTCTTCCAACTCCTTTGGAATTAGTATTTCACTCTCTAGTATTATCAAAGTGTACACTAAGCTCATCGTGATTTTCTTACCTCTTCCTGGAATGTCCCTCTCCATCTGTGGTGGTTAATTTCATGTCAACTTGACTTGGTTAAAGGATGCCCAGATAGCTGGTAAGACATTATTTATAGGTTTGTTTATGAGGGTATTTCCAGAAGAGATGAGCATTTGAATTGGTGAACTAAGAAAAGCAGATGGCCCTCGCCAATGTGGGTGGACATCATTCAATCCACTGAGGGCCCTAATAGAACAAAACATTGGGGGAAGGGTAAACTTGCTCTCTCCATTTGAGCTGGGGCATTCATCTTCTCCTACCCCTTGGACTTTGGTGCTCCTGGTTCTCAAGTCTTTGGGCTCTGTTGAAACTTATACCATTGCTCCCTCTCTCTCCCTCCTCCTTCCCCTTCCCATGTCTTTAGCCTCAGACTGAATTACACCACAGGCTCTCCTGGCTTTCCAGCTTGCAGATGGCAGATTGTGGGACTTCTCAGTCTCTTAATCAAGTGAGCCAACTCCTATAATAAATTTCCATGTATGTCCTACTGGTTCTCTTTCCCTGGAGAAACCTAATACACCAACCAAGGAAAAATAATTTTTTCAAAACTCTGCCCAGATATTACTTCCTCAGAAAACTTCCCAGCTATCCCCAGGGAGAATTACTCAATTTCTCCTCTGGGCTAGTTTTACATCTTATATGGGCTTCATGGGGGTACTTAATATACAACATTCTATTTGTTGACCTGATCTAAACAGGGAAGGAATAGATAAATGTAGACATGTGGAATATTAAACCCATGCTACAGTGGAAAGAGCACTTGATTGGGAGTCAAAAGAAGTGGTATCAAACCCTCTTCCTCCATATAGCCAAGTAGCGAAATTTCTCTTTCGTACATCTTATACATTGGGCTTCCACGGTTGATTTTCTCTTTGGGAGTAGAATATTAATCAGTTTGTATGCCTACTCTCTCACCCCATTCCTGTCACAGTGAGTGTGTGTTCAAATATTCATTAACTTGAGCTAAATTAGACATTGCATTCTTGTTATTTCACCAACACTGTCATCTGTGTTTCACACACAGGACCTTGGTGCAAAATTGCAGGTCCTTTTCCATTAGGTAAAGAGGAAAACATTGAGTGAACCTTCCAGACTTTATTTTCCTTGATGTCTTTGCTCTACCTGTGCACTGTGTTCATTTCCAAATAGACTCCTATCCTGGGAATCCCATTTTTGAGATAGATCTCTAAACCACAATCTGCATTCTGAACATCTTAAATGCCTACGCACTAACCACAACTGTTTGTTTATCTGCTATTACAACAGGGACAAATATAGTCACTAATTTTTGCCTTTTAAGTTAACAACCCAATTTAATACTTGGGAGGAGGAAGAAAGCCATCATAGTTGTAGAAGAAACAAAGTTACAAAATATCATAGCAATCTGTGTTCTTCGAATATTCACACTGAAGACTAAAACAATATTTATACAACATTATTTAAGGGAATAGAGAAATTTATGGTAGGCAGTCTTTTTGTTTTTTTCTAAATAATTGCTTTTTTAGGCAGATTTTGAAACTTTCATCAAGAGCTATGGTTCATCAGAGCTCAGTCTGAATTTTCTTTATCCATATGCTATCACCAGAAATACAGAGTGATCTCTAGGAGGAAAGTTCCCCCCTTATTTTTGCTTATGGGATATGATTGCAGACCATGTAATGAGGATGTCCATATTTACCAAGTGACCCCCACATGGTACAGTCCTGACTATATTTCTCTGACATCAATTTTCTCCTCATGATAATTTGGGAGGCTGTCATCCTTGAACAGTAGTTATACCTTAACGTTGGTATACATCTTTATATTTGCATATTTTGTCTCACTTAATCCTTTATATTTGTCTCAACTTTTTCAGTTGCAAGTGATAAAAACCATTTTGAACTAGTAAAGCATTAAAAGCGGATCTCTTTTGGAGGGTAAGGGCTTACTTGAAAATCTCAGGGGTAGGTCTGACTTTAAACATGGCAGGACTAAAGTGTCTAACTGTATAACTCTCAGGTCGGCTTTTCTCTCTGCTAACTCAAAAAGTCACCTAACTTTAGCTTCACATGTTTCTTTGCATTTGTTATCCTAGAGCAGAGATTCTCTTTGTGTCTTCATAGAGCAAAGCTCAAAGAAGGACTCCAGTCAGCCCTTTGTAGGTCACGTGCCCCTCTCTGGGATCAGTCACAGTGGAGAGAAGGTTGAAGTATTCTGATTGGCCAGGTTGTTGTCACTTAATAAACTTGTGGTCTGGAGATTGGTGGGGCTCTGGGAATTAACCATTTATCAGAACTACATGGGGTAGAAAGGTTCAGTTCCCTGAGGGCAAAAGGGTTGCTGGGAATTTGATGATAGATGTCCACTCCATTATCATGAGTACTATGAGAGATATTGTTTTTCCTATTTTAGAGGCTCAGAGAGATTGATTTGCTAAAATTCATGCAGCTGGTAAGTAGCTAAACTAAATCTTCTAATCTATTTTGTTCCTTTTGCTGATCTTCAGATAAGAGAACACATTAACCACTTAAAAAATTCTCTGTGGAAGGGATGTAGATTGGCACATAAAATTACCATTTCAAAGTAAAAGAAATTTGCTGCACTTTATGACCTATGAAGAAATCTGGAATATTTTGCAAGTGGTTTCAAACAACAACAAAAGGGCATTTTAACTATAGTACAGCATTGTAAAAACAAAATACAAAAATGTACAAGAATTTTGCTGTAACTTCTTTTACTTATTGGAAATAACTGTCTGTAAAAAAAATTATAATTTCAAGTTTTACTGTTGGTATCATTTCAAAATAAACTTGAAAAAACCACCACCAGAAAAAAAAAAAGCCCCTTTTAAAAAATAGTACAATGTGTTTTTAAAAATACTATTGCAAAAAATCTACAAACAATAAATGCTGGAGAGGGTGTGGAGAAAAGGGAACCCTCTTGCACTGTTGGTAGGAATGTAAATTGATACAGCCACTATGGAGAACAGTATGGCGGTTCCTTAAAAAACTAAAAATAGAACTACCATATGACCCAGCAATCCCACTACCGGGCATATCCCCTGAGAAAACCATAATTCAAAAAGAGTCATGTACCACAATGTTCATTGCAGCACTATTTACAATAGCCAGGACACGGAAGCAACCTAAGTGTCCATCATCGGATGAATGGATAAAGAAGATGTGGCACATATATACAATGGAATATTACTCAGCCATAAAAAGAAAGGAAATTGAATTATTTGTAGTGAGGTGGATGGACCTAGAGTCTGTCCTGCAGAGTGAAGTAAGTCAGAAAGAGAAAGACAAATACCGTATGCTAGTACAGATATATGGAATCTAAAGAAACAAAACGGTCTGAGGAACCTCGGGGCAGGATAGGAATTAAGACGCAGATGTAGAGAATGGACTTGAGGACACAGGGAGGGGGAAGGGTAAGCTGGCAAGAAGTGAGAGAGTAGCACTGACATATATACACTACCAAATGTAAAATAGATAGTGGGAAGCAGCTGCATAGCACAGGGAGATCAGCTGGGTGCTTTGTGACCACCTAGAGGGGTGGGATAGGGAGGGTGGGAGGGAGATGCAAGAGGAAGGGGATATGGGGATATATGTATACATATAGCTGATTCACTTTGTTATACAGCAGAAACTAACACAACATTGTAAAGCAATTATACTCTAATAAGGTTGTTAAAAAAAAAAATACCATTGCATTGATCTCACTTTCCCATAAATATTCTTCTGGGATATCTAGGTGAGGTGGCAGAGAGTTGGGTCAAAATGACACAGGGGAAAGGGCAGGACCAGGTAAAGAAAGCAGCTCTTTTTTTAAAGGGTAGCTTCATGCAAGTCTGGTGACAGAGGAAGCCCAGGATCAGGCGAACAAAGGCAATAATAGAGGTCAAAGAGTCTGGTCAAAAAGCTTAGTGTGTACACCTGACTTGTATTTTGTCTGCTCCTGGAGACAAAGAAGGAACCCAGTGGATTGATCTTCCCCAAATCCTAGAATTTCCAAAGCCTAATTACGAGGAAACATTTATTCAAATTTAGCGATTGATTATTGTATAATTTCATCATTAAGTTTTCTTGCTTTATAAAGTTCTCTAACAAGCATAAGAAGCATCAGGATAACCCCTCAAAAAATTTGGAAGTTAAAAATAAAAACTGCAAAAATCATTGATAGAAGTTTTGTGAAGAAAATAATTAAGAAGAACACCAGTATTAGATTGGACTGAAGAGAAAACAAACTCCAATCCCTGCAGAGGGCTTACAACGTTAGATTGTAAGAAAAATGAGTTAGATTTTATGGAGAACCTTATTAAATAAGATAACCAAGATAAATTGTAGGTATATAGTTTTAGGGAAGCAAATCCCTGTATCATATATCTTGAGGTCTGACCAAGAAAAAAAAATGACCATAACTTAGAAATATTCCATACACCATAAAGGTTTTTTAACCACATAATTATGAGGCTTCTCAAAAATAACCTAGTACTTAAAATAGTCTTGTGGCTTTTTACTGTGAAGATGGGACAATGGTTTTGGTGTTAAGAAAAACAGGCACTGGAGAATTAAAAAATGCTACACATGTTTAAAATAAACACTATTTTCAAAATCAGTTGGGGAAGAAATACACTGGCCCCTTGTTGTCTGTAGAGATTGGACAAGGTCTATAAATTTATATTCAACGATAAATAACAGATGTGTTGGTTTCAATGTTTTTAAATATTTTCAAAATATCTATGAATATAACTTTAAAAAAGGAGTGGACATTTTATACTAATCTTGGTTATTTCATCTTTTATTTATCAGTCTTTCCAAAATATTTCTGAAATATCTTACTTTTTAGTAGCTAATGGTAGTCTATGCCAGTTCTTGTGTAAGTCAGATCAGTTTTTGTTTTCAGACCAGCAGGAGGGAAAAAAAACAGTGCCAGAAGTTTTTTAAAAAGTTGATCATCTCACTCTCATCCTTGGATTCTCATTTGCATTCTGGTACAGCCAGAGAGTTCTTTGGTTCCTAAAGCAACGCTGCTCATTCTGGCACCTGGGTAGTAGCTGACCGATGAGCACAGCAAGCGACTCACCTGGAAGGGCCCAAGGGAAAAGCATTGGCAGTGTATCCTGATAAATATGCTCACCTGTTGCTCAGTGCTTCCTTTATCGATAAACTTTCAACTCATCAACTTTCAGGTAGGAGCAAAAGATTCCTGATCCCTCCTGGAACACAGTGTTGGCCATCATTTGTCTAAATCACCATGGACTAACAAAAGCTAGACTCTCATACGCTTCTTGGTGTTTCACCTTTTTGAAAATAGAGGAGTTTCTCCATTTCCTAAGTGATGCAGGGAGCAGAGCTTATGTGTAACGAGGATTGTTTGAGGAACTGGACAGTAGTGTGATAGCTGTACCCTCCCTATTCACTCTATAAACCATCTTAAAGCTACGCTGAGAAGATTGCATTCAATTTTGCAAAACTGGAAAACCTTTCAAGCCTCAGCTCATAACCAAACATGCTGACACTGACATTTGTTTCCAACTTAGGTGAAAACTCACAGTGACTTGGACTTTAGCAGTAGAAGCAGCTATTTTAAGAACAAGAGCCTACTCATTTTTGCAAAGAAAATATATGCTTATTGCTAGATCCTACAACAGTTACAAACTTGTTTCCTTATTGTCTTGTTTGGTAAGTAGGTCTTGCCTCAATTATGATTCTGTAGTCTTTGCTCCAGATTCACGTAAAGACTGGTATCAAGGAAAATGATGCTTTATTTCTAGCTGTCCTCTGTATCTCTGTGCTTCTATTTCACCATCCATAAAAACATTTCAACATTCCATAGAGGGTAACCAATTTCAAACATCTTTCAGGACTCAGACTAAAGAAGCTATACACATTTAAAAATTATTTTTATGGGCTTTACCATTTGGCATTCTTTTTCATTTTAACAATTTTCATGAGAGCTTAAACGTAATAATGCATTTCATATAACGCTTAATTATTATTATCTACTATTTATCCAATGACCTCATGGTAGCTTATAAACCCTAATTAATTGAGGTTTACAAAACCCTGTGAAGTTCCAAGTACAATGGCCAGGTTTGGTTTAACCAATTATTTCTCTAAATGCTGCTTTGAAGTCTTTGAATGTTTAACTAGTGATTATAACTCATGTTGCTCTCTGGGAAACTTGAAGCAGACTCATTTTTATCTTGTTCCCATGGTTTTCAAATTAAGTTTTATTCATGATTTCTGGAATGAACCAGAGAAAATTTGATTAAGTAATTTTGACTTAGAGTTGAAACTATATCTTTAAGAATTTTCAGATCAGTGAGAAAGCTACGTTGACATCTTCAGTCTGCTACAACTGTAGTAGTGACATACCTCATTATTCCTACTATAGCCTGCTCCACAGCAGTCAGCCTTTGAGGCTTCAAACTCTGGCCCACAGAGTACCCTGATCTCACAAAGATTTTATTGTGAGCCTGTCTCCTCCTTTTAACACTTTCCCTGCTTCTCTCTTTTGACCTCTGTCTCAAACTTAAAGTATAGAATACAACTATGAGCTGCTTATCCAAAGGCTGAGGGCCCTCTAAGTATGTAACTTAAAGAATTAATTTCACCTGTTTAAAATTTTTTTCGATGAGAAATGCAGGCAAAATAATACCTATCCTACGATTTCTCAACATTGTGGCCAATACAAAGTGAGATAATATATATGTATATATATAGTTGTTCTTTTTTGGACTCCCTGCGTGGTTTATATCCACTCAACAAATATTTATTCAGTGCCTATTATGTACCATGCCATGTTCAAAGGGCTGAACAAAGTAGTGAACAAACAAACTAAAAAATAAACAAATAATTGCTCTTCTCATGGCGCATATATTCTAGTGGGCAGGAGGAGATAAGTAAAAATGTATAATGTATTATATGGTGGTAAATATTATGGAGAATCCTGATTCAATGCAAGTTCTACCACTGATGAGCTATGTAGCCTTGGGAAAATTAGTTGACCTCACTATACCTCAGTTTTCGAATCTGTGAAATGGAGAAAAGAATACTACTTACATTATAGGGTTGTTTTGAGAATTTATACCCATCTTATCAAAAATTGTCCAGTTTGATATTCTAGTAAGATTTAATAAATTCCAATACATTTTATAATCATTATGATAACAAGAAAGCAAAGAGACTTTCTATGCAAACAGCTAGTATTTCTTAGACATGCTGTTTGAACCCAGATGGTCTGACTTAAGGTTCCTGTGCTTAACTATTGGCCTACATTACCTTCACCAATAATAATAGCTAAGAGCTTCACACGTGTAACCTCATTTAATTCACACAAGAACGCCATAAAACAATAAAAATAATGTTCCCACTTTACAGGCCCCTCCAAGCTGCAGCGTTACCATCACAGCTGGGTAGAATTCTCTTCTAAGGGACCTGAGTGGCAGCTCTGCGGGGCATTTCCTCCAAGCCTCAGGTGCCAATTACATCAACCTTTTCTGTTTGTATCCCTTGCCACTGAGGTGACAGAGCTTCCTGAAATTGCTAGCTATATGTTACCTTAGTGTCCTCCTTTCACATTTTCAATTATCCAATAACAATTTAATCAATTCCTTTGAATAAAATGTCTCTGTTAAATGGATGGATAAAGAATAAATGGATAAAGAAGATGTGGTACATATATACAATGGAATATTACTCAGCCATAAACAAGAATGAAGTAATGCCATTTGCAGCAACATGGATGGACCTACAGAGGATCATAGTAAGTGAAGTAAGCCAGACAAAGACAAATATCATATGATATCACTTATATGTGGAATCTTAAAAAAAGAAGATACAAATGAACTTATTTACAAAACAGAAATAGACCCACAGACATAGAAAACAAACTTATGGTTACCAAAGGGGAAAGGGGTGGGGGAGGGATAAATTAGGACTTTGGGATTAATGTATACACACTACTATATATAAAATAGATAAACAACAAGGACCGACTATATAGCACAGGGAACTCTACTCAATATTTTGTAATAACCTATAAAGGAAAAGAATCTGAAAAAGAATATATATATATACACATATATGTGTGTATATATATGTATATATATATAACAGAATCGCTGTGCTGTACACCTGAAACACAACAGGTAACACAACATTGTAAAGCAACTATACTTATATATATATAAGTATATACATATATATATACTTTTATATATGTATATAATGTCTGTTTAAATACCTACGGTTGTTTTTTTCTTGCTTTGACTCCGGCTGATTCTGTACTTGGTACCAAAAGTGGTTCCTCAAAATCTCACAAAGATGGAATTTGGGGATTGGCTCAGTCATGTCCTTGGTCTTGAATGCAGGGCTCAATTATTTGTCAATAAGAAATGATATACTGTGCTAGTAATCCATGGCATGCATTGCCAAGTGACATCACAATTAAGTTTTTACCTGTAGTTGATTGTGATGAAGTGCTAACTCAAGCAAATGTCCCACACTTTCTAACATAATAGTCATTTACGTAGATAGCACATGATTTATTTACCCCTATACATGGGGTAGTTTTCAATTTTTCATTATGATGATACCATAATAAGCATATATATGTTATATCAATATGTGTCATATATTTATCTTTTTTCATTAGTGTACTTGATAGTATAAGTATTTCTTTAGAATAAATCATTAAGGAGCAATGGCTAATAATGTTGAGAGGTTATTTCTGGCTGGGGAATTATGGACGATTTTTATTTTCTCCTTTATAATATTCTGCATTTCTGGTTTCCTTTCCAATAAGAATTGTTTAATGATGAGAAAAATGAAGTTATCCCCTGTTCCCCAATTAATGCCATTAATTTTGCCACTATCACAGCATGAGTTTTACTCTGCTGTGATTTAGTGAGGTTTACGGCAACTGTCAACTGTATAATAATCAAAATAAGTCATTAAGTCCGCTGAACTAATCACTATGGTTAATTTGTTTGATCAATTCTTTCTCCGCAAGGATGAAAGTAATTTTCAGGTAATCTGAAAGTAACTCAGGAAATCATAGCATCTCTAGGTTGGAAAGGACTGTAAAATGTCCTAAAGAAGACTTCAATTTTAATATTAAAATATATATAATGTCTATAATTTAATAAGCAGTTAAATATTTAATATGTTAAACATTAGGAAATCCTCAAAGCTTTCTAGTCTTCTCACTCTGCTCTTTTCCTTGGAAAACTCATCCAAAACAAAAGCTTCAGTTATCAACTATAAAGCTGGCACCATTCAAAATTTTATCTGTAGCCTAGAAATTCTCTGATCTCCATATAGGTTTTTAGAAAAATCAAGAATAAAGATTTTCATTGGAGGAAACAGGATATAGAGTGTATATATAATAAAATTGGATCAAGTTAGAGGCAGAAGGACATCACTATATATCCAACACCTGCAGAGGTAGAAAAGGATACCTAATTTGCAAGTGGAATGGAGGAGGAGAACAGGATATGACCTCAGATGAGGTCCAGGCAGATAGATCTCATTTAATCCACTTATAATCGGGTGCGTGGTGGGGCATCAGATGGAGGACTCAAGATCAGGATGTTGCCTAACTCACTGATGAACAGTACCAGTGAGGCACCTGAAAGCCAAATTAAAGCATGGAACCCAGACAAAGCCTACAGAACAGTGTCTCCCCTTGAGCAAGCACTGTGTATTGCCAAGAAGAATTGCATTGGTTGTTTGATTCTTCTTCCCCCTTTACAAAAGTCCAGGGTCCTCAAACACACCAAATCATCAGTGAAAGTAGGAATGGAAAGCCCCAGCACCAGTCCTGGGCAGGGGCAGAGTGGAAACCCTTTATACAATATTCCCCACTTTGGTGAATGAAATCTGGTTGGACAAGCTAAAAAATTAGGAATAGTACAAAAACATTCTTGGATAACTATCATTTACATTCTTCAAATGTTAGCGGTTTACTACATTTGCTCTCTTTCTTTGTACACACACACACACACAGACACAGACACTTTTTTTCCTGTGCCCTTTAAGAGTAAGTTGTATACAAGATGACAATTCACCCCTAAATACCTCGGTCATTATTTGCTAAAATCACAGGAATTCTTCCACATTAAAGCAGAATATTATCAAAATAAGGAAATTACCATTGATACAATATTACCTAATCCACAGACTTTATTCAGATTTCCTCTAAGGCCTTAATAATGTCCTTTATAAAAAATAATCCAAGATCATATATCAATGTTGTATTCAGTTGTCATTTCTCTTTAGTCTCCTTTAATCTGAACTATTTTTCTGAGTCTTTCTTCATATTTCATAACATTGATTTTTTGAAGACATTATTTTTTTTATTGTGGTAAAATAATATAGCAAATTTTACCATCTTAATCATTTTTAAGTGGTTCAGTAGTGTTAAGTATATTCATATGGTTGTGCAACAGACCTCTAGAATTTTTTCATCTTGTAAAACTGAAACGCTATACTTGTTAAACACTAATTCCCCTTCCCCTCCCTCTCTGCAGCCCTTGTCAACCACCTTTCTACTTTCTGTTTCTATTATTTTGACTACTTTAGATACTTCATATTAGTGGAATCATTCCATATGTTTGTCCTTTTGTGACTGGTTTATTTAACTTAGCATAATGTCCTTGAGGTTTATTCATATTGTGGCATGTGACAGAATTTCCTTCTTTTTAGAGGCTACATAATATTCAAGTTATCCATTGATAGACATTTTGTTGCTTCTACCTCTTGGCTATTGTGAATAATGCTGCAATGAACATCGGTGTGCAAATGTCTCTTCAAGATCCTGCTTTGAATTATTTTCGGTATACTCCCAGAAGTGGGACTGCTGGATTATATCATTATTCTATTTTTAATTTTGAGGGGAATCTTCATACCATTTTTTATAATGGCTGCACCATTTTGCATTCCCCAAAATAGTGCCCAAAAGTTCCAATTTCTCACATCCTCTTCAATACTTCTTATTTCCTATGCTTTTGATAGTGGCCATTCTAATAGATGTGAGGTGATATTTCATGTGTTATTGATTTGCATTTCTCATGATTAGTGACGTTGAGCATCTTTTGATATACTTGTTGGCCATTTGTATAACTTCTTTGGAGAAGTTATATTATTCAAGTCATTTGGATTATTTGGTTTTATGTTGTTGAGTTGTGAGAGTTCCTTATATATTCTGGATAATAACCCTTATCAGGTATATGACTTGCAAGTATTTTCTCCCATTCTATAGGTTGGCATTTCACTCTATTGATTCTTTCCTTTGGTGTGCAGAAGTTTTTAAGTTTGATGAAGTTGCGTTTGTTGATTTTTTCTTTTGCTATTTGTGCTTTTGGTGTCATATCCAAAATCTAATGTCAAATCTAATGTCTTGAAGCTTTTTCTCTGTTTTCTTCTAGGAGTTTTTTTTTTTTTTTTTTTTTGACTGGCCAACGGTATTTATTAAGTGATAATGAACCAAGCTTTGTTTTTTAACTGGAATGTTTAGTCCAGTTTTTATAATGTTTTATAATATCCTGAACTAGTTAGGTTTAAGGCTACAATCTTGCTCTTTGTTTTCTCTTTACCCCATGTCTTTTTATTCTTCGTTCCTCCTTTCTTGCCTCTTTTTGAGCTTAATGAGTATTATTTTTTATCCTCTCTTAGCTTTTTAGATTGGCATTTCTTTATTCTCGTAGTAGTATTGTAGAGATCACAGTACACATTTTTAATTTTTACTGCACAGTTCCTTTCATCTTTAGTGGGGTTTTTTGTACTTATATTCTTTTCCATAAGCTTTAGCCTTTCGTTATCCAATTTTTGGTACCCAAATAAATACAAGTGACCATTTTCTTGATTTTTTTGGTAACCTGCACAGGTTAACAGAGTGGCAATTGGTGAATTTGATTGAATGGGAAAATTCTGTCTTTGGTGATGTCATATTTCATTAATTCTTTTTTTAAAAATTTTATTTATTTGTTTGTTTATTTATTTATTTATTTATTTTTGGCTGTGTTGGGTCTTCGTTTCTGTGCAAGGGCTTTCTCTACTTGTGGCGAGCGGGGGCCACTCTTCATCGCGGTGCACGGGCCTCTCACTGTCGCGGCCTCTCTTGTTGTGGAGCATAAGCTCCAGACGCGCAGGCTTAGTAGTTGTGGCTTACGGGCCTAGTTGCTCCACGGCATGTGGGATTTTTTTTTTTTTTTTTTTTAACATCTTTATTGAAGTATAATTGCCTTACAATGGTGTGTTGGCTTCTGCTTTATAACAAAGTGAATCAGTTATACACATACAATATGTTCCCATTTCTCTTCCCTCTTGCATCTCCCTCCCTCCCACCCTCCCCATCCCACCCCTCTAGATGGTCACAAAGCACCGAGCTGATCTCCCTGTGCTATGCAGCTGCTTCCCACTAGTTATCTATTTTACATTTGGTAGTGTATATATGTCCATGACACTCTCTTACCCTGTCACATCTCACCCCACCCCCTCCCCATATCCTCAAGTCCATTCTCTAGTAGGTCTGTGTTTAGGTCTTATGTTTAGGTCTTTAATCCATTTTGAGTCTTTTTTTGTATATGATACATGGTTAAGTATCCAAATTCTTTCTTTTGTATGTGAATATCCATTTTTCTCAACACTGTTACATAGGAATTTCACAGAAGTGATAATGGGTTCTTCTCATTCAATTCATTCATTTCTGATGATAACTTTAATCGTTTGGTCAAGGTGATGTCTGCCAGGTTATAGGAGTCATCAGTTGACAAATTGTTTTCTTTCTTTCTCTATGTCCAGTGCATGACTTCCTCTTGTGGATTTTACTATCTAAATATGTATTGAATCCATGTATTTTTCTTCTGCGTTTCTGATCCAGTCGCACTGACCTTCACTGCCTCAAATATGCTTTTCTTTTTGCTAGAAGCACCTTTTCTCACCATCTTGGTCCTTTGTTCTTTTTGTTTGTTTCGTCTTCTTTGTTCTGATCTCACCTTAAGCACTACTACTTCTGGGAGGCCTCCCCTGACCCTCCAGAACAGCTCAGGTCTTTTATTTTACATTCTCATAGCACTGTATGCCTCTCCTTCACAGGAACGTAGTAAATTTAGATTTGTTTGTGTAATTCTGAATAAACATCTATCTATCTCCTTGATAAATGGCAAATTCAATGTCAGCAGAATTTGTTGCTTGCCTTTGTGCCAGCACAAAATGTTTGGCTCATAGCATTCATAAATAATAGTCTAGTAATAGTCATAATAATGATAGCATCAATGTTGGGTATTTACTATTTGCCAGTAACTCCACTAAGTTTTTACCATCTCCGTATTATCTCAGAAAAGCAAATGTGAATAAAATATAGTTCATGAAAACAACTTCTTTGAATGTTATTGAATTTTCCATTTACATAATCTTGTATAAATTATATAATTGTGTATCTGCTTTTGGTAACTTATTAAATAGGTAAAACATATTATTAACTGCAATAAGGGATCTACCAAAAAACTGTAATTTCACAGAGAAAACTGTATAAATAGTAGCTAGTACCTCTTTAAAATAATCTTTGTGTTGAAACACATACTTTTTTTCCTGCATTTGTAAACTTATAAAACTCAAACTGCATGAAGAGTTCTTTTTTTTTTTTTTTTAATGAAGAGTTCTTTTTAAACAATGATCTGGTGCCATTAGCAGCAGAGTATACAGTGAGGATATTATGAATTCACAGTGGAAAGTAAACCAGGCTCCATAATTTTAAATGAATGAAATTGGAAAAAGAAAGAAGTCATTCCCCAAATAATCACACTATGGTTTAAATGTCATTTTTGTCTTTCAGCAATTACCTACCAGTGTTTATTGGCCAAATCTTCCTTTGAAGTCTTTGACTCCCATCACCAATGGCATTCTCTGGTTTTAACTGTTGTGCCTGTGGTTTTGTCTACTAAAGGTCAACTGGAGAACATTTGCTTTGGACAACCTTCGAAAGGATGAACAGACTAGATTTACTTTATCTGCCTTTTAATTACAAATCGTATGCATGCAATTTTGAGATCTACAAGAGCATCTACAGGGCCCCCAGAAAAGGAGGTAGTTGTCTTGCTGCTTTAGAATTTGTTTGCAGTAGTTGTCATTAACTTGCAACTTAATTAATGGTGTGTGTTGCTTGGGTTGAAGCCGTAAAGAGCTAATTCTTTTTAGCACATGTTGTACTAAGGATGAATAGTGAAAGTTTGCTCATATACCTATAATTTATAAAAGAAAAAAAGATGTATGTCTAGAGTTCAAATAGTCAAACATCAAAGTATTTGCTAAGATCAGCTGATTGAGTGAATTTTTCATTACTGGAAAAAATTAGGTGTTCCATGTTCTTATAGATACAGAGAGTAGTCTGGTTATCTACATAAACTAAGAGCTGCCTGAATTTGCCTTGTTTTGGAATCTGGTTTAACCTCCTTGTCCTTTTAAAGAGACTGAAAAAACCTTGGCAATGTCAGGGCACAAGCCTGGGTTGTGGGGGCCAAGGTTCCCTTTAGGGTGTGTGTACAAACTATTTAATGGAATTAGGGGGGAATTCTTTTATCTATGAACCTGACTGAATAATATTTTATGATTAGCCAGAACACAAAGGAGAAATTGAAGTGCAGCCAGTTGATTCAAAATAGAAGTGATGTTGTAGCTCAATTGCTGGGAGCAAATAAACTAAGAAGCTTCTCTATGGTACACAAAAGAAATGTTAAAAGAAAAAGAAAAAAAGACGACGAAGAAGAAGCATTGTGTGCTGTATGTCTGAATTACAGAGTAAAGAAAAAGTTGACTTTTTTTTCTTATATAAGTAGTCATAAATGTTACAGAAAACACAGAGGCAAAAAGTTAAAACATACATATATATCATATATCTTTAATACACACATGCACATATACTTTTTTTTTTTTACAAAAAGTGGAATCCAACTGTACATAGTGTGTATTAAATTGCTTTTGCCACTCAACTTTATATCACTAATCCCTTTCTGCAATTTTAAATATTCATCTCTAAGGCTTGTTTTAAAATTAATTTTTAAAGCACATAACCCTTTTATCTATTATATAGTCAGGTTTTACATTACATTTTGAAAAGAGCCTAACTGATCTGATTTAATTAGAAAAGGGGTCATAATCCACAAGATGGCAACCCCATAGCTCCAGGGCAAGTTCCTACAGCAGAGTCCCCATCATCATTTCAAATGCTGCAGAGTATCCCACAATATTGCCACATCATGATTTATCAAACATATTCACTACTGCTGAGCATCATGTTGCTCCCAGTATTTCCTAATCAAGTACAGAGCTGCAAACAATACCATTGTGGCCGATTTACGTGCACATCTATGATTGTTTCTTTGGAGTGATTTCTTAAAAGTGGAATTCCAGGGTGAAAAGGTTTATATGTTTTAAAAGGTTTTAAAATATAGATTGCCAAATTGTTCCCCAGGAAGGACTTTTTAAAAAAATCAATATATTGTCCCAACAATAATGTTGGAGAGTTTAATTTCACCAAAACATTGTCAAAACATCACTGGAATGATAAAAAGAATGAAGTATTGCTACATGCTAGAAAATGTATGAACCTTGAAAACACTATGCTTAGTGAAAGCATTCACAAAAGACCTCATGTTGTGTAATTCCATTTATGTGAAATATCCATAATAGGAAAATCCATAGAGACAGAAAGTAGATTAGTGATTACCAGGAGCTTGGGGGAACAAGGAATGGAGAGTGACTGCTAATGGACGTGTGGTTTCTTTCGGGAACAATGAACATGCACTAAAATTAGACAGTGGTGATAATTGCACAACTCTGTGAATATATTGAAACCACTGTATTGTGAACTTTAAAATGGTGACATTTATCTCAATAAAGCCATTTTTTAAAAGTTATTAGAAAACTTGACCAATGAAAGAAAAAATGGTAGCTATGGTAAATGGCTTTCAATTAATAGTGATATTGTACTTTTCTTTTTCCATACGTATTGGTCCTTTATATTTCTTTGATGAGTTATTTGTTGTGTTTCTCATTCTTTTCTTTTAAAAAGTATTCAAACTTCTTAATGATTTGTGTATTCCCTTATGAAGGAGGATAATATCTGTCTTTTAATATGTAACTATCTAAATACGAAAGAAAAAATCTTTAATATACTATTTTTAAATTTAATATTCTGGGCACCATGATATCTATTTCATATCAGCGAGAGGCTGAAACAGGTTTTAATACCTTAATTTAATTCTAGAATCCCTGTAATTTTTTTTTTTAATAAATTTATTTATTTATTTATTTATAGCTGTGTTGGGTCTTCGTTTCTGTGCGAGGACTTTCTCTAGTTGCGGCAAGCGGGGTCCACTCTTCATTGCGGTGCGCGGGCCTCTCACTATCGCGGCCTCTCTTGTTGCGGAGCACAGACTCCAGACGCGCAGGCTCAGTAGTTGTGGCTCACGGGCCCAGTTGCTCCGCAGCATGTGGGATCTTCCCAGACCAGGGCTCGAACCCGTGTCCCCTGCATTGGCAGGCAGATTCTCAACCACTGCGCCACCAGGGAAGCCCTAATCCCTGTAATTTTGATAATTCTTTGGGAAGTAAAAAACAAAAGCTACTGATTCTATCTAAATTAGTTTCAGCGCTACAGGTAGTCACAGCCTGCAGCAGCTGCCATTTGCTCAACCCCTAAATTAAATGTCAAATGTAGCTGTAGAAGGAGTGCAACCTGGCAAGTGCCCTAACAACATGTATCAGTTCATAACACACTTTGGAAGAGTAGAAAATGCAGAAAACAATTGTTGGCTTTAAATGGAAGATGTGTCATTGGGTACTTTATGATGAGATGACACTTAATTCCATACTTCAGGGTAAATTAATCAAGGACTAAAAATTCATGAGCTTCTTGCTGAGAAAAATATTCATTAGGTAGAGTAAAAAATGAAAAAAAAGTAGCATTCTTTCAAAAGTGCTATTTTGAAGCACTGAAATCCAAATTCTACCTTGTATTTGTAAGAAACATCACTAATGGTTGAAGGGAAAAATCAACACTACCACAGTAAATGTATGCATCAATTATAAAATTCATCACAATTTTAGAAATGCTAAATTGTGAAAGGTATGACTTAGTATTGTGGAAATGTGGTGATTCTGTGCTTTTTGATGTTAAAGAGGTTGTGAGCATCCAACTGGTGGGAGATTTTGGCTCCCTAAATGAACATTAAATCCTTTTATCTCTTAGTGTCAAAAGTTCATTTTCAACAATGGAGCCCAGAAAATGGTGCATTATGTGCAAATGATGATTGTAACTAAGAAAAGAGTAGAATTATAGAGACCAGATTATAATCTATACTGTGATGTTTATTGTGAACTTTGTTATCTGGCCAAACTAAGGCCTTCAAATGCAATCCAAGAGCTAATTAAATGTAAATTACTGCTTGCAAGTCACTGTACTAAGAGCTTCTGGGGATGTAAAGCTGAATAAAACCTTATTCACTGTTTCTGCCCTCAGGGAGCTTTATACAATTGTTTTTTTTTTTCTTTTTGTTTGGGAGGTTGGGAGAGGCTGGGGAGATAAAACAAGTACAAGAGACTTTAATTTGCTCCTTTTAACAAGTGAGAAGAGGGGTAGTTTCTTGATATGATTAAAGTAGGATAAAACAGAGACAGAAGTGATAGAGAAGTTTGGGCCTAAAGAAAGAGCACAGCGGGAGAAGGCAAGACAGAAAGTCAAAGAAAACATAAGAGCAAATCTTCTATTAAGATATTGGGGAGAGGGCCACATGAGGACTTCTAGGTCAGGGGTAGTTTGACAGGCTCGGAGTCACATGAGAGCAGAGGCAGCCTTTGCAATGGGAAAATTGATGATGCATCACAGCACAAACGAACAACCTTCTCAAAGAGTGGGTCGCATGTTGAGAATGCTGAAGAACAAGAGCACGCAGGCTCCCGAGGAAGCCCTGTGGTGATGAAGGGAGCCTGCTTCTGGGAAAGCAGTCAGAATAGTGTAGGAAGTTTGTAAGTAAACACATTTCTCAGACTCAGTTAAAAATGTGTTTATTTAACACCTCTCATCTAAGGACCTAGGAATGTTTTACTGATATTTACATTGATAGCTCACTTGTATTCCCCAAGACAGGAATAAAATTAGAATGATTTTGAGATCTGTTTCTTGTCCTGCAGTTTCTTGGAATGTATTTCCTTCAAAAGAGAGATAATATAGACTCAGGGTTATGTTAACAATAGCGAGATAACAGTAGAGAGAATAGAATTTTAGATGTTTTCTAATCCCAAATTGCATACAATGGCAGGCCATGAACAGGTTTGGTAACTTTTAGCTTTGTTAACACACCTCTGATGTGGGGAGAACAGCACTTTCATACAGGGACTCTGTGAGGTTTTGATGAAAGGCAATGGGATCGTATCTGTGCTTTGCATTTCTTAGAAGTGGTACAGGGTATTCATGCATAAGTACTGCACAGTTTTAGTTTTTTACGAGACTATAATGAATATGGAATAAAGTGAGGCATGAGTTTCTAAGACCAGAATTTGATCCATTTTCTTTGGAAACAATTTTATCCAAGATTTGACGTATTCCTTCTACCAGTTTGTTTGCTTTTTCAACTCTTCTTGTAACTTCTCAGAAGAAACTCTGCTTACAATTAACATAGGAGTTTTAACAAATTTCTCAGGAATTGGGATTTGAAAATAAAAGATAAATAATGTATATGCGTCTAGAAAGATATATGCAAAAATGTTTTGCTTACGTATAATTTCTAACTTTGCCATAATAAATATGTATATTTATTCCTAATACCATAATCACTACAAAGAAGAAAAACTGAGATTGAAGGACAAAAAATGACCATGATGGAAGACTACATTCATCATTTTTTTGTTAAAGTGTATCTTTCCTATGAAGAGCCTATTCTCATATAGGAGAAACTTCCCATGTAAAAACTCATTCTTGAGCTATCAGGATGTATGAAAACAACAGATGGTACCAGAACAGTGAGAGATAGAAGATGGGAAAAAGAGGAAGGAGAGGAGGAATAAGAACATACAAACATGGGAAACTCAGCAGGCAGCAGGCAAGCACAGAGGTCCAAGTGCAAGCTGGTAGGAGGCAATAGGGATATGGAACTTGATAGGATTTTAGAGACTGTAGAATTCCATCCCTTACTTTTTTGTGAAGAAACTGCAGGCCAGAGAGTTGCAGTTTGCCAATAGTCCCAGAGCCTGCTCTGTCTCAACACTGAGCTCTCAATCATTTTCCTATACTATGCATGTCTCTGCCTGGTCTCAACTTGTGACAGGAATCCTTTCCCCATGCAAGCATGAATTAACAATCCTTAACTGTGCTCTTTTCTTTTTCTAAAATAATTGAAAAGAGTCACAAGGAAAAATTGAAGAAGTCTGTAAGTGACAAAATCCCAAAGATTGAAGATAACGCTATACAACATCATCTCCCTCCTTTATTTCTCTTGTGATTAATGCTCCAACCCCTTAGCGAGATCTCTCATTTTTTTAAATCTCATCTTGTTCTTTCAGTAGGAGGAAAAATTGCATTGTGATTCAGTGTGCTCTTATCTCCTGGGTTTGAATCCTAGACTCTAGAAATGTGTGTGTGACCTTGAGCTATTTATGAAATGCCTTTGTGCCTCAATTTTCCTGTCTGTAAAATGAGGATGATAAAACTATACTGACCTCCTATGGTGGTTGAGAGAATTCAATGGTTTGCTTAAAAGAGTGAAAATGAAATGCTTAGAACAGGGCTGACACTTGAAGTGCTCAGCAATTTTAGTGATTATTATTATTTCAATCTCTATTCCTTTGAGTGTTCTTGCCTCTGCTACAAATGTCCAATTCACCTTTCACATCTCAGTTCCTCTAGAAGCTTTACCAGACTTTCACAGCCTGCCTTGGATGACTTCTCTTTTATGATCCTTTGAGCTTGTGCACACATCCATCAGAGCAATTATACTGAGTGGTATAACAGAAAACAATATCAAACTCATAATTTAAACCTAAAATGATTTTTAGCCACTTTTGCTTAAGGACCTCCACTGAATTTGGTAGATCTGAATGGGAATATAAATATCCATGCTATTCTTTTCCCTTGTAAGGAAGCTCAGGGCAGAAATTCCAAGATCCTTGAGAGATTATCAGGGCTGCTCAAAGGATGGAGAACTGTTATTTGGCAGGGCTCTTAATTAAAAATGGTCCCTGGATTTGCAAAAGTAGATTCTGAGACAGGTGTTAGTGGTTGTGCTGGTAGGGAGGGGTCGGAGACTTACATTGCCTTGTTTTTGGTAGTCAAATTGAGTATGAAGGGAGAAGCTTGTCTGCAAAAGTTCAGGATAAGCAGGATATCAGAGGCTTTTGAGGTCTATGGGGTCTGAGCAGCATTACAATATAAAACACAACCTAGTGATGTCAGCTATTTACACAAATGCTGTGAATTAGTAATGTGTGCATGTGAATGAAGGAAAGGGTCTCAGTTCTATGGCTGGGTTAGTCTGGTCAAGTTCTGGGTCCCCAAATATCACTAACACGATCTGTTGACAAGGCAAAGCTGAGTTTATTGCTTACCACAGTGAGGAAGCACCCCACCTTGACAGAGCTTTGGCACTGCCTTGGAGTGGGTAAAGCAAGGTCAGAATTTATGGAGAACTGGAAGTTTGGTTCAGTGTGAAAGTGTGCACAGGACAGTGAAAAGATGGAATTCAACTCAAGAAGGTGCTTGGAGCTAAAGGTTACTAGGAAAAGAGGAAGCTACTCCCAGAATTCTCAAAAGACTAGAAGAGACACAGGGTTGAAAATATGGAATAGGCTTTGGGCCACTTAATCTTTGGCCTTCAGCAGTATGTCTTCCACTTCACCACTGGCCAAGGTCAACAATGACTCTGAAGACCTTCAAGATGGCAGAGGAGTTAGAAGTGGAGATCACTTTCCTCCCCATAAATACATCAAAAATACATCTACATGTGGAACAACTCCTACAAAACACCTACTGGATGCTGGCAGAAGACCTCAGACTTCCCAAAAGGCAAGAAAATCCCCATGTAGCTGGGTAAGGCAAAAGAAAAAAGAAAAAACAGAGACAAAAGAATAGGGACAGGACCTGTACCTCTGGGAGGGAGCTGTGAAGGAGGAAAAGTTTCCACACATTAGGGACTCCCTTCACTGTCGGGCACAGGGGGTGGACAGAGGGGAAGCTTTGGAGCCACGAAGGAGAGCACAGCAACAGGGGTGCAGAGGGCAAAGCAGAGACATTTCCACACAAAGGATCAGTGCCGACCAGCACTCACCAGCCCGAGAGTCTTGTCTGCTCACACGCTGGGGTGGGTGGGGGCTGGGAGCTGAAGCTCGGGTTTCGGAGGTCAGATCGCAGGGAGAGGCCTGGGGTTGGCTGCATGAAGACAGCCTGAAGGGGGCTAGTGCACCACAGCTAGCTGGGATGGAGTCCATGAAAAAGTCTGGACTTGCTGGAGAGGCAAGAGACCTTTGTTTCAGGGTGCATGAGGAGAGGGGATTCCTTCCCAGTGTGCACACAGAAGGCAGAGCACCACCTAAGTAAGCTCCAGAAATGGGCACAAGATGCAGCTATTAGCTCGGACCACAGAGACGGGCATGAACCGTGAACGCTGCTGCCACTGCCACCAAGAATCCTATGTGCAAGCACAGGTACTATCCACACCCTCCAGGGATCCTGTGCAGCACGCTACTGCCAGGGTCACATGATCCAGGGATAACTTCCCCAGGAGAACACACGGCACACCACAGGCTGTTGCAACGTCATGCCAGCCTCTGCTGCCTCAGGCTCGCTCTGTGTTCCAATTATGACTACTGTACCCCTCCTTCCCCCTGGCCTGAGTGAGCAAGAGAGCCCTAATCAGCCACTGCTTTAACCCCTTCTTGTCTGGGCAGGGAACAGATGCCTGAGGGCAGCCTACATGCAGAGGTGGGGCCAAAACCAAAGCTGAACCCCAGGGGCTGTGTGAACAAAGAAGAGAAAGGGAAATTTCTCTGTGCAGCCTCAAGAGCAGCAGATTAAATCCCCACAGTCAACTTGATAAACCCTGCATCTGAAGAGTACCTGAATGTCTAGACAATGAATGTTCCCAAAATTGAGGCGGTGGACTATGGGAGCAACTGCAGACTTCGGGTTTGCTTTCTTCGTCTGTTTTGTTTCTGGTTTTATGTTTATCTTAGTATAGTATTTAGAGCTTATTATCATTGGTGGATTTGTTTATTGGTTTGGTTGCTCTCTTCTTTTTTTTAATATATATATATATATATTTTTTACCTTTTTCTCTTTTTATCAGTGTGTATGTGTATGCTTCTTTGTGAGATTTTGTCTGTATAGGTTTGCTTTTACCATTTGTCCTAGGGTTCTCTCTGTTCGTTTTTTTGTTTGTTTTGTTTAGTTTTTCTCTCTTCCTTTTCTTCTGAGCCATATGGCTGGCAGGGTCTTGGTGCTCTGGCAAGGTGTTGGGCCTGAGTCTCTGAGGTGGGAGGGCCGAGTCCAGGACATTGGACCACAAGAAATCTCCTGGCCGCACGTAATATCAATTGGTGATAGATCTCCCAAAGATCTTCGTCTCAACACTAAGACCCAGCTCCACCCAACGGCCAGCAAGCTCCAGTGCTGGATGCCCCATGCCAAACAACTAGCAAGACAGGAACACAACCCCATGCATTAGCAGAGAGGCTGCCTAAAGTCATACGAAGTTCACAGACATTCCGAAAACACCACCAGACATGGCCCTGCCCACCAGAAGGACAAGATACAGCCCCACCCACAAGAACACAGGCACCAGACCCATTCACCAGGAAGCCTACACAAGCCACTAAACCAACCTCACCCACTGGGGGCAGACACCATAAATAATGGGAACTACGAACCTGCAGCCTGTGAAAAGGAGACCCCAAACACAGTAAGTTAAATAAACTGAGAAAACGGAGAAATATGCAGCAGATGAAGGAACAAGGTAAAAACGCACCAGACCAAACAAATGAAGAGGAAATAAGCAGTTTACCTGAAAAAGAGTTCAGAGTAATGATAGTAAAGATGATCCAAAATCTCGGAAATAGAATGGAGAAAATACAAGAAACATTTAACAAGGACATACAAGAACTAAAGAGCAAACAAACAAAGATGAACAACACAATAAATGAAATTAAAAATACTACAGAAGGAATCAATAGCAGAATAACTGATGCAGAAGACCGGATAAGTGACCTGGAAGATAAAATAATGGAAAAAACTGCCACAGAGCAGAATAAAGAAAAAAGAATGAAAAGAATTGAGGACAGTCTCAGAGACCTCTGGGAAAACTTTAAACACACCAACATTCGAATTATAAAGGGAGGGGTAATTATAGGGGTCACAGAAGAAGAAGAGAAAAAGAAAGGGTCTGAGAAAATATTTGAAGAGATTATAGTTGAAAACAACCCTAACATGGGAAAGGAAATAGTCAATCAAGTCCAGGAAGCACAGAGAGTCCCATACAGGATAAATCCAAGGAGAAATATGCCAAGACACATATTAATCAAACTATAAATACAAAGAAAAAATATTAAAAGCAACAAGGGAAAAGCAACAAATAACATACAAGGGAATCCCCATAAGGTTAACAGCTGATCTTTCAGCAGAAACTCTTCAAGCCAGAAGGGATTGGCAGGACATATTTAAAGTGATGAAAGGGAAAAACCTACAATCAAGATTATTCTAACCAGCAAGAATCTCATTCAGAATCGAAGGAGAAATTAAAACCTTTACAGACAAGCAAAAGTCAAGAGAATTCAGCACCACCAAACCAGCTTTACAACAAATGCTAAAGGAACTTCTCTAGAAAGGAAACACAAGAGAAAACTTACAATAACAAACCCAAAATGATGAAGAAAATGGGAATAGGAACATACATACCGATAAATACCTTAAATGTAAATGGATTAAATGTTCCAACATTTAATTCCAACAAAAGACACAGAATGGCTGAATAGATACAAAAACAAGACCCGTATATATGTTGTCTATAAGAGACCCACTTCAGACCTAGGGACGCATACAGACTGAAAGTGAGGAGATGGAAAAAGATATTCCATACAAATGGAAAACAAAAGAAAGCTGGAGTAGCAATTCTCATATCAGGCAAAATAGACTTTAAAATATAGACTATTACAAGAGGCAAAGAAGGACACTACATAATGATCAAGGGATCAATCCAAGAAGCATATGTAACAGTTGTAAATATTTATGCACCCAACATAGGAGCACCTCAATACATAAGGCAAATGCTAACAGCCATAAAAGGGGAAATTGACAGTAAGACAATAATAGTAGGGGATTTTACACCCCACTTTCACCAAAGGACAGATCATCCCAAATGAAAATAATGAAACACAAGCTTTAAAAGACACATTAGAACAGATAGAATTAATTAATATTTATAGGACAATCCAACCAAAAGCAACAGAATACACTTTCTTCTCAAGTGCTCATGGAATATTCTCCAGGATAGATCATATCCTGGGTCACAAATCAAGCTTTGGTAAATTTAAGGAAATTGAAATCATATCAAGTATCTTTTCTGACCACAGTGTTATGAAACTTGATAACAATTACAGGAAAAAAACTGTAAAAAATACAAACACATGGAAGCTAAATAATACACTACTAAATAACCAAGAGATCACTGAAGAAATCAAAGAGAAAATCAAAATATACCTAGAAATAAATGACAATGAAAACATGATGACCCAAAACCTATGTGATGCAGCGAAATCAGTTCTAAGAGGGAAGTTTATAGCAATACAATCCTACCTCAAGAAACAAGAAAAATCTCAAATAAACAATCTAACCTTACACCTAAAGGAATTAGAGAAAGAAGAAAAAACAAAACCCCAAAGCTAACAGAAGGAAAGAATTCATAAAATACAAATTAGAAATAAATGAAAAAGAAATGAAGGAAACAATAACAAAGATCAATAAAACGAAAACCTGGTTCTTTGAGAAGATAAACAAAATTGATAAACCATTAGCCAGACTCATCAACAAAAAAATGGAGAAGACGCAAATCAACAGACTTAGAAATGAAAAAGGAGAAGTAACAACTGACACTGCAGAAATACAAAGGATCATGAGGGATTACTACAAGCCACTATATGCCAATAAAATGGACAACCTGGAAGAAATGGACAAATTCTTAGAAAAGTACAAACTTCCAAGACTGAACCAGGAAGAAATAGAAAATATGAACAGATGAATCAAAAGCACTGAAATTGAAACTGTGATGAAAAATCTTCCAACAGATTGGGATTCACATGTATACACTGATGTGTATAAAATGGATGACTAATAAGAACCTGCTGTATAAAAAAAAAAAAGAAGAAAATCTTCCAACAAACAAAAGCTCAGGACCAGATAGCTTCACAGATGAATTCTATCAAACATTTAGAGAAGAACTAACACCTATCCTTCTCAAAGTCTTCCAAAATATAGCAGAGGGAGGAAAACTCCCAAACTCATTCTATGAGGCCACAATCAGCCTGATACCAAAACCAGACAAAGATGTCACACACACAAAAAGATAACTACAGACCAATATCACTGATGAACATAGATGCAAAAATCCTCAACAAAATACTAACAAACAGAATCCAGCAGCACATTAAAAGGATCATACACCATGATCAAGTGGGGTTTATCCCAGGAATGCAAGAATTCTTCAATATATGCAAATCAATCAATGTGATACACCATATTAACAAACTGAAGGAAAAAAACCATATGATAATCTCAAATGCAGCAGGAAAAGCTTTCAAAAAAATTCAACACCCATTTATGATATAAGCTCTCCAGAAAGTAGGTGTAGAGGGAACCTACCTCAACATAATAAACGCTATATATGACAAACCCACAGCCAACATCATTCTCAATGGTGAAAAACTGAAACCATTTCTCTAAGATCAGGAGCAAGACAAGGTTGCCCACTCTCACCACTATTATTCCACACAGTTTTGGAAGTTTTAGCCACAGCAATCGGAGAAGAAAAAGAAATAAAAGGAATCCGAATTGGAAAAGAAGAAGTAAAATTGTCACTGTTTGCAGATGACATGATACTATGCGCAGGGAATCCTAAAGATGCCACCAGAAAGCTACTAGAGCTAATCAGTGCATTTGGTAAAGTAGCAGGATACAAAATTAATGCACAGAAATCTCTTGCATTCCTATACACTAATGATGAAAACCCTGAAAGAGAAATTAAGGGAACACTCTCATTTACCATTGCAACAAAAAGAATAAAATACCTAGGAATAAACCTACCTAGGGAGACAAAAGACCTGTATGCAGAAAACTATAAGACACTGATGAAAGAAATTAAAGATGATACAAACAGTTGGAGAGATATACCATGTCCTTGGATTGGAAGACTCAACATTGTGAAAATGACGATACTACCCAAAGCAATCTACGGGTTCAATGCAATCCCTATCAAACTACCAATGGCATTTTCCACAGAATTAGAACAAAAAATTTCACAATTTGTTTGGAAACACAAAAGACCCCGAATATCCTATGCAATCTTGAGAAAGAAAAACAGAGCTGGAGAAATCAGGTTCCCTGACTTCAGACTATACTACAAAGCTACAGTAATCAAGACAGTATGGTACTGGCACAAAAACAGAAATATAGATCAGTGGAACAGGATAGAAAACCCAGAGAAAAACCCATGCACATATGGTCACCTTATCTTTTACAAAGGAGGCAGGAATATACAGTGGAGAAATGACAGCCTCTTCAACAAGTGTTGCTGGGAAAACTGGACAGCTACATGTAAAAGAATGAAATTAGAACACTTCCTAACACCATACACAAAAATAAACGTTTAATGTGTTAAAGACCTAAAGGTAAGGCCAGACACTATAAAACTCTTAGAGGAAAACATAGGCAGAACCCTCTATGACATAAATCAAAGCAAGATCCTTTTTGAACCACCTCCTAGAAAAATGGAAATAAAAACAAAAAGAAACAAATGGGACCTAATGAAACTTAAAAACTTTTGCACAGCAAAGGAAACCATAAACAAGATGAAAAGACAACTCTCAAAATGGGAGAAAATATTTACAAATGAAGCAACTGACATAGGATTAATCTCCAAAATATATAAGCATTTCATGCAGCTTAATGTCAAAAAAAACCAAAAACCCAATCCAAAAATGGGCAGAAGACCTAAATAGACATTTCTCCAAATAAGATATACAGATTGCCAACAGACACATGAAAGAATGCTCAACATCACTAATCATTAGAGAAATGCAAATCAAAACCACAATGAGGTATCACCTCACAGCAGTCAGAATGGCCATCATCAAAAAACCCACAAACAATAAATGCTGGAAAGGGTATGGAGAAAAGGGAACCCTCTTGCACGGTTGATGAGAATGTAAATTGATACAGCCACTATGGAAAACAGTATGGAGGTTCCTTAAAAAAACTAAAAATAGAACTACCATATGACCCAGCAATCCCACTACTGGTCATATACCCTGAGAAAACCATAATTCAAAAAGAGTCATGTGCCACAATGTTCATTGCACCACTATTTACAATAGCTATGACATGGAAGCAACCTAAGTGTCCATCGACAGATGAGTGGATAAAGAAGATGGCGCACATATATAAAATGGAATATTACTTGGCCATAAAAGGAAATGAAATTGAGTTATTTGCAGTGAGGTGGAATGATCTAGAGTCTGTCATGCAGAGTGAAGTAAGTTAGAAAGAGAAAAACAAATACTATGTGCTAACTCATATATATGGAATCTAAAAAATAAATATGTTTCTGAGGAATTTCAGGGCAGGACAGGAATAAAGACGCAGATGTAGAGAATGGACTTGAGGACAAGGGAAGGGGGAAGGGTAAGCTGGGACGAAGTGAAAGAGTAGCATTGACATATATACACTACCAAATGTAAAATAGATAGCTAGTGGGAAGCAGCTGCATAGAGCAGGGAGATCACCTTGGTGCTTTGTGACCACCTAGAGGGGTGGGATAGGGAGGGTGGGAGGGAGATACAAGAGGGAGGGGATATGGGTATATATGTATACATATAACTGATTCACTTTGTTATATAGCAGAAAATAACACAACATTGTAAAGCAATTATACTGCAATAAAGATGTTAAAAAAAAATGACACTGCAATTACCAGACCCAACAAGCTCTTTTCAGGGGTTGACTGATTGTCACCCTTATTGCTGTTGCTGTGGAGGTAGCAGGAAACCTTCCATCTCTCAGGTGAACTCCCGCTGCTGTGTCCAGTTGGCCTCCTCTTTCATCAGACCTTCCATAACTTGCAGTCAAAGACTTCTTCTGAGGCTCCTCTACACTTTCTTGGAAAATATTGAGTATTAACTTGGAGTACAAGGTGGTTCCTGATGGACACTTGTGTTTTATTTACCTCTCCAGCCTCCTCACTTGGTGAGCTTTATTCCTTGACCCTGTTTTCAGCTGCACAGAACACTGCCAACCTCTCTGCTTAGAAAGTACCCTCCTAGTCTTTCCCCCTTCTGGTTAACGACACTTGTCTTTTAAAACTCTAACTCATGTTCCTTCTCTTAAAGCTCTTTCTTAATACTGGTGAAATTGGTAGTATTTAAAGTACTGAACTTAACAGCTGGTACACATGGACACTAACGAATCAAAACACACACTGAATGGAAACAATGTGATGTTCAATATAATGCATGTGCTCTGTCCCCTGAGCCAAACACACAAATTCTTACGTTTATCTATACTCAAGGCCATCTTTCCCCCAGACTGTAAGTCTCATGACTGCATGGACCGTATTATCCATTTCTTTATTTCTAGAACCTAGTTGTAGTAAAGGCACACAGTGATTCCTAATGTTTACTGACACTAAAAATATGAAATATCAGAGAAGACTGAATGCAGTCTTGGCCAAAAAAAAAAAAAAGATATTCAAACATTTACCAAAGTGAGTATGACAGAGGTTAAGTAATTTTCTTGTTTTCCCATAGGTCCTTTGTAGATACAAAACCAAGACAGCCTATCTCACGGCTGAGTCAGCAACTTCTTTGGGTAGGTTAAGGGGCTGTGGCTGTAAGGAGCATAGGTCACCATTCCCTCCTTTCTCCAACTCACTGTGGCATCCAACCTGATAACCTGGGTCCTTCACTTATAGGTGCAACCCATTCATTTCTTCCTTAGTTCTTTCATTGCTTTGTTTCTTAGTTCCTCCTCCCTTACTTAAATATTCTTTGAAAATATTTTAAATGAAGTAATGCTTAGATATATGTTAAAAAAAATAGTGAAAGCAGGAATTCAAACAGATACTTGTACACCAGCATATTAACCAGAAGGTAGAAACATCCCAAATGTCCATCAACAAATAAATAGAGTGTGTACTACAATAGAATATTATTTAGCCATAAAAAAGAATGAATTTCTGATGTATGTTACAACAGTTATAAATTTTAAAAAATTATGTTAAGTGAAATAAGTCAGACATAAATTATATGATTCCATTGATACAAGCTACCTAGAATAGGTAAATTCAAAGATACAGAAAGTGAAATAGAGGTTACCAGGGGCTGGGGGGAGGTGGGTATGGAAAGTTATTATTTAATGGGTATAGAGGTTCTGTTTGGGATGATGAAAAAGTTCTGGAAATGAAAAGTAGTAATGATTGCACAGCCTTGTGAATATACAAATGCCACTGAATTGTACATTTTAAAATGGCAAATTTTATGTTATGTATATTTTACCACAATTAAAAGATACTACTATAAGGCATGTAATAAGAACTAGATGCCTCCCTCCATGTACCTTTCCATCTTCCAATTCCAATCCCTAGAGTTAACCATTTGTTACTCTGTTTTCTTCTATATTTCTAAATATTTGTACTTCCAATCCTTGATTTATCACTTTTTGACTAATTTGACTAATAAATGATATCTAATTATTTCCTATTATTGCAAATGAGGATTTGGCTCTCATAATCTTCCCACTTTTGAGTCCCATCTTCTCAATAGTGCTTGCCTATGTTTCTTTTTTCTGTGTGTTTTGTCCACTCTTTTCCATGTTAGAACTTGAATACTGCTGTTAAAAGACTAGTATCATGTGTTCTTGACACACAAGACTTAGCCCTGGTGCACAGTGTGTGGGGATGGAGGCCAGGCTACTCCCTACAGAGTATGCTTGTCCCTGCTTAGACTGCAATGCTGTCCTGGATATCTACTCACTTGTCTGGTGACATGGTAACCAAGCTCAGAGCAGTTTTCTTATTTTCATGGCTGGACCCTAATATATATATTCCCACCTGCTGGTTCTGGCTGGGTCCTGCTTCCAAAAGACTGATCTCTTAAATTCTAATGCTGTAGCCTGTATGACTTCAATTGGTCTCACTGCCTAGAGATGTCTGCTGCTGTGGTCTGCTTTCCAGAATGAATCCCCATGGATTAGATAGTAGATAGAATCAAAGACAAGTTCACCATGCCTCTTTGTACCCTGTAGTTAAGTTTATTGCATGTCCCCAGCCCTTAGCTTCCTGGTACTTTCTGCCTTCCCTTTGGACGATGTTCCAAAATGGCTCATAGTTAAGCCTTCCAGCGTCATGACAGGCAGCCTTTGGAGCCAAGCCAAAGCAAAGCAAAACAGAACACCTTCCTTTCCCAGAGATCCAGGGGATGAAACTGGGAACTTGGGCTAGGCTTGGAGAGAAAAAAATCATACATTCACAGGAGAACACTCTGCCATGAAGGTGGGGCTCCTGGAGGAAGTAGACAACTAGAATAGGACAAAAACAAGCAATAACTAGAAGAAAAAATAGAAGTTCTGGATTTGAGTACTTGAACCTCAGCTTTTTCTTCTGTAGTAATAGTATCTGTCATACTTTCCTCACAGGGTTACTATAAACAGTGAGTTAAATGATACATGTGAATGTGTTGTAGCAGGTGTGAATTGCAGTCCCAAATGTCAAGGGGCAAGAAATTTAACATTATTTTTTCATTGCAAGCTCCATTCCCTCTACTAGCAGAAACTTCATTTTGGTCAGTTTGGGGTTCTTCCACTTCCTTTCCTTTGCTTGCAACTGAGCTCCTTGAGATTCATTTTGGATTATTAAATCAATATCTGAAGACGTACCACAGGCAAGACACTTAAGAAAATAAAAAAAGATTTGTTCTTTTTCACAAAGAAATATGAAGTCCAGTACTTTGCTCCTTTTTAATCCTTTACCTTGAATCCTTTGTGGTTCATGAAGATATCTGACTTTCTCTTGCGGAAAATGTCCCATGGCTTATCTTGCAGGCTGTGACTTTCTAACTCTACCACGTAGAATGCAATGTGAATAGGATGGCAAACCTGTGCAGTGCATCTGTGTGAAACACATTTTATTTTTTGATGTTCATTTTACCCTTTATGCATTCCAACAGAGATGCACTCTTTTGGTATATATGAGAATTTTACAAATACAATTGTGATTTATGAAGGCTGCCATTATAGAGAAAGGAACATGCATTAAAAATAATGTCATTCAGGAGTACTATTTCTAGGCATTGCTCTAATTAGTTATTCACACATGCCTAGCTAGTTCTGTGAGTGACTTACAATATTCTGTGAGTAACTTACAATATTCAATAAATGTACTCTGAATGCATGAATTAATAAAATAATAAAGATAAAAAAGAAGGTGATATGAAATCACAGTTAAATTTGTTCTTTGGCGGCTTAGTGGCAATTGCCTTGCCTCCCCACGCCCCACCTCCACCTCCACCACTAATGAAAAGTTGGCTCTCTTTCGAGTGTCTGCTCAAATTTGATTGTCTGAGACACAGTAATCTGGCCCTCTTCTGATCTGTTTTCCAGGCTGGACCACCTGCTTGCAACACCTTCCTGGTTTCTGCTCTCTCCAGACTTCTTGTCCCATTCTTCAGAGAGCTCTTGGAATTGTACAGCTCCAGATGGGTGAAAATGCAGGAGGTGGCCTTCCAGAAAGGGGAGGGTCCTGGAGGATGGACAGGAGTGATTAATTTAGTACCTGAGGTGAATAGAGGAGGCACCCTGGAGATCTGAGGGTATTGGAGACTGTGAGGGGCAAGTCAGTGAAAGTCTTAAAGCAGAAAGAGAGGCTCTATAATTTAACCCAAAGGTGACTGGGAATTTCCTGAGTACTTCCTGAAAGCAGTTAAGTCACGTGGGTTATTGTCTGCCTCAGTTATCACATATGAGAACAAGCAGCCTGGCTGGAGCTGCTCTCTCTTTTTCTTGTTCTTTATTATCTCATTGACCTTCTAATTTATATATATGTCACTGTCTGCATAAAAGCGTTTCTAGTAGCCCTTCTTTCCCTAAAGGCTATGCATTCACGGCTCAGCTGTGACTGGCCATTCCCAACTCGTGTGTCTTATCTTCCTACAGGAAAATATGTGTGCTGCAATTTCCAAAATCCTTTGGTCCCCAGGCAGAACCCCACCTCTCTGCCACTGTTTCATCTACTGAAGACTACTCTTTTTTCATTTCTCCAGCTGCTAAATTTTCCTCTCCCTTAAAAATTCCTCTCAAGCTTTACCTACTCCCCACATCTTGGTGATCTGTTTTCTAGGCTCAGACACCTCCAAACCAAATAATCTTTGCACCTAATGTGCTTCATTACCTAAGTCCTGACAGCTGTCGTATTGGCGTTCATATTTTTTGAGTAAAGTTGTTTCCCTATAACAAGATACATATTTATTTTAGAAAAATGAGAAAATGAAGACAAATGAAAAGAAGAAAATTGAGATCAACTTTAATTTCATCATTTTGTAAAACTGCTTCTTCTCATGTAAAAATATTTTATGCATCCTCCACAAAATAGTTGCACCTTTAGTATCTTGATTGAACAAATACATAATGAACACAAAACTACTATGATATCAGCAGTGCTTTTAAATAAATTAATAATTTCTTTTCATAACGATATTACCCATATTTTCGGAAAAATATTAGTACATATATGACAGAATAGGTTGCCTAGGTTGCATTTTGAGTTTGGTAACACCTATTTTCAGGGTCCTCTGTGTATTCTGGATTGACAAGCTTCCTTCTTTTTGTGCAATATTATGTCATTGAGTTAGAGATTTGTACACTGTAAAGAACTAGGCAAGCATTTAAACACGTATATCTCTGTAACATTTGCATAGTCATGCATATATTTACACATTTTTAATGTTATATATAATGTATATTATGTCACACTTGTGTAATCTATGTAAAAATCACGTGGCTGAACTACCAGTGAAGGTCAGTGTTTTCCAGGTGGATGCACCAGAATTACATAATTGTTGATGTTCTTGATGTTTTTGAATGCCTAGCAATAGAGTAGCAGAAGACCGTTTTTAAAAAAATGAGTATTTTTGTGCAAGGAATGCCTTGCATGCTAAAATGGTTTCCCTTTGTCCCCGGAAAACTGTGTAATCCTGTCCAAAATGTCCCTTTTTTGTGAACTTGGGTCTATAGCCAGCATAATCTCTCCATGGTAACCCTCTGGGGACAGGATGAGTGAGAGGCAGCTATACCATGTGTCAATCTGAGACACACAGCAGAGCTGAGGTTAGAGAAAATAGATGCTATGGCTTAGATGCTTCTCCTTGGAGTGAAGGGGAGACCCAGTGCAATAGCAAAGTTGAGATTTCAGTAAAAGCTCAACTCTAAATTTGGCTTTGGAAACATGACGACCACTCTACCCAACCAGTAAATCTATGCTGCCCTGGGCTTGCCATATTTGACCACATATTTGTGGGGATGTGTACACTAATTTGAAAGCCAGCAGGAGAATAGAATAGTTCCAATGACTAAAACAAAAGTCTGCCATAATAGCACCTAACACTTCCCCTTGTAGTGCCTAGAGGTTGTAGATACCAGTAAGAATAAGCAAGTGAGAAAGTCAGAGAAGATGAATGCAAAACAGTGATCCTGGCTCCAGGAAAGTAATCCATAAAGCAGATAATTGAGAGTTTAGTCTAATCCTTTATAGAGCTGCCTTCTTTCAGATTTTCTCATTACATAAGTTGCTCAACAGGATTAAACTAAGCACTTTCAAAGCTCCATTAACATATTCAATCTGTGAAGTTACTGTTAATGCTCTAAGGGATAACTTACTAAATTGCTAAGTCTTCATGGCAGAAAAAACCAATAATGAAGCTACTACAAGTCCTTAAGATTGTAATAAGTAGCACATATATATGTTTGGAGGATCTGCTTAATTGACGTCAGTTTACCTTCTCTAAGAGAAATAATTTTGGTTTCTGAGAAAAAGGAGGAGACAAAAGGAGACCACCACGAATAAGTGATTCTTTGCCTCTAGAAAATTCTCCTGTCTTCTCTCTCTGGATACTATGTTATTTTAGTTCTCCTGAGTAACTCAGTGTCTCTAAAAATTTGTTCCATAGAAAATTAATTCCATAAGATGATCTTTCAAAAAGTTTCCTTAATCAAATAGATTTGGGAGATGCTGCATACTATGTCACTATCTTGGAAATTAACAATGCACACTAGCATATTAACCATCTTAAAATTTTTGTATGTTAAAGAACTCTATTTAACTTTGTTTAATAACTCATTTCCAAAAATTATATAATGGAACAATATTAAAAAAATACTTACAGATGTTTATCCATACCTGTAAATATTGCTGTTCCAAGGTCCCCACCTTTTGAAGCAATGAGTTTTGGGGTTTCAGAGGAAGGTGGGTTGAACTAGAATGATAAAGACATTATTCAATTCTGACTGTCAAATAAAATATGCTTTGGGCACCTAGGAAGGCAGTAGTCACAGGCAGCAGGCTTTGTTGAAAGTTGAGATTCCTATATGCCACAGGTAGAGAACTCTAAAGAGACGGTATAAGGTAGTCCTTGCCTCAGGGAAGAAAGCCTGAGCCTTCTGAATGTAGGAATGTGGGAAGAAGAGAGTCAAAGGGAAGAGGAACACATGTGTACAATGGTTTCACTTTTAGACTAAGATCTTGTGGCAGAAGATTGCTAGGTAAATCTGCCATGAGGAAAAGTCAAAGCAGAGGGTCTTGTACATCATTTCTGGGTAAGAACTCTAGGAGAACATCACTAACCAACTGTACCGACTGGAGGGTTGGCATTAGAGTAAAAATAGCGGTGTGGTGCGTTCCTGTAGCCATTGAGTCCAGGTTAACACCTTTGAACCTCTTTTAGTTCCCAAATGGCATAGAAATGTCCCAGGAATTTTTACAAGACCTATGGGAGAAGAGGAAAATAGGTGAGTAGAGAGCCAGTAGGCCTGCTGCTGAAGATGAGTGAGGCAAACCACTGTAAAAGATGGACCATCTCAGAGGTCAAGGGAAGAGACTTGTCAGCAAGAGGTCTGATCAAGAACACAGTGGGGGTTTTCAGAGTTATCTTTACTAATTAGAGTAAGGTGAGGTTGAGTCAGCAAGTGAAGACCCCTGGGTCCTGACTAAGCCAAGAGGCCAGGTCTTGTGTCGACCAGCTGTAGACATCTTCAGTGGCTACTTGGAGGCTGACCAGTGACTGAGAATACAAGAGACACCTTTGAGGAAGATTAGAGAAACCAGAAGACAATAAGAGAACCTCCTGTTTTTCACTGCCCCTAGGTAGGTAAAAAGTGATGTGGACTTACATCATGTGACAGCTTCTGTGGTATAAATATACCAGGCCTGATTTTAAGCTACCAACATGATATCACCAAATAGAGTTGGGAAGAGGTGTGTATAATTGGCTCAGACTTCATGTAAACCCCACTTTTATGCATAAACTATACCTGGATGCCAAGTTGAGATGGGATTGGGGAGGAAATAAGAGCCTGAAAGAACATTTATCTAAAGAGAATCAGATACATACTGTTAATGGCAAGTTAACGTTCTTTCCATCCCTGCTCCTCCCAAGCTACTTAGTTGAGTGGAAGATTATAAAAAATAATAATATTGGAAAAAAACATACTTTGCACATCAAAGTGTTAAATTTTTTAACACGCTCCATTATTTGAGCACAGAATGATTTTCTACCCCTGGGTTACCAATTTGTGAATCACTACTCTTAACTACTCTGTCTTCATCAATCACTGATTTCTCTTCTTCCCATAAATTTGGGCTCAGGCTCAGGGCAGGGGGAGCCATTACTGATGCTTATGGAGGCAATGCATCAGAAGCAGTCCAGGAATCTGACTGCAGCTGGGGCCACCAGAGCCCATGCCCAGTCTCATGCCAAGTTCCTGTGCCAGCCCCACTTGCTCTAGCACTGCTCCCCTGTGGAGCAAGGGGGCTAGTGCTGAAAGGGGGAGAGCACAGACTTAAAGGGAGTGGAACCAGCTCAGACCTGACCCTCAGGGCTTCTGTTCCAGCAACTTGGACATGTCTCTGCACCCAGTAGGATGGTGCTTGTTACTGAGGAGAAGAGAAGCCCCAGCTCACACCTGACTCTGACCTAGCCACTCCATTTCCAGCCCCAACTCCTACCAAGGTGATAGCTGCCAGAAACCTGTGGGGAAAGATGTGACTCATGCTCATGTCAGATCCACATCTCCCACCAAAGCCACTAGGCACACATAGACTGTATAGGGACACTCCTACACAAGGACATCTCTTTAAGACCACAGTATATAATTGTTTCACCAAATTTTATAGAGAAAGATAAAGTTAAGCAAAATGAGAAGACAGAGAGATATGTTTCAATTAAAAGAAGAAGAGAAAATCCCTGAAAAAGCAACTAGTGAAACAGAAATAAAAATTTACCAGATGAAGAGTTCAAAACATTAATGATAAAAATGCTATGTGAATTAGGGAAAAGAATATGTGAACACAGTGAGAATTTTAACTAGGAAATAGAAAATATAAAAAATAAACAGAACTGAAGAATACAAAATTGAAATAAAAACACAATAAAAGGAATTAATGACAAACTAAGTAATACAGAAGAATGCATAAGTGATCTGGAAAATAGAATAATGGGAAACACCAAATCAGAACAGCAAAAAGAAAAACAAACAAACAAACAAAATAACCATTTAAGGGACCACTGAAACAGCATCAAGTATACCAACATTTGCATTATAGGGGTCCCAGAAGGAGAAAAGAGAGAGAAAATTGTTGAAAATGTTTTTGATGAAATTATGGCTAAAAACATCTCAAACCTGGAAAAGGAAACAGATATCCAGCCATAGGTAGCAGAGAGGGTCCCCCAAAAGATGAACCCAAATGAACCCACAACCAGACATGTCATAATTAAAATGACAAAAGTTAAAAATAGAGAATTCTAAAAGCAGCAAGAGAAAAATAAATACTCATATACAAGGGAACCCCCAAAAAGTTATCAGCTGATTTTTCAGCAGGACCTTTGTAGGCAAAAAGGGAGTGACATGATATATTCAAAGTGCTTAAAGGAAAAACCTGCAACCAGGATACTCTACCCAACAAGATAATTATTTAGAATTTAAGGAGAGATAAAAAACCTCTCAAAGAAACAAAAAACTAAAGATGTTCATCAATACTAAGCCTGCCCTAAAAGACATGTTAAAGGGTCTTTTCTAAGTGGAAAAAGAAGGTTATAACAAGAACTAAATATCTATAGGAAAGAAAAAATTCCACTAGTAAAAGCAAATATATAGTAAAGGCTGAGGATCAACCACTTGAATAGGCTGGTATGAAGATTAAAAGGCAATAAATTGCAAAACAACTATAACAACAATAATCAGTAAAGGGATAAATATGAAGATGCAAAATATGCCATCAAAAGCACAAAATGTGGGAGAGAGGAGTAAAAAATGTAAATCTTTTAGATGTTTGAACTTAAATGACTATCAGTTTAAAAAAAGTAGATATAGGTCAACATATATGAACCTCATGGTAACTACAAATTAAAAACCTGCAATAGATACTCAAAAACCAGAGAGAAAGGAACCCAAGCATACTACTAAAGAAAATCATCAACACACAAGGGAAGAACCTAAAAGAAGAAGAAAAGAACAGAGAAGAACTACAGAAACAACCAGAAAATAAGTAACAAAATAGCAATACCTATCAATAATCACTTTAAATGTCAATGGACTAAATACTCCATCAAAAGACATAGAGAGTTGAATTAAAAAAAAAAAGACCCATCTATATAAAAAGACCCATCTTGTATGCATACAAGAGACTCACTTCAGAGATAAAAACACACACACACACTGAAAGTGAGGAGAGATTTCATGCAAATGGAAATGACAAGAAAGTGGGGATAGCAATATTCACAGACAAAATAGACTTTAAAACAAAGTCTATAGCAAAAGACAAAGAAGGACATTATATAATAATAAAGGGATCAGTACAGGAAAGGGATAAAACATTCATTAACATATATGTACCTAACACAGCAGCACCTAAATATATAAGGCAAATATTAACAGGCATAAAGGGATAAATTGACAGTGGTACAATAAGAGTAGGGGACTTTAACTCCTCACTTAAATCAATGGACAAACACCCAAGACAGAAAAATCAATAAGGAAACAGTGGTCTTAAGTGACACATTAGAGCAGTTGGACTTAATAGATACCTACAGGACTTTCCATCCCAAAACAGCAGACTACACATTTTTTTCAAGTGCACATGGAACATTCTCCAGAGTAGATCACATCCTAGGCCAAAAAGCAAGTCTCAACAAATTTAAGACAATAGAAATTATATCAAGCATCTTTTCCAACCAAATGGTATGAAACTAAAAATCAATTACAGAAACAAAAATGGAAAAAAACACCAACACATTGGAGACTGAAAACATGTTACTAAAAAATCAATGGATTAAAAAGAAATCAAAGAGGAAATCAGAAAATACCTAGCAAGAAATGAAAATAAAAACAGAACCTTCTAAAAGCTATGGGATGCTGCAAAAGTAGTTCTAAGAGAGAATTTTATCATGATACAGGCCTACCTCAAGAAACAAGAAAAATCTCAAATAAACAACCTAACCTTCTGTCTAAAGGAATTAGAAAAAGAACAAAAAAAGCCCAAAGTCAGCAGAAGGAAGGAAATAATAGAGTGGAAATAAATAGGGACAAAAAAATATAGAAAAGATCAATGAAACCAAGAGCAGGTTTTTTGAAAAGATAAACAAAATTGATAAACCTTTTGCCAGGTTCATCAAGAAAAAAGAGGATGCAAATGAGCAAAATAAGAAAAGAAAGAGGAGAAATAACAACAGATATCACAGAGATACAAAAGATCATGAGAATATTATGAACAGCTATATGCCAACAAATTGGACAACTTATAAGAAATTGACAAATTTCTAGGAGCATATAACTTTCCAAGACTGAATCAGGAAGAAACAGGCAATCTGAACAGACCAATCACTAGTAGTGAAATTGAATTTGCAATTAAAAAAAAAAAAAACTCTCAGCAAATAAAAGTTCAGGACTGGACATCTTCAAAGGGGAATTCTACCAAACGTTTAAGGAAAGTTAATACTTTTCAAAATATTCCAAAAAATTATAGAGGAGGGAACACCCAAATTCATTCTATGAGGCCACCATTACCCTGATACCAAAACCAGACACAGACACTCCAAAAAAGGAAATTATAGGCCAATATCTCTGATGAATATAAATGCAAAAATTCTCAACAAGATATTAGCAAACCAAATTCAACAATATATAAAAAGGATCATATACCATGATCAAGTGGGATTTATTCCAGGATGCAAGGATGGTTCAACATCAAAAATCAATCACCATACTAACAAAAGGAAGGCTACAAATCACATGATCATCCTGATAGATGTAGAAAAAGCATTTGACAAAATTCAACATTGATTCATGGTGAAAACTCTCATCAAAGTTGGTATGAGGGATATATTTCAATATAGGAAAGGCCATTTGTGACAAACCCACAGCTAACATCATACTCAACGGTGGAAAATTGAAAGCCTTTCTCTAAAATCAGGAACAAGACAAGAATGCTCACTCTCACCACTTTTATTTAACATAGGATTGAAAGTACTAGTCACAGCAATCAGACAAGAAAAATTATATAAAAGGCATCCAATGGGGAAAGAAGAAGTAAAATTGTCACTATTTGCAGATGATATGATACTATGTATGGAAATCCCTAAAGTCTCCACCAAAAAACTATTCAAACTAATAAATGAATTCAATGAAGTTGTAGGATACAGATTAATATACAGAAATCTGTTGTATTTCTATATACTAATAACAAACTATCAGAACGAGAAAACAAAAAAAAAAATCCCATTTAAAATTATATCAAAAGGAATAAAATACTTAGGAATAAACTTAACCAAGGAGGTGAAAGACCAATACTCTAAAAACTGTGAGACATTGATGAAGGAAATTGAAGGTGATACAAATAAATGAAAAGAGATTTGTGTTCATGGGTTGGAAGAATTAATATTGTTAAAATGTGCATCTTACCAAAAGCAATCTACAGATTTAATGCTATCGTTATCAAAATACCAATGACATTTTTCACAGGTTTAGAACAAATATTCCTAAAATTTATAGGGAACCACAAAAGACCCTAAATAGCCAAAGCATTCTTGAGAAAAAGGAACAAAACTGGGTGTATTAATATCACACTTCCTGTCTTTAGACTGTACAACAAATTACAGTAATCAAAAAGAAGATGTGGTGTACACACATACACACACTCACACAATGGAATATTACTCAGCCATAAAAATGAAATTCTGCTACTTGCAACAATGTGAATGTGTATAGATGTTATTATGCTTAGTGAAATAATTCAGACAGAGAAAGATGCTCTATGTTATAATTTATACTTGGAATCTATAAAATAAGAAAAATGAATGAATATAATAAAACTGAAACAGACTCAAATGACATAGAGAACAAACTAGTGGTTACCAGTGGGGAGAGGAAAGGGGGATGGGCAAGATTGGGTAGGGGATTAAGAGATACAAACTACTTTGTATAAAATAAATAAGGACAAAGATATATTGCACAGGAAAAACATAAATTAAATAAAATATATTGGGTTCAGCCTCAAAAGTTGGTTTCATGACTCAGGTTTGCTTTCCTCTTGGTTCTCTACTATAATTCTTTATATATATACTGTATGTAATATATTAAAATATATATAACATATAAATATATAAAACTGTATACATATGTAAATTTGTGAGTCTCTATCTGCAGTGTGACACCATCTCTAATGCTCAGCCAAATCATGTCTTATTCACTTCCCCTTGGTTCTCTGTCATCCCATCTAGCAAAATATTCATAACCAAAGCTAGTATTTTCACTGCTCTCAAGTCAATCTTCACTTTCCCCACTTAATTTTCCAGTATTCTTGGAATCATCCTTTTTCCTTCTGTTTACACTCACTTCTAAGTAATGTGTCTTTCACTTTTTATCCTTATGTTTCACTCTCATTGCCACAGCCCTAGTTCAAACATTCAAGACTTCACATCTAAATAATCAGAATAGTCTCTTTGTATAATGATTTTTGTTTTATTTTAAAGACATATCTTTTGTAAATATTTAAAATAGTTTATCATAAAATATAGTTAAACAAAAATAAACAAACAAGCTAAAAATAAGCCCGAAATTCCACTGCTCTATTTGTTAAATAGGATTTGTTTAATCCCATTTAACCAACACTATTTGTTAGACATTTTGGTCAGTCTTTTCCCAAGTATTGTGAATATGTGTGTGGGTGGGGGTGGGGGAGTGAGAGAGAGGTGCTGTGCTAGGCACTTTACATATAGAATATCCTAAATTATTCAGAAAATTCCATGAGGTAAATATGATTATTCTCATCTTACAGATGAATTAACTGGGGCTTGGAGAGTCCTGCAAAGTTATGGAGCTGGTTAAGTGGAGGAACAAAAGAAGTTGGATAAATCCCCAAACCTGTGCCCTTATCACTATATTATAATACAACCATGAGAACACATTGTACACACAATAAATGTGACTATTTTTAATGCTAAATATACATTTTATAAACATGGAATCATAGTATGCATATTACATCTAGCCAACTTTTAAATTATATCATATAATTTCAATTTTTATATCAAACATATATTTAAATTTTTAACAATATTCCTTTGAATGGCTGTAACATACTTCATTTATCTCTCTCCATTGATAGATATTTCATTATTTCCCTTTTTGCACTATAAGAAAGAAATTTCAGTAAATATTTGTGAACATATATCTTTATGGATGATGGAATTACAAGTATTTTTTATGTTTATGTGAAATTCTCAATATTGAACACATATATATAGTGTGGATTGGCACCAAAGGGGGCAAGAGAATGAGGGGAAGCCATCGCCAGGTGCCAGGCCTGCTGCTACTGTATTCTCACGGACCACAAAGGAGGGTGAGAGTTCTAAATTCAAACCTGGCCTTTTAGGTCCCCATGATGTAATAGTTTTAAAAGTTTTAAGAAAGAAGAAGAAAGAAGAAGAAAGAAAACAATCCCAGCCTAGTGGTTGCCTAATCTGTGCTTGAACACTTGCAGAAGCAAGAAGCTTACTATTTTTCCAAAACTCCCAATTCAGTTCATGCCTGTCTTTAACATTTTGGGGGCCCAAGGCAAGAAGCTCATATATTATGTGCCTAAATATTTAAAATAAATTCTTCAAGCTAAAAAAAAATAGATTTATTTATTTTTTTCTACTCTTGGCACCATCCCGTACTATGAGGTACCTGGCCTGTATGTGTGTGGACATCTTGCCCACAAGTCTGAAGTCTGCATATTCCCCCTTTGGAGCCCCCAGACTTGGATGCACACACAGGCTTGGGTGCATATATTAGAAAGCTGGTAGGGATTTTGTAAGACAAAGACCTATGGTAGGTTAGGAGGACCTAAAATGATGTAAGGAGGTGGAACTTTATGCTATAGGTAGTGGCAAATTACTAAATTTGTGAACATGGAAGTGACATAGTTGATTAGATCTGTATTTTAGGCCACCAACTTCAGTAGTGAAATTGAAGGTGAATTGTAGGTACAGATCAGTAGAGAAAGTGAATAGTCCTTCAAATTTCCTGCCTCTGAATTTTTCCTCACAACATTCCCTCACAGTAATGGAATAAAAATTATTACTTCCTAGGCAGTCAGTCATGAAGTGTGGAAAGACAAATGGTGAGTTTAATGCTGGTCCCTAGGTCTACCATCATGCAGCACATATAGCAGAGGACTAATAGCAGTATCCCAGCAGACACTTGCCTTCAGAAAGATGTCCAGTTCTGTTAGTGTAGAACCCACACAATGTCTTAAAAGATTTTGATTTTCTGGAGCTTTGGCAATAGGTTTGTTGTGGGGGAGGGTGTGTGTGGCATTAAATATACAAATGCTGAAAACCTGAACCCTATTTGCTATTTACAGTCTGGAGAGGGGTAGAGAGCAATGGGTCTCTTGTATGTCTCTGTACTGAAGGAGGTGATAAAAAGCAGAGAGAGAAAGATAAAGACAGTTACCTTTGGGATCTAATTTGGGAATCTGAAGAACATTGCAAAACAGAATCTGTGTACACACAGGGAAAGCAAAATATCTAGCAATTATACTCTGTTACTCTAGGCATATTTGTGGACTTTAAAAAGTACATATTATTTATAAGGAACACGATAATTATAATCATTCCATGAAATACATTATTTCCTGGACTACCTGTAATAGCTCCTTTGAGGCTGTCTGTGGAAGGCCAAATTGTTGTTCTAATTTTGGTATGTTGGTTACGGCACAGAGGTGAGGGTTGGTGGCAGTCATCACTGGCTGTCAAATATGCACAATCACATGCTGTGAGGAAACGGGGTTTTTTAGGGTGAAGTTCAGATATTGCACATAAAGCTTCTCAGCTTAAAAAAAGCGTGTGACTTGGGTTTGTTGTCTTATCTATTTACTTTGTGAAATTGAATGCAGAGCTGTTAAAGATTTAGGTATTGCCCTCCTCAATCTCTATTCTTATAGTTGATGACATCAGCGACACCATTTCCTTTTTTCTTTGCTCTGATTATCCAGTCCTTCGTTCTGCCTCACAGCTTTTCCTGCTGACCTCTTCCTCTCTATCTTCCGTTTGTCATACTTCCTGACTGCTCACAAAGGAAGATCAAAGAAAGCAGACCATCAAGAGACTTGGGTTTTTATAATCTCAGCTCTGCCACTTAGTTAGTGGCATAACTTTGGGCAAATCCTATTACCTTCCTTATCCTAAATTTCCTTCATCAATACAAAGTGGAGTAGGAAATAGATGACCTCCAAGGTACTCTTCAACTCTGACATTTGTGACTCTAACAAACCCAGAATGTAATTATTATAACAATAGTAAGAGATATAACTAAAGAAAAGCTGCTCAAAAATATGAAGTGCTTTTGTGGTAATACTACAGAGACATCATGAATGCTGCAAAACACTCCTTGTGAATTAATTTTCTTATATTTTTATGAGGTTTTTTTCTCCCCCAACCCAAAAACTATTTGTCAATGGAGAAATTTACTCTGTTTTTCCCTTTAATCACCATGCAGTACTATATTCAAATTTAAGGATGCTCTGGCCACTAATAATATATGCTAACATTTCTTGTGGAAGAATATTCTGAGATCTAGTTGCTATTGCACTTACTAAATCCCATGGATAACTGATTGGTTATAAAACAGACTGTTCTACATCAAATAATGAATGAAGAACAGTTATCCAGAAATTAAACATTTTGCAGCGCATCAATTACTACAAAGAAACTGAGATTTGAAAGCTGAGACCTGAGTTTCAGTCCTGGATTCAACAATTCTTAGTTTGTACCCAAATCCAATTGGGTCCAAGTGACTCAAAATCTTAGCATTATATTTACTCTCGTCGCAGAAAATATTCTTGAAAGACAATGTGATATAATTTCTAGCCAGGAAATAGAGTAATAGCAGTATTCACGAAAAGAAAAAGATATTTTAGAAAATAAAATACCTGTTTCTGTTATTAAGCAGAAATCACAGTTAGATTTGTGATCAAGGGAGTTATATTTGACAAATATATCTCCTGGTTAATGAGATTCAGGCCAGAATGATTGGGAGCAGAAATAAAGTCAGAAGCCATTTGAGGGAGGGAAAAGAGGAGTAATGAGCATAGTATTAGAATATATAACTTCGAGGTGGTAGCAAAAGTTATTTGTGGACATGTCTGATAGGAAATTGAAAATAAAGCCTAGCGGTATATGTTGAGGTACTATTTGTGCAGAAATTATAATTGAAGCCTTATTAGTAGATCTCTGAGAGAGACAGTATAGAGTACAGATTTTCAGACTTTAGTGGGAATAAGAATATCTTGGAGTTGGTGGTTCTGACCTCAGAGATTCTGATTCAGTGGGCTTAGTATGGGACAAAGAAATCCGTATATTCCACTAGCACCCCAAGGATTTTGATGCAGATAGTCTGTGCCCTATACTTTAGGGCAGTGGGTCTCAAACTTTAACATGCATCAGAATTACCTGGAGGGCTTGTTAAACCACAGATTGCTGGGCCTCACCCCTAAGGATTCTGATGCAGTAGACCATCGGGTCAGGCAAATTACCATTCTAACAAGGCAAATGCTTATGCTGCTGGTCTGGGGACCACATTTTGAGAATGCCTGCCTTAGAATGATTTCACTGACATATAGATGTTAAAAGAGATTCAAGAACAGACTTCTGGAAAATAATCACTTACAGGGGCAGCAGAAAGAAGAAGAACTGGTGCACAGTTATAAACCTGGAGAAAAGCACCACAGGAGTAAGCTGGCTCGAAGACGCAAGTGAGTGAGGGACTAAAAAAGGGAGCAATGGTCTGGAACAGTCTAAAAGGATGTGGCTAAGTCATCGGAAGAGTGAGCTTTCAAAATGAAGGCCATGCCACTTGGCAGGACATGGTGAAGTAGGAGGACTTTGAGCTCACCTCCCTCATGAACACATCAAAACTATAACTACATATAGAGCAACTCTTGCTGAAATTGACCTGAGGACTAGCAGACCGGCTCCTCTACAACCAAGGCTGTAAAGAAAGAATCACATTGGGTTTGGTAGGAGGACAGGAGAAGTGATCTAGATGGGACCTGCACCCCTAGTGGGTGACCCAGAAGAGGCGGACAATATCACAGGCTCATGGATCCTCCCTGGGGAGTGTGGGGTTCAAGCCACACATTAGGCATGTCAGCCCTGGGGTCTGACACCAGGAAGACAAGCCCATTAGTTGGTTTGAAAACCAGAGGGGTTTATGAGAGAGCTGTAAGAAACCCAGAATCTGTTCTTGGAGAGTGTGCACACAGTCTTGCTTACTCCTGGGAACACTGTGGAGGCTACAGATTGAAAACTGCCTGGTATTCTGGCCTGCTTGCCAGGACCACCCAGTATGCCCTCCTGCCCACACTGGGCTCCTGCTCCTGCATCTCCTCTCTGGCACTGATCCCCACTAAGGTGGAGGCAGCCATTGCCAAGGAGAGTGTGCACACTTGGAGGGAACAGAACTGGTTTGGGCCCTGACCCTGCCTCTGACCAGGGCAGAGGCAGATATTGCCAGAGCAGGAGTCTATGTACAGACTTGGGAGGGAGTGGAACCAGCTCCAGGGTAGAGGTTGCCACTGCAGGTGTGTGCATCTGTGTGCAGAATTGGGAACATGTGGAAACAGCTGAGTAGTATGACTCCAACCCCTCCAGGCCCGACCCAGTCTCTAACCAAGGTGGCATACCTGGGAAAAAGTAAATGCAGTGCAAAAGTGCAGCCCCAAGACCTCAGGCCCCAACCATACCCTCAATCATCATAGAGATGGCTATTACATCTGGGAGAAACCCAACTCCCTCAGGGCTCCTGCTCTAGCCCCTGGGGCCCTGACCCCACCCCCAATAGGGCAGTGACTGCCACTGAGCCTAGAAGAAGCCCAAGCTCACACCTGGCTTTGGCTTCAGCCCCTCTGAATCCAGCCCTACCTCCCAGCAAGGTGGTGGGTGCCAGATCACACAAGGGGAAGGCACAGCCTGTGCTCATTTCAGATCCAGATCTCCCACCAAAGCCACTGGGCACACATAGACTGCAAAGGGACACTCCCACACAAGGATTTGCCTTCAAAGACTGGGATAGATAACTGTTTCACCTAATTTTGTAGAGACAGAGAAAGTTAAACAAAATGAGAAGACAGAAGAATATGTTTCAAATGAAAGAACAAGAAAAAAACCCTGAAAAACCCTAATGAAAAAGAGATAAATAGTTTACCTGATAAAGAGTTGAAAGCAATAATAATAAGAATGCGAAATGAGAAATGACTTTGGGAAAACAGTAGATGAACAAGTGATAATTTCAAAGGAGAACGAGAAAATATAAAAAGAAAAAACAGAGCTGAAGAATATAATAATGGAACTGAAAAATACAGTAGAAGGAATTAACAGCAGATTAGGTGATACAGAACACTTCAGCAATCTGGAAGACAGAATAGTGAAAATCACCCAATCAGAATAGCAAAAAGAAAAACAAATAAAAAGGAAAAAGAGGATCATTTAAGGGACCTCTGGGACAACATCAAGCATACTAACATTTGTATTATAAGGGTTCCAGAAGAAGAGAGAAAGAAAGGGGCAGGAAATGTATTTGATGAAATTATGGTTGAAAACTTCCTATACCCAAAGAAGGAAACAGATATCAAGGTACAGGAAGCAAAGCAAATCCCAAACAAGATGAACCCAAAGAAACCCACAGCAAGATAAAGATAAAGATAATGGGGCTTCCCTGGTGACGCAGTGGTTGAGAGTCTGCCTGCCGATGCAGGGGACACGGGTTCGAGCCCTGGTCTGGGAAGATCCCACATGCCATGGAGCAACTAGGCCCGTGAGCCACAATTGTTGAGCCTGCGCGTCTGGAGTCTGTGCTCCGCAACAAGAGAGGCCACGATGGTGGGAGGCCCGCACACCGCAATGAAGAGTGGCCCCCGCTCGCTGCAACTGGAGAAAGCCCTCGTGCAGAAACGAAGACCCAACACAGCCAAAAATAAATAAACTAAGTAATTAAAAAAAAAAAAGATAAAGATAATGATAAAGACTTTTAAAGGCAGCAAGAGAAAAACAAAGAGTTACATGCAAGGGAACCCCCATAAGGCTATCAACTGATTTTTCAACAAAAACTTTGCAAGCCAGAAGGGAGTGGCATGATATATTCAAAGTGCTGAAAGGAAAACCCTGCAACCTAGGATACTCTACCCAGCAAGATTATCATTCAGAATTGAAGGAGACATAATAAGCTTCTTAGACAAGTAAAAACTACAAGAGTTCATCAATACTAAACCCATCTTGAGTCCTCTCTAAGTGGAAAAGAAAAGGCTACAACAAGAAATAAGAAATCATAGGAAGGGAAAAATCCCACAGGTAAGGGCAAGTATATGGTAAAGGAAGTGGTTCAACCACTTAAATAAGCTAGTACAAAGGTTAAAAGACAAAACTTATAAAATCAACTATAACTACAATGAACAGTTAAGGGATAGGCTTGAACATGTAAAATATGACATCAGAAACACAAAATGTGGGGAGAGGAGTAAAAATGTAGATCTTTTAGAGTGTGTTTGAACTTAAATGACCTCCCGTTTAAAACAAGTAGATATAGTTATAGGTCAACATATATGAACCCATAGTAAACACAAATCAAAAACCTACAAAAGACACACAGAAACTAGAGAGAAAGGAACACAAGCATACCACTAAAGAAAATCACCAAATCACAAGGAAAGAAATGAACAGAAGAAGAAAAGAACAGAGAACTATAAAAACAACCATAAAACAAATAACAAAATGGCACTAAGTACATTCCTATCAATAATGACTTTAAATGTCAATGGACTACATGCTCCAATCAAAAGACATAGGGTGGCTGATTGGATAGAAAAAACAAGACCCAAGACCCATCTATATGCTGCTTATAAGAGACTCACTTCAGAGCTAAAGACTCATGCATACTGAAAGTGAGGTAATGGAAAAAGATATTTCATGCAAATGGCAACAAATGGGAGATATATATATATGTACAACGGAAAATTACTCAGCCATAAAAAGAATGAATTTTTGCCATTTGTAACAACATGGATGGACCTGGAGGGTATTATGCTTAGTGAAGTAAGTTGGACAGAGAAAGACAAATACTTCATGTTTCTACTTATATGTGGAATCTAAAAAATAAAGCAAATGGACAAATACAACAAAACAGAAACAGACTCCTGGATACAGAGAGCAAACTAGTAGTTACCAGTGGGAAGAGGGGTTGGGGGAAGCCCAGGATTGGGGAAGGTGATTAAAAGGTACAAACTACTAGGTATAAAATCAATAAGATACAAGGATGTAATGTACAGCACAGAGAATATAACCAGTATTTTATAATAATTTTAAATGGAGTATAACCTATAAAATATTGATACATTATGTTATATACCTGAAATTAACATAAAATTGTAAATCAACTATACTTCAATTAAAAAATTTGAAAAAATATGCTCAACATCACTAATGAGGAAAATGCTAATCAAACTAAAAATAAGATACTAGGACATACCTAAAGTAGATCTTAAATTTAAAAAACTAAAAACACCAAGTGTTCACATGGAGGTGGATCATTTGGAGCTCTCATACATTGCTGGTGACAATGTAAGACAGCATAACCATTTTGGAAAGCTGTACTTCATCTCCTTATAAAGTTAAACATGTACCTACTGTATGACCCACACAAAAACCTAAACATGAATATTTACAGCAGCTTTGCTTATAATAGTTAAAAAATGGAAAATAGTAGCTATCATTCCAGAAGTGCTTAGAAAAACAAACTGAGGTTCATCCATACGATGGAATACTGTGCAGCAATAAAAAGAATGGACTTTAGATTCATGCGTAAACATGGATGAATCTGAGATGCATTTTGCCAAATGAAAGAACTCAGACCTGAAAGGCTACATGGTGTATGATTCTAATTATATGGCATTCTGCAAAAGGAAAAACTATAGGGAGGAAAACAGGTAAATGATGCCTGGAGCCATGGGGTGGGCAGAAGAGTTGTCTTTAAAGGAGTAGCACAGGGGAATTTGGGGTTGGGGTTAGAACTCTTTCATATGGAACTGTGGTGGTAAATACATGACTCTATACACTTGTCAATCCTTTAGATGTATACACCACAAAAATAAACAACTATTTACTGCACATTAATAGAAAATCAAGAAGGATGTGAATAAAGATGGAATATAGACTGTGCAGAAAAATGAAGGCCATAGCTACCTAACTGGATGTCAAAAAAGGATGTCAAGATCAGAAAAATAAAGAGAGGGGAGAAATCTTCAACTCCTTATTCCATTGAAAAGTCCTTGCTTTCTTTCCTTTCTCTGGTGCACTTGTCCTGCAAAATCCCATTACATGTCTGGTCAGCTCCCATACATGGCTATTGAGTGCCTCAAAGTAACTAAAATCTTTACAGAATAAAGCTATTCAACCCCATGTATTGTCCTATTTTCCCTAGCTAAGCTCTCTTTCACATTTCTCATGTTCCCAAAACCCATTTTTGAAATTACCTAGCATTTCCACCATATCTCCCCAATACTCTCAGCAGATAATCTGGTGATCTCTTTCAATGTCTTGAGTCTTGATCCTTTCCATTTATTTGCCAGTGTACGGATTAATTAGTTGGTTCTCTATCATCCTCCAAAAGTGAGCACTGAGGTTGTTTTTACTGTGATCCTGAACTCAGGGATTTAAAATTATTTTATTATGTTTTTATCCATTAAATTATTGTTCTTTTTGATACTCACATTTTATCAATTTTGGCCAGTAGGAAATACTTCAAACTGGACCGTTATCCTGCTGGCACAACCTCAGTAATCACCGATAGTTCTTTTGCTTTCCAGTATGACAAAATTTCCAGATCCATATTGTATATATCTTGTCTGAGACTGGGATTCGGCCATTTGTTCAAGAAGCCTTTACTTATTTTAATTTTTAAAAAGGTTACAAGCTGGAAATTGCAGGGTGTTCAGAATTACAGGGTGTTTTCTATTCTCTTTTTGAAGCACTCTCCTTTTGTTTCCAATACATTACTCTCTTCTAATTTTTCTCTAACTTAACTGGATGATTCTTCTCAGTCTTTATAAATGTTGATTTCCCACACAATCTCAACATACACACACTCTCTGGGTGATCATATCTATTCCTCTAATCTACATAAACTACACCCTTGTGACAATATTTTTCAATCTAAGCTACCAGCAAGGGTCTCTCTTATAAACTTTCTATTCCTCATCACATTTCTTCATTCTTTTTTCTTTTTAAAAATCCCTCCCTTACACCTTGCACCACCCTTTGTCCCCTCCATATCTGTGAACATCACTCCACCACCACCCATGAAGATTTTCAAGCCAAAATCAAGGGGTCCTTGTGGAATCCCCCTCTTTTTCTCATTTACCACTTGCAGCCCATTACTGAGTCCTGTCAATATGAACCACTACCAGAGTGGACCACAACACCCTAACCTCCAGAAGTATCCAGCACCTCCTAATGGGTATTCTGCCTTGACTCTTGGACCCTCTTCAGTCTACTCTCAGCAGAGCAGCTGGCAGAATTTTAAAAAACACTTAGACATTTACTAATCTCAGCCTAAAACCCAAGGCTTACCATCACATTTAGAATAAAACCCAACCCTTTATCATGGCCTTCCAGGCCTCTGTTTACTTCTCAGCCCTGATCTCTTCCCTTGTTCACACTTTGCCAGCCAAATGGCTGTGCCTATTCCTTAGACACACCAGGTTCATTCTTCTCACTGAGTCTCCACTCTTTCCAATAACTCTCCTGGGAATGTACTCCCCTATCACATCTCTTATTTCTAATAGCTCTCTTAGCAGTTTCCTTCATCCATCTGGAATTTATAGCAAATGTTTATTAAATAATAGAATGAATAAGTGGATAAAGCTGAATAAATCAATATTTCTTTCTTCAATTTTGTTCTCCTTCAAAAATCTTCAATTTTGATGTCAGAATGAGATCAAGTACCAGGAGTAAAGGGAGAGGAAAGATACAAGAACTTGAAGGTAGGAAATGCTTAGTATAATTATTGTAGTTCAAGTACTTGAAAATTCAATGAAGAACATGTAGAAGTAAACTGGCATCTCTGTTGGAGTCTTATGTGAATATTAAACTTTAGATTGTTAACAATAACAAGGACACATGATATTTAGATCTATAGCTTAGGCAGTTTTAATTGATATGGAGACACGCTACTGAAATGCCTATGCTCCTAAGATTGTACCAAATTTTCACTTAGAGTTCTGTGATGTGAGACTTGAAAATTTGTGAGAAGAAATGGAAAAAAACACTATTTTCATATATGTGTGATATGGTTTTCCTTGGCTAACTATGAGAAACAGTGTTTTCAGGGAATTTTACAGCACTTACAGTCTTGTTCTACTGTCTTTTGGCCTCCATTATTTCTGATGAGAAATCAGTAGACATTCAAATTGTTGTCCCCTAACTGTAATGTATAATTTTTCTCTAGATGCTTTCATGGTATTTTTACTTTGATTAATTTTTTTTTAACAGTGTGACTATGATGTGCCTAAGCATATGGTTTTCATTGCATGATAATGATAAATAAATGATAAATAAATAAATGATAAATAAAATAAATGATAAATATATCATTTACTTATTAAATGCGATTTTCATTACTTGGTTTTATTCAGTGACTATTTTGCATAGGCATAGTTTTTGACCATGGATATACATTGAAGGGTAAATTAGAATATCTACCCTTAAGAAGCTCTATTTAATAGAGGAGACCAAATACATCGACAAGTATTGTAACAGAGGTATTAACTGCTATATCATAGATAGGTCCAAAGTGCTTTGGGAACACATGGAAAGGTAAAATTAGTTTGCTTGTAGAGTAGGTGTGGTGGGACCAAGGAAAACACCATAGGAAAGATAAGATTTATAAACTGAGCCTTGAAAGTTTATAAGAGCTCACAGGCAGTTCAAACAGCGAGTAGATATATATATATGTATATATGCACATGCATACATACTGAGGGTCAAAAGCCGTGTATAGTTACCTTTTAATGATGCTGTACACACTATGTAGCTATAAATTTAATTAATTTGATACCATAATTGACATTTCAGGAGAGAATGTGATTTCATTAGGGAAGGCAATGATTTCTTTAATTCATTTTGAAAAACTTTTAATTTTGAAATATTATAGACTTAAAGGAAGTTGCAAAGATAGTACAAAGAGTTTCTGTGTATTCTTCACCCATCTTCTCCCAATGGTCACATCACACATAATTATAGTACAATATAAAAACCAGGAATTTAATATTGGTATAATGTATGTGTATAGCTCTGTGCCATTTTAACACAAGTATAGATTTGTGTAGCCACCACAACATCAAGATAACAGAACCATTCCATCACCACAAAGACCTCCCTCATGCAACCCCTTTATTATCACATGTACCCGCCCCCTCCAACTATCCCTAACCTCTGAAATCCACTAATCTCTTTTCCATCTTTATAATTTTTTCATCTTGAGAATGTTATATAAGTGGAATCACCTTATGTGACCTTATGAGCCTGGCTTTTTTCACTCAGCACAATGCCCTTGAGATCCAACCAACTTGTTGCAAGTACCTATATTTATTGCTGTATGTTTTTCTCTCAACATTACTCTAGCTGCATTCCTAACTGTTGATAAGTTGGGTTCTCATTTTCATTAAATTCAATATATATTTTTATGTCCCTTTAGACTTCTTTTTGAACCCATGGATTATTTTGATTCCAAGTGTTTGTAGCTTTTCCTGTAACCTTTCTGTTACTGATATTGATTTAATTCCATTGTGTTCAGAGAACATACTCTGTATGATTCCAGTTCTTTTAAAATTTGTTGAGGTATCTTTTATGACTCAGGATAGGGTCTGTTTTGGTAGATGGTCCATGGGTACTTGAAAAGAATATGTGTTCTTCTGTTGTTGGGTACAGTGTTCAATAAAGGTCTCTTAGCTCCTGTTAGCTGATATCTTTGTTGAGTTCTTCTCTAGTCTTGTTGATTTCTAATTGTTCCATCAATTACTGAGGGAGGACGTTTAAAGTCTCTAACTGTAACTATGACTTTATATCTCCTTTCACATCTATCAGTTTTTTTTTTTAATTGAAGTATAGGTGATTTACAGTGTTGTGTTAGTTTCAGGTGTGCAGCAAAGTGATTCTTTTTCAGATTCTTTTCCATTGTAAGTTATTACAAGATATTGACTTTAATTCTCTGTGCTATGCAGTAAATCCTTGTTGTTTATCTATTTTATATACAATAGGGTGTATCTCTTAATCCCAAACTCCTAATTTATCCCTTCCTCCCCATCCCCTTTCCCTTTGGAAGCCATAAGTTTGTTTTCTATGTCTGTGAGTCTGTTTCTGTTTTGTAAATATGCTCATTTGTATCATCTTTTTAGATTCCGTATATAAGTGATGTCATATGATTATTGTCCTACTCTGTCTGCCTTACTTCAATTAGTATGATAATCTCTAGGTCCATCCATGTTGCTGCCAATGAGATTATATCATTCTTTTTTATGGTTGAGTAATAGTCCATTGTGTAGATCTCAATCTCTTTCTCTCTCTCTCTCTCTATCTATATATCACTATATACATCTCACATCTTCTTTATCCATTCATCTGTTTAGGTTGCTTCCATATCCTTGGCTATTGTAAATAGTGGTGCTGTCAACATTGGTCACCCACCCTCTCTTCATCCAAATATCCAATCCTTCAAGGAAGCAGTCTGTGAAATTGGGCGTGAGGGTAGAGAATGGCATTTCCTAAATCAGTTTTGGCTCTGGGCGTTAAATGTGGGTGGAACCAGAAGGAGGGTCCAGTGCTAGGTTTATGAAAGCAGGAAACAAGACATCTTGATGTTAACTATCATCACAACTGCTGCAGTTCCTGCTGGGTCGACTTCATTCGTTCTTCCCTGGAGGTAAAGACTTGCAGGGGGCAGGGGAGAAGCTGAAAGTATGGAATGTCAGGGCTTCTTGTGCAAAAAAGTGGGTCAGGAGTGGAGGTGGGGTGGGGGGATGGGAGGAATGGGGGATGGCTAAGCCCCCACATGTTCTGGGGAAGGCCCACACAGGAGAAAGATGGATGGGCCAGGACTATGTACTTGGAAGTACTGGCTATGCCCCTGGGACCCTGACCCTTACTGGGGTGTGAGCCTGGCAAGTTGTTTTTACTTTTCAGTTGACACTACCCTGTCCTAGGCTCTGGGCTAGGCCATGAAGTGGGGAGGGGGGTGCTTGGCAGGAGCAAGATGGAGGGGAGGAGAGGAGAGAGGGGTGTCTGCCTGGAGTGCTTTGGCCTCACCCACCCCATGCTCCAGTCTAACAGTGACTGAAGGAAGAAACCCACCACCATGGGCAAAGAGAAGACCCATATCACTATCATCAGCCATGTGGACTCTGGCAACTCACCACCGGGCATCTCATCTACAAGTGTGGAGGGATCGACAAGAGGACCGTCGAGAAGTTTGAGCAGGAGGCAGTGGAGGTAAGGCACCCGTGGTGTCTGTGTCTAGGACTGGCGGGGAGCTGGAGGAAGAATGTCCAGCTCCTGGGTGGGTCTGGTGGCAGAGCATGGACAGCAGGGTGTGCTGTCGGGTCTAAGGCACCGCTGAAGTTGCCAGGCTAGACCCCTCTGCTCACCATCGATGCTGCTCTACTCACTGCCATCCCTCTGTAGATAGGTAAGTGCTCCTTCAAGTACACTTGGGTGCAGGACAAACTGAAGGCAGAGAAGGCAGAGAGAGAGCAGTGGCATCGCCACTGACATCTCCCTGTGGAATTCTGAGACCAGCAAGTACTACATCACCATCATCGATGCCCCGGACCACAGGGACTTCATCAAGAACATGATCACGTGCACCACCCAGGTAAAGCAGCCCATGTTCCCAGGGGCCTTCTTATGGGGGAGGGGCGGTGGAGGGAGGGAGGAGAGGTTCAGAAGGGGAGGAAACTTAGGCTTTATTTCTGGGACTTGGGGAAGGTCAGTATCATAAGCCTTAGAAGGTTTTCCTCACCCCATACCAATCATCAATTCTGAAAGAACTGGAGGAGGACAGACTCTAATGAGGAGGCCTGGACACCGTCCCCCTTTCAGGCTGGGGCAGGGACCAGGTTTTCTGACACCCAGACAAGTAGGTCACTTGGGGTCCAGGAGGAAGGAACTAAAACCTCATGTGTGCGACTGGGTGAGAGTTTAACTGTAAGGTGGGACCTCTGTGCACAGCATCAACCAAGGGACCCACGAATTTGTCTACTTTTGGAGAGCGTCCCATCCCGTTCCATACATTCCCTGAGCTTTACCAAGGGGCCTGGGCCTGCCTGAAGCTCTAGCGTCTTCCCAGCTGGTCCGGCGCTCCCTCCCCTAACTAACCCCTTGACCCCGTGGTGTCTGTGTCCTGCAGGCTGACTGCGCAGTGTTCATCATGGTCGGCTACTGGGCGAGTTTGAGGCGGGCATCTCCAAGCAGGGGCAGACCCTCAAGCACAGGCTGCTGGCCTTCACCTTGGGCGTGAAGCAGCTGATCGTGCCCGACAACAGGATGGACTCCACCGAGCCCGCCTACAGCTCCGCGCGCTTCCAGGAGATCATTGAGGAAGTGAGCGCCTACATCAAGAAGATCGGCCTCAGCGGTCTTTGTGACCATCTAGGGCTGGCACAGCGACATGCTGGAGCCCAGCACCAACGTGAGCGCAGGCTGGGTCCGTGGGCGGCCGGGCAGGTGGGCAGCTGGTGCGGGTCCTGGTCCTGGTCCTGGTCCTGGGGTGGGCACCCAGGTAACCACGCCCCAGGCTCACCTCTCTTTGCTCCGCATCCCCACCCCCGCAGATGCCTTGGCTCAAGGGCTGGAAGGTTGAGTGAAAGGAGGGCAGTGCCACCAGGGTGACTCTGCTGGAAGCTCTGGGCTCCATCCTCCCTCCCACTTGCCCTGTCAAGAAGCTCCTGAGGCTGCCTCTGCAAGACTTGTACAAGATTGGAGGTGAGGTGACAGGGCTTCTATAGGAATGATGGAGTTGAATGAGCTCTGGTGTCTGATTTGCCAGGGTTCAGATCCTGACTTGTGAGCTGGGATAAAATGCCAAAGCCCCCAGCATTTCCAGTTTATCTGATACATAGCATAAATAGCCAGTCATCAGATTCAGCGCTTCCTACCACTGCTGCAGGTGACCTTGGTCCTTGATCCCAAGAACCAAGGGACCTCCCAGGAAGCCAGTTCTCACTGGGTGGGTCTAGAATTGTTGTGACTGCCTGCCCTTCTCCTATTGCACAGGTATCGGCACTGTGCTCGTGGGCCGTGTGGAGACCGGCTTCCTGAAACCCGCATGGTGGTCATCTTTCCTCCAGCAATGTCACCACTGAGGTCAAGTCTGTGGAGATGCACCACGGGGCCCTGCCTGAGGCCCTGCCCTGTGACAACGTGGGCTTCAACGTGAAGAATGTGTCCCTGAAGGACGCGGCCACGTGGCCAGAGACAGCAAGAATGACTCCCCAAATGGAGGCCCGTAGACTTTGTGGACAGCTAAGCGCCTGGGGAAGTCCAGGGCCTTGGCGCTCGTCGGTGGTGGAAGTGCTTGTTAGGAATTAGTCCTGAGGGACTTCCCTGGTGGTCCAGTGGCTACGGCTCAGGCTCCCAATGTAGGGGGCCTGGTTGGATCCCTGGTCAAGGAACTAGATCCCACATACTGCTAACTAAAGTTCCCAACATGCTATGAAACTAAAGTTCTATTGTAAGGCCCATAGACTTTGAAGTGTTTCCCTACACAGGGCTCTATCCCATCCTTCTCCCGTTTCCCTCAAACGTAACACTATATTACAATGGCACAGTGTCAGTAGGTTAGTCCAACACTACCATGTCCGTCCCTCTCACCCACCCTCTCTTTAATATGTATTTTTTTTAACTAAAGTATAGTTGATTTACAGTGTTGTGTTAGTTCAGGTGTGCAGCAAAGTGATTCAGTTCTCTCTATATTATCTAACTATATCTATATCTATTCTTTTTCAGATTATTTTCCATTACAGGTTATTACAAGATATTGACTATAGTTCCCTGTGCTATGCAGTAGGCCTTTGTTATTTATTGATTTTATATATAGTCGTATGTATCTGTTAACCACAAACACCTAATTTATTGCTCCCCCCCACCCTCACTTTTCCCTTTGGTAACCATAAGTTTGTTTTCTATGTCTGTGAGTCTGTTTCTGTTTTTTAAATAAGTTCATTTTTATCATTTTTTTTAGACTCCACATATAAGTAATGTCATATGCTGTTTGTTTTTCTCTGTCTGACTTCCTTCATCTTAGTATGAAAATCTCTAGATCTATTCCTGTCCTCTCCTCCTCTCCATTCTGTTCCTGCCCAGCATGCCCCTCCCCACTTATAATGGAAAAGAATCTGAAAAAGAATATATATACAACATATACATAGATATATGTCTGAATCACTTTGCTGTACACCTGAAACTAACACAACACTGTAAATCACCTATACTTCAATTAAAAAAAAAAAAAAAACTGATAGATATGAAAGGAGATATAGACAAGTCACAGTTACAGTTAGAGACTTTAAACCCCCTCCTTCAGTAATTGATGGAACAATTAGAAATCAACAAGACTAGAGAAGAACTCAACAAAGATATCAGCTAACAGGAGCTAAGAGACCTTTATTGAACACTGTACCCAACAACAGAAGAACACATATTCTTTTCAAGTACCCATGGACCATCTACCAAAACAGACCCTATCCTGAGTCATAAAAGATACCTCAACAAATTTTAAAAGAACTGGAATCATACAGAGTATGTTCTCTGAACACAATGGAATTAAATCAATATCAGTAACAGAAAGGTTACAGGAAAAGCTACAAACACTTGGAATCAAAATAATCCATGGGTTCAAAAAGAAGTCTAAAGGGACATAAAAATATATATTGAATTTAATGAAAATGAGAACCCAACTTATCAACAGTTAGGAATGCAGCTAGAGTAATGTTGAGAGAAAAACATACAGCAATAAATATAGGTACTTGCAACAAGTTGGTTGGATCTCAAGGGCATTGTGCTGAGTGAAAAAAGCCAGGCTCATAAGGTCACATAAGGTGATTCCACTTATATAACATTCTCAAGATGAAAAAATTATAAAGATGGAAAAGAGATTAGTGGATTTCAGAGGTTAGGGATAGTTGGAGGGGGCGGGTACATGTGATAATAAAGGGGTTGCATGAGGGAGGTCTTTGTGGTGATGGAATGGTTCTGTTATCTTGATGCTGTGGTGGCTACACAAATCTATACTTGTGTTAAAATGGCACAGAGCTATACACATACATTATACCAATATTAAATTCCTGGTTTTTATATTGTACTATAATTATGTGTGATGTGACCATTGGGAGAAGATGGGTGAAGAATACACAGAAACTCTTTGTACTATCTTTGCAACTTCCTTTAAGTCTATAATATTTCAAAATTAAAAGTTTTTCAAAATGAATTAAAGAAATCATTGCCTTCCCTAATGAAATCACATTCTCTCCTGAAATGTCAATTATGGTATCAAATTAATTAAATCTATAGCTACATAGTGTGCACAGCATCATTAAAGGGTAACTATTCATAGCTTTTGACCCTCAGTATGTATGCATGTGCATATATATACATATATATCTATCTCGCTGTTTGAACTGCCTGTGAGCTCTTATAAACTTTCAAGGCTCAGTTTATAAATCTTATCTTTCCTATGGTGTTTTCCTTGGTCCCACCACACCTACTCTACAAGCAAAGCTAATTTTACCTTTCCATGTGTTCCCAAAGCAATTTGGACCTATCTATGATATAGCAGTTGATACCTCTGTTACAATACTTGTCAATGTATTTGGTCTCCTCTATTAAATAGAGCTTCTTAAGGGTAGATATTCTAATTTACCCTTCAATGTATATCCATGGCCAAAATCTATACCCATGCAAAATAGTCACTGAATAAAACCAAGTAATGAAAATCGCATTTAATAAGTTACTGAAAAGGATAAACTATGAAACTATTCTATAATCTTTCATTCTAAAAGTCCAAGCAAAGTCTTGAAGGGAAAAAAAAAAGACTTTGATTTTGGATAATAATAGACATTAACTATTATCTCTCATTTAAATATATTTTAGTACTTTGATATCAAAAATACTGAAATTTTAAGTAAACTTTATTCCTAAAAGAATATTCTTTAAAACTCCACTGCCAGGATAGCTAAATACACCTCTATCATACTGAGTCTTCTGAAGATACCAACTATAAACTCAGTGCAAAACAAAACAAAATAGAACAAATAAACAGACAAAAATGTACCTGAAATTACTGGAGAGTGACCAAAAGGAAGAGGGAAATCAGCACTTGGACAAAGGGAAAGGAAACTACCATGGTGAATTTCCTGTTTTTATGACTTTTAACCTGGGGGTGCAGGCAGTGCCTAATGGTGTTACTAAAAGTATTTATTAAAACTCATAGCTAGTCCTTGTAAACTGAAGAACTAGAAGAAAGAATTTAAGAAACTGCAGCAACTGGATAGTGAAGAGGGAATTCTAGAAAAGACAGATAATCAGAAGAGACCCCAATAGCCAAAGCAATCTTGAGAAAGATGAACAAGCTGGAAGCATCACATTTCTTAATTTCATACTATATTACAAAGCTATAGTTATCAAAACAGTACTGGCATAAAAACAGACACTTAGATCAGTGGAACAACAGAGAGCCCAGAAATAAATCAGTAGTCATGCATGACTTTGAGCTGTTCAAGAATTCAGTTAAGGAAGTATCTGCAAATGTTGTGGAAATAAGAAGAGAACTAGAATTAGAATTGGAATCTAAAGATGTGGCTGTATTCCTGCATTCTCATGTTACAACTTTAATGAATGTGGAGTTGCTTGTTATAGATGAGCAAAGAAAGTGGTTTCTTGACATAGAATCTACTCCTGGTGAGATGCTGAAGATGGTTGAAATAACAACAAAGCATGTAGAATATAACATAAACTTAAGTTGATAAAGCAGTGGTTGAGAGAATTGACTCCATTTTTGAAGGAAGTTCTACTGTGGGAAAAATGCTATCAAGCAGCACTGTATGCTCCAGGGACATTGATCATGAAAGGAAGAGTCAATCAATGCAGCAAACTTCATTGCTGTCTTAGTTTTAGAAACTGCCACAGCCACTCTAGCCTTCAGCAAACACCACCGTGATCAGTCAGCAGCCCTCAACATCAAGGAAAGACCCACCACCAGCAGAAAGATTACAACTTGCTGAAGGCTCAGCTGATAGCATTTTTTAGCAATAAAGTTCGTTGTTAAATTAAGGTATGTACACTGTTTAGACAATGTTATTGCACACTTAATAGACTACAGTAGAGTATAAATATAACTTTTATATTCACTGGGCAAAAAATTTGTGTGACTCACTTTATTGCAATATTTACTTTGTTGCTGTGGTCTGGAAACTGAACCCATAATATCTCCAAGGTATGCCTGTATTTTGCATATAATATCCAGAGTTTTTAGCTGTACTTAATGAAAGGAATAGCAAAATGTACATTTCCTCCATTTTTGTGGAAGCTGAAGTCTAAGAATTTTCTAATCCACTTTTTTTGAATACGTAGTTTATTAACATGACACAAACTCCAACAAAGTATAACAAATTATATCGTAAAACGTCTCTTTTTTCTTATTCTTCTTCTGCCATATTTCTACTCTGCCTCCGTCCATAGTTTCCTTTTTATCCCTTCTGAGTTATTTATGCTTATATGAGGAAATGATAAATACAGATTATTTTTATCCCACCTTTTTTACATAAAAGGTGGTCTAATATATACATTGTACTGATCCTTTTCCTCCCCTTTCCATTTAGCTATATATTTCAGAGACCATTTTATATCAAGGACATAAAGAGCTTTCTTGTACTTTTTGTTTTTTTAATTAATTAAATAATTAATTAATTAATTAATGTATTTTTGTCTGCGTTGGGTCTTCATTGCTGCATGCGGTCTTTCTCTAGTTGCGGTGAGCAGGGGCTACTCTTCGCTGTGGTGCGTAGGCTTCTCATTGCGGTGACTTCTCTTGTTGCGGAGCATGGGCTCTAGGTGCACGGGCTTCAGTAGTTGCAATGTGCGGGCTCAGTAGTTGTAGCGTACAGGCTTAGTTGCTCCTCAGCATGTGGGATCTTCCCGGACCAGGGCTGCTCAAACCCGTCCAGGAAGCAGATTCTTAACCACTGTGCCATCAGGGAAGTCCTCTTGTTCTTTTTTATAGTTCCAGAGATTCCCACTGTATTAGTAGAAGACAGTGTTTTAATGGTATTTTCTAAATTATGTTGGTAAACTGTGAATTTCCTCAGAAGTATTAGTATCTTTTTATAATACATAATCTACCAGTGTTTATTCTTAGTTAAACTGTCAGATGTTTGGGAAAGTTGGAGCCAGCTTGTGTGTTTTTCCTTCTAGAATTGCTTACATGTAATATGTTTATTTTGAAGATTAAAACATTTGTCATATATATATATTTTTTGTATACTGTGTTTTCCAGATGATCTCAAGGATTCCATGATTCTGACGTCTTAGGAGAAAAAGAAAAACGCCAAGTCTAATTATGGGAGTTACAGAAGTGTTTAGTGTTTCTAATTGCAAGAAAGTGTTATGCAAGATTTGGATGTTTTCTTTCGACTTTCAGAAGAATGCCAGTAGGTGTAGGCTTTCCCTAGGCTCTCATGCCTTCCAAGGGCATGTCTCATGGAGCCTACAGTCAAGTGCTGTCCATCTAAACCAATGTCGTGATTTGTATGAGGTCTTTGGCAAAAACAATTTTACAAGATTTGCCAGCTCACGTGAATTAATCCAACCTAACCACCTGGTAAGAAATTAGAAGCTTCTGATTGAAACATAGAAAAAGCAGTTCACTTGTCACAGATAGGGAAACTGAAAAGAAGGAAACTAAAAGTTTCGAGAATTTTTCTTCAGAGGAGAGTTCTCTTTTTAGGTTTCTTGGCAACATTCTCACAGGTTTTACTGTGATTGCTGTCTGTGAGACTTACCCCCTGATGGGAGAAAGGAAAGAATCAAGACTGTAACTTTTCCTCCTATTTCTACAATTACCATAAGGAGTTAATGGTATAACTGGAGGTAGCTGAATCAGAGTATAAGGATTTGGTTTATTTTAATGCAGTCATATTGGTAAGTCAAATGGTTAGTAGAGAGTATGATAGCCATACTCTCTACTAACATACAAGGTAGCCATCAATAAGCATTACTAAATAAATAATGCCAAGGAAATTAAGCAAGCTGCTTTGGAAGTATCAACTTAGATCTTAATTGGCTCAAGACACTTGTAGCTGACATACAATCTTTTTTCACTTTTTGTTTTTATTAATGAAATCAAGACTTTTGCTGAGGGAAGGTGATCCTAGACCCAACTCAGTGATAAATCCTAATTAGCCCAAGCCAGTCACTTGCCAGTGTTTGTCCTAGCAATAGGCATGTGATATAATTTTGACCAGAGAAATATAAAAGGGAGTGTTATTGATTTTATTTTGTTGTTGTTGTTGTTTGTTGTTGTTGTAGTTCTTTTTTTTGCAAAAGGTTTCCTTACACAAAAAGAAATCCTTAGGAAGAAACAGGCTTTCCTATTCCTGGAAATGTGTCAGCTACTTTGTCTGATCTTGACTGAAGACAAAGCCAGTTCTCTGAGGATGGCAGCATGGCAAATGGGAAGAATTCGAGACCTTGATAATGTTATCAAGCCTAGAATTTACCAACTCTGGAGCCTTGTTATATTCCATTTATGTGACATAATGAATTTTCTATATTTTTTGAATTACTGTAATTTACGTTTTCTTTTATTTACAAACAAAAGCATGCTAACTGATAAAACATCTTAATGTGCTACATTTGAACAAAAGAGCAGTGATAATTCATTTGTGAAAGTGCATATATTCAAACACACATTGGTCATGCAGATTTGCACAAATGACAGTTGACTAAGTTTCCATTTGATAATTCCATTTCTCCCCTGAAGAAACATGGATTTTGAACTAATGTACAATTATTTGATAAATATAATGTTACAAGTTCAGAAGTTACTTACAGATTTTGAAGAATGAAAGACATACTATTACATTATTTTGCAATCCTCTGGATATTTCTGAATTACCAAACAGTATAACTTATTTTCAAGAAAATCTGAAAGAGTTGAAGGAGATCTCTGTTCATCAAGAAAACATAGTTTTTGTAAACTTTTCAGACCAAGTTTATGAATCCTTGGGTTACAGTGGAGTTTCTGACTATGTGATAAAACCCCGAGATATGTTTGAACCAATTTGCTCTCTGAAAGTATATTTTCTTATGCATTTACAGAACTCAAAATTGAGTGTATTGATGTAAATCTGAAACCAGAATTGAGTTCTGACCCATGAACATTTCTGTAGTTCCCCAGAAGAGTTCAGTTCAATCTCCTAAATATCACTGTTCTTAATGATTAACCATGGCTGATCAATGACTTTTGAGGGTGGCAACAGTCTTTTCTAAGAAGTCTTCCTTGTTGAAATTACAGCATATTACTTTTAAGCCAGTATACCTTTTCAGCAGCCTTGGAAATTTCACAGCCATTAAATCAAGGTATGATTTAATTCTATAGGGGATTATATTGAAAAGCTGAAATTGAAGAAGCAGTAATCAAGGTGGCCATGATATTAGACAGACAATAAACATTTGCATAGAGAGCCAGAGATAGGAAAAATGCCTTTAGTTACATTATTTGTTACAAAAAGCAAAGAAATGGCAAGCATCTTATTGACGTTGTAGAGGAGAAGTTTATAAAATTTCTTGGTGAGGAGGAGGGTCAAGGTGGCAGAGTAGAAGGACATGCTCTCACTCCCTCTTGCGAGAACACTGGAATCACAACTAACTGCTGAACAATCATTGACAGGAAGACACTGGAACTCACCAAAAAAGATACCCCACATCCAAAGACAAAGGAGAAGCCACAGTGAGATGGTAGAAGGGGTGCAATTACAATAAAATCAAATCCCATAACTGCTGGGTGGGTGACTCACAAACTGGAGAACACTTATACCACAGAAGACCACCCACTGAATTGAAGGTTCTGAGCCCCATGTCAGGCTTCCCAACCTGGGGGTCTGGCAGTGGGAGGAGGAATTCCTAGAGAATCAGACTTCGCTAGTGGGAAGTAGGATTTGATTGCAGGACTTCAACAGGACTAGGGGAAACAGATATTCCACTCTCGGAGGGCACACACAAAGTAGTGTGAGCATCAGGACCCAGGGGAAGGAGCAGTGACCCCATAAGAGAATGAACCAGACCTACCTGCTAGTGTTGGAGGGTTTTCTGCAGAGGCGAGGGATGGCTGTGTCTCACTGTGTGGACAAGGACACTGGGGGGTAGAGATTCTGGGAAGTACTCCTTGACATGAGCCCACCCAGAGTCCTCCATTAGCTCCACCAAAGAACCCCGGTAGGCTCCAGTGATGGGTTGCCGCAGGCCAAACAACAAAGAAAGACCCAGCCCCACCCATCAGCAGACAAGTGGATTAAAGTTTTACTGAGCTCTGCCCACCAGAGCAACAGCCAGCTCTACCCACCACCAGTCCCTCCCATCAGGAAACTTGCACAAGCCGCTTATATAGCCTCATCCACCAGAGGGCAGACAACAGAAACAAGAAGTACTACAATTCTGCAGCCTGTGAAACAAAAACCACATTCACAGAAAGATAGACAAGATGAAAAGGCAGAGGGCTATGTACCAGATGAAGGAACAAGATAAAACCCCAGAAAAATAATTAAATGAAGTGGAGATAGGCAACCTTCCAGAAAAAGAATTCAGAATAATGATAGTGAAGATGATCCAGGACCTCGGAAAAAGAATGGAGACAAAGATCGAGAAGATGCAAGAAATGTTTAACAAAGACCTAGACAAATTAGAGAACAAACAAACAGAGATGACCAATACAATAACTGAAATGAAAACTACACTAGAAGGAATCAATAGCAGAATAACTGAGGCAGAAGAACGGATAAGTGACCTGGAAGACAGAATGGTGGAATTCACTGCTGCAGAACAGAATAAAGAAAAAAGAACGATAAGAAATGAAGACAGCTTAAGAGACCTCCGGGACAACATTAAACGCAACAACATTCGCATTATAGGGGTCCCAGAAGGAGAAGAGAGAAAGGACCAGAGAAAATATTTGAAGAGATTGTAGTCAAAAACTTCCCTAACATGGGAAAGGAAATAGGCACCCGAGTCCAGGAAGTGCAGAGAGTCTCATACAGGATAAACCCAAGGAGAACCACACTGAGACACATAGTAATCAAATTGGCAAAAATTAAAGACAAAGAAAAATTATTGAAATCAGCAAGAGAAAAACGACAAGTAACATAAAAGGGAACTCAATAAGGTTAACAGCTGATTTCTCAGCAGAAACTCTACAATCCAGAAGGGAGTGGCATGACATATTTAAAGTGATGAAAGGGAAGAACATACAACCAAGATTACTCTACCCAGAAAGGATCTCATTCAGATTTGATGGAGAAATCAAAAGCTTTACAGACAAGCAAAAGCTAAGAGAATTCAGCACCACCAAACCAGCTCTACAACAAATGCTAAAGGAACTTCTCTAAGTGGAAAACACAAGAGAAGAAAAAGACTTACAAAAACAAACCCAAAACAATTAAGAAAATGGTAATAGGAACATACATATCGATAATTACCTTAAACGTGAATGGATTAAATGTTCCAACCAAAGACACAGGCTTGCTGAATGGATATAAAAACAAGACCCATATATATGCTGTCTACAAGAAACCCACTTCAGACCTAGGGACACATACAGACTGAAAGTGAGGGGATGGAAAAAAATATTCCATGCAAATGGAAATCAAAAGAAAGCTGGAGTAGCAATACTCATATCAAATAAAGAGTGTTACAAGAGACAAGGAAAGACAGTACACAATGATCAAGGGATCGATCCAGGAAGATTATAAATTATAAATATATATACAATTACATTGTATATATATTATACATACAATTATAATACAATTATATTGTATATATAAATTATATATACAATTATAAAGATATATGCACCCAACATAGGAGCACCTCAATACATAAGGCAACTGTTAACAGCTATAAAAGAGGAAATTGACAGAAACACAATAGTAGTGGGGGACTTTAACACCTCACTTACACCAGTGGACAGATCATCCAAACAGAAAATTAATAGGGAAACACAAGCTTTAAATGACACAATAGACCAGACAGATTTAATTGATATTTATAAGACATTCCATCCAAAAACAGCAGATTACACCTTCTTCTCAAGTGTGCATGGAACATTCTCCAGGATAGATCACATCTTGGGTCACAAATCAAGCCTCAGTAAATTTAAGAAAATTGAAATCATATCAAGTATCTTTTCTGACCACAATGCTATGAGATTAGAAATCACAGGGAAAAAAAATGTAAAAAACGCAAACACATGGAGGCTAAACAATACGGTATTAAATAACCAAGAGATCACTGAAGAAATCAAAAAATACCTAGAGACAAATGACAATGAAAACACGACGATTCAAAACCTGTGGGATTCAGCAAAAGCAGTTCTAAGAGGGAAGTTTATAGCTATACAAGCCTACCTCAGGAAACAAGAAAAATCTCAAATAAACAATCTAACCTTACACCTAAAAGGACTAGAGAAAGAAGAACAAACAAAACGCAAAATTAGCAGGAGGAAAGAAATCGTAAAGATCAGAGCAGAAATAAATGAAATAGAAACCAAAAAACAATAGCAGAGATCAATAAACTAAAAGCTGGTTCTTTGAGAAGATAAACAAAATTGATAAACCATTAGCCAGAACCATCAAGAAAATAAGGGAGAGGACTCATATCAATAAAATCAGAAATGAAAAAAGAGAAGTTACAACAGACACCACAGAAGTACAAAGCATCCTAAAGACTACTACAAGCAACTCTATGACAATAAAATGGACAACGTGGAAGAAATGGACAAATTCTTAGAAAGATATAACCTTCCAAGACTGAACCAGGAAGAAATAGAAAGTATGAACAGACCAATCACAAGTAATGAAATTGAAAACGTGATAAAAAATCTTCCAACAAACAAAAGTCCAGGACCAGATGGCTTCACAGGTGAATTCTATCAAATATTTAGAGAAGAGCTAACACCCATTCTTCTCAAACTCTTCCAAAAAATTGAGAGGAAGGAACACTCCTAACCTCATTCTATGAGGCCACCATCACCCTAATACCAAAACCAGACAAAGATACTACAAAAAAAGGAAAATTACAGACCAATATCACTGATGAATATAGATGCAAAAATCCTCACCAGAATACCAGCAAACAGAATCCAACAACACATTAAAAGGATCATACACCATGCTCAAGTGGGATTTATCCCAAGGATGCAAGAATTCGTCAATATATGCAAATCAATCAGTGTGATACACCATATTAACAAGTTGAAGAATAAAAACCATATGATCATCTCAATAGACACAGAAAGAGCTTTTGACAAAATTCAACACCCTTTATGATAAAAACTGTCCAGAAAGAGGGCATAGAGGGAACCTACCTCAGCGTAATAAAGGCCATATATGACAAACCCACAGCAAACATCATTCTCAATGGTGAAAAACTGAAAGCATTTCCTCTAAGATCAGGAACAAGACAAGGATGTTCACTCTCACCACTATTACTCAACATAGTTCTGGAAGTCCTAGCCATGGCAAACAGAGAAGAAAAAGAAATAAAAGGAATACAAATTGGAGAAGAAGAAGTAAAACTGTCACTGTTTGCAGATGACATGATACTATATAGAAAGAATCCTAAAGATGCCACCAGAAAACTACTGGAGCTAATCAATGAATTTGGTAAAGTTGCAGCATCCAAAATTAGTGCACAGAAATCCCTTGCATTCTTATACACTAATGATGAAAAATCTGAAAGAGAAATTAAGGAAACACTTCAATTTACCATTGTAACAAAAGAATAAAATACCTAGGAATAAACCTACCTAGGGAGACAAAAGACCTGTATGCAGAAAACTATAAGACACTGATGAAATAAATTAAAGATGATACCAACAGATGTAGAGTTATACCATGCTCTTAGATTGGAAGAATCAATATTGTGAAAATGACTATACTACCCAAGGCAATCTACAGATTCAATGCAATCCTTATCAAATTACCAATGGCATTTTTTACAGAACTAGAACAAAAAACCTTAAAATTTGTATGGAGACACAAAAGACCTCATATAGCCAAAGCAGTCTTGAGGGAAAAAAATGGAGCTGGAGGAATTAGACTCCCTGACTTCAGACTATACTACAAAGCTACAGTAACCAAGACAATATGGTACTGGCATAAAAACAGAAATATAGATCAATGGAAAAAGATAGAAAGCCCAGAGATAAACCCATTCACCTATGGTCAACTAATCTATGACAAAGGAGGCAAGGATATACAATGGAGAAAATACATTCTCTTCAATAAGTGGTGCTGGGAAAACTGGACAGCTACATGTAAAAGAATGAAATTAGAACACTCTCTAACACCATACACAAAAATAAACTCAAAATGGATTAGAGATCTAAATGTAAGACTGGACACTATAAAACTCCTAGGGGAATACATAGGAAGGACATTCTTTGACATAAATCACAGGAAGATCCTTTTTGATCCACCTCCTAGAGTAATGGAAATAAAAACAGAAATAAACAAATGGGACCTAATGAAACTTCAAAGCTTTTGCACAGCAAAGGAAACCATAAACAAGATGAAAAGACAACCCTCAGAATGGGAGAAAATATTTTCAAACGAATCAACAGACAAAGGATTAACTTCCACATTATATGAACAGCTCATGCAGCTTAATGTTAAAAAAATAAACAACCCAATCAAAAAATGGGCAGAACACCTAAATAGACATTTCTCCAAAGACGACATACAGATGGCCAAGAAGCACATGAAAAGCTGCTCAACATCACTAATTATTAGAGAAATGCAAATCCAAACTACAATGAGGTATCACCTCACACCAGTTAGAATGGGTATCATCAGAAAATCTACAAACAACAAATGCTGGGGAGGGTGTGGAGTAAAGGGAACAATCTTGCACTGTTGGTGGGAATGTAAATTCATACAGCCACTATGGAGAACAGTATGGAGGTTCCTTTAAAAACTAAAAATAGAATTACCATATGACTCAGCAATCCCACTACTGGGCATATACCCAGAGAAAACCATAATTCAAAAAGACACATTCACCCCAATGTTCATTGCAGCACTATTTACAATAGCCAGGTCATGGAAGCAAACTAAATGCCCATCGACAGATGAATGGATAAAGAAGTAGTGGTACATATATACAATGGAATATTGCTCAGCCCTAAAAAAGAATGAAATTGGGTTATTTGTAGAGACGTGGATGGATCTAGAGACTGTCATACAGAGTGAAGTAAATCAGAAAGAGAAAAACAAATATCATATATTAATGCATATATGTGGAACCTAGAAAAATGGTACAGATGAACCGGTTTGCAGGGCAGAAATTGAGACACAGATGTAGAGAACAAACGTATGGACACCAAGGGGAGGAAGCGGCCGGGGGTGGGGGTAGGGGTGGTGGTGGGATGAATTGGGCAATTGGGATTGACATGTATACACTGATGTGTATAAAATGGATGACTAATAAGAACTTGCTGTATAAAAAAATAAATAATATTAAATTTAAAATTCAAAAAAGAATTTCCTGGTAACAGTGCAATGATAGATAATAATTAATTTTGATGTTTCCATTGTTAGTAATTTGTTATATAAAATAGTGTAATTGATTTTTTAATTCAATGTGTAGCCTATGTTAATTTATTTGAATAAATGTTATCATATTTGTATGTCTATAAATCACTTTAACAAAAACAGTTGTGATTTTGTTTCTTTAACCCTGTTTTCCATCATCTTTTGTCTTCTTCAACCTTGAGGTTTTCAGGAATCTAACTTTTCTAATTTGGAAATGTCTGCTGTATATTTACTTTTTTGGGGGGTACAGTTCTCATATTACTGCTAAAAAATCCATTTCTTTGAATAGCTTTAAAAAATAAAAATTTTCATGGAGAATGTATGTATACATGTGTTCCACTTTTGGAAAAATTGAACTTTGCATATAATCTTTTAGCAAATGCCACCTGAGCTATTGTGATATAATAAATACATATTTGGTTTCTGTCCCTAGCTCCTGGCACAGCACTCCTAAAACACTTGACATTTCCTGAATGATAGAGATGAGAGGAACATGTGTGTTATTTAATAATAAGCCCCTTTTAACCATACCTGAGTTTATGCTAATGAGGTGATAAAAGATGGAACTTGGTTGCCAGAGGAACCAGCCATGTGACTGGAAGATTAGAACTTTCAGTCCCATCCCCTGAGTTAGTCACCAACATCCAGTGATTTAATCAATCATGCCTACGTAATAGAAACTCCATAAAAACCCTAAACAGAGGAGTTTGGAGAGCTCCCACATGCCAGGAGAGCGGTGCACCCTAAAGTCCATGGGGACAGAAACTCCTGTACTCAGGACCCTTCTGGACCTTACCCTATATACCTTTTCATATGACTGTACATTTGAATCCTTTATTATAAACCAGTAATAGTAAATAAATAGTAAATAAGCTGGTAATAAGTAAAGTGTTTCCCTGATTTTTTTGAGCCATTATAGTAAACTGTTGAACCTGAGGAGGGGGTCATGGGGACCCCCAATTAGTAACGAAGCCGATAGAAGTGTGGTTAACCTGGGGAACCCAGTACTTGCAGTTGGTGTTTGAAGTGGGGGGCAGTCTTGTGAGAATGAGCCCTTAACCTGTCTGCACTAACTCTGGGGAGTTTCAGAATGAATTAAATTGTAGGCCATCTAGTTGGTGTCCTTAGAGAACTGGAGAATCGCTTGGTGTGGAAAACCCACATTCGGCATCAGCAGTGTTATGTGTAGAAAAACAGCTATATATACATATATATTATACATATATAAAATAAAAATATACATATTTTTTACCTTTACCTGGATATCCTATTGGAACCACAAATATAATATTCCTACAGCCAAAGCTCATCATTTGCATTCCTGAAAACCACTACCCTACCTGATATTTCTATCTCTTCAACATTCTTTTCATGGTGATCCAGATTTAAAACCTGAGTCATTTTTGTTTTCCCTTTGCCTCCAGTGTATAATCTGCTTCCAAAATGTATTTTCTGCTTCAGGTGGTATTTTAAGTCAATCAAACACCAAGCATTTATTAAGCCCCTCCTTATATTCATTACCATGCTAGCTATATTGGGGGACACAAAAGAAACATTAAATTTGTTGCAACAAAAGCAACAGAAGGTCACACCCGGGTGGTCTCACCAATTTCCTTATCTGCTGGAATAAGAAGCACCAGTTTTAACTTGTCCAGCCAGTAGTCACCATGTGCATAGATATGACACCATTTCTATTCAGTGGTGCTTAGGAATTAGATGCCTAATTTGTCAGAGGAATTTGTTGCAAGAATCTCAGCACTTTGAAAATGGGCTCAAAGTGTAACAAGAAATCACAGCTCAAAATAACCCACAGGATCATCCATTATTACATGAAGTGTGTACTCATTTCACAAAGTCTAGATGTTAAGTTAGGAACCTTCTTTGCTCCACCTGAGAAGACAGTCGAGAGTATGGCTATGAATATTATCACTCCCCCAGCCATGCCTCTTCCCCAAGAAAGCTCAGATTGGGTACATGGAATGCCTTAATTTTTGTATCCAGTATCTGTTATGAACCATTATTTCAAAACTATCACTCACCAAATCTCTTTTCAAATGAATTTGTGGTATTCTTACCAATTACAATACTTATGCCATTAACTACAGCCTTTACAGGTGAACAGAATTCAGGGTGATGATTACCAGGATAGAGACAACTGGTAAGATTCATGGGATTACATAGGACTGGCATCTTCTGTTTGAGGCTCTGGGACAGAACAGAGTGGGGATCAAGTTAGATGTTGTAGAGGAGATAACATCTGAATTGACTCTTACGAAACAAGTGTGAATCCCACTCAGTTGAAAGAGGTTAGAAAGAGCAACTTAGGCAGAGAGTGTAGAATGTGTAAAAGCTTGAAGATATGAGCAAGCATGATACTTTCAGAGAACTGTAAATTAAGATATGGAGTATGGTATACAAAGTGGGGGAGGGGAGTATAAATGAGGCTGGACTGAACTGGGTGTCACAGGCCAGAGCATGATATGCCATGTTTAAGAGTTCATGAAGGCCATAAGTAATCTGTAAATGATTTAATGAAGGGATGTGACATCATTATATCTATGTCTATCTTATAGATATCTATCTATATCTATATTTGCAGTAGACTTTAAAATAATGGATTGTTAGAGACCAAGACAAGAAACAGAGAGTGCAAGAGTGCAATTAGGAGGCAGCTGCAACAATCCAAGCAAGAAGTAATGAGTATTAAATAACTGCAGCGTCATTGAAAATGGAGAGAATGGAGGATTCAAGAGGATGGTGGTTCAAAGAGCACAGGAAATGAGAGATTTCAGTTTCTGTCTTAGGCAATGAGAAAACAGTGTTGTAACTTAGGGTATAAATAGCTGATGGAAGGGCCCTGCCCAATTTAGCATGACCAGATTTTCAGAGGGGCAGTTAAGGAAATTTATGAGGTAAAAGTCCCGTGGATTTGATGGCCACTAAAGAATTTCAAGAGAGCGACCTAAGTGAAGTGAGGGGGGAATGTAAGGCAAATTTTAAGAGCTTCAAGGAGTGAGTAGGAGTGAGGAAGTGGAAAATCTGGTTTAGACCAGTTTTATTTTTAGAGTTTTGGCAGAGAGAGGACAGTGAAACATCATGGCTGATAGAAGGAATAACAGGATAAAGGGAAGTTTTGTAATTAATTTAAAAAATTATAAATGAGATCTAAGCATGTTTTTAGACTGAGAGGAAGTAGGGAGAGATTGGAGACCAAAGAAGAATTAGAACAATTAAAGAAAGAAGGGTCCAGAAGAGCTAGAAAAAAAAATGGAGACAATAATAAAAATGGTGGGTTTGGTTTTGGGAACAATGACTGTGAATGAATCTTTTTCTCTAAGACAGGAGAGAAGGAAAAGTTGATGTGAGAAAGATAAAAGGAGTTTTATATGGAAAGGAGAGTATAAGTACCGAAGAATTTAGAGGGGGAGTGACAAGAAGTCCCAGCAGCTCATGTGAACAGTGGCCAACTCCTGGGGACGCACTTCATGCTCATGGAAATGGTTTGGTATAGCAGTTGAGGGTATAAGACTCTGAGTCAGTGAGTGATGACTGACAGCAATACAAGCATGAGCAAGCGCTCATTTGGTATCAGTTAACATGAATTCATAGAAGACCTCTTAGTATGATTTCAAAAACCTTTTCCAGGGTTCAGCTGGCTGTTAGGGAAAGAAATACAAGGGGAAGACCAAGAGAGCGATTTGACAGTAGCCTCCTTCCTTCTCATTTCTCATGTCCTGCATCCACTCTGCATAATGTGTTTCTCAACTCGTTCATGTTTTCCAAGTTTATCAGCAGCTTTGTCTCTACAATTAGTCACAGTGGTCACCAGTAGAATGCAGTTGTGTTGGGCTTGGAGAAGCACAGTGTGGTAGGTAAGCCAGATATTGCTAGACAAGGAATCTTCTACACCCCAGCCACATCAATGGGTTTACTCTTTCCTGGATGGAAATCATTTGCTTTTACCTGCCTCTACACCTTTGCTCTGCTTGTCTCCCAGAATTTCCTTCTTTTTACCATCTGAACATAGTTAAGATCTACCTCAAATGCTCCCTTTGGAAGTCTTCTCTGGTCACTTCACCGAGAATAGATATCTCATTTCTGAATGTACTATGCACAACTTTCATGGACTTCATCAGGTTTTATATTATTTCATTTATTGTTTGCATGTGTACCATCCTCATTTAGTTTGTGTGATCCTCAGGCAGAGCAGCCATGTTTTAAATTTTTTTGTATCTTAGACCAGAGACTATCACAGAATAATTGCTCAATAATATTTATTTAAAAAAATACAAAATAAACAAAGGAGAACTACCAAATGATATCTTTGAGTTGCAATGGCATAGTGAAAAGACCATGAGTTTAAAGTTAGGCAGTTTAGGCAGTTTAAACAGTTTGTAATCAGATTACTAGCTCTGTGATCTCAGACTAGCTACTTAACCTCTCTGAATTTAACTATAAAGTGGGGATAATAACTGTTTTTACTGACTTGTTAGGAAAATTAGAAATGATGTAATCATCTGGCAAAAAACTTGGTAGGTAGTAAATGCTCAGTAAAGAGGTAGCTAATATTGCTATTATTTGCTTTATCCTTTGTTCTTTTATTCTTAAAACTTAAGTAACAGAGTTGCAAAGACCCACATATACACTCTATAGCTTAAATAGTAACAAGAGGAAGCCAGAAACAAACTATTGACATGCTTTAAACTGAACTGGAAGAAACCCAGGACATTCTGTTTATACTCTGGTCTTGGATCTAGTTAGCAACTGACCACAGCTGCTGGATGGAGGCACTGTAAGAATGCCAGGTGCTCCCAACCTCTCTGCTCAGTGCAAGTGCTTATCCAGGGGTCCATACTAACAACTCGAAAATGGCTTCATGCACAGATGGTCTGGGCTTCACTTCATTTAGTTTGTATAGTTGACCACAGCCAATCTGTCACAGGGAATAATCCTACCCTAACCAGATGGAGGGATCAATTCACCAAGTATTGTCTCTTTCTCATTTCTAACAACTATAACAAGATGAAGTAATCTTTCTATTCAGCAAACATCTTTTACACTAACAATAAATCTCACGGTTACTCTGGAGGAATTCTTTGCTCAGGAGCTCTGGAATTAGTACATGTGTTGTTGGATGAGCAGCAGGGAACTGAAGTCTGCCACCCAAAGTGAAACAGGCCACAGGGCAAGAGCAACCACTGGGGTAAATGGATGCGTGCATTCAGGGAACCACAAGGTTGCCAAGGAGAAATGCACTGTGAGGGGCTATTTAGAATAGAGCAAGTATTTTAGGAAGAGTAAAAAATATCCAATTCTATTTTGCCAGATATCTTTTGTAAATATCTTTCCATCCAGGGATGAAAGATTATATGCAAACAAGTACGCCAATAACTCTTTTCAACAAACACTTCTCTAAACTTGGCTAAGAAACTTAACATTGTCAAGGAATTTGTTGCAAATGGTGTGCTTCTCCTTGCTAATATCAAACAGTCTTGAGCTGGCTAAATCATGCTCTTCTCAGAGTCACATTCTGGGAAGGTGTATGGGTAGAGCTGTGGGTGCAGCAAGCTCTGTGAGTAGATTGCTGGAGCTAGTAGTAATAATCTGGGTGGCAGGTGCTGATGGTGCTTTAGGCATTTCCAAAAGGTCATCTTCTGGGATCCCTCCTTCCCAGGCTGAGGTCCTGACACTCTTTTGCATATTCTCTGCTTCAGTTATTCTCAGCTCCTTGCAGTATCTACAGTAGGCTATGCTTCTACTTTCCCCTCCAGCTCCTCTCTGTATGCTGTTTCCTGTGCCTGGACACACCTGCTGTATTTTTCCTCCTGGGTCATCCTTAGTTTTCCTTCAGGTCTCAGAAATGCACTGTGATGGGATGTCAAATCCCTCCCTTTAGAAAGTTTTCCCAGAATACATCCTAAGATACCTGTCCTCTGTTCTCCTCTACCACCTGGTATTTCCCCAAACATAGCACAAGTCACATTACATATGATGATTATCTGCTTATTTGTCTGTCTCCATTAGTCTAAAACTCCTTAGAGGCAGATGCTGGATCTCGTTCATAGTTAAATTCTCAGCGCCCAGCAAGTTACTTGGGACATGATGGGTGATCAGTAATTGTTTGTTTAACAAATGAATGAATAAATAAATAATTGTACTCCCCAACAGCCTAAGAATACCAAAAGTTGAAATAATGTGTTGGCATAATGCTAAAGAAACCAGCCATGAAAGAGGTGAAACAAAAAATTTGGTGGAAATGTTTTACTTTTAAAAAATAGTTCACTTTAAAAGAACCTTAATTTACAGAAATAATTCAAGAACAATACAAAGAACTTTTATGTACTGACCCATTTGAGAGTAAATTGTTGATTGGATGCCTCATCATCTCCAAATACTGTATTGTGTATTTTTTTTTAAAAAGGGCATTTTCCAATTTAAAACACAATACAGAGAATCAAAAAATTAACTTGATAAATAAGCTACCAGGACATATTGCACAGCACAGGGAATGTAGCCAGTATTTTATAATAACTTTAAATGGGGTATAATCTATAAAAACTTTGAATCACTATATTGTACACCTGAAACTAATATAATACTGAAAACCAACCATACTTCAATTAAAAAAATAAAATAGAAAGCTAAATTGGATTACCATCTAATCCTCAGGTCCCCTTCTAGTGCCACAAATTATCCAAAAGTCCAGTCTAGTCCAGAATCACAGGTTACATTTAGTCATTACATCGCCTTAGTCTCCTTCAGTCTGGAGCAGCCCTTCAGTATTTTCTTGACTTCCATGACCTTGACATTTCCAAAGATTTAAAGATCACTTTTTAAAATCAAATTAAATTTATTTAAAAAATAATATCTTCCATCCTGGATATGGCAGACATTTTTCATGATTAAGTTAAGATTAGATTGGCAGGAATATCACAGAAATGATGTTGAATTATTATCTTTGCATTTTATCAGATGGCACATGATTTTGACTTGTCCCATTATTGGTGATGTTCATTACTTGAGCAAGGTGGTGTCTGCTAGGTTTCTCTACTGTAAATTTACTCCCCCCTGCCAACGCCGCCCCCCCCCCCCCCCCCCCGCGCCACAGCATGCCCTCCCACCCCTCCTCCTTGAAATTAATAAGAACTTCTTGGAGAGTTAGTTTGAAACAATGTAATATCTTGTTTCTCAACAAACTTTCCATGTCTGCCTATCTGTCTGTCAGTATAGTTTTCTATCTTCTTTTGTAGACTAAAATTCATTGCTATCATTTATTTTGATGCAAAAAGAGGCCAATATTTGGCCAATGGGAGCACTTTAAAGCTGACTTTTGTGTACTTTTGACATATCCACATCACTCTTGGAGCATTTCTTTACTTTCTGGCATAGGAAGATATCCAGGCTCGTCTTATACTTTCCTTGCTGCAATCCTGGAATCAGTCATTTCTCCATGGAGCCCTGTTTCATTTTAAAGGTTTATGGTGTTTATGATATGATAGCCTTTATTCTAGGGGTATTATTTATGCTAGGTGTGCTCATTACCATTGGATCCTGCTGCTCCTATACTCTCTCAGTGGACAGATCTAAGGAATTTATAAAAATTCCATTTATATTATGTCTACATTTATTTACATATCTATATTATTGAAAACCATGAGTTCACAGTGATATCTCCAATTTCAATCTGACACCATAGCATTCTGTCTCATTCTCTTCTTTTCCATATTTGTAACTTGCTTTTATAACACCGAGAATCCTGGCTCCCATTATCTTAAATATGCTTACTTAATTGATCCTTATCCCCTGTATGTAACCAACCTTCCATCTCTGATGCCACATTCCTCCTGTACAGACACCTTCTTTATCCTTCTTGAGCTCTGACATCCCTTGGGTCACTACTGTTGCTATCTCCTCCCATGTTGTAGCAGGATTGGTCAGTATAACCAATAGAATATGTGACAAGTGATGGTATGTCACCTCCAAGGCTAGATCATTAAAAAACAATTTCTTGGCTTCTGCCTCTCTCTTTTGGATCATTTGCTCTGGGGAGAGGCCCACATAGTGAGGAACTGTGGTCTCCAGCCAACAGTCATAGTAGTGAGCCATCTTCAGAGTAAATCCTTCTGTTCCAGTTGAGCCTTCAGATGGCTGCAGTGCTGGTCCTCAACCTGACAATAATATCATGAGAAACCCGGAGCCAGAACCACCTAGGTAAGCTGCTCCTAAATTCCTCACCCTCAGAAACTGAGAGATAAATAAATATCCATTGTTTTAAGCCACTAAGTTTTGGGTAATTTGTTATGCAGCAGTTGGTAACAAATACAATATGTTAATAGGGTGACTAAATCTCCTGCTTTGCCTTTACTGTTCCTGACTTTAGCACTGAAAGTCCCGCATCTTGGGAAATCTCTCAGTCCTGGGCAAATCAAGACAGTTAATCACTTTACACATTAGCCACAATATAAAGTACATTCACACTGTAATAATTCGTCATGACACAGAGTCATGAGTTAATGTACATGACAGATAGCAATAGCTTAATCACCAGTGTAGTTAATATCATCTTTAAAATGAAATAATTAAAGCAGATATATCCTAAATCCCTTCCCAGCCCAAAATTAATCCTGTGACTTAAGTTTTTAAGTGGTGGCTGTAAAAATGATTCCAAAAACTGGTAAGCTGAGGGTAGTCAGTAAATTTTAATACTAAGGCTTCATCACTGCAATAAGGGGAATGTCTTGCATCAATTCATGGCCCACAGAAGAGTCTCTGAAACCATGGGGTTTTTAATCTAACTCTTGCCTGACTGAAAAAGATTTAGGTCCCTTTTTTTTCTCTGTAGTCTATGTGGGATTTTCCAAAAACACAAATTAACAGTCCCAATCACCTGTCACTTAAACAAAAGAAGATTTATTATTTTTATCCAAAGAACAAATTATTACCTAGCCCAGCAGAAGTTTTGTGTGAAACTGCCCTTTTGTATGTGTGTGTGTGTGTGTGTGTGTGTGTGTGTGTGACTCCTTACACACTTTAATATTGAAAATGAATCTTATTTTCCTCTAGAAATCCCAGGAACTTCAAAAATAGATAGTGGCTGAGGGTTCCATGGGGGAGCTGAGGGCACTTGTACAATCTGAGGAATCTGAGCACGGGCACGGTGGGCCTTCCTGGAGGAGAAATACTGGAGGAGGGACAAAGAGGATGAGGAAGCTTATGAGAGGCCCACCGGGTCATAATTAACACACAGAGTGGGGATATAGCCATCACTTTCTCTGAAGACGGCTGTGTGGAGACCTGGGACAATGAGATGGTGCTGTTCACGGCTGAGTAGTTCCAGTCTAACAAACATTCAACAGAGGTTCTGCAAAGCCTTGGAGAGCAGAGATAACCATCATAGTAGCCAAGGAGCTGCCAGAGTTCTTCCCAGTTTGCACTAGACCTTTCCTGAATTTCATGTTTATATTGGGTCCTTTTGGGGTACTATGTGGTGCAGAGGACAAGGGCAAGCACAAGAGGATAAAAATGGATCTTCTGATACAGTTGTTTTAAAATACGTTAATAAATTCTCCAAGCTTATGGACCTCTCATAAGCTTCCTCATCCTCTTTGTCCCTCATCCAATATTTCTCCTCCAGAAAGGTCCACTCCATGCAAAAGGTGGAACCCAATCCCAAGAGGATTTGCTTCTCACGAATAGACTGGTGGAAGATGCACGACTTTTGAGACTATATTGTAATAGGCATTGTGGCCTTCTCCTTGCTCTCTCTTGGATCACTAGTTCTTTGAGTCACAAGGACACTCAAGCAACCTTACAGAGAAGTCCACATGGCGAGGAATTGAGCCTACCTGCCAACAATCAGCAGGGAACTAGACTGAGCATCCTGCTAACAGCTGTGTGAATGAGCCACCTTGAAGCAGATCCTCTAGCTCCAGTCAAGCCGTCAGATGACCGCAGCTCTGACCAGCATCTCGACTGCAACCTCATGAGAGGCCCTGAGGCAGAATCATGCAGCTAAGCAACTCTCAGATTCCTGGTCCAGCCAGAGAAGCTGTGAAACAATACATGTTCATAGTTCTTAAAAATCACTAAAATTTAGAGGAATTTGTATGCGTCAATAGGTAACTAGTGTATCTGCCAATCTAGAGATTGAATCTTAGGCTTGTTCTAATAAAGTTTGGTGCAATAAAGGAATATGACTCTACTTACCCTCTGAGTAGAATATCATGTGGACCCATTACAACAGGGATTTTAAACATAATGGAAAATGGTAATATACACCCCAGCCTGTGGGCTGTGTAGGCTACCAGGGCCTTTCTAAGCATTTCCTCTTCTGCCCTGCTCCATGGTTGATGGGAGTCTGGTCTCTGGGGACTGGTATTCTGAAGGTGGTAAACCCTGGAATCATCATGTCGTTTCAGGACCTATGACTATATTCAGTTATGACAAGCCAATATAAAAAAGCTGGTCTGTGGAGACAAGAAGCAAAAATGGAGCTGAGATTATTTGCCTCCTCAGAGAGGGGAGAAGTATCCACATGAGGACCTTAGTTTTCAGGAGGACCCACTATATTTTCTGCATTTGAGTTCTATGAGATTCCACTCTATCCTTTCAATTGCTCTATTTATAAATATTTGAGCTAGTTTGAATAGTTTCATCTTCCTTGCAACCAAATGATCTCTGTAAGAGAGCATTCCAGGGCCTTGTTGCTGATTCCTTGATTTACTCTATAACAGCATCTGGGGAACAGAAGCAATTGCCCTTGGGGTCATATTTTCTGCAAGGCTCATTCTTATAACACAAGATTGGACAACATATATGGAACTATTCTTATAGAAAGAACTATTTTTTTAGCCAGCTAACACCTAACAAGCAAGCCATTCTTGGAGGGCTTCAGGGTATAAGGCCAAGGTAAAGAACAGTCATTTCATAGTTGAGTTTAAAGACAATAGAAATATGCTCCTTTCTTGAGTCAAATGTGTTCTAAGCAATCTTAAATTCTGGTGAAAATGAATTATTTGAACCAAAAATGATTTTAAAACCATATAAGATATTTCCAAATAATCAAAATGTCTCTGGATTTTCTCATCTAAATTTCAACAAATATTTGAGACATGATAATATGAAGTACCTATAACAACTTCAGGAACTTCTTACAATTAAAAATAAATAAGATTCAAGAGAACAAAAAAGAATATCACCTGTTTTAGCCCCAGAATAAAAAGCCTGTGAATAGTTTCCCCGAGAACTGAAAGCCCTCTGAGCTGTGCCACATTTATTCTTCATTGTTAGGTGAGCAAATGTCATTTTGCAAAGGCAGAGTGGCCTTTGCAGAGTGTCTGCAAAGGCAGACAGACATCTACTGGCAATCTTCTAGAAAAAAGTACCCCTTATGGGTGGAAATTCAACATAGCTAAGGTTGCTGTTCAAAAACAGAGTCATTTTCAGGGTGAAAAGACTTGCCTGTACAACCCACATTCCAAATACAAGCTGGTGATTTCTCAAAGGTTTTGTTTACTGGTTCAATCATGACCTGATTCAGGTCCCTGGGAATTCCCCATGGGCAGCTTCAATTGCAAAATTTAATTTTAGTTCAGAGATGATTTAAATAAAAACTGACTGTTCAGGTTGTCAACACTATGAACATATAGAAAGAGAAGCACACACACACACACAATTCCAATAGGAAGATATTGCTACATTTCTGGTAAAATTTAGTTAAAAGTAATTCTTCTGCTCAAAAATTCCCTTTGCTAAAGACTAAAAATTCTTTCACAGTACACTTATTGGACAATTTTGAAAAAATCTTAGGTGGAGATTTTAGAGGTCAGAGCATGGATGGGAAGCAAAAGATCGTTCAATCAAGTGATTTCTTTCTAAAAATGTTAAGGAATCTCATCGGAGGCTCTAAATGAAGCAGTTTGGTTTCTTACCAAGATGCCCGCGCTCATTTAGGATGCTGAGTAGATGTATTAGCTTTGCACTTTTGGAGATCTGGGTGGGATGGAAGAACACAGTGGCATTTGGGGTTTGGCAAACCTCTCAAATTATTTTTCAAACACTTTAGGTTTGGCAAAGGCAGACTGGATTTTGCCAAATGCCTTTTTCCTTACTTTGGAACTCAAGTGTACTTCAAGGAAAATTTAATCCATATGCTTCTGATTTACTTATTCTTAAGTCATCAAATTATTGTCTTGAAACAATGGATTAATGCTCAAGAAAGTCTTTTGAAAAATTTCATGAAATTGTTGTAAATCTCCCTGCACTCCATTCCAATTACTTTGCCCTGAATGTCAGTGCATGTGATGTTAGCATTAAATCAAGCCACAAATTTGGAAACTTTACATTTTTTTCCTAATTAGAACCCTGTGAGTGTGAGGTGTGTTGACCTAAAATTAAAAGATTACCAGTTATTTCTCCAGCCAAAAATGGGTTTCTTTGGGATCAGCAAAGAATTGCAATTTGGGGTCTGCAAACATGGCGAGCCATGTACAAGCCCCCATATGGCAAGGGAAGGAGAATGCTTTTATAGAGGGGAAAAGGAAGCTGGGGAGGGCTGCAGTAAGCAGAGAGTCCATGGCTTTTCATTGGTTGAGTCCTTGTCAGCATAGAGGAGTCTTTCTTCTTCCTGTTGGGCTCTGAGAGAGCTCCCCTTTCTAGTCTCCCAACTGTTTTTAATTGAGGCTTCTGTTTATTTTTTACAGGTGGTTCTAAGATTAGCCAAAAATACAGCTTATTGTTACTGGATAATATGATTACAGAATTATACAATTTTTGAGGTCAATCTTTACCTCTGCAAGATTACTTTTTGCATCCTTCTGAGCCAATAATCACCCACCCTCTGTAGCAACCCACAGCAGGAAATGGTCCCTTCTAGTATTGGATACCTCTAAATGCAGGTTTTTTTTTTTTTCTTAATTCACGATTAAAGTTCACAGTAGGTGAAGTGGTTATTATCCAGGGAGATTATGCCATGGTGACCTGGGAAATGTCAGCTGTCCTTGGCATCATTTCTCGAGGCTTAGGCTAGACTCTTTGCTTGTGTGGTTGTTCTAAAGGCACTGCAAATCCCAAATGTTGTGAACTGATCTAATTTCTATATCCAAACCTACTTTTTATTCCTATTTTTTCTGGCTCAAAGAATGGTTCCAGACTCTCTCCTCTGAGCCTTCTTCAGGCAAAGCCTACCCTTCACCTTGTCTAGCAAGGGGACTCAATCAACAAGCGTTTATTGAGTGCTACTTTGGTTAGCAAATGAAAAGGACTGAAGTCAAAAAGAGAAAGGTCAAATGGATATTGAGTGCATATGCCAAGTTCTGTTCTGTTCTGAGTTTAAACGGCAAAGTGAGACTGGTCAGAGCTTTGAGCTAGAAGTGCTTTCTGGTAATGTCTGGCCAAGCAGAGGCAGGGGATGGCCATAGTTCTAAACCATTTGATAAGATCAGTATCGAGATTATGATGACCGCATGTCCTCAACTGACCCAGAGGCATCCAGAGAGGTTTTTTTCATTAAACATTTTTTTCAGTGGGCCTCAAATTCTGTGACAGAGTTTTGGTCACATTGTTGCCATTAAAAAAGTACTGATTTTAAAAACTAATAACTTAAAACTGTCACACACAAAACAAATGGTTCACAAAACATTCTCCTTTCCTTCTAAAGGTTTTACGATGCATTGTTATTACTACCCAGTTTTTACTATTAAACTTAAATGGCCAATTCAGGCAAACTGAGACTGTTCTTCCACCACTGATCAAGACTGGGGTGGCAGGTATTGGGGATAATATTCATTTAGCTTTCTGAGCTTTCTGGGCAAACTTGGTGACCTTGTCTGCTCCAGCTGCCTCCTTGTCCACTGACTTGATGACACCCACAGCAACTGTCTGTCTCATGTCACGAATAGCATAAATTCTTTGGGCTATATGACTATTACCTTACTCATAGGAAAGTGATTTTTGTGTAGGAGAACAAAAAATTGTAGGGGGATTGACTTGGATGGGGACAATGGCCTAATTTAGGGGATGGCACAAGGTGGGGATGAATGGACTACCTGGGTTAAGAGCACCAGGCCATGAGGCTGGTTCATCTCCTGGCTATGAGGGGTCTTGTGATGAGCACACAGCATGCAGTTCTCAAATAAACCTGTCCTCATGCTTGTAGTCAAGAGAGTCCTATCATTCTCTGTAGTACACAGATGTCTGGCCAAACACTACGCTATGAGTTCTTGGTGCTAAGAAGTATGTGCCAGGTATGCATATCTTTATAATTTTCTTTAGAACATTCAAGAAAGCAAATGATATAATAATAAGCATGTGACAGGACAGAGTATAATGGGTGCTTCTAGCAGAGGCAACTGTGATTAGAATGATGAGGAAAGGTTTACCAGAGGAGGTGGCAGATGATTTGAGTCTGGAAAGATAGCTAGGAGTAATCCCAGTAAGAAAATGAAGGAGGACACATAGAAGGGTATTCCTGGCACAGGTATAGTTCAGAAGACAGACATGCAGGTCAGGAATTGTTACCATATGGGTGGCTTTTGCAGTCAGAGAAGAAAATGTCCTCTTTCTGGAAGAATATATATGGTGGAAAGAGAGTTAAAGACAGTCCAGTGGCAGAGTTTTCTGCCTGGTGTAATATGGCACTGATTTTCCATGAGATACTGATCCCCTCACATTAGGGAAGATGAGTAGGATTAACAGTATTCAGAGTCCCTGGGCAGGTTGCCTCTAGATGTGGCAGCCAGTTTTGGGGAGCCTCAGTGGGATGCTTGAACATAGCATTCTTGTAACGTAGGTTGCAGTCTTGAAGATTTCTAGCATGATGAGGGTTTTCTGTAACTTTCATTGCTGCAAAAATCAGAATATTGTCAAGGATATAATCTACCACCTCAATATCTATTTTAGAGTGGAGGTAGCCAACTATGGCATTTCTGGAGGAATTGATGGTCTAGGTACCCAAGAAGTCCGAAATGTGGACAACTGAGCGAGATGGAAGGTAGGAGGGTGGTAGGAAGGCTAGACAGGGTGGTAGGTGCAGCTCCAGGTGGTGGCCCCAAATCGCTGACTTCACGTACAACAGATAGGTCTGTTAGTTTGTGGCCAGGCTGGTACCCAAAGTATCTGTAATACTGCAAGTACTTCAGATAAGGATGTCATCATTTTGAAATCCTTGATATGAAAAAGTTCAGTCAATCAGATTAGAAATTCGCTCATATTTTCACAAGAAATTTTAACATTACATTTGTCAAGGAAAGAAGTGGAAGAACTATTAGATTCTGGAAATATGATGTCAACTGTTGTAAACATTTGAATAGTTATCAAAATCAAGAAAATATTTTTATCACCTACTTGAGTGAACAAAGTTTCTTGTTGATGGTAACTTTTCAAAAGTATAAAAGAATTACCACTATAAAGCCTTGACAAGAAATTGTGAGTAGCCATTTCAAGAATAAAAAATTAAAAAAAAATTTGGAATTTCAAACAAATTCAGTATTTAATATCTTTTCTAATTCTTTTTTTTCTTATTATAAATTACACAACATAAAGAGAAGACAATTACTTTTTTCATCAATACCATTTAGATACTTCCATATAGTGTCCAATTTATCCCAGAATGTTGTAGAAATAGTTTCATTATCCATGTACATTATGAGGTAGCAAAGGTTGGAAGGTACTGACTTGGGAATACTGACATTTAAGGCATGAATAAAAAAATAGTCCATGAAGGAAGTTGAAAAAGACTGGCCAAAGAATACATATCAAATAAAGAAAGAGTGATATCAAGGAAGCCAAGGAAGTAAGTGAGTGTGGTTCACAGTGTCATAACACATAGAGAAGTTAGATGAGATGAGAAAACCCCTCTCTACTTAGCAATGAGGAGATAATTGATGATCTCAATGAGAACAGTGTCAGTGTGGTTCCCGGGTCCAATGTGGTTTGTAACAGGTTAAGGAGTGAAGGGAAGTTAGGATGTAGAGGTGATAAAATATTCATCACTCTTTCAGGAAGCTCTACTTGGAAAACATGGAAAGGATGGCAGCTAGAGGGAGAACCATATAGAACCAATAAGAATTGTGAGGTTTTTCCCTCACAGAACTGGAAAAGAGAATACAGTCATGAGTTGACATAAAAGCCAGTTGAAAGAGAGTGGTTATAGCTATAGGCAAGGGGTGGGTGGTGGGGATAAGTAATGGAACAGTCTCTGAGGAGTAAGAGAAGATCAGAGTACAGGGAAGAGGGTTAGCCTCCAACACAAGGGGCACGCCTTTCTTGGAACTTGTAAGAGTAGAGATTAGTGAGATGTTCTCACGATGTGGCTACAAATAGTTGAGGACATACAAAACACATAGTTTTGATTTTTCTTAGTGTATTAGGAGGTTAAATTAACCTAGGAGAAGAAAACTTGAGAAGAGTGGTTAAGTTTGAAGAAACTATGGCTGGAGACTTGTTTTCATAATGGTGCTAACCTGAACCAAGTTGGGTGATTTTCTCCAGCCATATTCAGCAGATGTAATAGTAGAGAAGACAGATGGTTGGGCTGATCCAAGATTGAGAGTTTGTAGAGTGGCCACAGTGGATAAGTTAGGTGGCTGGAATGATGAATGTGCTGGAAGGATGGTTGAAAAGACAAACCACAGCGTCTGGGCGACAAAGGGAGGAAGTGAAGCAACTTGAAATCTCCAAGGTAGTAGTGGGATTAGGCATAAACCAGGCTTCACAGTATTCAAAGAATGAAGGGGGAGAAGACACCTTATGCACTGTTCGAGGGGGCTTAGAGGCTTTTATTTCCAATGAAATGAAGATTCTGCAGACACAGGGGAAAGCCTTGGGTAGGGCTAAAGAGCAATGGAAAGAAAAACAAGAGTGAGGAAGCACAAGGCAGGCAGTAAGAGGAAAGAAGAGAGGATGCCGGAGGTTTGCATTTTAGGTGGAGTTGTAGGAGGTCTAGGATCGCAGGCATGGGAGAGATCAGTCTAGATGTCCAGGGGGAAAGAAGGATGAGCTGCAGACCAAGGGGCCCCAGGAGGCTGCTGTGGCCTTCCCTCGGGTCCTAAACAGAATATGGTAAGGAAATATTTGGTCCCTCAAGAGGTGGAACTGGAGAGGGCGACGGTGATGAGAATTCAGCCTGAGGGGCCACCTGCTCAGGGGGTCACTCATCCTTTAAGCCTTATCTCAAAGCTCGGCTCCTCCAGGGTGCTCTCTCTCCCCCTCAGGTAGTGAGCAAACATGTGGCCAGGAAGGACACTGGGCAAAGAAATAGGACGCAGCAATGCGCTGGAGCAGGAAGCAGTTCTACCTTTGTGTTGTCTCAGTTTCACCTTCCAGGAAGTGTTCTGGACAAAAGGATCCTGAATCACAGTCAGCACGTCCAGCTAGAGCACCCCATGACACTGGGAACAGTGCCACATGCAAACCCAGTGAAAGTCCCAGAGTCTAGCCTCTCGCCTGCAGGCCAGTCCAACTAAAACACTGCTTTGGCTCAAAAGAAAAAGGCATGTTACCATCCAACTTTGCCACTTGAAATGAAACTAGAAAAACATCCTCAGAATAGAGGTAAGTCTTGATTCACCCTTTTTTTTCCTGAAGGAGTTAAGGTTTTAATTACTATATTATTTCTGTCCTAAATCTGATCTAATAATGGAATTATATGATATTTACAGGTTTGATGCTGTATGTAGCATTCATTTTACCATAATTGTGTGAGTTGATTTGATGAAGAGGAAGTGCTCATTTTGGGGGAAATGCTATTTGGAACATTTTTTCAGAAATAGGATAACCCATAATGGCATTACGAACCTTATTTTTAAAAACTGTGAGACATAAGTATAACACATGTTTTTAATTATAGGCCTTTAAAATATTTTTTATATAAAAATGGAATTTGGTTTTCATCAGATGCTTTACTTAATTTTGTTTAAAACAGTTGACAGCACTGAGAAAATGATGGGGAGAGGAAGGGGAAAGAAGTAGATTGTTTAGTCGTAGTTTGATATTATGTATTTAAATAATAACTCTGCCATACATTTCATTCCATCTCTTGACCCTACCCAGTCTCCTGCTCATCGCTATTCTGGTTCCCTTCCTTGTACTCCAGAGGGCAAGGAACATACCTGGTATTTTGTGGTAACCTTTTCCTACACACTATGAAAGCTATAGGTCTTCTGCCCAGAAAAATGCTTATAGGCACTCATGGGCACACACACACACACAATTTCAGGAGACGCAGGCATTCTGCATCCACTCTACCCCCTCACATCCCATCCTTAGGCTCCCAAATTAAGTCCCCCTACTCTATAAAGGGACATTCAGTACAGAACGCCAGTCAATGCCAGGGGCTGCCTCTATTATCTCTGTATCCCTGAGGTGCCTAATGCCTTCCCTGGCATGGAGAAGGCATTCAATCACGTTTGATGAGCTACAGTACAAGAAAGTCATGCTATTTAAACTAAGAGCGTGTAGGGAAGAAGGGGGGAACCTTGAGCCTTGGGTTGTTAGGTGAGCACTGGGGTACAGGGAGGGCTGTCGGAACAAAGGTAGGATGACTGTTTATTGAAGTTTAGCACTTTTTTTCTCTTAAATCTCAGCCAGCCAATTAGATAGACTGGTAAAGAAGCATTCTTTGGTTAAAGAAAAGAATCCTAAATTTCTGAAGCTGCACTGTGTTTATCGTAGGAAAAAGTTGGATAATCTCAGAAACCAGACTAACTTCTAAAGAATGATGTGGGTAAAAGAAATATTTAAAGGAGTGTTGAGACACAGAGTAAACCACAGAGGTGCCAGCATGATGACTACTACTGTCAACATTTTCTAGGTGAAGCTTTGCCCGCTTGCTTTTATAGAGCCATGCAAGGCTCCCGAAGCAGTGGGTTTAGGACACAGTCGCTGCCTGTATTGTTGCCTCCTAGACAGTGGCACGAGGTCACTTATCCCACGGTACTCTCCTATATCTCCTGGAGGACCAGAAATCATGCTGCATTTGTGTGGCATTTCCACCAAGAGAGGTTCAGTTTAATCACCGTCACAGGCAGAGAAAGCTCTGGACTGCTTTCTCTGCAGTTTGTTTCAGCTGGAGCTGGTGTGCTCAACTCTTGCCAGAAACGAATTCCTGACGTAGAGGACTAAAATAAAACTGCCTGTGAAAAGCTAGTTTATGCACTGAGACAGAGACATAGCTCTAGCTGCAATTGTATTTACAGGGAAAAAAAATAAACAACAGAATAGATCATCAAATAACACTCTGTCCTTCTTTCTTCCCAAACCAGCTTTCGTTCTCTTTTGTGCTCAACCAGGATCTCTTTGTGGGTAGTTTATTTTATCAAAGAAGCTGTTTGGTCAACTTGGAATATATCAGCTGAAAACAAATCTATTTGATCTGGAGAAGAGTGTCAAGAACGCTTTGTCTTTAATCTGAAAAAATGGCTGCTGAGATGATAGTTACCATGGGGACAGAGGAAAGACATCATAATCTCTGTGTCTTCTATCACTTTTCACTTGGATTCCACTTAAAACGAGGTCAGCTCCTCATCCACACACCAGTTGAAGGTCAAAAATCACTCCAGATTTTTTTTTTTTTTTGCTGCTTCCCAAATACAGCCCTGATGTGTCAGATTAGGACAAAAGAAGGTGAGACCTTCCTGTAGGTCCTTTCCCTCTAGGAGAGTCTGAGGGAGGAATTTGTTTTGTGACTCTCTTGGTCGGCAGGGTACACATGATACTGATCTACTAAAGCAGACCATTTTACAGCTGGGAGGAAAATAGCTATAAACTCTCCACCTCAGTTTGCTGGATTATTTCATCCTCTGTCATGATACAAATATCGATGACGTTAGAGATAGAAGCTTGGTCCGAGATATTATACCCTTATCAAAATATGTACTCATTATTGTTAAATCACAGATTGATAAAATATGATCTAAATCGTTGTTAGTAATCAGGATTTGGTTTTCCTTTGGCTTAGTTTTTCCCATCTGGTTTTGGTTTTGTGGTTGCCTTTCCAGTTCTGAGTAAATGTAATAAAAAAAAGATTAAGAAAATAAAAACACAATATGATTTGTGAATCTCATCCAGTTCAACCCTCTAAATAAACAGATTTTTTAGGAAATCAAAACTGAGTATGATATTATGCTTGAGACTCATGTATTAAATACCCAAACCAGTATACAGACAAAATGAACATATTTCATTCTTGAATGCCATGTTCAACAGAAAAAAGTGGTTATTCCACCCCACCCTGATACCCTGTAACAATGACAATAACAGAAAAAAAGAAGGAAAGAAGGCAAGAAAAGAGAAAGAAAGAAAGGGAGAGAGAGAGGGAGGGAGGGAGGAAGGAAGGAAAGAAGGAAGGAAGGAAGGAAGGAAGGAAGAAGGAATAGAGGAAAGAAGGGAGGAAGGAAGGAAAGGAGGAAGGAAGGAAGCAAGCAAGAAACTCAGCCATGAGGGGAAAAGCACAAAAATATATTGGTTAGAGTGGCCAAGAGCTTGGAGTCTAGTTCTTGTGGGTAACCATCAACCCTCCTCTTGATCCAGAGGATCCTAATATTCTCCTCCACCAGATTTCATCTATCATGACACAGTGAAAGCAAGTGCTCTCTGTGTCATATTGGTCACCCCCAACTTGGGACTATGGAGTCTGTCCTAAGTCTATTGGTCATAACGTGAAAGTAATAATAGTAATAATGATAGTTCAGAAAAATTGTGTGCCAACTGTGGTATCAAGTACATTATAGGCATTATCTTTGGTCCTCCCAGCAATCCTCTATGGTGGGCTGTGTCAGTATTATTACTGCATTATTGAGGGAAAAATCAGAGCTTGGAGAGCTTGGGTCATAGAGTTAGTAAGAGTGTGGAACAGGATTTGAAACCACACTTGCATGTCAGCCCTTATCCTTTAGCCTAGATCTCTGTAGTGTGAACTAGGCACCAACCAGGAAAAGCAAACTACCTGGAAGGGCTGCAGCTGTCCCTCCTTGGTCTGTTTGAGCTGTATATGCCCTATCAGCACACTAATTATTACAGTCTATCTCCTCATCTGTCTACTTGTCTTTCTCTTCTACTAGACGAGCTCCTTGACAGCGAATCCAGAACACTGACAATGCCTGACCCACAGTAGGTACTTAAAACATTGGGTGAAATATGCTAAAAATGATTACATGCTGGGGATTTATAATAATAATTGATACCCATCTTAGCATAGCTAATTCTGCATTCTTTTCCAAATATTCAATAGTTTGTTTGTAACTGGGTACCAACTTCTAAAATGTAGGCAGGTGTAGTTGAAAATACAATTTGATGCATTATTGTCATTATCATACTGGTATTTGCAAATTTAATTCTAATTACAGAATTAACTGTTGCATTGTATTGAAAAGAAAAGGAAGTGTTTTAATTTAACATTTTAGTAGGAAGTGTATGCATATTTACTAACTTTATTATAAAACTATCATCAAGCAATTTTTGAATATCTAGGCCAAGAAAAAATATTTAGCTTTTTTTGATGGAAGATGTAGTCTTATTTTAATAGAGGCTTGTTTTACTCACAGCATTGTGTTGTACTTAGCTTGGTTCTCAGCTGCCCTCTAGTGGTGATAAATAGTAAGTAAATAATAAAGTAGTTGAAAATAAAATGAATTTATCTGGTAGTGACTACTTTACAATCAGTAACCATATCTGTTTTGACTTATTATATAGATCAAATATAACAAAAAAATAGAATATTTGCTTTGTTTTACCAGGTTAAGGTAACAGCTTTTAAAAATATCTCATAGTATTAAAAAATACTAGTAAAAGAATTCACACACAATGAATAAATAAGATATAGAGAATAATGAAACAAATGTGTGTGTACCTAGGACCTGGCTTAAGAAATAGAAAAGAAGAACATTCAGTATTTGTTTGATTTCAAAGGCCATTGTCATTCCATGATGTCATACTACACTCAGCCCTCCGTATCTGCAAGTTCCCCATCTATGGATTTTGAGCTGCGGTTGGTTGAACTTGCAGGTATGGAGGGTCAACTGTCCTATGCCATTTTACATAAGGGACTTGATTTTGGTATCCGTGGGGGAAGGGTGTGTGTGTGTGCGCGCGCCCTGGAATCAATCCTTCTCACCAAGGGTCGACTGTATTTCCCAAGAAGCGAAACAAGAAAACTCATCCCCACGTGAATAATATCAACCCTCAGCCTCATTAACAAACATGCTGTAGCCAGCTGATCAAAGCAGTAGGTTTTAGGAGGAAAAAGAAAGCAAGCATTCATAATGCCTTGCACATAGTTTGCACTCAAATAATTATTTATTTGTTTTGTACTTAGTAAACCATCTTCTGCTAATAAGCCTTGAATTTTTTGAATCTTTTAAAAGATATCCGGGGGGTGGGGGGGAAAGGATTTTATCATGGAGAAAATTTAATACTATCTATCTGCTTTTAAATTATTTTAAATCATTCCCAGAGGAAACTGTTTCATTTACATTCTAAAAACAGAAACAAGATAACTGTTTTAAATGTCTACTGGTATAAAACTCATGCAGTATTACTATCAGGATCACATCTCATGACTCTATCAATTTAGATTACTTATGATTCAGAAATAATTTATTATTTTTCAACATAGTGGAAATGGATATGATACTGTGTTATCTTAAATTTGTGTAGCACCAAACTATATTTCAATGCTCAACATCTCAAATGGAGTCTGATGACAATTTCTACTTCATAAAGAGAAAAAGTAGTTTTGAAACATTCAGAAACATACAGATGCAACTCAGCATGCTTTTCCCACAAGATGTCACTATGGTACCAATGAAATATAATCATAGATGTATATATCTGTCTGTTACTTTGTTTTTAAAAAACAAACAGTTAGAAAAGATCTATCCATAAGCATAGGATACTCAAATTGAACACACACAGGAAATAAGTGAATTCATAGATATCCAATATCTACTATATATATATATATATATATATATATATATATATATATATATATATATATATATATACACATACACATGTGTATGTATATATATATACATATACATATGTATATATATGTATATGTGAAAGCAAACATATTTGTTTGGATACATACTGAAACATTAACTATATGCATCCAAAGAGCAGTATAAAACTAATAATACAAAACAAGGGCTGTATTCAAGATTATTCATTCTTTGACAAATATTCTAAAAGTACCTAGCGTGTCACTCATACCATGACTCTTCTCACCAAGTATGCGATACACTCATGGCTGCTTACAGATTGAGTTTACATCTTTATATGCATGTGTGATGGTTAAAAGATGAGGGAGGGTAGGAGGGAGACGCAAGGGGGAAGAGATATGGGGATATATGTATATGTATAGCTGATTCACTTTGTTATAAAGCAGAAACTAACACACCATTGTCAAGCAATTATACTCCAATAAAGATGTTTAAAAAAAAAAGATGAATACTGAGTGATTTCTGAAGATGAACAACTGGCAAAATTACACCTGTCCTTTGTTTCTGCTTTAAGTGAGCTAGAGTTTAAGAACCAAGAAGTCAGATAGAGCAGAGCTCAAAATCTAGCTCAGTCAACTGTATATCCTCTGCCCAGTTAATTCACCTCCTGAGTCTGCTTTCTTATTTATAAAATGGGTGTAGTTATATCTATCTCATTAAGGTTGCTATGACAGTAAATTGAGACAATGCATGTAATACACCTAGCACAGAAGGGATTACTTAATAAATAATAGCAGTGATTATTAATTTCAAGAGGGAGATGTTAATCAGAATCACATTTTATGCTTTGATCACAGGCCGTAGCATATGAAAGGCCTGAGTTTTAGTCACAGATGTGAAATGCTTATGTAATAAAATTCAAGCAGATCTATAAAAATTTAAGCACTTGTAATAACTGATATTCCATAATGGCCTCTAATAACAGTTTTGTTTGCTAAACCCAACTATATGTTTGAAGAGTAAATAGAGGTCTGGCCTTGCTTTTTGGAATGACTCCCTTCTGCTGGTGACAGTAATTGAAATTTGCCTTAACTTTGGCAGCTGCACATAGTTAAACATCATTTGGCCAATTGTTAGGCAACCTGTGGGGTTTCTTATCCTCTTATGTTAGTCCCCCTGGGTAGCACTGTATTATTCTCCTATTTTTAAGCCTTCCGTAGCTCCCCAAGGCTCTGAGGACAAAGTACAAACATGGCAGTCATCTGCAGCTTGCCCAGTTGGTTGAATCAGCCTCAGATGTCCTAGGCTAGATATTCTCACAAGCAGCTGATCAGGCACACTTTATAAATGAGGAGTCTGGATGCTGGAGGCTGAAATGACTTGCCCAAAGGAATACTGCTCCTAAATGGATGAGCTGAGACTAGAAACCAAATGTCTCATTGGCCCCATCTCTGGCTGAGGAGGACTCCTAATCCCAGAAGAGCAAGGATTATCTTCTTCAGCTAAGTGCTGTTACAGACCTAGGCCAGGCTGGGACGGTGGAGAACAGCAGGGTACATGCTTTTCCAAAGCAGTCAACTTTTACCAAATGGTGAGAAGGTGTTTCAGGGGCCATAAGAAAAGACATCTTTTTGTTTGATATTTCTTATTTATTTCTAACTTTATTTTTCTCTAAAATTTAACTAGGTAAAATAAATAATACTATACTGCTAATCATTTCTGCCAGGCTAACTGGCCTGTGGGCCACTCTGAGGTCCAGTCTTACCCTGCCAAGTGGGGACTCCGTGTTGCATTAGAAGCATTTATAGCAGTTTTAGCAGTATTGACAGCACACCTTTGCTACTCAAAAGCATGGTCTGCTGGTCAGAAGCACCCATATCACCTGAAAGTTTGTTGGAAATGCAGAATCCCAGGCCCCACCCAGATCTTTTGAATTGAAATCTGCATTTTAAGCAGGTTCCCAAACGACTGGTGTATATATTCAGGTTTGAGGAACACCATCTTTAGCACTAAATGAAGCAGTATTCCTCATGGAAACAGTATTCTGTTTAGAGTCCTTCCTGATGATCTGGCTTGGTTGCCCAAGGGAAAAACTTGTGAAGTCCTTGGCATAGTTATTGATACTTCTTTGAAATTCCACAAATGATACTTTCCTTCTCTTTTCTTGGAATTTTATTGACTCTAGTTTGTCTGACAAGAAGTTAGTTTTAAAAAAATGGACAAATTGTTTGGCTTCCTCTTTTAATTGTAAAAGAGACATTTTTTTCTTTAGAGGAAATTTGGATGACACATTTAGAAAGAAGAAAATAAACCATCTACTCAACCATCTCGGTATATTGCTTTCCATATGTATATACACACATATATGTATTTAATATTTTGAATAAGTAATGCAGTCATACGGTTCAAAAAGTATTAAAAGATGCGTAGTAAAATCTTTGGCCCATTTAGGTATTGGGTTGGCCAAAAGGTTCCTTCAGTTTTTAAGTACAAATAAAAGACACATTTTTCATTTTCACCAAGGACTTTACTGAAGAACATATCCACCGTTTTGTTCCACTACCTTCTGCCATTTTTCAGGTAACTTCATAATTCCACCTTCCCAAAACTTTTTATCATTTTGAGCAAAGAACTGTTCCAGGTGCCTTTTACAATCTTCCAAGGCATTGAAATTTTCTTCCATTAAGAGAATTTTGTAAAGACCTAAATAAATGTAAATCCGAAGGTGCAATATCTGGTGAATATGACGGATGAATCAGAATTTCCCAGCCAAGTTGTAAAATTTTTTGCTTGGTCATCAAAGAAACATGCAGTCTTGCATTATCCTGATGGAAGATTATGCGTTTTCTGTTGACTAATTCTGGACGCTTTTCATCAAGTGCTGCTTTCAGTTGGTCTAATTGGGAGCAGTACTTGTTGGAATTAATCGTTCGGTTTTCCGGAAGGAGCTCATAATAGAGGACTCCCTTCCAATCCCACCATATATACAACATCACCTTCTCTGGATGAAGACCGGCCTCTGGTGTGGTTGGTGGTGGTTCATTTTGCTTGCCCCACGATCTCTTCCATTTCACATTATGGTACAGTATCCACTTTTCACTGCCCGTCACAGTTTGTTTAAAAAACGGAATTTTTTTTTACATTTAAATAAAGAATCGCATGAGGATATATGGTCAAGAAGGTTTTTTTCGCTTAACTTATGTGGAACCCAAACATCAAAGCGATGAACATAACCAAGCTGTTGCAAATGATTTTCAGTGCTTGATTTGGATATTTTGAGTATGTCGGCTATGTTTATCTCTCGCATGGTATAACGCTGATTGTTCTCAATGTCTCGATTTCATTGCTATCAACTTCAACTGCTCTACCCGACTGTGGAGCATCGTCCAGCGAGAAATCTCCGGCATGAAACTTCGCAAACCACTTTTGACACATTCGATCAGTCACAGCACCTTCTCCATACACTGCACAAATCTTTTTTTTTTTGCATTTCTGTTGCGTTTTTACCTTTCTTGAAATAATAAAGTGTAATATACGGAAAATGTTGCTTTTTTTCTTCCATCTTCAATATTAAAATGGCTACACAAAAATTCACCAATTTTGATAAGTTTTTTAAAACGCATGCTGTTATGACAGCTGTCACAATACAGACTGACAAAGTTGTTTCGAATGAAGCTAAAGACAACTAAATGCCACTAGAGCCATCTTATGGGAAAACTGAATGAAGCTTTTGGCCAACCCGATATTATATTTGCTCAGTTCCACCCCTAACCCCAATAGATAACTACTCATTAATTTTTTGTGTATCCTTCAACAGATATTTTTAAATATAGTCACATAAATATTATGTGTATACTTTCTCCATTTTATCACAGATGATAGATTTATTACACAGTTCTGCACCTTATGAATATGTTTTTACATTTTGTAAATTGCATTTCACTTTATAGTTTACAATCAACATTTCCCATGTTTTTACAGAGTTTTCATAAATGTCATTGAAAATGGCCACAGTTTCAATGTAATAATTAAGTAATAATTTACTTAACCAGTAGGGGTTACTGTTGCACATTTTGGTCCTTTCCTCTCCCCCCTCTTCTATTGAAGAGAACTTTATGATAAAAATCTCTGTGCATAGAGTTACTACCACCCAATGAGTACTGGGGGAACTTGGGTAGATACACCCAATGACTGCTGCTGAGAGCCCAGAGCAGCCCATATTCTTTCCCTTCCTCAGTCTTGTAGTTCAATTCCTTTTCAATTTTAGGGATTACTCTGTAGCCTACTAATATAATCTCTCTTTTCTCTTAATATATAAAGAGGCATTTATAGCTTGCAACAAATAAAGCTTAACTAATACATAAAACAATGGGAAAGAGAGAGAAGATGACTCTTCCATCTGTCAAAGTGTTAATCCCATATTTGATAGTAAAGGAATGGGATTACCTAATGAGGCAAGTAGAAATGAAAAACAGACAAAAAGGAACCCAAACTCACCTAACACTGAGGAAATGGCAAAGGAACATCCATGGGAAATGAACATCATAGAGGAGTTAGTTCTTGCTACAGGAGGGAAAAAGATTGGAAAAAGAGAAGTCTTTCATTGAAAAGGTTTCTTGAAAGTCTGGGGAACTCAGCTGAGGAAACACAGGTTGTCAGGGAGGCGTGCGTGGTCTACTTTCCATCTCTGAAGCAACAGGCTAGGAAAGTATCAAACAGAAGAAAGTTCTTGTCAGAAATTTTTTGAGACTGATTCACTAACCAGAGCAAACTCCTAGTGCCATAGTTTATCTCCAGGCAAATTCTAGAGCAGGAGGCAGCCAACCACTACAGTGTAAAGAGACAAGAAAGGATTGGGAAATACATAGAGAAAAATACGATTCTGGGACTGTTGGGGAATGTCCATTCTTATGGTGGGGTAGGTGAGGATAGCAAGAGCCAGTTAATTCTGTCCGGGGCGGGGTGGGGTGAGGGGGTGAGGGGTGGAGTTACTGTCTTCCAATCCAATCCAATTCCATCCAATCCAATCCAATGCAATCCTATCCAATATTAATTTCAGCCTCAGAGAGTCAGCCAACCAGGGGTTAGAGGAAATTTGAAGCCTCAATTATTTGTGATGGATTCCAAAAGGAAAGAGGTCTTAGAAAAGACCTGGGGACTGGAGGAGTATATATATATATATATATATATATATATATATATATATATATATATGTATATCTATTAACTAGAATACTGAAATAGCAGAACTTGTAGGATGCAATCTTTTTCTTTTTTAAACATCTTTATTAGAGTATAATTGCTTTACAATGTTGTGTTAGTTGCTGCTGTATAACAAAGTGAATCAGCTATACATATACATATATCTCCATATCCCCTCCCTCTTGCATCCCCTCCCTCCCACCCTCCCTATCCCACCCCTCTAGGTGGTCACAAAGCACCGAGCTGATCTCCCTGTGCTATGCGGCTGCTTCCCACTAGCTATCTATTTTACATTTGGTAGTGTATATATGTCCATGCCACTCTCTCACTTTGTCACAGCTTACCCTTTCCCCTCCCCGTGTCCTCAAGTCCATTCTCTACATCTGTGTCTTCATTCCTGTCCTGCCTCTAGGTTCTTCAGAACCATTTTTTTTTTTTAAAGCTATCACTGTGCTCTCTCATTCTCTTACACGATCCATAGGAAATCTGCAACTTTGACACTTCGTAAATGGGAGTTCACTTACTCTGAAAATGTTTCCAGAAACTGCACTGTTATAGGTCAACCCAACTAGCATCTCACTCTTTAGATTCCTCAGTCATGAGTGGGATACCAATATCATGTTTACCAAACTCATAGCAGACATATTTAATTCCAGAAGCCATTCTTCACTGGGCTCCAGGGAAAGGAGAACTCCATTCCTTCCATGGGTAGGGAAAGTTCTCACAAAATCTTTTCTTACCTCCTACTCCAATTCTTGGTAGGCTGAAGGTGTGTAGTTAGCTAAGGGCTATAAAGCTGACCACTTGTTTTGCAATTCATAGTTTGGTGGTCTTGCACCAACACTTTTATATATGGTGTGATTAAAATACAGTTAACTTTTAGTCATTTTTCATAATTGATAGGCACACACATATGTAACTAGTTCCTGTTCAAATTCACATCAGTTTTAGAGTTGCTTTGTAATACTGAAAATACTGAGAAACTTGTGTGATATGTTATTCTAGGAATAACACAGCCTAGAAGGGTCTTGAATTTTCTTGAATTTCATTTTTATGTCAAAGGGATTGCATAGTCTTGAAGATTTAAACTTTCAGGTTGGAAGTGTATTTTATTTTCCTGGGAAAGTTCAATACTATTTTCTAGAGGAATAAGGAAATGAAATGCCACAAGTGAGGAAACAATTTAGGTTGGGGATTGTGTATGTATGTGTAAGTTGCTGGATGTCTATGAGACAAATCTGTGTGGGAAAATGTCATTTTGGGATTATATTTTTATGTTATGGGAAGGAGAGAGATGACTAATTGACCCTTGCCATTTTAGTCTCCACTGGTTTCTCCTGCAAGTAGAGAAAATGCATAAATACTAAATGCACACATAAAACTGCTCCTTGGCAGATGTGGATTATATTCTAAAGGGACACATTTAAAGAACATCACCCAAGTTTCTTATTTACTCTGCATCCCCTAAGCATGTCTCAGGGCAGGTCTACAGTATTATCAGGTACAGTTTTACACAGCTCTCTGTAATTGCTCTTTTGCTGTTTTAACCCTGGGTGAACCTCGCTTTGAGCAAACCTCCTATACAATTCAGCTTGAGCAAGTTTTTAAATTGTGGTTGGAATATTATTTTTTTAATACTAAACAACTTTTCAGTTTACAAAAGTGTCACTATAAATTTTTTCTAATATTAAATCTTCTTCAGTGTAATTTTAAAAATTAAATTTTTACCAGTTGGTCTAAACAACATATTTTTAGTAGCCTGGAGTTTCCTCAGAGGACACTAAGGGTATAAACACTATAGAGGTGCCCCCAGCATCTGATGGACAGTGGAAGACACTAGACAGGGAGAATGGATGCAGACATATTCCTGAATACACCTGAGGCCAGCCCTGCCTTTGAGGGCTGTGGATGTAGCTGGGGGGACGTTAGGGATCCTGTGTATACAGGTTGGGGATGTGAGTCAAAAATATTTCCTTATTAATATTAATGTCCTCTCACTTGTTCTCACAGACAAAGGGTGAGTATGGAGGAGGAACTGGGGATATTTAGGACATGTGTCTTAAGGAGTTTCTTTTCCTCTGGGCCTTGTTTCTCTAACAAGATCACTTACCTTTAAAAACAGGTCCAGATTTGGCAGCTTGGTCAGGATCTAATGGCAGCACATAAATGAATAGCAAGATGTCTGGCACAGGGAGCCCCAGAAGAACAAGCCACGTCTTGTTCTAGCATGAAAAGTGGGCAAAAAAGTAAATGTTCACGTGGACTTCTTGAAGATGTGGGCAATGTCCTCACGAGTGGCCATTCAATAAATGTTGCTTAATAAAAGAAGGACTGAATCAAAGGGCAGGCAGCAGAGAGTCTGCTAAGATGTCAGCCCCATCTCTGATTTAGAGCATCAATTTCTCAGAACATGAGCTCTTGGAGGGCAGAGCTCACCTGTGTGGCTTTTAGCCTCTCCCTCCCCTCCCTGCCTCCCTCCTACCTGAAAGTACCAAGGAAGGATTGTATATCCACTCCCAGCCTAATAAATGATTGTCTGGGATGATCAGATTAGAGTCATTATAAATGTCTGAGAATATGGCTGCTACCATTTTACTTTTGAATTTTAAGAATTACATGAGACACATATGTGCAATTTATAAAGAGTGGAAAATAGATAAGTTAAAAAGAAGAAAATAATTCACTATGGCACTACTTAGCAATAGCAAGATAGATAACTCTGTACAAAAATGGGATCACACTGTACATATTGTTTGTGTCCTGTTTTTTTCCCTATGTGACAAACTATGAACATCTTTTTTTGTGGTGTGATTTTATAAGTGCTCTATTAATGTAATGCCTATCCCCTATGCTCTACTCTAACCAAGATTAATCAGCTACAGATTTTTTAAACTAAACTTGGTAGTTTCCTCCCTGCTTCTAATGAATCGCTACCATTCATTAGAAGATCCAGCAAACTGTCAGTTCTGCATGTGATATAGTAAAGAAATGGGCTCATCTAAAGAGGGGAGTTTTAAGTTTAAAAATCCAGCTAACAGTACACAAAAGTGTGGCAAAACCTCAAGAAAAAGCTGAGCTTCAGCAGCAAGAGAGTGAGGCATTGCGGAGAACATGGCACAGCCACAAACCTCCCCTCCCTTCCAAGCACTGGTTCAGGTGCAGGGAGATACCAGGAGTGGGGAAGAAGCAGCTCCTTGGAACAGAGACACTCATTCACAGAGATTATTTGGGTTTCAATAAGTTTGTGACAGCGGTCCTAATCCTAAACTCAAATTCAGAACCACCCTGGTGTAAAGTCTACGAGATCAGAGCGGGGTGCCTGGGAGAGAGCTGGACCCTGTCCGGTGCTGTAGAGCTGGAGATGGGGACACACCTCAGAGACTTCAAGCCATGGACTTTGCTTTCTCCCTTCAACCCCAGTGAGGATGTGACCTCACTGGTTGGACTTTAGTTCAATAAACAGAGAACCTAATTTTTTTATTGTGTACATTTCAGTGGGTTTTAGTGTGTTCACAAGGTTGTGCAACCACCTCTACCATCTAATTTCAGAACATTTTCATCACTTCAGAAAGGAGCCCTGTACCCAATAGCAGTCACAATCCATTCCCCTCTCCCCTCACCCTGGCAACCTAATATCCTTTCCATCTCTATGGATTTGCCTCTTCTGGACCTTTCATATAAATGGAATCATATAAAATGTGGTCTTCTGTGTTCATTTAGCATGATGTTTCCAACACTTATCCATGTGGTAGCACGTATCAAAACTTATCCTTTTATGGCTGAATAATGTTCCATTTTATGGATATACCATCTTTTTGTTCTTCCATTCATCAGTCGACAGATGTTTGGGTTGTTTCCACTTTTTGGCTTTAATGAATCATGCTGCTCTGCACCTTTTTATGTGAACATATAGTTTCAATTCTCTTGCAGAAGCCGATGTGATTGAATATTTCTTTAAACAAAAATGCAAGGATTGGGGAACAATTTGTTTTCAATTTTTCTGTAAACCTAAGACTGTTTTATAAACAAAGTCTGCTAATTAATTTTAAAAATGCATGGATCATTATTTTTTAGTGTGAATGGTGATTTATGCCTATGTGTGAAAGGCAGTGGCACACCAAGAATTTGGCTGTTTTCCCCCCCCTGCCCCCAGCTTTACTGAGGTATGGTTGACAAATAAAAGTGTATATGGTTGACTCTTGGACAACACAGGTTTGAACTGAACACAGGTCCATTTATATGTGGATTTTTTCCAATAAATACATAGTCTGGCACACACAGTTCTGCATCCTTGAATATGGAGGCCCACTGTGGGACTCGAGCATACCCAGGTTTTGGTATCACTGGCAGGTCTTGAAACCAGTTCCCCTGGGGATACTGAGGAACAATTGTATATTTAAAGTGTGCAAAGTGATGATCTGATATATGTATGCATTGTGAAATGTTCATGTCAATCAAGCTAATTAAGACATCCATTGCCTCACATAGTTACCCACCTCCCCCCACTTTTTTTTTTTTCTCGTGAGAATGCTTACAATCTGGTCTCCTAGCAAATTTCAAGTATACAATATTATTAACTATAACCACATGTGGTACCTTAAATCCTCAAAACTTATTCATCATATAACTGAAAGTTTATACCCTTCAATCAACATCTCCCCATTCCATCCACCTCTCCAGAACCTTGGCAATCACCATTCTACTCTCTGTTTTCATCAGTTCTACAATTTTTTTTTTCTTCCAGATTCCACTTATAAGTGGTACTATACAGTATATGTTTTTACACCTGACTTATTTTGCTTAACATAATGCTCTTCAATTTTATCCAAAATTTGTTGTCACAAATGGCAGAATTTCTTTCTTTTTTAACGGCTGAAATCTTTATCTGTTTATATCTTTAACCATTCATGCATCAACAGACACTTAGGTTTTTTTTCATATCTTGGCTATTGTGAATAATACTGCAATGAACATGGGAGTGCTTTTGTTTTCTTTGAATATGTTTCCAGAAGTGGGATTTCTGGACCATATGGTAGTTCTATTTTTAGTCTTTTGAGGAACATCCATATTGTTTTCCATAGTGCCTACATCAATTTAAACTCCTATCAACAGTGTACAAGGGTTTCCTTTTCTTCACATCCTCGCCAACATTTGTTATCTCTTCTCTTCTTGATAATAAAAACTTGGCTATTTCTCAATGCTGATCAGAGTGACCAACCGTCCCACAGAGAAACCAGGCCTGAGGAAAAAGCCAGGGCAGGAATTACTGCATTTTCACCAGCTCTGTGCAACTGCCTGTTTTCCATTAAATTCATTTGTTGCCTAAATAAAATGGAGCACACAGTAAGGATAGGAGAATATGTGGTCTCCTCCCCATATGGTAATCTGGAATGCTGCAGGTAATATTCTTTCTTTTAATATATTAAAAAATATAAAATAATTCAATTTGGTTTGAAGAAGTTAGGAAACAGAGATGAGCATAAAGAAGAACTTAATTCATTTCCACATAAATTAGATAGTTTTGTTAATATTTCCTCTTACAAAACATGAAATCACTTTTTTGATGACTGTAGTTTGTGTTCTGCTTTTTCCACTAATCAATGAACTATGAATGAATTTCAAGGCATCTGGTTAGCATTATCTACTAATGTGGTACTGTTTTTCCTTTATGTTCTGCTGTAAACAAATTTAATCATATTAAGACTTTTTTTCTTGAAGAAAACATAGGGTGAGCAATTCTGTTTCTAGTCCAAAGCAGGCACTTCCATTTATTTTATCCTAGGATCAAACAGTGCTGACCTTACATGAGGCAGATAGCACTAAGTCTCAGCTAAAGGGACACACAGACATTTAAAAATTATAGTGGATCTGTCTGGAAATGGTAGAAGAAACTCAGGAGAAAATGGGAAACCAGGAAGAGAGAGTTTGGTTATGTTATAGGATGAGAAGATATAGAAAAAGGAAGTCTGGAGTTTCACTGTGGTGGCAGGGGTTACTTGACCTGGAAATTTTGAAAGGCAAGGAAAGGGAAGTCTAGAAGAGCTTAGGATGTAGAATTCCCAGACCCCACTGCCAGAAACCCAGGTCATGCCAGCAATCTGAGGTTAACAAATGCTTGCCGGTGATGATCTATTCAACAGACAATTTATTTGTGATTATTATCATAAGCAGATATGATGTGTTCTGTTTCAGAGGTAATATTTCACCATTAAAGTGTTAAAATCATCTGTAATATATGTTTATTTGAGGATAACTAGAAAATGTAGGTAATAAAAATGAAATCAATTTATTCATTATGTCTCTTCACTTAAAGAGGTGTGAAATTATCTCTTTTTCTAAATGGCATGATACATTTTTTTTTGAACAACATCTCTATTTTTTTTAATACAGCAGGTTCTTATTAGTTATCTATTTCATACATATTAGTGTATATACATCAATCTCAATGTCCCAATTCACCCCACCACCACAACCCTTCCCCACTTTCACCCCTTGGTGTCCGTACGTTTGGCATGATACATTCTTGCTATTGGTGTCCTGGCTTTTCCCATATGAATCGTCTATAAAAATATTTTCAGTAGCATAGCTTTTGGGAAATGTATTGTTGATTTGGTGATTTCTCTCCTTACCTTCAATTCTAACAGCAGATAATGAAAGTAAGACATTTTCTGTACAGAGGAAGCAGGCATGCTTCCCCTTCACACTTTTGGTCAGTTACTGCCATCTGATGTGCCTTCAGAATCCAATAAGGAACATTGGTTCTGCATAGTTAGAGAAAGAATGGGACCACGTAAAGGGGCATGTGGAAGCTAGAAAAAAGAAAGAAAGAAAGAAAGAAAGAAAGAAAGAAAGAAAGAAAGAAAGAAAGAAAGAAAGAAAGAAAGAAAGAAGGAAGGAAGGAAGAAAGAAAGAGAGAAGGAAAGAAGGAAAGAAGGAAAGAAGGAAGGAAAGAAAGAAAGAAGGAAAGAAGGAAAGAAAGAAAGAAAGAAGGAAAGAAGGAAGGAAAGAAAGAAAGAAAGAAAGAAAGAAAGAAAGAAAGAAAGAAAAACAGAGAACTTCTGCTGCTAGTGTCCTTGTCCCTGTGGTGAACGACAGCCACCCCCTGCCTCTGCAGGAGACCCTCCAACACTAGCAGCAAATCTACAAGGAAGCTATGATTCTCCATTTACAGATAAGGTAACTGAGGCTTAGAAATACTCTTCCAAGTTCACCCAGTTTGAATGTGTCAGAGCTGGTGTTTGTGTCCTAAAGATCACCCTACGTGCCTTGGAGGATAAAAGAACCCTGAACTGGGACCATGAGAAGACATCAAATTAGAGAAAGAGTGGATTTAAAAACTCAGAGAAGCCCAAGCCGTGTGTCTGATAGGGTCTTGGTGCTCCAGCCGGGTTTCAGGCCTGAGCCTCTGAGGTGGGAGAGCCGAGTTCAGGACATTGGACAACCAGAGACCTCCTGGCTCTGCATAATGTCGATCGGCGAGAGCTCTCCAAGAGATCTCCGTCTCAATGCTAAGACCTAGCTCCACTCAATGACCAGCAAGCTCCAGTGCTGGACACCCCAGGCCAAACAACTAGCAAGACAGGAACACAACCCCACCCATTGGTAGAGAGGCTGACACCCCAAGTTGTCACAGACACCCCAAAACATACCACTGGACGTGGTCCTGCCCAACAGAAAGACAAGATCCAGTCTCATCTATCAGAACACAGGCACCAGTCTCCTCCACCAGGAAGCCTACACAACACATTGAACCAACCTTAGCCACTGAGGGCAGACACCAAAAACAACAGGAACTGCGAACCTGCAGCCTGTGAAAAGGAGACCCCAAAACACAGTAAGTTGAACAAACTGAGAAGACAGAGAAATATACAGCAGGTGAAGGAGCAAGGTAAAAACCCCCCAGAACCAAACAAATGAAGAGGAAATAAGCCATCTACCTGAAAAAGAATTCAGAGTAATGATAGTAAAGATGATCCAAAATCTTGGAAATAGAATGGAGAAAATACAAGAAACGCCTAACAAGGACCTAGAAGAACTAAAGAGCAAACCAACAATGATGAACAACACAATAAATGAAATTAAAAATTCTCTAGAAGGAATCAATAGAAGAATAACCGAGGCAGAAGAACAAATAAGTGACCTGGAAGATAAAATAGTGGCAATAACTACCACAGAGCAGAATAAAGAAAAAAGAATGAAAAGAATTGAGGACAGTCTCAGAGACCTCTGGGACATTAAACGCACCAACATTCGAATTATAAGGGTTCTAGAAGAAGAAGAGAAAAAGAAAGGGAATGAGAAAATATTTGAAGAGATTATAGGGGAAAACTTCCCTAATATGGGAGAGGAAATAGTCAGTCAAGTCCAGGAAGTGCAGAGAGTCCAATACAGGATAAATTCAAGGAGAAACACGCCAAGACACATATTAATCAAACCATCAAAAATTAAATACAAAGAAAAAATATTAAAAGCAGCAAGAGAAAAGCAAAAAATGACATACAAGGGAATCCCCATAAGGTTAACAGCTGAACTTTCAGCTGAAACTCTGAAATCCAGAAGGGAGTGGCAGGACATATTTAAAGTGATGAAAGGGAAAAACCTAGAACCAAGATTACTCTACCTAGCATGGATCTCATTCAGATTTGACGGAGAACTTAAAACCTTTACAGACAAGCATAAGTCAAGAGAATTCAGCGCCACCAAACCAGCTTTACAACAAATGCTAAAGGAACTTCTCTAGGCAGGAAATACAAGAGAAAGAAAAGACCTACAATAACAAACCCAAAACAATTAAGAAAATGGTAATAGGAACATACATATCGATAATTACCTTAAATGTAAATGGATTAAGTGCTCCAACCAGAAGACATAGACTGGCTGAATGGATACAAAAATGAGATCTGTATATATGCTGTCTACAAAAGACCCACTTCAGACCTAGGGACACATACAGATTGAAAGTGAAGGGATAGAAAAAGATATTCCATGCAAATGGAAATCAAAAGAAAGCTGGAGTAGCATTTCTCATATCAGACAAAATAGACTTTAAAATAAAGACTATTACAAGAGATAGAGAAGAACACTACATAATGATCAAAGGATCAACCCAAGAAGAAGAGATAACAATTGTAAATATTTATGCACCCAACATAGGAGCACCTCGATACATATGGCAAATGCTAACAGCGATAAAAGGGGAAATCGACAGTAACACAATCATAGTAGGGGACTTTAACCACCCCCCAACTTTAACCAATGAAGAGACCAACCAAAATGAAAATAAATAAGGAAGCACAAGCTTTAAATGAAACATTAAACAAGATGGACTTAATTGATATTTATAGGACATTCCATTGAAAAGCAACAGAATACACTTTCTTCTCAAGTGCTCATGGAACATTCTCCAAGATAGATCATATCTTGAGCCACAAATCAAGCCTTGATAAATTTAAGAAAATTGAAATTGTATCAATTATCTTTTCTGACCACAATGCTATGAGACTAGATATCAATTATAGGAAAAAAAGTGCAAAAAACACAAACACATGGAGGCTAAACATAACACTACTAAATAACCAGGAGACCACTGAAGAAATCAAAGAGGAAATCAAAAAATACCTAGAAACAAATGACAATGAAAACACAACCGCCCAAAACCTATGGGATGCAGCAAAAGCAGTTCTAAAAGGCAAATTTAGAGCATTACAATCCTACCTCAAGAAACAGGAAAAATCTCAAACAAACAACCTAACCTTACACCTAAAGCAATTAGAGAAAGAAGAACAAAAACACACCAAAGTTAGCAGAAGGAAAGAAATCATGAATGTCAGATCAGAAATAAGTGAAAAATAAATGAACGAAACGATAGCAAAGATCAATAAAACTAAAAACTGGTTCTTTGAGAAGATAAACAAAATTGATAAACCATTAGCCAGACTCATCAAGAAAAAAAGGGAGAAGACTCAAATCAATAGAATTAGAAATGAAAAAGGGGAAGTAACAACTGACACTGCAGAAATACAAAGGATTATGAGTGACTACTACAAGCAACTATATGCCAATAAAATGGACAACCTGGAAGAAATGGACAAATTCTTAGAACAGTACAACCTTCCAAGACTGAAACAGGAAGAAATAGAAAATATGAACAGATGAATCACAAGCACTGAAATTGAAACTGTGATTAAAAACCTTCCAATAAACAAAAGCCCAGGAACAGATGGTTTCACAGGGGAATTCTATTGAACATTTAGAGAAGAGTTAACACCTATCCTTCTCAAACTCTTCCAAAATATAGCAGAAGGAGGAACACTCCCAAACTCATTCTATGAGGTCACCGTCACCCTGATACTAAGACCAGAAAAAGATGTCAAAAAAAAAGAAAATTACAGGCCAGTATCACTGATGAACATTGATGCAAAAATCCTCAACAAAATACTAGCAAACGGAATCCAACAGTAAATTAAAAGGATCATACACCATGATCAAGTGGGGTTTATCCCAGGAGTGCAAGGATTTTTCAATATACACAAATCAATCAATGTGATACACCATATTAACAAACTGAAGGATAAAAATCATATGATCATCTCAATAGATGCAGAAAATACTTTTGACAAAATTCAACACCCATTTATGATAAAAACTCTCCAGAAAGTAGGCATAGCGTGAAGTTACCTCAACATAGTAAAGGCCATATATGACAAACCCACAGCCAACATTGTCCTCAATGGTGAAAATCTGAAACCATTTCTACTAAGATCAGGAACAAGACAAGGTTGCCCACTCTCACCACTATTATCCAACATAGTTTGGGATGTTTTAACCACAGCAATCAGAGAAGAAAAAGAAATAAAAGGAATCCAAATTGGGAAAGAAGAAGTAAAACTGTCACTGTTTGCAGATGACATGATACCATACATAGAGAATTCTAAAGATGTTACCAGAAAACTACTAGAGCTAATCAATGAATTTGGTAAAGTAGCAGGATACAAAATTAATCCGCAGAAATTTCTTGTATTCCTATACACTAATGATGAAAAATCTGAAAGAGAAATTAAGGAAACACTTCAATTTACCATTGTAACAAAAAGAATAAAATACCTAGGAATAAACCTACCTAAGGGGACAAAAGACCTGTATGCAGAAAACAATAAGACAGTGATGAAAAAAATTAAAGATGATACAAACAGATGGAGAGATATACCATGTTCTTGGATTGGAAGAATCAACGTTGTGAAAATGATTCTATTACCCAAAGCAATCTACAGAATCAATGCAATCCCTATCAAACTACCAATGGCACTTTTCACAGAAGTAGAACAATATTTTTACAATTTGTATGGAAACACAAAAGACCCAGAATAGCCAAAACAATCTTGAGAAAGAAAAATGGAGCTGGAGGAATCAGGCTCCCTGACTTCAGACTATACTACAAAGCTACAGTAATCAAGACAGTATGGTACTGGCACAAAAACAGAAATATAGATCAATGGAACAGGATAGAAAGCCCAGAGATAAACCTATGCACATATGGTCATCTTATTTTTGATAAAGGAGGCAAGGATATACAATGGAGCAAAGACAGCCTCTTCAATAAGTGGTGCTGGGAAAACTGGACAGCTACATGTAAAAGAATGATATTAGAACACTCTCTAACACCATACACAAAAATAAACTCAAAATGGATTAAAGACCTAAATGTAAGGCCAGACACTATAAAACTCTTAGAGGAAAACATAGGCAGAACACTCCCCGACATAAATCACAGCAAGATCCTTTTTGACCCACCTCCCAGAGAAATGGAAATAAAAACAAAAATAAGCAAATGGGACCTAAAAGCTTTTGCACAGCAAAGGAAACCATAAGCAAGACAAAAAAACAACCCTCGGAATAGGAGAAAATATTTGCAAATGGAGAAATTGACAAAGGATTAATGTTCAAAATATACAAGCAGCTCATGCAGCTTAATATTGAAAAAACAAACAACCCAATCCAAAAATGGGCAGAAGACCTAAGTAGACATTTCTCCAAAGAAGATATACAAATTGCCAACAAACATATGAAAGGATGCTCAACATCACTAATCATTAGAGAAATGCAAATCAAAACTACAATGAGGTATCACCTCACACTGGTCAGAATGGCCATCATCAAAAAATCTGCAAACAATAAATGCTGGAGAGGGTGTGGAGAAAAGGGAACCCTCTTGTACTCTTGGCAGGAATGTAAATTGATACAGCCACTAAGGTGAACAGTATGGAGGTTCCTTAAAAAACTAAAAATAGAACTGCCATATGACCCAGCAATCCCACTACTGGGCATATCCCCTGAGAAAACCATAATTCAAAAAGAGTCATGTACCACAATGTTTACTGCAGCACTATTTACAATAGTCAGGACATGGAAGCAACCTAAGTGTCCATCAACAGACGAATGGATAAAGAAGATGTGGCACATATGTGCAATGGAATATTACTCAGCCATGAAAAGAAATGAAATTGAGTTATTTGTAGTGAGGTGGATGGACCTAGAGTCTGTCATACAGAGTGAAGTAAGTCAGGAAGAGCAAAACAAATACCATACGCTAACACATATATATGGAATCTAAAAAAAAAAAAAAGGTTCTGAAGAACCTGGGGGCAGGTCAGGAATAAACATGCAGACGTAGAGAATGGACTTGAGGACATGGGAAGGGGGAAGGGTAAGCTGGGACGAAGTGAGAGAGTGGCATGGACAAATATACACTACCAAATGTAAAATAGATAGCTAGTGGGCAACAGTTGCATAGCACAGGGAGATCAGCTTGATGCTTTGTGACCACCTAGAGGGGTGGGATAGGGAGGGTGGGAGGGAGATGCAATAGGGAGGGTTATGGGGATATATGTATACATTTAGCTGATTCACTTTGTTATACAGCAGAAACTAACACACCATTGTAAAGCAATTATACTCCAATTATGATGTTAAAAAATTATAAGAAAGAAAAGCCAAAAAAAAAAAATACAGAAAAACAGCTGTAACTGCAGGGAACTACTGAAGAATATCAGAGAGAATTGAATACTTGAAAAGGGGGTAGGGTATAGATCTTGCTGCTTTAGGAAAGAGAAATAAAAAAGGAGGAGGGGCTTTCTGTTTAGTAGTAAAGTTTACTGAAGCCATGGGAATTTTTTAAAATGAGGAAAAGCAAGATATTTTATATGAGCACATGGCAGAGTCATGGCTTCATTCTTTGCTGCAGTCTCCACAGCGTCTAGTATGGATGGTGTTGTGCATTTCCTGATAGAGGGTGTACCCTCCAAATCCTGTGAAGATAGCCATATATTTAATAAGATTATTTAGAAATAACCAGTGTTAGTTAATGATGGGGTTAATATCAAGTTCATTTTCGAAGGTATGATTTTACCTTTTAGATCTTCAAAATGGAAGAAATAGGGGTTTATTTAAGGAAAAATAGAAAGCACAGATGGACAAAATGGTAATAATTATTCACTATTTTACATTAGGGGGATCATATTGTTCACTTCAAAAATTTTTCCAAAATAAGAAGCTGTAACACACTTCAGGTGGCATCATTTCTGAGGCCCACAACAAATTTCATGGTGTTTTTTTTTCTTTAAAAAAGGAATTCCTTTATTTTTATTATTTATTTATTTATTTAATTTTTGGCTGTGTTCGGTTTTCGTTTCTGTGCGAGGGCTTTCTGTAGTCGCGGCAAGCAGGGGCCACTCTTCATCGCGGTGCGCGTGCCTCTCACTATCGCGGCCTCTCTTGTTGCGGAGCACAGGCTCCAGACGCGTAGGCTCAGTAATTGTGGCTCACGGGCCTAGTTGCTCCGCGGCATGTGGGCTCTTCCCAGACCAGGGCTCGAACCCGTGTCCCCTGCATTGGCAGGCAGATTCTCAACCACTGCGCCACCAGGGAAGCCCTTCATGGTGTTTCTTTAACCCCTATGGATTATTTCAGGACTTTTATTCTGTATTGGACAGGCAGCCATATTTTCATCTCCTGTCCCTAGCCAATCACTACCATCCACTTATCCTCATTGTCAGCTGAGTGTGCAGTAAGGCAACGACTGCTCTATCTTCCAGGGACATGCCGAAGTTTTCAAATCCAGCTGAAGCCTCTTGAAAGTTTAGAAGAACACAGAGGGAATGAAACACTGGAAAAAAAAGTTAGGTCAGGAAACATGCTAGGTAAAGGGAATCCTGGGCTTTCACTGTGGGTAGTGAAGATTACCCAGAGTTTAAAACCCCTGAAAACTGAGGCAAGAGCAGGTTTTATGGAGGGGTGCATGGCAAAGTCACTGGCCCCCACCCTCTTTTATCTAAAACAGTACTGTGCACTTACTCTGAGGTTAATGGAACACTTAGATTGAGTGGGATAATGGCAGGTGTAAAGATATTATATATATTTATAAATGACCACGATGAACTTAAGGGAGCCGTTGGACTCAGTTTCAGTGTTACTGGGGGAAATGGATTTCTGAACCATGTCCTAGGATCAAACTAATGATCAGAGTCACATCAAGTGTGGCGGTGACCCAGCAAGAATTTAACTCTTTTTATTTTTTCCCAGCTCTGTCAGGATTCTATCTGGCCAACAAATGCCTCAGGCCAGCTGCATACCCTGTAAGGAACTCAAGGGCGAGAGAAAAGCCAGGCCAAGGTCAGTTGCATTTGTTCTCGCTCTGTGCAGTTACTTCACTTCCATGATTTCTGAAATCTTGGCTGCTAAATTGGGAAAATACAGCAGGGTATTTGTGTGTACGTGGTCTCTTCCTGTCAATATGTAACCCACCTGCAGTTATCTTTTTATATTTCTAATGTTTCAAATACCACAAGTTTATTTAAGGAAAAGAAAAGAAAAAAAAAAAAAAAGCCCAACAAACCAGGAAACACTGAACTTCAAAAAAGAAAAAAAATTTAGTTACCCAAATCAAAAATAGTAATATAAATATATTTTCACAAATGGAATCATCTTGTATATACTGTCTACATCCTGCTTTTTCTCTTAGTACAGACTGAGAATGTCTTATCCCTAGCATCATATTTGAATTGCATTCAAAACCGAGTGCTGTTTCTTCTTTATGCTATTCTCTAACCAATATTACCTACCTTAAAATTTTATTTTCTTGTTGAGACAGTCATAATTCCCTTTCCTGTCCCACAAAAGGCAATAACACCCCCTGTCCTCATGATCCAACAAAACACTGTTAGAGAAATAATGACGTCTTCTAGAACTGAGTTCCTGTGGGAACTGCATGGAAAGGGTAGCAGAATAATAGAGGGAAACAGAACATTAAAGGAATCACTTCTTTCTGCAGCAGGAGAACAGAGCAGATAAAGGAGACTGGGCCTTTTCTGGGCAGTGAAGTTTATTCCAATTTCAGGCAATGCAAAAGCTGCCGAGTCAACACCCTGCAGAGGTGCGAGTGGAAGAAGCTTTCCTCTTTGTCCAAGGAGAACATTGGGGTCATCACCAGCCACTGTTAAGAAACACAATGGATGGTTATGATGAACAAGGAGTTCAAAGAGGTCATTTTTTTCATAATCCTATGACAGAGAGATGTTTTACTTTCAGACTTCTAAAATTATAAAAGTAATACATATTCATTTAAGAATAGATAAATGTAATGAAGGAAATCATTATTCTATATGCCGTCCACTTACGATAACACTATACCTTATTTCTTTTTCAAAACTGGGATCATGTTGTAAATTCCATGTTTTAGCCTGTTTTCTCCCAATATACTTTTCAGTTACACAGTGACTCATTTTTCTATTTGACCTGATACACGATAATTGAAAGAAAGTTCATAAACTCCAGCTGCTGTGATACCTTCAGCTGCCCTGGTTCCTTAACTTACTGAGTCTTGAGTGTTAAATTCTTCCTTCAATTCTGTGAGATACTCCAGGGTCCTTTCAATAAAATATTCCTTATCCTTGAGCTGAGGAATCACCAAAAAGTGATTACACAAGAATTATGGGGAAGATGAAGAAAAACAGAGGAAGACACTCAGAGCTAGTAAAGGTGTTGCTCCCTATAGGGCAAGTTGAAGTTAAAAATAAAACAAAATGAAAAAAACCCTCATCTGAGACTGCATGAAAAAGAGAGAGAAACTTACAGAGAAATGGGACATTATTAAAAACAGAATTAGATCTTGCTGTAGCAAGAAAAGATATTAGAAATTGAGGAGTCTGAAATTTCATGAACTTAATAAATGATATCCAGAGCTTTAAAAAAAATCTCAAGAAATAAAAAAGGCAAGATTTTAGGGGGGAGTATGTGGTCTAGGACTCTCTAAGGATGTTGGTGTGGGAAGAACCAAACAGTAGTAATCCTAGCTTAGAGGCTCTCCGAGGATTCTCCAGGTGGCAGATCCTCCATTGCGTGACAACAGTGACTGGATGAAATGCCAGGGAAGAAGAGGGGCATCGGCCAGTATAGCAAGAAAGAAGACGAGAACAAGAATTCATTGTTTCCTCAAAAAATTTTTTAAACGTTTCTATACATTGCAAATATTCTAAATTAAACATGAACAGGGCAGGCTCTGTTTCCTTTAAGATAAAGTACACCTTTTTTTTTTTTTTCCGAATGTCACTTGCTGCCAAAGGAATCACCTAGGTGGCATCTAAGCAGCCCCAGGTCTGAACAAGCTGGATTTGCTCTGGCACTGCCTCCTGACCCCTGAGTCCACGGGACAGGCCCTGCAGAGGTTCCAAGGCAGTGCCTAAAGTACACCTTTTTTAATTAAAATTTTTAATTAGTTTACAATTGTCCCATTCAGAAGAAAGATCATGTAAACATATCAGATCTTCTTAAATAATTTATTATATTTCTTTGTTAATTTTTTCCTCACTTAATTTTGTTAAAGATATAAGGAGACCAGTTTGAATTAAACTAATATATGCAGAACAAATTGGATACATTAAATCTCTAGGGTAAGTCCATCGTCTCCTAAGGGAAAAAACAAAAAATTCCAGAAGGAAAAGAGACTACATGTGGATTTTTAAAAAATTGAGTGTATGAGCTGGGAACATAACTTGGTCCCTTAAATTATTCTGCATTATACTGCTCTCAAATTCAGGTCTTGTATGACTACCTGTGGTTGGTCTGTGTCCTATTCTATCAAGTTTCAAGCTTGCTACTGTATTTACTGCCAATCAATGTTCAGAGTTTACTAGGGCACTAATGGATCTTGATCAGTGAGAGATCTCAGTTCTTCAAAATCCTTAGCCATTATTTTGTATACTTTTAGAAATAGATATTCATCTTTCCTAGTTGGCAGAGAGAATGGCACACTCATAGACAATAAGCAGTCATTGAGAAGCTAAAATAGATTTCTGACTGTCAGTCTGCATTTCAGAAGCAATTACTATTATTGGGCTCAATTCCACTGGTAGTATAGAGAGTTACGTTAGTTTTGGATAGCAGTTGAATAGACAGTTATATGTCTGTGGAGTTGGCACTTACTTTTGTTTTTCCTCTAAGATGCAGTATGGACAATAATGAGAGTAATAAATCTGATGACTTCCTTTGAACACATTAACTTTGAAATGGAGGGAAGAAAGGTAAATGGTCACTGAGACCTCTTTGAAACCCCATGCTAAGGGAGGAATAGGAGATAGAAAAGGAAGTGGTGAAGGGAGAAATACTATAAGTATGGAGAAAAGGTGATTTGTTTTATTTTTCCAGACAGGGTTCCCCAGGTAAACATAAGAAAAAGGACAAGGAATTTTAATTCCCATGAACAATATTATTTGTAGCTTATTTAAAGCTACATCAGAAATTGACTACACTTATAAATATTCTTTGGTATGGTTTTACTTTACAGTTTATGTTGCATTCGAAAAGTTCCAACCTTGTCTCAGCTGAAGCAAAGGAAAAATATTGCTTTTCATTCCTTCAAGCTTTATGGTTTTAAACCTTGCAAGTCAAATCTGCCAGCAAATTCAAAGACCCCAATTAGGAATCAGAGTCAAAGTCAAAATCTCAGAGACTGTTAAGTATAAGAAGAGATTTTGAGGCAAGAAGCAAGATGGAAACTGAGTAAAAAGAGCCATTTGCCCTCAGAACAGGATTAAGATGCCCAGACCTCCTTTTTACCAGGTGCTAGTGTCCAATGACTATTCCACTGTTCACAAAATTACTTTTAGAGTAGATTTATGGATGTGCATGAGGTTGCTTCTGGGGATCATCTCTGGGAAGACGTAGCATAGTCTTCTCTAAATTTATGTCCACATTCTTGTTTAGCTCCCAGCTTTTATGAGGAGGTCAGCTCCATCCCCAAGATGGTTCATTATTAGTATATTTTGCTATATACCTAACTGGCATCAAAAAGGAACTCTCCTCAAGTGCTGATCAAGCAGTACAACCTTAAACCCATAGCTGCCAGGTAGCTATACTCTGAGGAGTACTGGAAGGGTATGCTATACATCCATATATGTAGAAACCTAACATTTTCCCATGGATTATCTTTCCATCAAAAAATACATTCCCAGAACTATTGTCGATTTTCTGTAGAACTGCTTTTACTGAATTATGCCTTCCTGAGGGGGCTGGCTGGGTAGTGTGTAGGTTGACGTAATTGGATCAGATGGGCTCTTTCTGAATAAAAGCTAGCAACTGGTTAGCTAGATTGGTTCAGGCTTTTGTCCTCAATCTTTTTGCCATGTGCGGAAAGGAAAACTGAACCAAGCTATTTCTTACCCAGGAACACTGAGTTGGCATACTTTTAAACTCTGATGAGCCGTTGGGCTTTCTCCAAGTAGTTACACTTTTCTCTGGGTTTGCGGAATAGACTGTTCTTTCTGGTCCGTAGATATTCCGTATTCCTCTCTTCAGCAATCTCTCATCTCTGGGCAAAGAAGGTTGCTATGAAAAGGTATCAAAACTTGGAAATAAGGCCAAAGGATGACTGCATGTCATTTCAATGTCATTTTGGAGTGTTCTCTAATAGGTTTACCAAAGGATTACCTAATTCTTTAGAGAAAAAAAACTTTGATTTACTATTTGCTAGGGCCTGAACTCTATATAGTTAGATGACTAATAAGTTATAAATGATTTTTACCAGTAGAAACTAATTGTATTCTTTAGTAAAAAAATTAAAACTAGAGATTATGGTTTTATTGTGTTACAAACATCAACCAGTATTTAAAAATCTAATTTTATCTCATTTGTTTCATCACTACTTTCCTGACTGACTGTATAAACCTCTGCTCTGCAAATGCTCTTTGAACCAGTTTTACCATCCTGCTGGTTCCATCATTAACGAGTTAAACAAATCTTCGACACGTGGTCACCATATATTTGAATGAAATTGTATTTTTAACATTTTGAAAATTGCACTTTGACAAAGCCTTTCCCTATCTGCTCTGTGAAGGCCCATCTTATACTATTTCAGGGTTTCTTTTATCTCTTCTAAAGAGCTCTCTGTTCTTGTATCCCTGTGAGTCAGATTCTTGCTTTTGATGATTGTTATGAAAGGCAGAATAGCGTCATGAGCAGACTATTAGTTTTAGAGTCAGCTAGATTTGAGCAGGAATTGTAGCTTCCTGACATACAAGCTTTGAAATCTTTTTTTTAAAATTAATTTTTATTGGAGTATAGTTGCTTTACAATGTTGTGTTAGTTTCTGCTGTACAGCAAAGTGAATCAGCCTTATGTATACATATATCTCCTCATATTTGGATTTCCTTCCTATTTAGGTCACCTCAGAGCATTGAGTAGAGTTCCCTGTGCTACACAGTAGGTTCTCATTAGGTATATATTTTATACATAGTAGTGTATACATGTCAATCCCAATCCCCCAATTCGTCCCATCCCCCTTCCCCCCCTGTTTGTTCTCTACATCTGTGTCTCTATTTCTGCTTTGCAAATAAGTTCATCTGTATCATTTTTCTAGATTCTACATATAAGCAATATTTTATAATATTTGTTTTTCTCTTTCTGACTTACTTCACTCTGTACGACAGTCTCTAGGTCCATCCACATCTCTGCAAATGGCACTATTTCATTCCTTTTTATGGCTGAGTACTATGCCATTGCATATATATACCACATATTCTCTATCCATTCCTCTGTTGATGGACATTTAGGTTGACAAGCTTTGCAAGCTTGAACAGAGCACGTAACTTCTCTGGTCATATTTTTCACTTAGAATGAATCACATGTGTTGCAATCATTAAATTTCTCAGTTTATTCATTTGTAAAGTGAGGAAGTCAAATTGGTTGATTTCCAAAGTCCTCTTCAGTTCCGTTATTCTCCGATTCCAACATTTAAGAGGTTCTTATTCCCATTTAACTTTTAAGAGTCAGCCGTTTAAACGTGCAAAGTTCATGTCTCCCAGTTTAATACTCGGTTATAGAACAGCAATGGTAGGTTGAGCAGGGAAAACTCAAATATCCTCCACAAAGGAGGCTTATAAATTCCCAAGATGCCAGGTCACCATGTAATCTCCAGGTCACTTCCAGTTCCACTAATAAAAGTATCAGTTGCTTCACTATTGTTTAAATATAAGTATCTAACAATTCAGGGATCTGACATCTAACTTTAAAAGAAAGATAGCTTATAGGTGAAAAAAAGTATTGCAACTTGTGCCAAAGTCCACTGGAAAAAAAATACCAGATGAAGCTAGTTTATTCCCAAGGCTATGATACTATCTTTGAGGACAGACCTTGGCAGATGGTGTTCTTTCAGGAAATTATACAAAAATGAGACTCTAACAAAAAATGATGTTTCTCTATTCCTTTGGACTCATAAAACTAATTTTAATATTTCCTTATATAAAATCCTAAAAACAGGGGATACTTCACCATGTTTGTGAGCTTAACAGTCTGTTCCTATTTTAATTTTTTACATTAACACCAAAATACATTTTAATAATGTTCTTTTATAGATGTTGGCATGGTGTTATCCTGATAACATTTTTGACCTCAGTTAACCTGTTTTCACTTTCTAAAGTTATTGAAAAATTATTTTGCAAGGAAGAATAATAATTATAATAATAACCTAAATATTTCCAAAGACAATTATTTTACCACAGAGCTGATAATTTCCTGCGTGTGAAGCATATATGAATTTTCACATCTTCTAGTTTGCTTTAACTAGTCTAAGTTTGAATCTTATGTAACAAAGGGATGTTTGTGAAACAAGTCCCTGGCCCCATTCACGGTTAAGGGGAGAGGATTACACAAGGGCATGAATCCCAGAGGCAGGGATTACGGGGAGCCCATTTTAGAGTCCGCTCACCACAATTCACAAACAAAAAGAGTCACAAAGCTTTACCTATGATTTACTTACATAGATGTAATATTTTCCAATGAAATCATTCTGTGTCTAAAATTTAGGAGTATCTTCTCTGGTATTTCAACCTAACTGAACATGCAACTCAGCAACTGTATTAACTTAGACTCTATTCTCTTTGCCACATTTAATTATTTGTTTAGCTATAAATATCTTGGGGAAATAATAAATTTTATATTCCAAAATTCTAGCTGGAGACTTAAAAAAATAGCTCCCCTTTTCAAGTGGCAGTAGCTATAAATAGCTATATTAACTCTCATTTATTAGACTCAACTCATATGTCCCCAGTTTGTGCTAATGAAATACTCCTCTCAGATTTGTTCTGCCATACATTTCTACCCTCCTAAAGATAAATGAAAAATTCTATTTTACTGTTTTTACTTTTTAAAGCTGTCTTGGGGATTTTACATTTCATGAAGTTCTCATGCATATCATTGAGTTGGCTCATTTATGATGGTATTTGAATTGACTGTTGCATGAAACATGCTTGTTTTATAACTACTGTTATCAAGAAAATGATTTCCATGGAGAGAAGTCTGGAATATTCTTATAATAGGATAAACTCCAAACTTTATCCCTCTATTTAAGCACATAACACATCTAAGTGCTTTAGGATGTTAGTAGGGTATGCTATGGACTGGGGATTGGTAGCCATGGTGACTTGGGAGCTGGGAGTTGTATATGCCAAAAGTACAGGATCACCAATGGGGAATCATGAACTACATCATGAAAACATCATAGTAAAGACAAAATTGTGGGATCAAGAAAGCACAAAATGTAACAGCTGGAAATTTTAGGTCTTCTAGCCCAACCCTGGGTTTATTATTCAAAGTTTTATGTGAACAATTTGACGTCTTATAGCTCACTGCAGAAGATCCACTGAAATGCGTTTGATGTAATAGTGAAGGAGTCAAATTGGTTAATCTCCAATCAAGAGAAGTATGTATTTTTTTCCTTCTGAGGAATGGTAAGATTTCAGCCACTTTGCTGTCAGATCTTGCTTTGTTGCTAGATGACTTTTACACTGGGTCAAGCCGACAGCATGTAACTTTTAAATAAGAGCTTTATGTGTTATACTTAACCAGAAAGCATATAATCACACCTTATTTAAAACAGCTATTACAAACCATTTATTTCAATTATTTCTCAATTTCCCAACATTTTCTTAAAAAAAATTATTTTAGTTTAATATGGTACACAAATGTAAAAACTAAAAAAAGCTTGTAACATTTTTTCATGTTTACATCTCCTACCCCACAGTATATAGTTCCTTCTCACTTCTTTCCAAGAGTTCCATCCAAAGTAGGGGGAAAACAGGCTATTATTCCAGATTCTACTATTTGGAAGGAACTGAAGGGAAGAAACCCAGAAGAAGACAAAGCATTGTGTTTTTAAAATTTAGTTTTTACTGATTTTTAAAAATTACATCAGCAAGGTAGCAGGATACAAGATTTACATACAGAAAACTGTTGTATTTCTTTACACTAACAAAGAAATATCAGAAAGAGAAAGTAAAAAAAAAAAAAAAAAAACTCTTTTAAAATCTCATAAAAAAAAAAACCTAGGAATAAGCCAGACCAAGGAGGCAAAAGACTTATATGCTGAGAACTATAAAACATAGATAAAGGAAATTAAAAATGATTCAAAGAAATGGAAAGATATCCCATGCTTTTGGATTGAAAGAATTAATATAGTTAAAATGGCCATACTACACAAAGCAATCTATAGATTTAATGTGATCCCTATCAAATTACCCATGACATTTTCCACAGAAATAGAATAGTTGTAAAACTCATATAGAACCACAAAAGATGCAGAATTGCCAAAGCAATCCTGAGGAAAAAGAACAAAGCTGGAGGCATAACCTTCCGAGACTTCAGACAATACTACAAAGCTACAGTAATCAAAACAGCATGGTGCCAGTACCATGAAGAAGAGCCCAAAAATAAACCCACACATCTATGGTCAATTAATCTTTGACAAAGGAGGCAAGAATATACAATGGAGAAAATACATTCTCTTCAATAAGTGGTGCTGGAAAAACTGGACAGCTACATGTAAAAGAATGATATTAGAACATTATCTAACATGTAAAAGAATGATATTAGAACATTATCTAACACCATATATAAAATAAACTCAAAATGGATTAAACACCTAAATGTAAGACCGGATAATATAATACTCCTAAAGGAAAATATAGACAGAACACTCTTTGACATAAATCAGAGCAGAATTTTTTTGATCCATCTTCCAGAGTAATGGAAATAAAAACAAATATAAACAAATGGGACCTAATTAAACTTAAAAGCTTTTGCACAACAAAGGAAAGCATAAACAAAATGAAAGGACAACCTACAGAATGGGAGGAACTATTTGCAAATGATGCAACCAACAAAGAATTAATTTCCAAAATATACAAACACCCTCCAGGTCCATTTATGTTGTTGCAAATGGCAAAATTTCATTCTTTTGTATGGCTGAGTAGTATTCAATTGTATATGTATATATACCACATCTTCTTTATCAATACATCTGTTGATGAACACTTACATTGCTTCCCTATCTTGGCTATTGTAAATGCTAGCAAAATGAATGTTTCTGGTTTCACCAGTTATGTACCAGGAATTGAACTGCTGGATCGTATGGTAGATCTAGTTTTAATTTTTTGAGAAAACGCCATAATATTTTCCATAGTGGCTGTGCCAATTTACATTTTCACCAACAGTGTACTAGGGTTCCTTTTTCACTATATACTTACCAACACTTGTTATTTCTTGTCTTTTTGGTGATAGCCATTCTGACAACTTCAAAGTGATATCTTGTTGTGGTTTTGATTCGCATTTTCCTGGTGATTAGTGATGTAGAGCACATTTTCATGTGCCTGTTGGCCATTTGTGTGTCTTCTTTGCCTATTCAATTTTCTGCCCATTTATTAATTGGATTGCTTGGTTTTATTTGATGTTTAGTTGTAAGGAGATCTTTATATATTTTGGATATTAACCCCTTATCATTTGCAAATATCCTCTCCTATTCAGTAGGTTGCCTTTTCATTTTGTTGATGATTTCTTTCACTGTGCAAAAGCTTTTATGTTTGATTAGGTCCCACTTCTTTATTTCTGCTTTTGTTTCCCTTGCCTGAGGAGACAAATCCAAAAAATATTGCTAAGACTGATGGCGAAGCATGTACTGCCTATGTTTTTTTCTAGGAGTTTTATGGTTTCAGGTCTTCCATTTAGGTCTTTAATCTATTTTGAGTTTATTTTTGTATGTGGTGTGAGAAAATGTTCTAATTACATTTTTTTTTCATGTAGCTGACCAGTTTTCCCAACACCACTTATTGAGGAGACTGTCTTCTCATTGTATATTCTTGCCTCCTTTGTCATAGATTAATTGACTGTGTGTGAGTTCATTTCTGGGCTGTCTCTTTTGTCCCATTGGTCTATGTTTCTGTTTTTTTGTGCCATTACCATGCTGTTTTGATTAGTGTAGCTTTGTAGTATAGCCTGAAGTCAGTGAGTGTGATACATCCAGCTTTGTTCTTTTTGTTTTCATGATTGCATTGGTTATTCTGCATTGGTAATTTTAGGATTATTTGTTCTAGTTCTGTGGAAAATGTTGTGAGTATCTTGATAGGGATTGCATTAAGCCCATAGATTGCTTTGGATAATACACACTTTTTAATACTATTAATTCCTCCAACCCAAGAACATGAGCTTTTCATCACTGAGTATAATATTTGCTGTGGGTTTGTCATAAATAGCCTTTATTATATTGAGATATATTCCTTCTATACCCACTTTGTTGAAAGTTTTTAACATGAATGGATGTTCAATTTTGTCAAATTTTTTTTTGCATCTATTGAGATGATCATGTGATTTTTATCCTTTGCTTAGCTAATGTGGTGTGTCACACTGATTGATTTGCAGATATGGAACCATTCTTGCATCCCTGGGATAAATCCCTCTTAACCATTGTGTACGATACTATTTATGTATTGTTGAGTTAAGTTTTTGCTAATATTTTGCCAAGAATTTTTACATCTATGTTCTTCAGGTACATTGGCCTGTAATTTTCTTTTTTTGTGGTGTCTTTGTCTGGTTTTAGTATCAGTGTAATGGTAGTAACTCTTAGAATGAGTTTGGGGGTGTTCTCTCCTCTTCAATTTTTTGGAATAGTTTAAGAAGGATAGGTAATAATTCTTCTTTAAATGTTTGGTGGAATTCCCCTGTGAAGTTGTCTGGTCTTGGACTTTTTTTAGGGGGGCAGTTTTTTGAATACTGATTCAATTTCAACACTTGTAATAATATGTTCAGATTATCTATTTCTTCCTGATTCAGCCATGGAAAACTGCATGTTTCTAGGAATTTATCCATTTCTCCTAGGTTGTCCAATTTGTTGGAGTATATCTGTTAGTAGTATTCTCTTATGATTTTATTTCTATTATATCCATTGCAACTTCTCTTTCATTTCTAATTTTATTTGGATCCTCTCTCTTGTTTTAAAAAACTTTATTTATCTTTTTAAAGAAGCAGCTCTTAGTTTCATTGATCTTTCAGATTGTTTTTTAGTCTCTATTTTATTTATTTCTGCTCTGATCTTTATAATTTCTTTCCTTCTACTAACTTTGGGTTTTGTTTGTTCTTATTTTTCTAGTTCCTTTAGATGTAAGGTTGGGGTGTTTATTTGATATTTTCTTTTCCCATGAGATAGGCTTTTATCATTATATACCTCCCTCTTAGAACTGCTTTTGCTGTATCCCATAGATTTTGGATTGTTGTGTTTTCATTTGTTCCTAAGTATATTTTAATTTCTTCTTTGATTTCTTCAGTGATTCATTGGTTATTTGTTAGCATATTGTTTAGCTTCTGCATGTTTTTTTTTTGCAGTTTTTTTCCCATTGTAGTTAATTTCTAGTCTCATAGTGCTGTCAGAAAAGATGCTTGATATAATTTCAATCTTTTAAAATTTATTGGTATTTGTTTTTTAGCCTAGCATGTGATGTATCCTGGAGAAAGTTCCATGTGAACTTGAGAAGAGTGCGTATCCTGCTACTTTTGGATGGAATTTCCTGTAAATATTTATTAAGTCCGTCTGGTGTAATGTGTCATTTAAGGCCACTGTTTCCTTATTGATTTTGTCTGGATTATCTCTCCATTGATGTTAGTTGGGTATTAAAGTCCTGTACTATTGGGTTGGCCAAAAATTCCATTCGGATGTTATGGAAAAACCCAAACGAAATTTTTGGCCAACCCAATATTATTGTATTACTGTCAATTTCTCTCTTTATGTCTGTTAATATTTGCTTTATATATTTAGGTGCTCCCATATTATACACATATACATTTAAGAATGTTATATCCTCTTCTTGGATTATATGATTATTTCATACCCCTCTTTGTCTTTTATTATAGACTTGGTTTTAAAGTCCACTTTGTCTGATATGAGTATTGCTACCTCAGCTTTCTTTTTGTTTTTATTTATATGAAAGATCTTTTTCTTTCCCTCACTTTTATTCTCTGTATGTCTTTAGCTCTGAGGTGAATCTTTTGTAGGCAGCATGTAGATGGCCCTTGTTTTTTTTTGTTTGTTTGTTTGTTTGTTTAATCCAATCAGCCACCCTATGTCTTTTGATTGGAATATTTAGTCTATTGAGATTTAAAGTGACTTTTCATAGGTATGTACTTATTGCCATTTTGTTACTTGTTTTCTGGTGGATTTTGTAGTTCTTCTCTGTTCTTTTCTTCTTTTAGTCTCTTCTATTGTGATTTGATGATTTTAATGTTATGTTTGTGTTCCTTTCTCTTTAATTTTTGTGTATCTATTGCAGGCTTTTGATTTTTGGTTATTATAAATTTCGTATATGTCAATGTATAACTATATCTACTTGTGTTAAACTGACAGTTGTTGAAGTTCAAACACATTCTAAAGCTCTGCATTTTTTTACCCCCTCTCCTCTATGTTTTGTGTTCTTTATGTTATAGTTTACATCTTCATGCCTATCCTTTAACTGTTTATTTTGGTTACAGATGATTTTATAATTTTTGTCTTTAACCTTAGTACTATCTTATTTAAATTGTTGATCCACTGCTAACTTACTATATATTTACCTTTAACAATGAGAATTTTCGCTTCCTATATTTTCTTGTTTCTTGATATAGCTCTTTATTTTTCACTTAAAGAAGACCCTTTAACATTTCTTGTAATGTTAGTTTACTGATGATGAACTCTTTTAGTTTTTGCCTATATGGGAAACTCTTTATCTCTTCTTCAATTTTGAATGATAAACTTTCTGGGTAGAGCATCCTAGGTGGTAGGTTTTTTCTTTCATCACTTTAAATGTCTTATGCCATTCCTTTCTGGCCTGCAATATTTCTGCTGAAAAGTAAGCTGATAGCCTTATGGGAATTCCCTTGTGTATGACTCTTTGTTTTTCTCTTACTGCCATTAAAATTATCTTTTCATTTTTAAATTTGCCATTTTAATTATAATATGTATTGGTGTCAGTCTCTTTGGGTTCATCTTGTTTGAGACTCTCTGTAATTCCTGGACCTGGATATCTGTTTCCTTCCTCAGGTTAAGGAAGCCATAATTTTATCAAATATATTTTATGCTCCTTTCTCTCTCTCTTCTCCTTCTGGGGCCCATATAATGCAAATGTTGGTATTTCTTGATGTTATCTCAGAGTTCCCTTAGATTATGTTTATTTTTTAAAATTTGTTTTCCTTTTTGCTGTTCTGACTGGGTGATTTCCACTTTTCTATCTTCCACATCACTTATGCATTCTTCTGTATCACCTAATCTGCTGTTAATTCTTTCTAGTGTATTTTCTTTTTGTTATTGTATTCTTCAGCTGTGATTGGTTCTTTTGGAAAGCACTTTCTAGATCTTTGTTGCAGTTCTCACTGTGTTCCTCTATTTCTTTTCCCAAGTTCAGTTAATATTTTTATTACTGTGACTTTGAACTCTTTAGGAGGTAAATTATCTCTGTTCAATAGTTTTTTAAAAAATTTGTTCTTTTGTTTGAAACATATTCTTCTGTCTTCTTATTTATTTGTTTATTTTTTGACTTTCTCTGTTCATTCTATGAAATCAGTTGTGGTCTTGAAGGCATGTGTTTGTGTAGGTGTTCTCTATGCAGTCTATGTGTGCCTGGTGGCTTTGGTGTGAGAGCTGGATCTGAATTGAGCATGGGCTTCATGTTTTCCTGGGGTGTGCTGGTGGTCACTGCCTTGGTGGGAGGTAGATCTGAAGTCTGCGGGCCTAGAGACATAGGCTGGTGTGAGCCAGGGCTTATCCTAGGCTCAATGGAAGTCAATGTCTTATTGGAGGGGACAGAGCCTGAGGGGCTAGAGCAGGAGCCCGTAGGAAGTTGGGTTTCTTCCAGGCATGATGGCAGTCTTTGCCTTGGTTGGCAGCATGGCTGTGGCCCATGGGATTGGAGATTCACGTCTGAGCTGCTCTGGGTCTCATCTTTGGCTACAGGTAGAGTTGGGGCCTGAGTTGGCTCAGCAATATCCCTGGTACTTGAGGCTCACAATGGCAATGTTGTTTCTGCACTGGCTAGAGGCAGAGTCAGGCCCAAGGTGGCTCTGTTCCTTCCTTGGTGCACACACACACATTGGCAATGGTGGTCTCCACCTTAGTGGGGGCAGTTCTGGAGCAGGAGGTGAGAGAGTAGGAGCCTGGTGCAGGCTGGAGTGTGCAGTGGGGTGGTCCTGGAAGTCCAGTCAGAGCTATAGGCAGTTTTCAATCTTCTGCCCCTGCATTGGGACTAGGAGCAAGCAAGTCTGTGCTCATGTTCTTTAAGACCTTGGTTTCTTACCACCCTCTGGTAAGCCCCATTGGTTTTCAAACCTGCCTAAGGAGGGCTTATCTTCCTAGTGTCAGACACCAGGGCTGGAGTGCCTAATATAGGGCTCAAACCCCAAGCTCCTTAAGGAGGATACCTGAGCCTGTGTATTCCTTTTCTCTTCTGGGTCACCCACTAGGGATACAGGTCTCAATTAGATTGCTTCTCCTCCCTTCCTACCAGACTCTGTGTGGTTCTTTCTTTACAGCCTTGGTTTAGGAAGAGCCATTTTGCTAGTCTTCATGTAGTTCTCAGTGAGAGTTTCTCTATATGTAGTTGTAGTTTTGATGTGTTCTTTGGAGGAAGTGAGTTTGAGGGTTTTCCTATTATGTCATCTCGATCCCTCCTCTGGATGTGCAATAATTTAACTAACTTTTTTTCCAATTCATTGACAGAGATTCAAGATGTCTCCAGTTTTTCTCTACTATATTAATGTGAGTTCCTTTTATTTAATGTAATCTGCTTTACAACAAGTAATCCAAGCATATTCAGTGGGTAACTTCACATTACTCTAGTTGAAAATAAAATGAATTTGTCAAAAAAAATATTTCTTTAGTAGCTGCCATGTACTGAGAAAGCACAGTGCTAAGTACTTAGGAATCAAAGACGTATAATATAGAGGTTTACCCTTAAGGATCTTGTAATAGATTGCTTTAAAGAGTGATGTGTCAAAGGTCTTGAGCTTAATTATCCTAATCTCATGTTTTGATTTAGAATTACAATACAATGCTGTTTTTCTGAAGAAATTATTTAAGTGGATAAAAAATAATAATCATAAATTAGTTATTTATTGTTATCTATCAAATTACCACAGATTCAGCAGCTTAAAATAACAGCACATTTATTATTCACAGACTGTGGGTCAGGAATCTGTACACGGCTTATCTATCTCCTCAGGTTTAAGGTCTCTCATGAGGTCACAATCAAGACCTCAACCAGGGGTCTCATCCAAGGCTCAGATGAGGAAGGATCTGGTACTAAACTCATGTGTTTGTTAACAGGACCCAGTTCCTTGTGAACTGTCATACTGAAGGACTTATCTCCTTTTTGGATGTTGGTCGAAGTTTTCCCTCTAGTCCTTGCCATGTAGACCCCTCCATATGGTGGCTGATGAAGGGAGCAGAACTGTCTCCCCAGAAATGTCACTTTGGCATAAAGATTCTTTTGAGTTGAAGGCAATTGAGAAGAAGCATATACTCACTGCCCATAGGCTCATTGCCCTCTTCCTATTTGCCTAAAGGCAGGACATCAATTTGTAAAGGTGTCTCCTCTCCCTTTTTTACCAAGAAGGACAGAAGTTAATCATGGGAGACAGCACAGACCCTTATCAGTCCAGAGACTGCACCAAAGGAATCTACATGATGAACTGCACTAACTAGCCCTTATCTTCCATTACTTCCTCCATATATTTACTTTCCACACTTTTCTGCCCTAGGAACTCAAATTCTTTATTCTTTGTCTTGTCACTTCTCTAAAAATTCATTATTCTTTTGTTAAGATGCTATATAAGCCCCAGTTCTAGCCACCCCTTTGAGTTACTCATCACAGTGCTCCCATGTATATGCATGAGGCATGCACATGTTAATAAACTTCTGTTTGTCTGTCCATTGTTAATCTGTCTTCTATCAGTCTAATTTATAGAGCCCCAGCTGGAAAACCTAGGATGGTAGAGGGAAAACATTTTTTTTCCTCCTCTACACTTATTTCATCAAAGCTGGCATAACAGAATCAATAAAAAATGTCTGCCAGCAAGACACTTATGTAACAAAATCACAAAAATGATATTCCTTTATCTTTGCTGCATTCTTTTGGCTAGAAACAAGTCACAGGTCATGCTCTCACTCAATAAGAGGGGATTACACAGAGGTGTGAATACCAAAAGATGGGGGTCATGAGGTGGGGGGGCATTTTAGAGTCTGCTCACCACAATTCACAAACAAAAAGTGTCACAAAACAATAGTTGTTCAGAAACCAGAGAAGGCACTGTACCAAAACAGATGAAAAACTATTTGTGTGACTTAGCCCAAATTGCTTTACCTCTCTGGACTTATTTTCATATCTGTAAAAATGACTAGAAGACAGATAAGGTCCTAAACCTCTATGGTTGCAAAATTACTTAACTACTGAGTCTCAGTTTTCATATCCATAACATTTTATTTGTTATTATTATCTTTCAGGGTGAATTCAAAGTCAGAGAATCTGCAAATAGAAGGAACTCATAAACTTTGAGATAGTCCTATTCACAAAAGCCATTAAAATATTCACGATGTGACTAACAATATTTTTTTGTTGCTTGCTTGTTTATGATATGTAGGATACTGATTTAAGGTCTTGTTTCAGAAAGTGCCTCCTGCTCTTTGTAAAACACAAATACAGATCTCCGGGCAATGGAAATCCATCTCAATGCCGGCTGTTGGCATGAGCCCATGAACACTGTTTGAGAGTTCTGTGTCATCTGAGAATGGAGAGAAAAAATTAGGTAATTGTTTTCTATCTGTTTTACCCTGAAAGAAGAACCACTCTCTGGATACAAGTACCTAGATACTTTCAAACTAAGGGTAC